>NC_138350.1:62142206-62772228 GCF_046562875.1 Panthera onca | reverse complement strand
CTCCTCTGTCTCTCCCCCCTCTCTCCTCTGTCTCTCCCCCCTCTCTCCTCTGTCTCTCCCCCCTCTCTCCTCTGTCTCTCCCCCCTCTCTCCTCTGTCTCTCCCCCCTCTCTCCTCTGTCTCTCCCCCCTCTCTCCTCTGTCTCTCCCCCCTCTCTCCTCTGTCTCTCCCCCCTCTCTCCTCTGTCTCTCCCCCCTCTCTCCTCTGTCTCTCCCCCCTCTCTCCTCTGTCTCTCCCCCCTCTCTCCTCTGTCTCTCCCGTCTCTCTCCTCTGTCTCTCCCGTCTCTCTCCTCTGTCTCTCCCGTCTCTCTCCTCTGTCTCTCCCGTCTCTCTCCTCTGTCTCTGTCTCTCTCCTCTGTCCCTCTTCTTTCTCTCAAAAATAAACAAATTTTAAAAACAGAAATACATATTAAGAGGAAATGCCTATAATATTTAAACAAAAACCTGGTTAGGGTCCCAGAATGGGGGAGGCAGCACACTCAAAGTGTTTTGATGATTGGGATCATATTTCTTAGAGAGTTTCTCTAGAGAGAAAGAGAGAGAAAGAGAAATCCTAAACTGCACAGTTTCAACAGGACAAGCCCAGCCCCAAAGGAATTGAACAAAAGACTAGCATAGTTCCAACAGGAAAGATCTAGTCCCAAACAGGAGTCAGGACCAAAGGCAAAAGGAGTGTTCTCAGAAAAGATAAAGCCTTAAAACAGATCCTGACTAACATCTGGAGAGGTCAAAACACAGAGTGGAGCTCAAAATCCAGGAGAAAACTTAACTTCAAACTGCAGGGTTGGTAAGAAACCAGGGAGTTCAATCAGCTCTGTGGGTATCAGCACCTGTTTGCTAACTAGTTTCAGTTATTGGGGGTCATCTCTGGATACCACTTCTTATCAAATAACATTTACCTTCAAAATAAAAAAAAAGTTATTTTACCATCAGAGATGAATTTTTTCAGTAATAGCAGATAATAGCAGTCAGGACATGCAAGCTATAGCAAAACCATAGACAAGTCCAACAAATGTTATTTTTATGGAGAAGGATGAAGCTGAGAGGGATTGTTTTGAATGCAAATTGATTGCAGAAAAGCAAGAGTTCAGGGTGGTGATGGTTTCTCATGGGCTGAGTTGCAGAGATAGTTGATTTCTCGTAGAAGATTCAATGTACATCTTCCCCTTTTGAGGCCTATAATTGACAATTCTTTCCTGTTGATGATTCCTCCATTGGGGTCTAGAATTGGCAATTTTTCATGTAATTGACATTGGTGGTATGACATCCCCTTCTAGCTTCCTGACTGCACTTGAGTAAAGTTTCCCTTTAATTTTTATGTAAACTGGAAATAAACCTTTATCTTAAGGGTTTGCCATAATAGTCAGAAATACATGAAGAAAAAGTAAAAGAAAAAATTTTAAATACATTCAAAAATATAGACAGAAGAAAAAATATAGGCAGAGATTAAAATACAAACTGATATTAACAGTATCAGCATTAAGAGAATAGTTCAGTTCTAAATATGACAAAAGAGAGCATGTTTACAACCAGACTTGTGTCCTGAATTGATAAATCTCAATCATACACTTTGATTTTTGGGAAAACAGGCTTATGTCATGGTGAATGATTATGTTGGCTCTGAGACAATTCACTATTAACAGTTCTACAAACAGGATGGTCCTAAATCCTAATTTTCCAAGGGCATTCCTAGTTAGTACTTGGTATAGATGAATCAATGCTTGTTAATTTTTTTTTTAGCATTGCTATTCCTTCAAAAATGCTCTGTTTGGATTATAATTTATATATTCATCCGAACTATAAACTATTAGCTTTCTTCTCCAGTAAAGTGGCTCTAAAAGGTGACTGTAAAACACCTGTAGGGAGGTAGGTGGAGGATGGGGGAAATAGGGGATGGGGATTAAAGACTACATTTACCATGATGTGGGGGGGGGGGGGGAAGAAAAAAAAAACACTTGTGATTTAAAGCAAAGCCAGGAAAGAAAACCACTAAGCAAATAAGCCCAGAAACCAGAAAAAAAAAAAAAAAAAAAAACATGACTTGTAATAGCCAAACCAAATGTCAAAAGAAAAAAAAAATCCATGGAATAAATTTCCTATATTCTTGAAGAACTTTCTCATAATGAAAGAGACTCTCAGGTCCTCAGTCTCTGTCATTTTGATATTGGAGTCAGATATAATACATGCTGGTTCCTTTTTCCTGAAGAAGTTTTAGAAGCAAAATTTCAGAAGTGGGTTTCTGTAAGTAAATATTTTTATAGTTGAAAAAGAAAACTGACAACCTATAATTTAGGAGCAAGATAAAATTTTTATTATTTTATTTTATTTCAGAGAGAGAGAGAGTGTGTGTGTGCAAGTGGGGGGGGGAGGGGCAGAGGCAGAGAGAGAATCTCAAGCAGGCTCCACATTCAGTGCAGAGCCCAATGCAGGGCTCAATCTCATGACCGTGGGATCATGACCCCAGCCAAAATGAAGAGCCAGAAGCTCAACCAGCTGAGCCACTCAGTGCCCCAAGAGAAAATTATTTTAAAACACAAGTTGAAATGCAGTAGTTTAGAAGTATGTAAATCTGGGATCATTTGGGTATTAAGACAAACATTTCTACAGCCAGATACAATGATATTCATAAATAACATTATTAAACTATCAAAAATTATAAGTTATATTTTGGATTTTCTGCTAGTACAATATAAAAACAAACTTCTACAAGATGACCATTAAAAATTGGTTTTCGTGTTTGTTTATTTTGAAGAGAGAGAGCTCATGCATGCAAGTAGGGGAGGGGCAGAGAGAGAGGAAGAGAGAGAATCCCAAGCAGGCTTCATGCTCTCTGTGCAGAGTCCATCATGGAGCTCTATCTCACAAACTGTGAGATCATGACCTGAGCCAAAATCAAGAGTCAGACACTTAACAGACTGAAGCATCCAGGTGATAACCCAAGATGATAATTTTTAGATGTTCTAAATATAAATTTCTATTAACTTCAGGAGGTGAGGGGTGGGGGAGGAAATAGCTAGACAGTGAATTGTATAAAAATACAAAGAAGACACAGAGGCCCATAACCATGTCCTTAGTAATTTAGTGTATGTACAATGCAACAATAAGATGATCTCTGTATATATCTATCTATGCACATATCTCATTCTCAACATGATTAGTTGGGCATCCATAGATTTACACTGGATTAATCATTTTATAAGGACAAAAGAAGCAAAATCACTATAGTCTCTGGCCTTGAAAAGCTTGCACTTTTATTTTTGCATATGTTTAAGAAAGAATCTAGATTCAGAACTGAGGAAAGAGATGTGAAATTTATTGCTGTGTCTTAATCATATTACCTCTTTAGCTTTCTCTTATAAACATTGAGTGTTCCTTATTAAACCATGTTTTAAGCATCTAATTACTCACCAATGTGATATGTGGAACGTTAAGACTTATATTTATCATTTATATTTTTAGCTGAAACTTGGCAGCCCAAACCTGCCATATTAAAAAAAAAAAAATTATATACACTTAGCCTAAATGTACCAAGTAAAATGACTACTAAGACACTTTAAATATACTTTTGATTAAAAATAACTGAAAAACGGGTTGTCATTCAATGAACTCATCATTCAAAGTATTTCCTTTAGTATTCCACTTTTGTGGTGGACAATGCGGGGCTTTGCATCCTATAATTACTGCTGGGCTACTCTGCAAACAACTTACACAAAGAAAAGTCCTTAGTAGAATCTCTACTCAATTCCTAAATGTTTTTTCTTAATACCCATGTAAATGACAATAATTACGAACATGTAAAATTAGAAGGGGGTTTAGAAGTCACATGTCTTCCTCTGTTTATAAATAAAAATTCTGGGGCTCAGAAGAGATAATTGGCTTATCCAAGGTCACATGGCTTTTAAATGCCTATATTAGAGTGAATGTCATGCTATGTCCATAAGTCATTCCTAAAATCGTGCAGTGATGTGGTTACATTACCTCCTCTAAAAGCCATTTTTGTGGACAGTATTGAACTATTCATGACTGCTTGCTATTAGTGTATCACTTTTTTGACAGTACTAATGATACTTTGATTAAAAGAATCTTAGTTGAAAACCCCCAGTACAGGAAACTGACAAGAACAATGAATCGAAAACTAGCGATGGTAACACCAAAGAAGAATCTAAAGAAAAAGAATGCCATCAGTACAAGAGTTTGTTTGCCACCATATTTTCCCCTTTATATATTCTATAACATTTTGCATAAAGAGTTTATCTTCCCTACTTCTAAATGTCAAGGGGATTTGTAGGGGTTTTTTTCCTTGAGTTACATTGTCATATGTTGATCCATTAGGAAAAGATTTGAGTGATAAATTAATAACAATATTGCATCCATTTGATATCTCTCTGAATGATCAAATTAGCAAGAATAATAAGGTCAGCCCATACCACTTGTTAGGACTCCTGTACAGCTATATCCTGAAGGAAGAACCCAATTATGAATAAGTCTCCATAGAGGCACCTGGGTGGCTTAGTTGGTTAAGCTTCTGACTTCAGCTTAGGTCATGATCTTGAGATCTGTGAGTTCAAACCTCTGTGCTAACAGCTCGGAGCCTGGAGACTGCTTCAGATTCTGTGTGTGTGTCTCTCTCTGCCCTACCCCACCTTGATGCTCTGTTTCTCTCTCTCTCTCTCAAAATAAACATGTTTAAAAAAAAATAAGTACTCTATAAAAGTGAATGAAACATCTGGGCATATGACCTATATATTCCCTATATCTAACATGAGTGGGATATGTAGAATTAAACAAACATTATCTCTGAATCACTCCCTTCTCATTCTTAAAACAGATTAAATGTTACTTAAAACATTTGTATTCTATCGTTCTCAAAACTGTTTCATTCATTCAACAGTGAATTATTATGTACCAAACACTGCTTATGTTCTGTCAACAGCTAGTAGCTATGACAGATTTGAACAAGTTTCAAAAATGTCTCCTGTCTTTAAGAAATTGGGAATTTAGTATAGTAGAGGCAAGAGATACCTGGTTTGTTAAGAGAAAATGTCACTAATGTGTCATAAAGGTACCTCTCAAGTTAAAGGATGAAAATGAACTAGTTTTGCTCACACAAAAGGATAAGCCGAGAAAGATAACACAGGTGGGCTTTTTCCAATTAATGGTTAATTTCACTGAAAGATATATTTATACATAAAACTTCTAACAACTGAGTTTGTTAAAAACAATTGGGTGATAATGCCTATCATCACAGACATTCTAAGGAATAGATCATTTTGATGATAAAACCAAAGGTATTACAAGTTTTTTTACTTGATTTCTCTTTTTCTTCCTTCAGGAATATAGCAAGATTATGATAAACATTTTTTTTTCTGTGTTCTTTTGGGGGAGAATAGAGTGAGATATTCTGGATGTGTTGGAGCATCGTGTATAATTGGGAAGGCTACAAGGGGTAAAGAGAGGAATTAGAGGAAAGTTGTGGAAACTGACCTCCATGCTTGGGAAACAATATAACAGAGAAAACAGAATTTGGGATAAGGAGGAACAATAGCTTTATTTCTTTGCCAGGCAAAGGAGGTTGTAGCAGGCTATGACCTTCAAAAACTGTTAAGCCTGCCAGGGGGAAGGGGCTAGGGAGTTTTGTAGGGATATACAGACTCTAGCCAGTTTCAACAGTAATTGTGTGTGTGTGTGCTCCTGATTTGTCATTTTCAGGGTGGTACTGGGGTCCTGAAACAAAAGGTTGAGGAGGGGAGATTTGCGGAAGAGAGGAGAAAAGTTACTTTAAAATCGAGCTTAACTGAAGCATTAGTGCAGCCATTTTGATTTTTGTTAACCTTTATGCTTTTAAGCAGTTTCAAAAGGAAATAGCAAATAGAGTTCTTACAACTAAATCCAGACTTTAAAGGAAAAAGTTTGATGTTACTTTGTAGATCCTCTTTCTATACTTGATGCCCAGGTTGGCACATTGGGACCATAGAATAAGGGGAAGAAAACTTACCCAGAAATAAGGACATGAATTTGGCTGCCATGACTATGGACACTGAGTATGGTAAACAGAATACTGTAGAAAATCACTTAGGAAATACTAGCAGTCTGTACATACTTCATAGTTAACATATCAAAATTAGTGTCTGGTGTCTCATTAGGTTTTGGTTTTGGTGTTTTGGTGTTTTCTTTTGTTGGTTCAAAACTCCTGGTGAACTTATTTTCTGTTAAACTATTCTTATGCCTAAGAATCCTTAAAAGCCCTGGAAGATAAATGTGTTGCATTTCATATGAAATTCAGAAACAGATGGAGTTTGGGGAAACCAAACTTCTCCATTAGAAATCAATTCTGCAATTAGGCAGTAGAGCTGCTGAAATGCTCTGTCATTCAAGGAACTTGGGTTATTCATAGGAGCAACTATTGTAAATAGCATGCTGATTTTGGCTTCAACAAGTAACTGGAGACAAACTGTGACCAAAAGAATTAGAAAATATATTGCCCCAGAGCCATGAAGTACCTTCAAAGTAAGAAACTTCTAATCAATGGAATTTGATGAGGAGCCACTTATAGAATTGTCCTGGAGACTCTTTAAGTTTATCTGTATTCCCAAATCCTCTAATTTCTGAATTCTTTTTAATACAAATGAAAATGACAATGAACACCTCATTCAGTGATTACTCAAAGTTATAGGGGGTCTCAGACTGGCGGTTTGAAACTAAATGATGAGTCCACCCACTAAGTATCCTTAGTATCACTAAAAAATCAAAAGACATGTTTTTTCCTGCCAGCCTCCTAAACCAAAAAATGTGCACCCTACTTTCATCTTTGAAGCAAAGCTTTCAACTCCCAAAGGCTCTTCAGATAAATATACTTTCATACCTAAACATAATACTTGTGTGAGTTGCTCTGACAGTTATCTAGGTTCTTGTAGCTTATTATCCACAAGTGCTGTTCTCTCACCCTGAATCAATTCAAGTTTCAAATGAAAGCTAAAATATCTAATGGAAATTCAAAATGCATTTTTATCAGTAATATTTTTAATGGCTCATAAGCTGAGTCCCTCAAAGGATAGAAATAGTTTTAAAACCATTTTAAATGGGTTCCTCTTCCCACTTTTTTCCCCTCCCAACTATAATACAGGAAAGCCTCATTACGATAAAATGCTATTACATTTCTTTGCAAATGTTCAACTTTGATTTCAAAACCAAGTTGCTGTTCTGGGAAAGCCAAGATGCTTCCTGTACAATGACTATTTTATTTGAGGCAGGTTTCTTGTATAAATAAGGTATAGGTCTGCTGTTACAGCTACCCATGTTCCTAAACTTTTTCTCTCCTTTAGTCTCATGCCTAAAAAATAAAATAAAATAAAAAAGAATACTGAGTTATAGAGCAGTAAACAATAGACATGAAGTGAGATAGTTGTTTTTATCTAATCAACTACAAAGAGCTAAATTCAGTCAAACATCTTCTCATTTAACTATAGAAAGTCAATGAAACTAATACATTTACAGGAAGTTTGGTGCCAGTGCTGTGGACTACCATCTCTCCCCTCTGAGAGAATACTGTATTAGTTAGGGTTTTCCTGAGAAACAGAACCAATAGAATATTAATATTGATATGGATAAGAGGAACTTTATTATGGTAATTGGTTCACACAGTTATGGAAGCCAAGAAATCCACAATATGCTTTCTTCGGGCTGGAGAATCCAGAAAGTCTATGGTGTAAGTTCAAATCTGAAGGTCTGAGAACTGAGGTCCTGATGGTGTAAATTCCAATATGAGCCCAAAAGCCCAAGAACCAAGATCTGCAGTATCTGAGAGCAGAAGATGAATGTCTCAGCTCAAGCAGAGTGAATTCATCCTTTTTCTACTTTTTTGCTCTATTTGGACCCTCAACAGGTTGATGAAGTCAACCACATTGGGGAATGCCATCTGCTTTACTCAATTCAGCAATTCAAATGCTAATCTTCCTGGAGACACCCTTAAAATTAGACCCAGAAATAAAGTTTTATCAGGTATCTGGGTAACCCTTAGCTACATCAAGTTGACACCTAAAATTAACCATCATGAATACCATTTGTGGAAGCTCTTCCATTAATTGGAATCAAAATATCAGATGACTTCATTCTAGTAGTTGTGGTAGTTAGAGAAGAATTTATTGCTGCTTTCACTTTGTGGCTCTGGTAAAATCATAGGAAATATAGCCTAAATAGTGATATAAGTGGTGGCTCCAGGAATATGCTTAAAAAACTTACTGGGGGGGCTTGAACTCATGGGATTTGACTGGGGGTCAAATCACTCATGTGGTCAAATATCTTTACACTAGATTGTGATGATGCTAACTGTTCTCTTGGGCATAGGTGCCAGGTCTTCTCTGACATTGATCTTGTGCTCCAGTAGTACATGAGAGAAATGTGTAGTTACAGTTGAGAGTCAGCAAGGCAGTGGGATGGGGTAACATTAAAGTAAGCTTGCTTGATACTCGAATAGCTTTAGCTAGGTCTTGATGAGAACTCTCAGTATTTATATAATCATTTTAGAATTTCTGTGTTGAACCTGGGTTAACATGTCCAGCAATAACGGTGTAATCATTTCCAAAACTCCACTTCTGCAGTAACTGATAACAGCTTTAATAATATTTCCAGCCAGACATTTATTCCTCTTTGAGGGAAGAAAGATCATGCAGATTGGGGTCACTTCAGGAAAAACTGAAATTCTTGAATTGTTTTTATAGTAGAGAATTGAGGCAAATGCTAGGTAGGTATATAGTGACTATAAAATTTATGCTTTTTGATTTTTATGTATAAACCTTATAAACCAGAATGACTTTTAAAATAATCCCCAAAGCTATATTAGCTGTTCAACCTATGAATAACATAGTCTTGAAATATGGCACCACATCTGGAATCCTACAAATCAGATTCTCTAAGATGCACTGAGAAACTTTAAGAGCATAAAAAATAAACAAAAACTAACAAGTAATTTTAAATGTTAAAAAAATTAGAAGAAAGGTGATTGATTAAAAATATGCAAATAGGATATTTTGAGAAACATGTTTAATAACACAAATAATTTTCTTTCTTTTTTTAATATAAATATTTTTCTATACTCAGGGAATAATGAGCAATGCCTTGCCTGGGGAAAAAAAACATAGTCAACATATTTTCTGGTAATAGTAAACTGTACATAATCTTAATGAATAGTGCTAACCTATGCCATGGGTATAGCATCTGTTAAGAAAGTTAAGTTGGAAAATACCTTCATAGCTAATTAATATTAAAGGGGTGGAGTTAACTGCCAGCTTGGACTCAGGATCATTTGAGTACTGCTGCATACATAGGCAATAACTCAAAGAATTTGCCCAAAATCTTCTAAATGTTACATGATTTCTAAGGGTTTTGCCCATGTAAGTTTGTTCGTGATGTTGAGTAATACAGATTCTGTGACAATTTTTAAATTTTTTTTTTAAGTTTATTTATTTTGAGAGGGAGGGAGACAGACAGTGGCAGGGCAGAGGGAGAGCACGAGCAGGGAAGGGGCAGAGAGAGAGAGAGAGAGAGAGAGAGAGAAAGTGAATCAGAGTCTCAGCCAGGCTCTGTACCGTTAGCACGGGA
This sequence comes from Panthera onca, assembly GCF_046562875.1. Lineage (NCBI taxonomy): Eukaryota > Metazoa > Chordata > Mammalia > Carnivora > Felidae > Panthera > Panthera onca. The sequence continues at coordinate 62,762,632 of NC_138350.1, read as the reverse complement.
GCCTGATGGGGGGGCTTGAACTCATGACTGTGAGATCATGACCTGACCCAAACCCAAGAGTCAGATACTTAACTGACTGAGCTACCCATTCCCCCTGTTAAATTTCCTTCTGAGTTGTTCCTCAGAATACTGAACCCTCTTAAAGTTTCTGTGTTTTTAGAAATCTACAGAAAATCAAAGCTTGAACAGGGTTTGAGACTTTCCAGTTAATGTATTGAAATGAACTTGCTAATTATTTGTTAATATTATTTACTTTATTTTTTTAATGTTTTTTAATTATTTTTATTTTTGAGAGTGGGGAGGGGCAGAGAAAGAAGGAGACACAGAATCTGAAGCAGGCTCCACGCTCTGAGTTGTCAACACAGAGCCCAACACAGGGCTCGAACTCATGAACCATGAGATCATGACCTGAGCTGAAGTCAGACACTTAACCAACTAAGCCTCCAGGCACCCCAATCAATTACTTTTTCAAAATATTTTCTATCTCTTGTTTGGTAGTGTGTTTAGCCTCATTTATATTTTCTTGGAAATTGACTTTTGCTAAATTTGCTTTAGTGAAGAGGTGCCAGCTGATTGCTTTAAGTGGTCCACATGGACAGTGACCTCCCTAGTCGTCATCTCAGAAATTTCTTAGACATCCATGTAGGCATAAGGTAACTGACTGTTATTTTCTAAAAGCTGTAATGTCTTCACTAGGTTATTATTCCCCCTTTGGAACAGGTAAACCTCTAAGCAATTGTTCATAGTAAAAGTAAATTATAAACTTTTATTAGTGTGACAATTTCATCCTATGATTTAATCTTAAGTGGAGTGCAATGACCTAAATTGACAAATGAGTGGTCCTTACAGCCTATTAGGAAAATAGCAACATTCTAGCCTTGGCCTTCAATTCTCTTTGCTTCAAAATAGAATAAATTGCCTCTTAATATGTAAACCCCAGAGAGTACACTGATGTATGAAAATTTCCAATAAGTAACAAAGCTGTCATTTTAAACTTAATGTCTATTGAGGATCTAGCCTGAAAGCTGTTCAACTGTAGAGTTTAAGAGCAATGATCTAATACTTGTCATATTCTCATTTTATATATATTTTATATGTGAAAAATATACATATTATAAGATATGATATATGTGTATATTTTAATCCTTGACCAGAAATGAAATGTTACTTTAACTTTTTAAAATCCTATAAAAGTATTTTATTAGTTGTCTTAAAATGACCATGTCCCAATATTGACAAATCTCCTGCAGCTCTTAATTCTAGCAATTAAATGGTCAAACAGTAAGACCCCAAATTATCTTGTAAACAATACAAATAACTGATTCAATAAGAAAATTTTGATAGACTATGTTGTTAACATATGACACTGGACCAAGGAAGTGAATAAGCAAAGCAGAGATGGACTTTTATCTCATGGAGCCTGGTTTTGTGCAAAAGAGTGATGAAAAACTAAACTATAGAATACCAACTATGCAAAGGAAACCTGGCCTAATATAGAGGGTTGAGTGAAGGCTTTAAGTTGAGAAGTGAGTTTGAATTCATAAGGCAGATAAAAGGGGAAAAAACTATTCCAGATATGGAAATTGGCTTGTGGAGGTGTCTGTAGCGGGGGAAATGATGATAGGTTTGCAAACTGAGAAGTCCAGTACTTTCCAGACAAGGAGCATGAGACGACGCATGTGACAAGATGGGGCAAAAGAGGTCAGTCTGATCATACCAAGGCAAAGTAATCATTCAGAATTTTATTCCAAATGTACTAGAAGTTGCTGATGAAGAGTAACAAAATCAGGATTGTATTTTTTTAGCCAAATTTAGCAGTGGGGGGTTGTAATCAGGGTTGTACATACTTTTTTTTCTATTTCACCCATCCTCTCACCTACCCTTTCCTCCCCTCCCCATGGTAACCACCAGTTTGTTCTCTGTATTTGAGTATGTCCCTTTTTTTCCTTTGTTTTGTTTATTTGTTTTCTTAAATTCCAAATTAGTGAAATAATATGGTATTTATCTTTCTCTGACTTATTTCACTTAGTGTTATACCCTCTAGATCTATCCATATTACTGCAAATGGCAAGATACCATTCTTTTTTATGGCTGAATAATATTCCACTATGTGTGTGTGTCTGAGTGTATACACCACATCATCTTATCCATTCATCTATTGGTGGACATTTGGGTTGCTTTCATATCTTAGCCATTACAAACAATGCTGCAATAAACATAGGGGTGCATGTATTTTTTTGAATTATTGTTTTCTTACTCTCTGGGTAAATATCCAATGGTGGAATTAATCACATGGTAATTTATTTTTAATTTTTGTCCACAGTGGCTGCACCAATTTGCATTCTCACCAACAGTGCATGAGGGTTCCTTTTCCTTTATATCCCTGCCAACACTTGTTATTTCTTATCTTTTTTATTTTAGCCATTCTAATAGGTATAAAGTGATATCTCATTGTGGTTTTAATTTGCATTGCTTTGATGATGAGTGATGTTGAGCATCTTTTCATGTGTCTGTTGACCATCTGTATGTCTTCCTTGGGAAAATGTCTATTTTGTCCTCTTCCCATTTTTAAATTGAATTATTTGTTTTTTTGTTACTGAGTTATTTAAGTTCTTTATATGTTTTCGATATTAACCTCTATTCTATATATCACTTGCAAACATCCTTCATTCAGTAGGCTACCCTTTTGTTTCCTTCAGTGTGCAAAAGCTTTGTGTTTTGGTGTAGTCCCAATAGTTTAAGTTTTGCTATTCTTTCCCTTGCCTGAGGAGACCTATCTAGAAAAATGATTCTATGGCCGATGTCCAAAAAGATTATTGCCTATGTTTTCTTGTAGGTGTTTTTGGTTTCAGATCTCACACTTAGGTCTTCAATGCATTTTGAGTTTATTTTTGTGTGTGGTTTAAGAACATGGTACAGTTTCATTCTTTTGCATGTAGCTGTCCAGGTTTCCTGGCACCATTTGTTGAAGAGACCACCTTTTCCCCATTGTATGTTCTTGCTTCCTTTCTCATTGATCAATTGACCATAAGAGCATGGGTGTATTTCTGGACACTAATCTGTTCCATTGATCTATGCATCTATTTTTGTCCCAGTGCCATCCTGTTTTGATTACTATAGCTTTGTGGTATATTTTCAAATCTGAGATTGTGACACCTCCCACTTTGTTCTATTTTTTCAAGATTGCTTTGGTTATTAAGGGTCTTTTGTGGTTTCATGCATATTTTAGGATTATTCTAGATCTATAAAGAATGTATTTTTATAATGGATTGCATCAGGCTTGTATTTTCAGATTTGGTATACTGTAGAGAAAGAACTATAAGGAGACAGAGTAAAAAGAGAAAGATCATTAAGAGGCCTTTACAGAATTTCAGGTGAAGTATTATATGCCAGCCAGGTGGAAACAAGTGGCAAACTCCAGAGTTATTTCAAATGTGGAAATAAAATGTAGAAATAAGATTTGGGGAAATGTTTCAGAGTTTAAAAAACCTGACAATATCATTATACTCTAGTCATGGTCTGAAATTTAATAATTTTTCATGGTCAAATTATGTCTTGTTCTGTAAGACGAATTTATTATAAAAAACACTACTCCCATGATTCTGATGACAAACACTCTTAGTTTATTTAGGTACTTGTTTTATTTAGGTACTTTATCATTCTATTAACTCACTCCTGGCTTGCTGATACTACTATGCTGATCAGATTACCCCAGCACCTGGAGCTATCTAAAAGGGCCATTTTTGTCTCTGAATGCATATTTAGGCACTGGAACACTAATACCTTACTCAATAATTTTCTATATATTTTTATAACATAATAGTTCTGGACTTTCTGCTCTATATAGAACAACAGATGAAAATCATTAAATGCTGTTGAAAAATTACATTTAAAAACAGAAATGTAGGTCTAAGTTTACAAAACTGCAAAATTTCCAAATTTCTGCTCTTGAAATAAAGCCTTTATAAATAAGAAACTCATTTATATAGACCATTTTTGCCTTGTAAAAATGGGCAATACTTTGGCTCCCAAAGCCTATGACAGAATACCTCACCCTGTTTTTGCTACCTGTTAGAATAGGAACTCAACCAGCCTTCTCTTTAATTTACCCATCAGGTTAACCAGTGTTCTCTACTTCCTCTCTAAATTATATGATCAATCCTGGCAAATGATTCTCCACTTCAGCTACCCCCACAGGCTTACCAAGAGTTGGGGATGTTGGCTCCTTAACCAGTTTATCACAGTTGTACATAATTTTGTAATGATATAATTTAAGTAAGTTACATGGACTGATAAAATATTGTGAGAGGACAGCCAACATTTAAACAAAGTTGAGTGTTTCAAAATGGCATGTTAATGATGACTCTCTGCTCCCCCACCTCTCAAATGGTAACTGAAACAGGGGTGGCCAAGATGATTTAAAAATGTGGCATTAAAAATCTATGATTCTGAACTATGAATTCATAAGTGTCTTAAATTTTTGCTCCATGTTAAAGATATAAAAACTTTAAAGCATGAATGATGCATTATGGATGTTATATGCAAAAATATAACTACATTTGGCAGACTTATTTTAAAAAAGGGGTGTGCTGGCTCATCATCAAAGATTGGAAGATGAATACACATTTGTATGTTTAAAATGAATATAAAATGTTTATCTAAAATAACCACACTTTTTAACTGATGCCATTTAGAGAGGTGAAGTCTCACCAGGTTTTTATTGTCCCTAAGAGTCCCTGGCCATAGGACAGCCCAGACACCAAATATTGTTTGCCCAAAACATTAGTAAATACTGTCTTCAAGATCTTTACTTTTTGGGGCTAGAATATGGCTTCCGTGATTCACAACAGTCTACCTCCTGCCAAATGTCTATGTACTTTGCTCTCATCTCCTCTCTTAGCTGCCTTTTCTGATATCTGGATTCCATGGCAATTTGTGACACATACCTGATCAAATATTTCACCTCTGCCACAGACTGCCTGTTGTAAGTAGGGAGAAATGAAGTACATCTGAGCTTTTTGGTTATTTTTCCTCTGATAGATACTGAGAGAATACTAATTGAGATAGCACCAGGTGCAGGCAAACTCTTAACCAAGAGCCTGCTGCCCATTGATGGTGCAGCTCTTTGGAATAATTAAAACAGGCAATTTGACTACAGATGCATTTCCCTTGTTAATCATTAGGTCATTAGCCTTAATAAGATCAATCTGTGATTAGATTCACTGTATCCCAAACCAATGAAATGGGGCAGAGAGGAAATCCAATTTCAGTACATGTTTCATTTATCTTTAAACTTCATTTTATGCCATAAAGCCTGAATAGTCTGTAGAGGTTATAGATGCACTATTTTGATACCTAAATGATCAAAGATTCAGCAGAAAGACAGCAAAAGGGGGACATGTAGAGGAATAAAAAGCAATCTGTTCCTATTTCTGGGACACAGAGTCAGTGTTGGCTGGTTTAGTGGGGGTTTGATGTATTTCTTCTAATCATTAGTGTCCCTCAGCAGGGGTGTGGGGTGTGGGTAGAAAGTAGCATTGCTCTTGTGATGCTAAGGGAAGTTGATCTCTCCTGAATGTCCCGGATTGCCTCAACACCTGGAATAAACCTAGACTCACTGATCACCCAGTGATTCAGTTTTACATGAATCTTGTAGTACAGGCAAATCCATAGAGACATAAAGTAAATCATTGGTTGCCAAGATCTGGGGGAAGAGGGAATAAGACATGACTGCTAATGATTTGGGGGTTTCTTTCTGTGATGACACTATTGTAGATAAAGTGATGATGGTTGCAAGGCTTTGTAGATATACTGAAACACTGAATTGTATACTTCAAAATGGTAAATTTTATGGGATAAGAATTAAACCTCAACCAATTAAAATTTAAAAATATCCTGAGGATCATGCTACACCAGACCAGTTACATGAGAACATCTGACTCAGAGACTCAGGAATATAGCTAGGGAATAGAGACTCTTGTCTCTGCTCTAACACTTAGTAACTGTTTCACATTAAAACAAAACAAAACAAAAACGAAAAAAAAAAAACCCCAAAAAACATGAAATCATACAAGGTCAGAAATGGAAGTATTCTGTGACTCTTATGTTAGGCTTTAACCTGATAGTACCCTCTTTAAAACTTTACTGGGGAAAGTTTTGGGGCAACTTGAATACCAAAGAAAGGTTAGGTCATAATGAAGTCATTGTTGTTCAGGTGTGATTATGGTCAATGCCATCATGATCAACTGGCTTCTATCTTTACATCAACCTAGTATCTTTGAGTATTTGTTTTCTTATTTGTCACAAATTTTATCTGAATTCTTGGGCATCTCCAGGTTTGGGTGCCAACAGCAGTAACTCTTGGCAGAATTAGCAGGAGTACTACTGAGCCATTTCAACCTGTGGTTATGGGTCTTGTGGTTTCTGCATTGAAACAGATGGAACTATCATGCACAAATTTTTTTCTGATAATTTGATCCCTGCTTAAATGGCTTCCTCAGAAATGTGTTAAAATATGACATTATATGATCTTCTTTAGTCTTTTCATCTCTAACATGGAAAGAATAGGGTGCCCTACTAGCTTTCCAGAGCTCCATCTATAATAAGCTGTCTGGTGTAAAATGCTTTGATAGGCTCAGTAACAACAAGTATGGTTAAGAAAAATACATTCTGTTTCTTACTTACTGTGACCTAATTCTGCTATATATACAGGTATAAGTAATGAAGATGGTAAGAAAGATGATGAATACACAGTGATTTATATTTTTGAAAGGATAAAGCTGAGGAGAAAGATAGAAATTTTTAATGGAAATAATAGAAACTGGGCAGAACAGGCTCCATTTGATAATTGAAAGAGGCAAAATCCAGTCTCCCAAAAAGTTTGAGTGCAGTTATATACCTCAGGGAGTAAACTAATGAAAAATACATTTTTAAACTGGTTTAGCTGTATCTAGTTCATGAATATATTTATTCGTAATTCTACCTGAATTTAAGCAACTCCTTTACACTCATTAGTATACTTGCTTTTGGCAATTCCTATCTATTCTACATAAGTTCCCAAACTTTTCTGGATGATTCTGAGAGAAGGGCAGAAAAGAGTGGGGGCAATTTCTTGTATATTGACAATTGTTTGCATAATCCTTAGCAACATTTAAAAAAATGTTTATTTATTTATTATGAGAGACAGAGAATGAGAAAGGGAGGGGCAAAGGCAGGGGGACAGAGAATCCTAAGCAGGCTCTGTACCAGCATCATGTAGCCTGATGTGGGGCTTGAACCCATGAACCATAAGATCATGGCCTGAGCTGAAATCAAGAGTCAGATGCTTAACTGATTGAGCCATCCAGGTGCTCCAGTCTGTAGCAACATTCTAATTGGCAGTGTTGCTAGTAATTAGGACACTTCCTCAGCAATGGTTTTGCCAACAGTAGGTGTGAGATATTGTTTCTTATATTTGTTCACTAGAATTGAAAAATCAGTATCAGAAAAAAAATTGAGAGTTTCACATCAGTCCTTTTCAACCAAAGAAATGGATGAGAATCATTGCTCGATCCTACTGTGAGCCAGGTCTGTTCTAGAAAGACCTTCTGGTAGAACATGGAGAAAGCACTGGCCCATGGGATGGACTGGATATTGGGGACTTAAAGAAAATGCACTGGGAAAATAAGTTAAAACGCTATGTGGTTACCTACCTCATTAAGACCTTGAAATGTTGTTTTTTAAAAATGAAAACAAAAGATACTCAGCTTCAAGCTAGTAAGAAACTCAAAAAACTAATGATTTCTATATAACATGGAACTTGTTTGGGAGTCTGTATTTTGAATGAGAACGAACATGCTTCATAAATCTATACAAGACTGAATTTTTATCATTAATCTATCTGGTTTCTTTTTGAAGTTGATGCCCACCTAGAAATTTTATTAACATATATTATACCACTTTTATTTTTTTACTCTTCTCTGAGACTTTTTCCTTATGATTTAAGAAACTTGAGGAACATAAACCCTATACTTTGCAAGGGAATAGTGTTCAGCAAACTTGTGAGCCTTTCTTTTCAACTCTCAGTTGAAAACCAGAATCCCTTTTGGAAGATAAGGAAAGAATGGTGTCTGTGCTCAGCCTGGAACATTGTAGCTGAAAAGACTCCAGATATCATCTGTTCTCTAGTGTTACTTTAGTACTTTATTTTTTAAATTCCACTCTTTCTATAAACCTTTATTTATGAAAATAATAACTCAAGTTTTTAAAAGGATGGCATTGGGAACCCCAACAAAATTTGGAAGAACTGGGAAGAGAGACTGGATAGAATATCCCAAGGCTTTCAAGTCACCATTTAACAAGGAGAACAAGGCCCTTCCATGGCACATGTATTGGTGACTCTGTAAGAAGCAAATAGTCTTGACCAAGTGTTGGGCTCTGGACACATTTTGAGCATTCCTGCCCCTAATAGGACAGAATCAGAGGGCCATGGGAGTCACACCAGCACTGGCTCCTTTGCAAATGCCTCCCACATCTCTGATAATCTCCTGTTTGTCCTCATCCCATACTTCCAAAGCAATTGCTATGTCTGGCCTTAGCATGGAATACACACTTTTAGGGCATATTGAGTTGTCTCACTCTCCCATAAAACATCTTCCCTTCTAACTGTTGATTCTTGGAATGCTGTTGTCATGGTCAATACCATAATCAATGATAAGGCTTTGGGAGAGGTTTAAATTTATATTTAAACGTGTATCATGATGTACAGATAAACATGATAGTCAACATGCGTCTATTTTCACTGTTTCAAAACATTAAAATTGGAAGAATGAAACTTGATACTGAAAGACTAAAATTATACTCATCAAAGAATACAGTACAGGAGAGTGGACAATAGATGAAAGATTCAGCACACCTTTGGAAGAAACAAAGCAGATGAATGGGGCTGATTTTGTAGATTATTGGGAACTACAATCTAGGTGTCTGTGGACAAAGGTAACAGTGAAAAATGTGATTTATTCTATAGACTTCTGGAAAAGCTAAAAAGTGTAGATCTAATGTGCTGAACAAAAGGAGGAGCCTAAAACTGTAAAGGAAGGGAGGATAAAAATGGAGGATAAGTTTAACTCAAAAAGAAGAGCCTTGTTCTCAAAGAGATTTATAGGAAATTTCAGTAGCAAGAATAATACTGCATTTCTTAAGCTGGGTGGTGCCTGTATTATTCCTTACACATTATAGATATTACATATGTAATAACTGTATATATCTGTGTGTTTATATAAAGTTTTGTATTTAGTAAAATTGTAAGAATACCTTGTAAGAACTAAAAAAAGGGTAAGGCTTGAGGTTAAGTATAGAGGAATTAGCTGAAAATTGATGCAGAAGGATAAAGTATTGGAAAGAGTAGGGATAGTTAACTGGTGCTTTGGGTATATGTCTTGAAATACTCAATTTTTTACGTCATGGACATGAGTTTTTTTAATTCAAAAAATCTAGAACAGCTAAGAAATGCTTCTCTATCCCATGTATATAAATGAAGAGCAGATATTGATTCTTCTTGTGTGTGTATATATAGTCCATACCCTAAGAAAGCCCCTTTGGGGAATAGATTGTGATGCAGATCAATTGGAATGGAGATTCAGTGTGATTTTTTCCTTTGGTATTCAACCAAATTGATTATTCAAACATTCTCCCCACTGGTAGGACAGACAGCTCTCGGGCTATTAAATACAAAGCCCCATGTTGTTCTGCCCTTTTGCAGGTCCTCAAGTCAAAGGGGATGGATTGCCACTTCATTAGGTACCACCTCCCACCCCTCATACCCTTCCACACAGATTTTTGGAGCAGGAAGATGTGTGATGTAGTTGTTTTGGACTTGGAAACCCTGGTCTATGTCGCAGGGCATCTAATTAGAGCTCCTAGTTGTGAGTATTGCTTCTGCAATCTCTATTTTAATTTCTCCCCAGCTGTGCAACTGGCTGAAACACAGATGGGAAGTAGAGCTGTGGGAAATCAGAAGAATTGAAAAGTGAGTTGAAAAACCAATGAAGCTTTAACAAGAGCAGGGATGCTCTGAGAGCTCCAAGCTCCCAGGGTGGACAGGATTCTCTAACTCTCTCATTTCTCTTCCTGTGCTTTAGGGTGCAGCTGTGTCTTGTGTAATGGAGAAGAAAGTGGGTGGCTGGAGGGTGACTTGGAAGAAGGGTCCTGGTACTAGAATGTTTTGCTTGCTTTAGATTTGCTCCAGCTGATGGAGCAATCCCCCTTGAAATGAAGTATTTTTCTCTTGACTTTTTCCTGATTAAAACAACCATCTAATTTATCATCCAAAGCAGACACTTTTCAGCATATAAGAGATAAGGATTAAAACAAGTAAGGCATAATGCATGCCCATAATCCTTGGGCAAACTGGAATATTCCCAGGGCCATTAGTTGGAACACGTGTGTACTTTTTGAACTTATATTTTGTGTCCTGATTTCCATTCTTATCTTCCCATCTGATGTGGCTCATTCTTAGACTCATAATTGAATAATAAGATACCTGTCTGTCATGGCCCTAGAACTTGCCACACTGGTACTTCACTCTAGAAGATCCTCCTGTGCTTCTATAGATTTAAGACTATTGCTGAGAAAGATAAAATATCAAAGATCAGGCACTGGGTGTAAACTTGTAACTGCCAAACCTCTCCCTCTCTCCTTTGAGCTTGCTAGTGCCTTTCAACATTTGAACATATGAGACCCTTATATTTATAAGAAAATTATCCCCAACCCTTGTTTCCCAGCTTTCTTTATGCTTAACGATATCACAAATGTTTCAATATTCTCTGCATAAAATTAAATTTAATTCATTCCAATTAAAAACATATTATATGTGCCACATTTAGAATGGTAGGAGGTATGATGTATCACACAGAGACAGAAATAAGTCTGTTGAAAACTGCATTCTGTAAGTAGTTCTAACTTTTTTTTTTAATTAGGTACAATCCATCTAATTTGTATAGGTGCAGACACAGATATAAATACATACAAATTATACCTGGAGGTATTTTTAGTTCAGATATTTAGGCATAGGACAAAAAATGGAAAAACACCTATCCTCTAGAATAAGAATGACATTCATTTTATTGTTTACTTCTACTTTCTATACAATTACAACAAATATTGTGTTGTATATCAGTTTTTAGTTCATTTCTCTGTTCTGACTTTGAACCATACTTCATTCATGTGCTACTGACCCTCTTTTCTATGTGTAACTCCGTTGACTGCCTCATTTTTAAGGAGCTATTCTAATACGCTGTGCAAAACCAGTTGTCAAATGGCACCGGAAGTAACAAAGGTCAATACAGGAAATTCAACACAAACCACTGGAGAAACTCAATTCCATTTCCTTAATGTGCTCAGCCATGGGCAATGAAATACTTGCTCCAACTGAACTGCAATTGTTCCCACTGAATTGTAAAGACTCAGCTGATCACAACATTCACAAACAATTTGACCTGGGCTCCACAAATGAATTAATCAGTCTAGCTGTCAACCTTGTTTCCCAGACAAAGGAATTCACTTTGCCCTCTTAAGCTTCCTCTCCAAGTAGAACCACTAATCATTCATCATTTATGCATCTCAATTTCCAACCTCCTTGCTTTTGTGAATACCCTTTGTTCCTATAGGGCCATTTCCCCCTATATCTGCAATGTCTAAATTCTATCCCTGAGACAGGAATTAACACAAACCTAGCTTTTCTGTGAATTACTCCCTGATCTGCTCAGCTGGAAGTTCCAAAATCCTTCCTCATATTCATAGTCAGGCTTTTTATGTAAGGGAGAGCGGTATGAGAGATTCCCTTCCCTTATTTGACCCAAATCCCTTCTTGCCAGGCAAAGAAAGCCTAAAATCAACCAAAATAGGGTTTGTTTGTTTGTTTGTTTTAAAGAAGCAAAAAGGGCCATCATTCATCTTTCGAGCTTCTAAAAGCATGATTTGGTCAGGAAATTCAAGGCTACTAAGGGAGTCTCAGAGCTAATTTTGGCCCTGCATATTTTTATTTTCTTTACTATCTTTGGATCCTATTGATAGACTAAATATTCTTTTATTTTACATCTCTTCAGAACTGATAGAGAGCATCATCTTAAACCTCCTGCAGCAGGAATTACATTTTTGATATTTTAGGTCAATGCATTATCCTTGGTCATTCCTAGTTCCTGGGTGTTTTAAAACTCCCTTAGTAAGGACAAAATTGGAAACATTTAGATTATAAAGCTGCTTATACAGTTTAGCAAGAATACTCTGTTCTGTCCCTAAAATAATATCTCCATTAACAAATAAAAAATACGAATAGCTTTTAACCACTGGAAATCCCTCTGAATTGTAGGTATAATATACATGAGTAAATAGAATGTTTAAAAAATATACACTGTAAATTTCAAAACTGACAGGAAACATTAGATTCACTGTGGTTATAAAGAGCATAGACTACTTCCTACACATAAGAATTTTATTCTGTGTTATGTTTAATACAGTTGTAACAGACTTCCCTGAAAGAAGGGAATATAGAAACACATCAGATACATCAGTGATTTTCAAAGTGTAGGTCATAGACTAGTAGCATCAGTATAGCCTGGGAACTTGTTAGAAAGGCAAATTCTGGGGCCCAGCAAGCTGTGTGAAGAAGCCCTCAGAGCGATGTTGCTTGCTAGTTTCTAAACCACTAGTCTATGATAGAAGTTGACTAAAGCTTCACTTTTTTTAATGTTTATTTATTTTGAGAGGGGGAGAGGGAGCATGTGCAAGGGAGGGGTAGAGAGGGAAGGAGGGGGGTAGAGAGAATCCTCAGCAGGCTCTGTGCTAAAAGTGCAGAGCCTGACATGGGGCTCAGACTCACAAACCATGAGATCATGACCTGAGCCAAAATCAAGAGTCAGGTGCTCAACCAACTGAGCCACTCAGGCACCCAAGCTTGACTTTTTTAAAAAATATTTTTTTAGCATTTGTTCATCATCTTTGAGAGAGACAGAGCGTGAGTGGGGGAGGGGCAGAGAAAAGGAGACACAGAATCTGAATCAGGCTTCAGGCTCTGAGCTGACAGCAGAGAGCCTAATGCAGGGCTCGAACTCATGAAATGTGAGATCATGACCTGAGCCAAAGATGGATGCTTAACCGACTGAGCCAATCAGGTGCCCCCCAAGATTGACTTTGATAAACATACTATATCAATTGAAAGTTTTGTACTCCTTTAGACTAAATGACTATATTCTTTAATACTGTTCACATATCATGGCCAGTGTATTAATTTAATTGACGAACTTTAGTTTTGTTTTAAAGGATAATGTACAGTTACATAAGATGTGCATTCAAAGTATTCATACCTTAAAAAATTTGATTCTGCATTTTTTAAAAAGAACTAAAAACTAAAAACATTACCCAATCAGTGCTTTTTTTGGGTCTACAACAACCTATTTACCTGGTAATCCTCGTTTCTGTGTTTTCTCAAACAAACATTTCAAATACAATAACTATTTTAAAATCCATCAAACATTTTGACTAATTTTACCTTTCAGCTGTTGATAAAGTGGTTTGATCTTATTGTCAGATTTGCTCTGTGTAGCTTTCTCATCTTATAAACACTGTCTTTAATAGATAAGATAAAATGAGTCCTTGCACAAGTCTGAGAAGCAAATAAAATGTTTTTTTTTAAGACCAGAAGTTAAAGGTCACACTAAGACAAAATAATTAATAACCAAACCAAATGCAAGCTTATCACTGCCTGATTGAAATCAGCCTGTTTATTCTGTCAAAAGGAAACAACAGCAAAACTTATGTTTGCTCATGTAGTGTCAAAAAGCCTATATCCAGTTCACATGGTTCTGGTAGTCAAATTCTCAGAGGCATGTTCAGCTTGCAGTAGTCTAACACAAGAAATCTTTGCCAATCTGCTTGGACTCTTCAAAGAAAGAATCCTATGCCTAAATGTGTGTTAAATTGGTATCCCAACATTTTCTCTCCCGTGAGATAAGAAGTTTGAAAATAGTAGATTCACTTATCAGCTATTCATGTTGGTAGAATGTGATTGCCCTTTGCAGGAAATTTCTTATCAAGTAGATATCAATGAGCAGTTTAATTAAATTAATTTTAAGTGGTCAGTGACAAAAACGCACATATAATATATTAAAGCAGAAATGCTGAAGTTATCAAATGGAAAGAAATTACATTTGACAAAAAAAATTTAGATAGAAATGTACCACATTCAATAATGTAATTAGTCACTAAATAAAATGTTGAGAAATGTGGTTTTATAAACAAAACTCCAAAACTAATGCTTGGGTTTGATTAGTCTGCAGTAATTATAACAATCCCTCTCAAAACTACTTTAGTTATTACAACTGCCTTCTTGCCTCTCCTAGAAGGCTTAATGGAAAAAGACTTTCCAGAAGTGATATAATCTCTCTCCTGGGATATTTGAAAATACTAGCTCTAATAAATTACACACCTTCATAGAAATAAGTGTGATCTAGTAAATGGGACTTGGGTAAAATCTTTGAGTGTTAGATCAAAAGGGATTCTTAGCATCCAAGAGGCTCAGAGTAGAGCCCTAAAATTGGTGACTTATGAGCATAACTGTCTTTGTCTATATAACATTTGTTTGATTTGAAGAGTTAAAACAGCAACAAAATTTTTTTTTACATTTTTATTTTTGATAGAATGGGGGAGGGACAGAAAGAGGAAGAGAGAGGATGCCAAGTGGGCTCCGCACTATCTGCACAGAGTGCAATGTGGGGCTTTATCCCACACTCCACAAGATCATGACCTGAGCTGAAATCAAGAGTCAGACACTCCACCGGCTGAGCCAGCCAGCCTCAATCTCAAAATGGGGAGATGCATCACAAAAATCCAGATTTCTGGCCCTCCCTACCATGTGCAAAGTACTCTAGAGCTAAGCAGGTGCCGCCTCATTGAGATACACACTTGTTCTCCAAATCATAAATGCCCACCTGGACAATCACCCCTTCCTCAGACTCTGTGATCACCTGCCTGTGCCAGGCATGGCCTAGGGACTAGGGTTACAGCTGGAAATAAAAGGGATGCAAATCTTCTACCTCACTAAGCTTACACTTTAGTAGGGGAGACATATAAACAAACTCAATGGTCTGTTAGATGGACTGGGAATTGTGGAGAAAAAAGGAGCAGGGAGTGTGGAGGGGGTGAGGGAGGAGTTTTAATAAGGTGGCCAGAGAAGGTCTTTCTGGAAGCTAACATTCAAGTAAAGCCCTGAAAGAGATGAGGGAGTATGCCATGTAGATATCTGAGGGCCAGTTAATGTTATAGCTTGGAGGCAGGAGCATGATCAGCATGTTCAAAGCACAGAGAAGAAGCCAGCGTGGCTGGCATGTGATGAGCAAAGGGAATGTATTAAGAGACCTGATCAGAGAGGTGAGGGGTGAGGGACAGTCTGCATAAGGTCTCCTGGCCCATTGTCATGACTTTGCTTTTGTACCGAATGATATGGGGAGCCATTAGCCTGTTCTCAGCTGGAAAAAGACCTGATCTGACATACTTAAGAGGTATGTTGTTGTGTTGTGTTACTTCAAGTTTATTTATTTTTAGAGAGAGACAGCGTAAGCAGGGGAGGGGCAGAGGGGGTGGGGGAGAGAATCCCAAGCAGGATTCACACTATCAGCACAGAGCCCTATGTGGGGCTCGATCCCACATCTGAATGTTGTGTTGATAAAGACTTCGGCTGAGCAAGTGTAGGAATAGGAAGAGCAGCTGAGAGGCTAATATAATAAGTTGAGTGAGAGGTGATGGTGACCTGTACCAAGGTGGCATCAGTGGTGAAACAAAAGTAGCTGGAGTCTGGATATATCTTGAAGGTGGAACTGACAAAATAGACTGATTTAATGTAAGACACGGAAAAATAGGGAAAAGTCCAGGATGATTCCATAATTAGGACCAAAGCAATGGGAAGCTAGGGTAACTCTTAACTAAGGAGAAAGACTGCATGTAGTAGTGACATTCAGTGGCATGTTGAGTATATGAGGCAAGTACACTCAGCAGAAAGTGGGTTCAGATGTGGAGACTCTACTCCTCCTGTACTGTCCCGATAGTGGAGGGACAGGCATATTGCCTAATTAAAGAGGCTCAGAAAAGGCACCAACCACTCCTTTTGGGAAAGACCTCGTGACAGCACCCTCCAGTCTCTGCATGAGATGAAAGCAGTCCATATGCCAAGCCAAAATGAGAAGTTGTTGTGTGTTCAATTGTTATTTCTAGGTTCTAAGGGAGTGTTTCTACCTTGAAAGGTGAATGGTAAATCAGTGTAGGTATTTGATATACTATTTTGTTAACCTGAACAATTAAGATGACAGCTCTGAAATGGCATGTCTAAGGATTTACACTTAAATGATATCCTTGAGAATTTGAGTTACCATTAAGAGAATAGCTTATTCTTTTATAAGCCGGTATGGTGGAAATGAGAAAAATAAAAATACCTATCACAATAATCCTAGTTCTACCACTTAACTAGCTGTGGGACCTTGGACAAGTTAATCTCTCAGTTCCTTAGTTTCTCTTCTATTTAGTCCCTTAGCTCCTTCTTCATAGGATCATTATGAAAATTAAATGAAATTTTATGTAATTCCCAGAATAATACCTGACTGATAATAACTATGAAATGTTAGTTCTTAATTCTATTTAAATGTTTCAGATATTAGTATTTTAAAGCCAATCTATTACCATTTGTATAGCACTTTTTTTTTTTCATAGGAAAGAAGTTGATGTGACTCATTCACAAAAATCCTACTGGTTAGGAAGGATAGTGATTATCATTACCTTTTCAAAAATCTGAAGAAACTGGGACCGGGAAGACTATTCCTTAACTGAAGATCACATACCAAGTTGTGGTATATATTGCTATTCTTTCAAGGACATTCTATTTCCCATGGAATGTCCTGCAAGGGGGACATAGTATCCTGAGACTATGCAAGTTATGATTATTTATCCCTAACTGCTCTGGACAACTCTGTAAATGGGTAGGTGAGTAACCAGAGCAATGAATTCAAGGAGGTATTTTTAGAAAGATTTGTCCACGTGACTATTCTGGATTTACTTTCACTGTTCTAAGAAGTTAATTACCCTTTGCATTACTTGTTGCTAATCAACTATTTCATATTATGTCTATAAGCAGCAAACAATGGAAGTTTCATCTCTCCTAGAAAACTAATTTGTCTGTAAACCGAAACTTTCAATGCTTCAACTCAGAAAAATAAGTAATGCTGGGTGCGAGGGAGGTCAGTAGGGAAAGTATTTTTAGGCAAGGGAATGGCTTTTAGTGTCCCTCAAATCATACCATCTTGACAGTTTCCTATCCTGATTCTATGTACAACCAGTCTATTTTCTTCCCTGACAGAAGCTCTTGGCTCCGGTCATGCAAATCTGCTTAAAATGATATACACCACTTGCTCATTTCTCTTTTGCTTCTATAAAATCTCAGTCTGGATATCCCTTCCCCACATTCAAGATTAAACTATTCCTTCTATCCCTTAGATGTGGTTTAAAACTCCCCTTCTGCTGAATGTCAGTAAGCCAAATATATGTATTAGAAGCCTGAGTGTCACGCCTGAATGAATGAATGTTATTTTCTAAGATCTAAACTGGGAATAAATGGGGCCTTGGTTTACACTATCAGCAGTTGCATTTACAGTCCTAGACTATTGGGATTTTATACAAGAAAACAAATGGCATTGTTGCTTGTAAGAGTTAGCAAATTTACCAGCATGGAATTGTGGGAAGTGTACCAGAATTAGCATCAGGTGGAGTTAAAATTCCAATCTTCACCATCCACTGACTAATTCTGTGACTTTGGTCCAAGTATTGAATATTCCCGAGCGTCCTTTTCCTAATCTGTTAGGTAAAACTCTTAATAGTTTTAAATCCCATTGTATCAACCAAGCTTATGAAAGAGCCATATAAACTGTGTAAAGTGTGATTCTTCATTTTTTTAACAACTATTTGTAGAAGACCTACTAAGCACAGTGTGCCGGCACCTTATCAGGCAGTCTGCCATGCAGCAGAGAGCGTAAAACAGGAGAATATATAGAATACTTTGTGAGATATTGAAAATCTAAGAACATTTTTACTTTTTTTTTTAATGTTAATTTTGAAAGAATGGAAGTGAATATGAGTGGGGTAGGGGCAGAGAGAGCTAGATGATCCAAAGCTGGCTCTGTGCTGACAGCAGACAGCCCTATATGGGGCTCAAATCCACAAACCGCAAGATCATGACCTGAGCCTCAAGTTGGATGCTTAACTGACTGAGCCGCTCAGGTGCCCCCAGACCATTTCTACTTTCAACAGAAGCTTGAGAATATTGGACCTGCAACATTTAAACTGAACTTTGAGGAATGAAAAGGGCACGCAAGGTACAGGAGTTGCATAAGCAAAAGCATAGAGACTTTAAAATATACCTTTCCTAAGGCATTGCTATTCAGCTTCAGTTATACTACTTGAACAAATATGTTAAAACACAAGTGTTGGCTGCTTCTCAGAGTGTTAATCTATATGATTTATACCTACAAGACCTTCATTCAGGTAGACAAACAACAGGGAAATGGACAGATTAATGCAAATTGCCATGAATTTGTATTTCATCATCTCAAACAATTCCTCCTGGCTTGAGTCCTATATTCAAACTACGGTACTTATGGAAATTAAAAAAAAAAAACTGAAGTATTTTTTTCCCTATATTATATGATGTGCCAAGAGCTATCAAAGTTATGTTGTTTTCTAGCCTAGTGCTGAAAGAGAGAATGAGTTCTGTAACCAGAGTTGCAATTCAGTTTTGGGGAATAAAAACTAATGCTGAAGAACTAAAACTAAAAAGGACAAATCTGGAATCAACGTGAAATAAAACAAAAAAATTTAAATTTAAAACAGTTATTTTCTTTCAGTAGTTAGACCGGGTTAAAGGTCAGCAAGTCATTTTAGAGGATAATTAAGATGTCCTTCTGTAGGAAATTATCTGTGGCTTTAGACTCATTTGTAGCCTTCTGAGTCTAAAATAGGTGATTAAAAAGGGCAAGTCCAAGTTGCAACTTCTACGTCTCTTTTTTGATGACTATGACAAGTAGAGCTAGTGGGTCTATCTTGGGTTCCAGAGGAAACAGACCGAGGGGAACAGGGGTAAAGGGATATTGGGTCGTACTGCAACACAGGAACTCTTGGAAGTGATTTACATAGAGAAATCTTCACAGAGCTATAGTTGTATTAATTCACTTAATCATCATAAAAACCTTGTGAGGTAAATGCTTCTTGTGCACAAATGAAAAGGCAGAGTCCCAGAGAGTTCCAGAATTCAAACGCAGGCAGGCTGGCTTTGAAGCCCAGCGGTCTGTTCCCTCTCCTCCTAGTCTTAATTTTCTGGCATGTTTCAGACTTCAAATCCTCTGCTTTATGTTTTGAATGACTTCATGCAAAAATTTCCAAGTCAATTTTACTGAATCTCTTCTAAGCAAATCAGATGTAATCTATCATGTGTGTTACTAATAATCTTTTGTCAGAGTAGGTTGATATTTCTGTTGATCTTTTTTTACCTAAATAGAAAAAGAATAGTTTCCATATTCGGATCATTCTTCAGTAAATAACACTAAATTCTAACACTGGAGTAGACAGTTTGCTGTTTGTGTAGGCAACACCATCTTTAGAGTGAGTTTTAAAGTGAAACCTGTCACCATGTTCAGCTTTCCTTCGGCAGCTTTGAAGGATGCTTTTTTTTAAGGGAGGGAAGGAAAGGACTTGGAAACTTCAGAAGTGCCTACCAATGTGCTCACCTCTACTGAATCCTGAAGACCAGGTGCCATTTGGTTTTTCTCCATCTAGGACAGAAATCTCAAATATGTGAGTTCACGCTTGCATAGTCTCACTGCAGGTATCTCCTAGATAGGCTTTTTTACCATAAAGCTTTCTGCATGTGTTGATTAGAAGTGTCTTGCTTTATTTTCTTTTATTATTTTATACCCTCATAATCCACACATGATTTATTTTCTCATTTATAACTTTCAAATATCAAATTTTAAGCATCTATTGTGTTAAGAGCACAGTGGCAATTATTTTTGGCCTTTTTTCTCACATCAATCATATTACCTCTGTGTTAAGTACTAAACTCTTGGACTGTTTTGGAGACCCATATTTGAACAGTCTTCCATTTGTCTACTCTGTGCCTGATTCTGAGGTTTTGTTAACATGAACCAACCTTGTAGAGCCTTTGGAGTCTTCTATGAGAGGTAGAAAACTCTGGAGGCCTTGGCCACCATGCTACATCTGCCTTTCAAATAACCATGGCCAATCCCTTGCCTCTTGAAGGGTTTTATTTATCCCATTACCTCCCTAAAGAGGCACAAGTACCATTTCCTGGGTTCTTTGATATAAGATTGGGTAGGCTTTTATTTTTCCCCAATGCATTTTTATCCCTATTTGTAAATTTATGTAACTCCGGGACATACTTGATCCATGTCTTACTGCTCTTTTTTATTCAATCTAGATTTGAGCAAATTGGATTCAACTCTGACATATGTAGAGCAGGAAGCTTTGTGGTTAGTTGATAACTAAATCAGTTTTGCAGATGGATTTGATGTTCTCCAGAACACATCTCCTGCCTTTCCCCCCCTTTCCTGCTTACCTCTGAAATCATGCAAGACAGCTTACTTTACGACCATATTTCTAGGATGTCAAACTCTTACTATTTCCCTTTTTCAGCTTCTCTGATAAACCTCTGAAGTCCAAGTAGCATAAAATATAATTTTAGATCCACTCTGATAACAGTACTCTCCACACAGGCACTGCATATAAAAGGAGATATATTTTCAAAGACTTTGGAAATTACATTGGTGAATAAATTATTGAGTAATAAAATGTTGAAATTGGAGTTTGTTACTTTGTTTTCCAAAAGGTTGGATATAAATGACAACAGGGATATAGCTAGTATTTTTCATTGACAAACCATTTTAGAACCAAACATACTATAAGTCATTTTTATAGATAATGACACATTATATCATTTAATCTCCACATTGGTTGTATTAGAGAAGCATTGATTTTCCGTATTCCAGATGAAGAAATAGATGGTCAGCAAAGTGAAGAAACTTGCCCAGCAAATTCAAAGTCATGTTTATGGTGCTCTTAAGTCAGATTCTCTTCATCAGATCAGCTGTACTCTGACCTTGATGTGGAATTGGAGTGATAAGATCATCACATGTAATAGAAGAATGTGTTTCAGGATTAAATTGTTGTTAGTATGATACTTATAAAAAATGGGTATCATAGAATGACCAGGACTGAGGAAAAGTGTTGAGAAGGTTAGAAAAATTTGTAGTATCTCTGATTTTTCACCTCCATCATCTAAAATTTGAGAATGGCTCTTAGTTATGAGTTTTCTGGGGGAAAAACATGTTGCACTTTTCTTAGTTGTTTCACATACTTAAATGGAACTTCCCTAATATTATTCAGTATGACTAGAAATTTGGGTTCTACTTTTGTTATAACAAAAGCTGGTTGAGAAATGGAAGTTGATACGCATCCTAAAAATTCCATCAGTTAAATGATAATGCTCTTGATACTGTGATCTGAAAAGTTTATCCATCTGTTAGCTTTAAATACCTGATATATTTAATATATCAGATGCTATTGTGTGAAGGGCATATAAAGATGAACATAGTAGATAGGTTCTCTGCCCTCTTGGATCTTAGAGTCCCACTGGGGTACCACAGAAAATGGTAGTAACATTGTCTATCATGCACTATGATAGGTTAGTAAGGGCATTATGGCTCTTAACCATTCCAGAGGCATCCATATATGCTGAAATCTGAAAGACATGGAAGCAGGTCTTTTTCTACAAAAAGGTGAGGAGAGAGCTGTTTGCTTTAGGGATGATGTTGGGAATTCTGTTAGTGCATTTTCCATCTAAGAAGGGTCTCATTCATTTGCCACTGCCCACTGTGTTCTCCTGTGAAGCAGTTCAGAATCACCTCAATATATGCTTTTCCCTCCCCCTGCCCTCCTCAAATCTACACCAAGATATTCTCCAGCTAGATAGTCCATTTTCCTTAATAGCATTAGCAGGGCCTTGCACAGAGGGCAATAGCCATAGCTACTGAAGTGGGGGTAAAGAGGTGTCCTGTGTCCCAGCTATTCCTTTAGTGATCATAATAGCTGTCCCTTGACCCACTGTTACTTATTCTGTATGTTGGTGACTCAGTGACAATTCCTAAGATTTCATTAGAAAGACTTCTGATAACCTTGTTTCTGCTTTCATCTTTTATCTTTTATAAATTTTGAGGTACTGTTGCCATCATTTTGTTTTCCAAAGATACTATAGATGTATTTAAAATCTGGTATTACAATTGCATTTTTGAGGGAGCATTTTGAACAGGAAATTTCTAATTTTTAAATATCACTGCAATAGAGATGGGTTCAGAAAATGTCCTAAATTTTTATATGGACTAGGCAATGAACTGCATTCTTTTAATATGTTATATAAGCATATATTAATATCTATTCTCTTTTATTATGCAATTTAAAATTCATAAGAACTATCATCTTCTCCACCAAATCAATTTTGGGGCATCTCACAGACAACATGATGAAAGTAACCCATGTTAATAGTTTCAAAATGCAATTCTCCTCATTATCTTTTTCATATCATTTTTCTTATAGTCAAATGTGTAAATTTTTAATTATTGCATTTTAAATAGCTACATGAAAATGATACTAAAATTACCAAACTAGAATTACAAAGTTATTTTGTTTTTAGGAACACATTGAGAAACTCACTGAATTTAAAAATAAAATGAAGCACAATTATGCTCATGTAACCAAGTTATCTTGTAAGCACAGTTACTGTAGGAAGTTGAAATAATTCAGGGCAAATAATAATTTTTAGTATATTCAGTTGTTTTTATATGTTGGTTTACAAGGTGGCAAACTTTTTAAACAGGGGATATTGGCTGACAGGAGCAAAAATTCTCCTGATTTTTCTTGTGTAGACATGTTCCTTAAAAATATAAAATTTTAGGGGTACCTGGGTGGCTCAGTAGGTTGAGCATCCAACTGTTGATTTTGGCCCGTGTCATGATCTCACAGTTCATGAGTTTGAGTCTCACATCAGGCTCCACACTGACACTGTGGAGCCTCCTTGGTATTCTCTCTCTCTCTCTCTCTCTCTCTCTCTCTCTCTCTGTCTCTCTCTCTGTCTCTCTCTCTGTCCCTCCCCTACTGGTGCTCTCTCTGAAAATAAATAAACATTTTTTTAAAGTATAAAATTTTAGAACTTTTTCCTCTAAATTTTAAGACTGATCAAGGAAAATGTGTCTTGTAAGTCTTTTTACACACTCCCGTAGTACTACACTCCTGTAGTTCTAAAAGTAGTAATGACATCACTACTTTGCTTATTATGTCTATTCCAGAAATATTCACTCAATGTAGAAAAAACATAATTTATCTGAAATGGCAGCCATTCAAACAGCAGCAATTTGATTGAAGTTTTCATATATCCAAAATGTGGGCAATATAAACATTAAAAAGAGTTTAAGCCTTGATGTTGACTCTCAAAATACTTAAAATATACTTGATGACACAAATCTAACTCAAATAATAATACGAGAAACAATTGCTAAATGTTGAAGTTTATAAGTGAGGAAAATATAGAAAACAATAATACATACAAATAATACAATACAATAAAAACACAAATAATACATACAAAATATGTACTCAGGTCACTGAAGATGAAAATTGGCTTTCCAACAATATAAAAGAGATTAGAAGACTAGTTTTTCTGACCTGGCATGAAAAAATGATGACATCACTACTTTTGTGGGCCCAGATTTTCTCATCTGCAGAGTAAAAGAATTGCAGTCAATAATCACTAAAATCTCTATTAGCTAGAAAAAGTTCAAGTGTGGGGAACAATGAACATGAAGGCACAATTAGGAGAGGAGAAAACTAATATGATCAAAACATTGAAGGAAGTGACCCCATTACAGCAGAGAGTGCATATTCAGGATTAATTGGAGATAAAAGTGGATAGGCAGCATGATATCAGATTATATAAGGTCTTAAAATCAGGCAGATAAGTATAGATTTGATGTGAAAGCAAATGGATAACCATTGGACCTTGGGAGGCAGATGAGCTACATAATGAATCTATAGTGCTTAAAGAAGATTAGTTGGACAGGGAAATAAATGAATGATGGATTGATTGGAAAAGAGAGCCTAGGGTTAGAGCAGCAACACAGGAGGTTGTAACTAAACTGGAAGGTAAGATATAGCTAGTACTTTACAAGGATCAGGAACCCTGCAATCTCTGCCTCATTGTTGAAGGCAAAACAGAGCTGGAAAGTTAAAGTGGTAAAAGGAAAATAGGTTATATTCAGGAATATTGTAATGGGGAAAGGGGCCCTTCACACATAACCAGGCTCAATTCTGAATACAGCATGGACAGGTGAGATTTTAAAGCTAAAGAACAGAGTGGGGAATCAGATGGGAAATTGCTAAGAAGAAACTTTAGGAGATAGGGGAGTTCAGGCTCAACCAAACAAAGTAGGATTCTTAAATGAAGGCAGACCAGGGTGATCAGACATCACCTGGAGGACAGAAGTTACGGACTCTAATTAGATATTGAGGATGATGAGATAGGATATTGGGAAATTCTAGTTAAATCAACTTAGCAGAAGTCTTGCTAAAACTTGAAAATGTAGAGACACAGAAGCTTAAAAGTTGAGACCTAGTTGATAAGTTCAGGGGAGCCTAAGCAGAATTTGGTCAAAGAAAGAATCTTTGTCACTGTAATTATGATATTATGGAGGACAATACATCTTCTCTGGGTGTCTTTTCCCCATTTGTATGGTGAGAATGTGCCATCTTCTCAATACGATTCTAAAATGTAAGTTATCTAGAGACAAATTATTGTATTACAATGCCAGATGATTTGCTTTTTACCTTGGAAGTAACTAAAGAATAATTT
This sequence comes from Panthera onca, assembly GCF_046562875.1. Taxonomy (NCBI): domain Eukaryota; kingdom Metazoa; phylum Chordata; class Mammalia; order Carnivora; family Felidae; genus Panthera; species Panthera onca. The sequence continues at coordinate 62,737,647 of NC_138350.1, read as the reverse complement.
ATTTTTGCCATTCAGCTATGGAAACATGAATTACTTTGTGTGATAAACTTGTTTGAGCATGTGACCTATATAGGACATATTTTTCGTAAATATATACTATATATATCTTGCATATATCACAATTTTTCTTTAGAGTAGTATCCTACCACATGCCTTAAGTCAATTAGCAAATGCAATTTTGTCAGGTGGGTTTTCTTGTTCACTTTGTTTTTGTTGGGATCATCATTTCAGTATCATATTGAGAAAGACTAAAATGCAATGGATGAAATCCTTTCATAACACAGGTACACTGTCTTCTTCCAAGATGCTCTCCTGTAGGTTTTATCAGCAGGAAAGCAGCTCCCAGTATGAGTGACCTCCAACATAAACAGGAAACCAGCTGTGATGAGAAATCTCTTTTAGTGGATTTGTACCACCAGAGGCAGTCATGAAACTGCATCTTTGAGGAAATACAAATCAAACAGATGGGGGAAAAGCAAACAGACTTCTATGGGAAAGAAATTTGATGCATCTGAAGACTGTATGACTCATCCTTTCTTCTTAGAACAAGACAAATGATTGAAGGTAGAGAATGAGATAAGGAACATTAAATTACTTTTTAATTGATGCAGAATTCAGTGGAATATATGTTTACCTAAAAGTTAAACTAGATCTGGCCTTACATGTACAGGAATGAGTAACTAAAAATCTTATCCATTTAGTTTAGAGATTTGATTCCTTTTTGTCTTCATCCTCTAGCCTCTTCTTAAATGTACATCACCCAGGGAATAGTAACATCACTTAAAAACATTTAGCTTTAAGTAATTAACCAAATGATAATATAATTATCAATTGGGCTCTGATCCAGCCATGGTCCCTAATGCTTTGGAAAATACAATGCTGAATAGTCCTCAGGTAGTTTAGTCTAGTGTTGGGAATGAGAGTGAAGCATATGAATTACAATACAAAGAGTTGCAAGTGCACAAACAAAGCTTAAGTACTGAGCATGTCTGGCAAGAAGTAATTAAACTAGAAAAATAGCTGTCAAAAACTGTTTTCATAAAATTTCCTTTACAATAGATAAATACACTCTCAATGTGACAAAGCTCCAGATTTCAAAAAAATGGTGAAAATAATCCTGGTCCCTGCAAACTGATCCAGACTAGTCGGCTTTACACTCGAATTCTTGGCCCTTTGGTCAATCCAAAAGATGTGTCCCCTGATGGTGGCTTTCAGACCTCTCCCATTCAGTTGTTATTCTTTCCTATAAACCAGATTTCTAGTTACTTGTGGACAGTTCCTTTCAGATATCTAGTGTCATCTCTAACTAGACAGGTGCACTTCTGTATGAGACAAAATACCTTTAAGTTATTTACTTTCCCAATCCACTTTTTCCTGTTACTACTTCTGCAGCTGTCCGGCCTCCAGAGCGACAAAAACTAGAGCTATATTTAATTCTTCCTTTCTTTGGAGAGGAAGTGTGGTATGATGTCTCTCTAATTTCCTATTTGGTATCTGTAGGTCTTGGACCATATCATTTAGTATCTCTATAATTTCCTTTTTTCCCCATATCTAATGTGGGAGCTAATAATGAGTTAGAGCATGTGCAAAAGTCCAGCATATTGCCTGGTATAATTGCCTGGTATAATTGATAGAACCATCAATAGCATTTTTCCATTTCTTCTCTCTCATTCCCAAACTGGTGGGCATCAAGTCTTTCTTTTTTTATTCCTTGAAATGTCAGAAATATTTTTCTTCTCTCCATTTCTCTGTTTTTCAATCTCTCATTCAAGTGTTTTCCCTTTTATTTTTCCTCCATGGAAAAACACTTCAGGATTACTGTAAAAGCCTTCAAAATTTTTTCTCTGCCTTTAACTTCTCTTTTCTCCTTTACTCCTGTTGCCAGATCAATCCTACTGAAATAGGGCTACAATAATTTCCTCCTTTAAAAAATTATCTTGAGTTCTTCATTTCCTATCACATCAAATCTGAAACCAGGTTATCTGGGCTTTCCAGAATGTGACTTCATTCAACAACAGGAACATGTCACCCCTTTGAGTAAGCCACACTCAATGTCTCTTTCTGTAATAACATTTTCCATATGAGTTCATATTTCAGTCTCCTACCACATATCCCTCAATTTTTCTCCAATCCCACATTTCTTCCCACCCTATACATCTATCATTGTCTAGTCTTGTGTCCCTCACTGGGGCCAGGAAACTTCAGTAATGACCTAATTAATGTCTGAACACAATTGCCACTGCCCCTTCCTCTGACAGACCTGCCCAGGGACCCTCTCTTTTGAGTTATTCTCACATGTATTCTTGGCTACTCTTTTCTGGTTCTACCATGCTAACAGGGTTGGCTTCATGGGCCAGGAATCTGTACAATCACCTAGGGCTCCATGATGAAAATGTCCTGTATTTGGTTTAATGCCCTACTGTTGCTATCTTGAAATGCTTAATTTTTGAAAAAGTCCCCACATTTTCATTTTGCACTGGGCCCCATGAATTATGTAGTTTGCATTGCAACCTCAGCATTTATTTTGAGTTGCACTGAGGTAAGAACTTTACATATGGGAGTAATATTTGTTATATCCAGATTTTAGGTAGTATAAATCCTCCAGTGTTGCATGCCATATAAGATTCTAGGAACTTCTTAGTTTTTCAGCATTAAAATAAAAATATTTTTAACTATCTTCCTCAATCTTAACATGTTGTATTTTCTACAAAACAGCTTTTACATTATCTTATTTGAGTGTTTCAGCAGTATCATTGAGTAAATCTACAAAATGTTTGGTGAAACTTAAGTTGAAAAACACAGACTTACTCTTAGAAAACCTACTACTGCAGATCCTGTTGACATTGAGGATATTGTCCCATTTGAAGCCCCATAAGAGAAACTGCATTCAGCTCTAAGTGCTCAGGGAGAGACTTGTCACCTGACACATGAGTATGTTGTTGTTGACCACAAAAGTGATGGCATTGATCATGTTCGCAGTGTAGCTTTGGTTGTCTAGAAGTTAAGTCAAATTTGCAGATCAAAGCATTTTATCTTGCTTTGAGTGTTCTAATTTCTATTTTTTCTTTTCCATATTTACTCATATTTTTGTTATATGTATTAAGTCATCTCAAATTTGACACATATAAGTACTCAAAAATATTTGGTGAATGAGTTAGGCAGTATTCCATGATTTAGTGCATTCTTGAAAGTACATGAGTGTCAAATATTGAAAGACAAGGATAGACAAATTTATAATGGAGATGGCTATATTCTCTGAAAACTAAAAAATGGCAAAATATAATTAATGAATTTATACTTTTTGGATACAATCCTTGACAATTTACTACCAGCATTTATAAAGGTTCTTTGTTCGTTTTAATTGAACAATCTTAGCCACCTGAAGGCATCAAGTTGAGACTGAAGAACTGCCATTAGTATTGATTTCAATCTTGGTACTTTGCATCAATTATAGCAAATTTATGATGCCTACACTTTGATCACTTTGATAATTTCATTTTTTCATTCCTTCTCTAAAAATACAAACAAAAGCAACAACAAACACTTTGCTCCTCCGACAGCCTCCCAAAACTGAATTGTGGACTGGTATGCAGGCATTTGATGTTTAAGTGCCATGCAAATGCTGAATTTGGATCATGAAAAGTTATTTAAGGGTAACAGTACATAATCTTTGGAAGTAGAGTTGCATGAAAGCTGAGGATCCCTTTACAGTTAACAACTTTAAGAAAAAACTAACCCATCTCATTTTTTCCACCAATCCCTCTTTGCCCTCCTCCTGCAAACTGCCCTTGCCTTTCTCTAAATCTCCATGGTTCATGTAGTCCTTAATTGTTCTTCATTTGTTTTCTCCTGGCCTAGTTATGTTTCCCCAGCCTGGACAGGGCCATAAGTTTTTTTGTTAGTTTATGTATCTGACCATTTGGCATAGTGTCAGCTGCGTGAATGATTTATTTTTTTCATTTACTTTTTGTGTACTAGAAAGATAAGTTGGGTGTGGAAATGTCATTATCATGAGTTTGGCAACCAGTGTAGACCATGGTATGTGTGTTTTGTGCTAGAAAGCACTTGATTAATCAAAATACTTCATGTTCAGAATAAAGAGAATTCTCACACTATTTTAATAGAAGAAAACCTATCAAAGGGAACTGATGAAGCTACTACATTTTACTCAGAATAGTTGGAAAATATTAGAAATGGTTATGTTTGCAGCATTTTACATAGTAGGTCTGTTTCATAGATATTTTTCTGGTTATGGATAGCAAATGGAATCTGGTAATGCTCCTGAATAATTAACAAACAAGTTTCATTTATAGCAAGAAGCAAATGAAGAAGATATTAACATTCAGGATACACAGAACATAAAGCACAGAGATCTTTAATTCATGGGTGAATAAAGACGGAAGCAACATGTTGAACATAACATTTTTGTATAAAGTGATTTCAGTTATCATATATTATTAAGTTGATAATAGCTGTAAAGATTCTGCTCAACTTTCTGTTCCCCACCAGCCTCCAGTGCATCTTTAAGTAAAACCTATATATGCTATGAAGAGTTCATATGGATAAGATCAGCTAAATGGAAAGTATCCTCCTTGTTCATTGGGAGAGCTTAATTATATCTGTTTAATCGGTGGAAAGATTCTCCTTTTTGGAAAAAAAAACACACCTTAGTTTTCCAATTAAGCATATTTGATAAATGCTTCCACATTTATATTTAATGCAGCTAAAAGAGGATTTCATGACTGTTCTCCCAGTGAAAGGTTCTATTCTGCAGGATTTGTACCAGAGATAATCATAGGCTTAATTTGTATTGTATTTTAAAAATTGATCAAAGCATTTTCACATTTGTTCTTTCATTTGATCCTTTCTATAGCCCAGTAAGGTGGGTTAAGTGTGTGTCCTAATCCCTTTTGACAAGGATATTGAGGCACTGAGGGGTTAGGTGATTTGTTAGAGGGCATACTCTGAGTAACAGACATAGGAGGCAAGTATGTACTGTGCTTGCCAGGTCCTGTGCTCACATTATAAAGACCAGTTTGAACACAAACACAGTTATAAACCTCTACATCTAGATGCAAAGCAAAATCAAGGAGCTTTTTAAAATACTAATGCTATAACCTCATACCTAGAGACTTCAATTCACATCAGATGGGAGGACTGGTGGGTCCATTAATATAACATATATGTGATTTTGAGTCTAGTTAACCAGAACAATTGGATATTCACTCATTCGTTCATCCAATATTGTTCTGTGAATTTTACTTTCCAGTCCTTTGACTGTCTAATAGGTTGTTGGATTTATTCAAATTTATCAGTCTTTGCTCTACGATGTAGTGATTGTTAATGTACTCAAATGTACTGGTTTTTTTTTTTCTTTTGTCTCACATAGAAATAACTTTCTCCAGTCCAAATGTACAAAAAAATACTCAAAATAAAAAATAAAACATATCTAGAAGAGAATTTGTAAATAGATAAAAAACCTCGGAGATGCTCAATATGACTCTCATACAAATACAGATGAAAGAAACAAGATTCTATTTTGTACCCTAAAATTTGTCAAAGGTAGAAAAATTTGATAAGTGGCATTGGTGAGAATGAGGAGAAACAGGTACTTTTACATAATGTTGGAAAGAGTTATTGGTATGACATCTTTAGTGGTGAGATTGGTACTATTTCTAAAAAGTAAAAATGTGTGTTCTCTCTCATCTAGCAATACTACTTCTCAGATATACATCTGTGCAACATGGATGTTTAAGAATCTATATTGCAGCATAGTTGGTAATAGGAATAAAAGGAAGGCCTCTAAATGCCTGTTCATTGGCAACCAGTTACATAAATTATGGTACATGCATTAAAGGACTTATGATACATTCATGGCAAATAATACTTACCTGTGCTTATATGGAATGATCTCCAAGGTGTATTAAGGATATTAAATCTTAATTAAGGTTAAAAGTAAAAATTATATGTACCATGAGCCCATTTGAGAATAAGCGTGTAAAGGTAGAATGTGGAGGTCTTTGCTTATGTGTCCATAGACTATTTCTGTAAGGGTAAAGACACTATTAACTGTCATGCATTTGGGAAAGAAACCTGGGAGTTTGTGATAAGAAAATCAAATTTTATATACTTCCGTACCTCTTGAATATTTGCAATGTGTGGGTTATTTTTTAATAGACAATCAAAATAAACAATTTTAATGCTTAACGATAGTAATTGGCAAAAACAATGAACTGCAAATTGTAAGATAAATTTCTTCTGGTTTAGTTTGTACTTTTGTCGTTTTGATCATATATACTGATGTAATAAATCCTTAAATATCATGTATACTTCTATGGTAATTGTATCATTTCTATTTAAAAAATGTAATTATAAGTTGGAGAAACCTCATTTAACAATTTAAGTCCATAGGTCTCTAGTCAATCCACATCAACTGTGGGATTCTGACTGAGGCAAAGTATTATCAGAATTAGAGAATGTCAGTGGTGCCTGGGTGGCTCAGTCAGTTAGGTAACCAACTTCAGCTCAAGGCATGATCTCATGGTTCATGGGTTCGAGACCCGCATTAGGCTTTGTGCTGACAGTTCAGTGCCTGGAGCCTGCTTTGGATTCTGTGTGTGTGTGTGTGTGTGTGTGTGTGTCTCTTTCCCTCCCTCATTCACACTCTGCCTCTCTCTCCCTCTCAAAAATAAATAAACATTAAAAAAAAAAAAAAGAATTAGAGAAGGCCAGAACTGTGAGGGACACCAGAACTTTTGTAAGTCAACCTTATCTTACAGATGAAGAAACAGGCCCAAAGGATTTTTTTTCTCCCATGTTAGTGCATTACACTCACATGGTGAAATTTAGAATTGAGTTTAAATAAACTTTAGTACTAAGTAAATGGTGATAGTACGAATCAGAGAAGATAAGTTATTCAAACTAATTCCACATCAGCTGGCTGTTAATCCTTGGATAAGTCTTTTATTTTTCCTTTCTGGGCTCAAATTCTTAGAACTTTTTTAATTTGTTCTTTTTTCCCCACTCTAAAATAATTTTAATCAATTTGAATATAAGAAAATTTAACTAGTATATAAAACTCAGCAGAGGTAAAGTAAAATTCTATATCCCGACTTTATAAATTGCTGTCTTAAACTAATTTGTAGTGGCCACCAGTGAAGTTCTTAAAACTTTAATGATAGATTAAACCCAGCGATACTGTTTGTACCCAACCCATGTTGATTCAAAAAGATTCACCCACTAACTCAGGACCTATTAACTTTATTACCCTCTCTACACTCATAAGCACCTCAGTTTCCCAAAATTTTTGGATCTATGTAAATGCTCCTACCCTTCAAAAGTCAAGCCATGTTAAATCAAATTAACATTTATTTCAACAATTACTCTAAAAAAGGCATTTTAGTAATTCTTATAAATAGTTCACTGGGTGAAGAATTCCCATCTCTGCAAAATCTTCAAATACAGTTCAAGATCATGGGATCCTTCCTTTCTTTGAGGACTTATTTCACAAACATTCCGAGTCACAATATATTCTTGTGTTCTTTTACCATTGAATATGGTTTGTTCCACAGCCAGGATCTAATTTTTATACTTCCCATTGCATGTATCTAACTAGCCCTTGTGATTTTAACCATGGATTCAGCAGAATAACAGTGAATGAAAACAGATATTTAGACTAAAAGGAATGTTTTGTATTGCAGCTCAGACAAAATGCAGAATTTTGAGTTGCCTGGAAATTGTAGGTCAGGTGGGCTACAACATGAAAAACGAATACAGCAGTGTCTCCCAGGTTAGGACAGCGGTATATTTCTCCCTGCAGAAAAAGAAGAAGATGTAAGAGTGAACAGAACTTGGAAAGGGACCCATGACTCAGCCAACAAGTTCCCTTTGTTGATGCCCCTCAGGAGACAAATCTAAGAAAACCCAAACACATAAACTGGGTCTTAGATTATCTGTGCTAATAGCTTCCTCCATTCACAAGGATAATCAAAGTTAAACTTGTGTTTCTTTTCATCTTTTTGAGGAGAAAATTATTTCCTCTAGGTTTGAATGTTCAGAGTACACAAAATTAGATTCCCTTTCCTAAAACGAGATCATTAAGTAGAAAGCTATTAAAAGGATGTTCATAATCCCTGAGAGTTCATTAGTTAACCTGCTATTTAAAATCTCTCCCCCCAAGATTTGATTCAAGAAATCTTGAATCAAATTTTCTATGATTAAATATCAACACTCTGAACACTTTAAAGCTTTCAGATTTCATGTTTAGACCCCATACTGCTTTTCTATATGCAAACCCCAGAAATAAACTTTTGAAAATTTCTACCCAAATTACTTGGTCTCATAATTTATCTACTTTTTACCTTTTATTAATGTGTTGGCTTCACTATCTTAAATTCTGTAACAATTTTGTTCTTTTTCTACAGGCAGAATTCACAGCCATGCGGGAGCAGTATATGCGAGGTGGAGAGGGATTCATCATCTGTTACTCTGTCACTGACCGCCAGTCATTCCAGGAAGCTGCCAAGTTTAAAGAGCTCATTTTTCAAGTCCGCCACACCTATGAAATTCCCTTGGTGCTGGTGGGTAACAAAATTGACCTAGAACAGTTCCGCCAGGTGAGTGCCAAATTTTTTTTTCAGTTTGCTTTTAACTCCGAGAGTACGTAATACCAAGTATGCCTGCTTTCCAAGGTTCATACTGAGAATTATGAGAAAGAAATGACGCATGTGACTTTTCTAAAAAAAAAAAAAAAAAAAATCTTTTAAAATCTCTGGTGGATTGTGTTAGCCACCACAATATATCCCATCCCACATGCTACTTTGCAGTATCTTTATTCCATCAGGATGATGGAATCCTCCTGTCTGTTTTTCCTACTCCTTAGATTTGGGCTGGCCCTATGATTTGTTTTGGGCAGTAGAGTATAGTAGAGATGATGCTGTGTGCCTATAGAGGTAGAGTCATAAGAGTTCTGCAGATTCTACCTTTGCCACTTAAAATGCTTGCTCTTGAGATCCAGCTACCATGTAAAGACCAATGTAATCATTAGAGAGATCCATGTGAACAAAGCAACATCCAGCCTCACCGCAGTTCCTGCCAAGGCACCACATATGTGGGCAAAGCTACTTATCATGTTCTAGAACCAGCTACCATCTGACTATAACTTTATAAGATAACCTAGTCAATCCATATGGAAGAGAGACAACTCTCAGCTGAGCCTGGTCTGGGTTTCTGACCCACAGAATCATAGGCAAATAAAATAGAGTTGTTTAAACCACCATATTTTAGAGTAATTTTTCATGCAGTGATGGGTAATCAAAATAGGACTCCTCCTACCTTCCAGAGTCAGAAGCTACTACTTTTCAGGTTGAATAAGAAACACCTTCCATATACCATAAATCTGCTTCAAGCTGCCCCTGCTGTATCATTGTGACCCTCAGTTCCTTTCTCCAAACAAACAAAACTGACAATACAGAAACTATGGCTAGCTTCTGATAAAGCAGAAACCACATAGTGCAATCCTTTACCAGATTTCATGTGGTTCATTATAATTTATTCTTATCTGATCAGATACTCTCAGGGCCTGATGGGCAAACTGATGGCCTCATCTCTACAGGGTAATGATACTTCAGTTGTCCTTAGTACTCCTAAAGAGATTAAATGACCAAAACCTAGTTCAGGGGCCAGGCAAATCATCTCACAATTCTATTGTCATGACTCACTTTGTATAAAGTTAAATTACTAAGTCATGCAAAACAAATTTTTGTAAATTGAATTACCTAAATTGAATGGTTTAGTTATAATTTTAGATACTTTATCTTTACTTAAACGGCCCTTAAATTTGAGCTGGATTTTAATAGTTTGTGTGTTTCCAATTAATAATTTTTATTCTTCTTAAAGTAACCTCATAAATTCTAAGGCTAGAATCTTCACTAAAACAGTTTACTCCTACTTTAAGTGTTAAATATATTTGTATTTTTGTATCAAATGACTTTTAAGTTTTCTCAAGTGAAAATATCTCATATGGAGCCAATGCTTATAAATCTATCTTTAATACAGAAACAAAATTTCTACGATTTCGTGCAGTACATTTTTGTAGCGGCATTTTTCGTATATCTGACTTGAAAATCTAAGCATCTTAAAGTGGCAGCTATTTTTTAGGAGCTATAATATTTGTCTCCTCTGTACCTGTTCTTCTGCATTGCTTTATTTTTTTTCCCCAAAGTAGTGTTTAGTATGACATGGTTACATTTCTATGAGATAGGAATTCAAGTTTATCTCACCAATGAAATATGAATCTATTCTGTGATACTTGACAAAAAGGAAAGAAAAAAAGAGAGGTATAGGTCTAGTGGTGAACTCTTCAGATACTCCTCTGAAGAGTGGGGAGGTTCTAGGTTTTTTTTTTAATTTTTATTTTCTTTAGGACTTGTGGGAAATGACATGTGGGAGCACCCCGAGATGCAAATATACCATCAGTGATTACATGACCACATTTAACTGTACTTCTTAGAATTTCTAGGAAACATAAACCTTTAATTGAATGCCAGTCAAGAGAGCTACAAGTGACTCTTGTAAGCTAGTACATTTGAGAACATGAGGGAAACATCTTCAGGCAAAAGTTAATCACATTGTCTGTAGAATGATTTCTCTCCATGATTCCAACACTGGCTGGCATTTGCTTTCCTCTCCCCATCCTGGCTCTGCTTCTGCTTTCCCAGGATCAAAGGTGTTCAACAGATACCCGGTCTCAGCCTGGGTAATTGCAGATTAGCAGTGATGTGACTCACAGGCATCACAAACATCACTGAAACAAATAACAAAAATAATATTAAGCTGAGTAATTTAGCAGATTTGACATACTTTCCCTTTTAGATAAAAGCAAGTAAACAAGATAGTCATAGAAAGTGCAAAAACCATGAAAACTCAAATTACAATCTTTTTAAAACTGCTCATGTACCAATGTCTCCAATAATGAAGTGTTGATATGCAAATTTGGCTTCTGGCTGTGGTGTTTGCGATAGGAATAATTGTTCCTATAATTGTAGAGTGGTTTTTCCTTTTCAAAATGCTTTCAATTCTCACTTTATTTTAATCCTGTAACTGTCCCGTGTAGTTGTAAGGCAAGCAGTTGATGGATGAGGATATTTGAGAAGTAAGTTTACTGAGAGAAATTGATTTTAATAAAATATTGCTGTTAGTGACAAATTTAAGACTAAAACCCTGATCACATGTACTCTTTTTCTTATATCAGTCTTTAAAGGATAGGTCTCCATTTTAGTTTTGGGTTTTTTCCACATTTTCCCCCCAAAACAAAGATGTTGACACCTGCATCATCTATAGCTCGAAGGAGTTTTGTGAAGAGTCCTAGAGTGATAATGTTAAACTCTGGAAGCTTCTGAAGGAAATCATGCTAGTGCTTATGTTCAGTGTTAGGAGGCAGAGAAGCAGGGTTTTTACTTGACAGCTCTTCTTCCTCATAGAAAGTGGTTGAAAGGGAAGTGCTGATGATAACAGCTGCTTCTTATCATGCTTGTGTGGTAGAGTGGGTGGCTACATTTTGAATCCATCTTGGTGAATTCCAAGTCCCTTTGTACCAAGAAAAAGAAACAAGTTTTGGTGCCTGATGTCCTTCATCATAAATGACATCTTTAAGAAAATATATTGAAGCGCTCTGTTTAACTTTGAGTATTTTCTCTGAGAACAATATTCATTTTGACACTGATCCTGATGATGCATTTAGTATTGCAACACTCTGTGCCAGGCACTTAGCACACATAATTTTATTTCATCTTTACCATAAGGCCACAAAGTAGGCTCCTTTATGGTACCTATTTACCTATGAGTTATCTGAAACTTCAATACATTCAGTGACTTGCTCAAGGTCACATAGCTGGTTAGGGCTGTGAGAACATGTCCAGTGTCTCTGATTTGAAATCTCACTATTTTATAATTTGGGCCTACAAACCATTATTGTTTTTCATGAAATTTGTCATATTCATTCCAGGATCTTAGCATGCTCCTGAGAGGATAGAAGATAAGCAATTGCATTTTACTGGAGCAGGAAGGAGCAGAACGATAGCTCTTTGGAGGTGGAGCAAGGAGCTCCAGGGCAAGGAGCTGGACAAGGCAGTAATAGCCAGAGTTGGGAAGAATGTGAGGAAAATTAAGGGCAAGGAAATGGTGCTCAAAACTACTGAAAGGCACTGTTCTCTAATCAGGGGCACCATCTTGTCCTGAGTCCAGCCAGACTATTCTAAAGCCCTTTTTAAAGTCCTAGGCTACAATAGGTCCCTGAGCTTGCATGGCCTTTCTCCCTATTGGGTCTTCTGCTGTCACACTGGGGAGTGGAAAGTAATAATTTCTGCCTTTTTGATGTTTTTGCAAAATTCTACAGAGTAAAAATGGTGCTATAAATGGAGTGAGTCCCAAAGATCCGAAAGCTGGGTTAGGAAAGTTTTACATCTGTTGTAGACCACAAACTGTTTTATCCTGAAGGCAGACCATGACAAACCTTTCAGTGCTGACAGTCTAATTGCAGCTTAATACTCAGTTTGAAGTCTTGAAACTCAGCTTTCCACAGACTAACTCTTCGAATGCAGATCTGGAAACATGAAATACCTTTGTTTATTCTTCAGTTATCTACCTAATGAAAATAGTTCAACTCCTTTATTGAGAGGGGCATATGAAAGCTGTAGAGATGAGAAATTTCTGTGTTAAGAAAAACATCTATTTAGAGTTTTTGTCAAGCATGTACTTCCCTTGGCAGAGCGGTGGCAGTTTGGGGACACAGTAAAGGAATGAGTAAGCCAGTCTCTGTCCTCAAGGACTTTCTCTTCTGAAAGGATCAATGGATGTGATGTACAACATTGTATTAAACAACAGAACTAAATGTTGAATGATATGACACATGCATAAGTGCAATTGTTGTTGAAAACCAGGAAAAATCAATGTTGGCAACATTTTGAGGAAGAAAGATGCTGAATGGAGTGGCATCCTGACCAGGTAGGAAGGAGCAGGTGAATGATGACAGTCCTTAGGGGAAGGAACAACAAAAGTAGGTGTAGAGAATAGGCAATGTGAACCAGGGCTGTGAGTGTGCACAAGGCATGGAGTATTGAGGAGGAGAAGTTGGAAAGACCAGCCTGCCTGGCACATGTATATCAAGCATCCTCAGGATAATTTGATAGATAGGGCCTACCTTGAAGACACACTTGGTCAAACACAAAGCATAAATATGTACCAGAGCATGTTGGATATGTTATAATGCAGTAGTTGCAAATGCCATTCGAGTTTTTAAAAGTGCAAAAGAGTAATACTTCATCTTTAATCAGTATATTAGATAATTCATACAAACACATTTTTCCAAATGATGAGGGTTTTTTTGTGGGAAAAGAGTTTTGATAATTCATGCAATATAATGGGAATACACATTTAAATTTGACAATTATCTAGCCTTACTTATCCTTTCCATAGCATCTTCTTGATAGGCTATTTCATTTCATTACACATCCAAATATATTAACTCCAATTAAAATGGAAAAAAAGCTTAGAATTTGATGTAATTTATCTAGATGGGTAAGTTTTGAAACTAGAATTTGGAGGTGGAGTTTTGCTGAAACTATTTTTTAATCCAATTTATTTACCAAATATTTAGTAATTACTCAATAGGTAACTGGCACGTTTTTAGAATCTGGTTGTTCTGGAGTGAACATGACAAATTCAAACTTAAGAAGAATCTGAAATTATAGTAGGGGAGACAGATAATGATCAATTTGTGCATGTATGTACCAACTACACACTACAAAAATGGTGTCGTGAGTAAAATTATATGCAAATTTATTTATATTTATTTATAATATTTATAATTATAAATATATTTATATTTATATATTTATACATAAATACACACATGGGAAGAAAATTCTTTCAAATATTTGAGCAGAGGTGTGGCACGAATGAGTTTTCGTTGTCCATCTAGTTGATGGAGGAGGGCAAGAATGGAAGCAGGAATACCAATCAGGAGATCTAGTCATCAGGATGAAGGATGATGGCAGCTTGGGTAAAAGCAATGGACTATTCATGAATTCCATACTCATGCAGCACGCTGACAGGATGACAGGTGACAAAATTACAGTGAAGTTTGGAGACCTTTCATGTATGGACAAACTGCTACATCATTCAGTGGTACCAGAGGGCACTGTTGCATTGTCACACAACACAGTGGGTGTCCATGATGAGACTCCTCAAGACAAAGTGAAGACCTATATTTAGCAAATACATTTTAGAAAATAACAAAGTATATCATCAAAAGAACCAGGTAGTCCTGAGCTTGAATATTCACTGAGACAATCACTGTGTCCTTGGACGCATGAGTGGCAAACTCAAGATGAACACCCAAATTCTCCTTCAAAAAAGTATATTCCTCCCAGCACAGAGACAGGAGGCATAGTCAGTAGATCACTTCAGCTGTCAGATGCTTCAGGGTCATCCTCAGTAACAAAGCCTCCTTGACTGAGGTCCTACCCTTCCCAGGGATACCCACTTGCAATGAGGCATGGGCAAAAATTTCCAGCCATTGCAATCCAGTGGGACACTGCGTCAAGCAAATCTTGCTCCAGATCCCCATGCCGGTTTGGCAAAGACTCTGTTGGGCTTGCATTGTCATTGACCTTCTCCCTGTATCCAATCCAGCTTCCTACTCCTTCCTTCACAAGCGTTGATCTCTAACCAGTATCATGTGCTACAAAATCCCTCTCAGTGTCTGCTTCTATAGAATGGGGATAATATTATTTTCACAGGTTTTTAAGTAGTAGATGAGATAATGTCATTAGATTAGCACAGTCCTTGGTACAAACTAGGGACTTAATAAATACGAGGTACTACCATCCTTATCCCTCACCTGGATTGTTTATTCTTTGGGTTATTCTAACAGGTTTCACAATTTAGACCCTACCAAATCAAATATTTAGGTATTGTGTCAAAAGGAAAGGTGATTAAAACTGGGAGAAGGCCCAGTGAATTTTTTAACTGCAGTGTATAGGCTTCAGTGCACAGATTTTGCAAAATGTATTTTGAAATTATCTTCCTACTTTTCAAATGTGGAACAGAGTAGCCATCTTGAAGTAACTGAATTTTGAACAAAGCTTTGGAGGAATCAATGTTAGGAATTTCTGTTAGATCATGAGCTAAGTCAAACTGAGTAAAAAATGACAATAAATGAGAAAGACCTAAAATTATGTTTTGCCATTTTAGAAAAGTTAATTTTTCCATGTATGGACAGCCTCATCCTGAATGAGGATGAATCTGTATTACCTAGAAACATTGTAGGAAACACAAATTCTCAGCCTCTATCCTAATCCTCGTAAATCAGAAACAATAGGAAGAAGGCACAGAAATCTATTTGAACAAATGGGGTGATTCTGCAGTAAGCTAGAGAGCCACAGGGCTAGAAGGAATATAGATGGAAAGACATGAGATCATTTATACTTCAGACTCCATAAGAGAGAATCTAGACCCTATAAGCATTTTTAAAGTCTTAAATGAGATATTGGAGACCTGAAAGAAAAACACACATGCTCTTTTTCTCACACGTGCACGTATGTACATAGACACATAAAAAATAAAAATTTTAAAAACTGATACAAAAAGAACAGTGATGAAAATATCCTAAATTAAATTCACTTCTCCATTCAAATATGTCATAAGAAAATCTAAATTTTACTGCATATATTGTACACCTGTGACTAAATGGCTTCCCATTTGGCAGTTTCATGTTTCATTGGAACAGAGGTTGTGTCTACTCAGTTTGAAGTGACATAACTGTTTGCTTCCCTTCCTTATTTAAATGGTGTTACAGTGAATTGTTTGGTTTTCATGGATCATTGGCCACATTTGTAAAATTGACAAGTCAGTGGAAGTATATAGAAAAGCTTCTTTTTAAGGAAAGGAGGAAAGAAAAGCTTTATGGGGAATCAGATTGGAGCTTTGAAATGAAATCCCATATACAAAGTTGTTCATATCTCTTAAAATTTTTCAGACCAATCACTTAACTTCCTCAAAAGAAATACTGAGTAGGTGAAGTTTTAAAATTCTTATTATTCTATTTGAGATTTCTGCCCTCCTTGCCCTTTCCTAGGTATCCTGGTATAGCCAAACTCTGACATTTGTGATAATTTTAGTTCTCAGGCTTCTGGTTGTATTGAAAACAAACAGAAACAAAAAACTCTCAGTATGTTTGTGCAGCTATAAGTATAGGTATCATAGAGACCAAGACGATCCTGTAAATCCAAAAGAATGATATTTATAGGTTGAATTACAAAAACAGGTTTTCCTTGTTATCTGAAAGTACAGTGTTCCTATAAAACCTTTTGTAAACTGAAAGGACATAAAGCAAAGAAGTAAAGAATATTTTGTAAAAGTGAAAATCATCGTTAGATTTCATTTTGATGAAAATAATCTGAAAATCAGATACTAACGTAGGTCTTAGTAAAGGCAAGTTTTCTGAAGTGAACTTTTCAGTAGCAAAGGAAACCGATATTCTGAAAGAGGAACACTTCCTGTTTGCACACTGGGAACTCTTACCCTTCATTCAAACACATGTTTGGGAAATTACATAATCATCTTGCTTTTGTATTTGTTTTGAGAGGGGCACGTGGGGGCTCAGCCAGTTAGATGTCTGAATTTGGCTTAGGTCATGATTTTGCAGTTTGTGAGCTTGAGCCCCACATCGGGCTCTGTGCTGACAGCTCAGAGCCTGGAGCCTGCTTCAGATTCTGTGTCTCCGGCTCTCTCTGCCCTTCTCCTGCTCGTGCTCGCTCTCTCTCTCTCTCTCTCTCTCTGTCTCGAAAATAAATAAAAAATATTTAAAAATGTGTTTTGAGATAATTATACAGAACAGGAGGTTACAAGCAAATGTGTAAAGACCCGTGCACCTTTCTCTTAGCATCCCCAGTACTATTTTCTTACATAACTATAAAATGTCAAAACCAAGAACTTGATATTTGTTCAATCCATAGAGAATATTGAATTTCACCAGTTATAACACACTCATCTGGGCGTATATTTGTATAATTATATGCAGTTTTATCACCTATGTAGCCTGTATAACCACCACCACAATCAAGATACCCTGTTGTACCATTACCTTAAGACTCCCTCATGTTACTCCTTTACAGCCATACCTATTCGCTACTCATCCCAATTTCTAACCCCCAGCAACCATCAGTCCACCAGTCCATTCTCCATCTCTGCACACATGGTTTATTTCTTGATTGTTACACATGGAAATCACCCACTATGCATCCTTTTGAGATTGGCTGTTTTCATTCAGCACTATATCCTGAAGTACATCCAAGTTTTGTTTATCAATAATGTGTTCCTTTTTATTACTGAATAACATTCAGTTTGGATATAACTACAGTTTGTTCATCCATTCACCCTTTAAAGACATTTGGGTAGTTTCCAGCTTTCATTTATTATAAGTAAAGCTGCTATGAACATTTATGTACAAATTCCTGCATGAACTCAAGTCTATAATTCCTTGGGATAAAGGCCCAAGAGTGAAATTTCTGGGTCTTAGGATGCATCTATTTTTAGTTTTGAAAGGAGATACCAACATATTTTCCAGAGTGTCTGTACTTACTTTACATTCTCACCCTTGCCAGCATTAGATGTTATCACTATTTTTCACTTTAGACATTCTGTTAGGTGTATAGTGGTATCCCATTATGGTTTTAATTTGCATTTCTCCAATGACTAATAATATTAGACATCTTTTCATGTGCTTATTTGCCATCTGTATAGCCTCTTCAGTGAAATGTCTGTGCATGTCCTTTGACTATTTTATAATTGGGTTATTCCTTTTTTTATATTTTTTATTTTTATTTATTTATTTTTTTAGTATTAAGCATTGAGGAATTCTTTGTAAACTCAAGATTCAAGGCCTTTGTCAGATATACGATTTGCAAATATTTTCCCCCAGTCTGTAATTTGCTTTTTCGTTCTTTTAACAAACTCTTCTACAGGAAAAATTTTAATTTTGTTGAAGTCCATTCTTTACTTAAAAGAATCATAATTTTGGTATCAAATCAAAGAATACCACTTAGTCCTAGGTCTCAAAGATTTTCACCTATGTCTTTTCTTGAAGTTTTATGTTTTACATTTAAGAGCATGATCTATCTTGAATTATTGCTTGTATAAAATGTTTTATTATTATTATTATATTATTATTGTTATTTGCTTTGTTGTTTTGGTTTGTTTTGGATATCTAATTGCTGTAGTACCATTTACTGAAAAGGCTACCTCTTCTCTACTGAAATGCTTCAGCAAATGATTCCATTTTTTCTTTTGGTCTATATTCTCTTTGTTCAGATTGAGTACATTCTATTGATCTGTTTTTAAGTTAAATAATTCTATTATTCTAATTCTAGAGAGAGACTGAGTGCGAGTGGGGGAGGGGCAGAGAGAGAGGGAGCACAGAATCTGAAGTAGCTCCAGGTTCTGAGCTGTCAGCACAGAGCTCAACCCAGGGCTTGAACTCATGACCTGTGAGATCATGACCTGAGCTGAAGCCTGACGCTTAACTGACTGAGCCACCCAGGGGCCCCTTATTGATTCATTTTTAATTGTGAAATATATCATAGAGTTCTGGAGTAAACCCACGTCTTAATGTATTATCCTTTACATCTATCTCACTATTCTTATTAGATTATCTTGAAATTGTCCCATTTTATAATTGCCAGGTTTTAGTTTTGATTATTTCTTTTTCCTAATTTTTTGGAGTTTAATTTACTACCCTGTTTACAAATGCTTGAAATGGATGCTTAGCTCATTGATTTTCATCTGTTCTTTTCTGATTTATGCATTTAAGTTTGTAATTGTACCTCTAATGAAGACTTTAATATAGCTATACCCTAAATTCTTATGTCCTATTTAAAAAAAAATTTTTTTAATGTTTATTTATTTTTGAGAGTGGGGGAGGGGAAGAGAGCGAGAGGGAGACACAGAATCCCAAGCAGGCTCCAGGCTCTGAGCTGTCAGCAAAGAGCCTGATACAGGATTCAAACTGACGGACGGTGAGATCATGACCTCAGCTGAAGCCCTTATGTCCTATTTTATCATTAAGTTCAAAATTTGTCTAATCTTGATTGTGATTTCTGCTTTTACTCATGGGTTTTTCAGAAGTGTAGTTCTTAATTTCTGGGCATATGGTGAATTATGAGGTATTTTGTTAATGAATTTCTGCTTAATAAATATACTCTATAATTTTAGTCCTTTCAAATTTGTGGTGTTGATTTTTAAACATGCCATGTGATCAGTTTTGGTAAATGTCCCATATATATTTGGTAAGAATATACATTTTTGGGTGGCAGTTCATGTATGTCCAGATTTGTAGTCATTTTCTTTAAACAATTTGGAGATAGAATTCCATTTGCTCTGGTATCCTTTGTTTGTGTTGGAAAATAAGATACCCATCCAATTGTTATTTTGAAGGTACTCTGCACCACACCTCCTATACCACAGTTGCCACCCCTGATGATTTTAGGATTTTTCTTGTCTATAATTTTATTTTATTTTTAAATGTTTATTTATTTTGAGAGAGAGTGAAAGAGCGAAAGAATTCCAAGCAGGCTCTGTATTGTGCGGAGCCTGGCCTGATGTGGGGCTCCATTTCCCAAAACATGAGATCATGACCTGAGCCAAAATCACGAGTCTGAAGGTTAACAGACTGAAGCACCAAAGCACCCCATTGTTGTCTATAATTTTAAAGAGGTTTACTTTGAGGTACCTATGTGGCTTTCTCTCTCTTGCTTACTTGCTCTCTGGGTGTGTGCTTGTTAAAATCTGTGCTTTTTGAGTTGTGGCTTATTTTTTTTTAATCAGATTTGTAATATGCTTAGTCATTACCTCTTCATATATGACTTTTATATTATTCTTTCCCTTCTAATATCCAGTTAGAGCTATGTTAATCTTTTTCACCTTATCTTATATTTCAGCTAGGATATTTTTCTGTTATTTTCCATCATTTTATATCCCTGCACTTCATTCTAGATATTTTCTTATGAATGCTCTTTTTGTTTACTCTTTCCCTTACACTTAATCTGATTTAAACTAACACACTGAGTTCTTAATTTAAATTGTTGTGTTTTTAAATTTTAGTAATTCTGCTTTTAAATTTTCATCTTATTTGCTAAAAATTTTAATCTTTCCTGTCCTTGAAAAATACTAAACATTTATTTAAAACTTGAGATGAATAACTTTTTTATCCATCTAAAATCTCTTTTTTTAAGAAATTACTCTTGATTTTTTTTTTTTTTTTTTTTTTTTTTTTGGCACTGTGACTTATCATATTTACTTCTGGCACAAAACTAAAAAGACTAAAAAAATCCCACATCAACTTAATATAATCAGGAACTTTATCTATCTTGATCTGTCCCTCAAGGTCTACTAGTTTATTTCAGTGGAAGGGTTGTTCAAAATTACCTAGTGGGCTATAGCCAGAGGAAGAACTCACCGGTACACTCTAATAACATGTTCTTTTGTTGACCAGTGAATTCTTTGCTGTAGCAGTTAAGTTTGTAGGCCTTGTACATACCTCTAGCTGTTCTAAATTGACCATAAGTTAATTTAAATGCCAATGAGTAGGATTTAGTTTTATTTTAAAAAAGCTCTGTGAGCTACATGTACCAGAGACTGGCCCCTGAGAGCCCACTGTTACTGGTAAGAGCTAGGGCTATACCCATATGGTCCTCTGTTGGCACTTAGGAGACAGTAGCCAAACTAGTGGGTGATAGAAGTGAAGGGAAGCAGGGTCACGTATAGGTGGGATAGGGGTTATGGTAGATTCTTCCCAGTCTGTGTCAAACACCCTTAGTAGGTCCCTGCTTTTGAGCTTTTTGTTTGGTTTTTCTCAAAATGCATATGATAATTTTATCCTTTGTACTCAATTGTTCTGCTAGTCTGTGGAGTAAATTCCAATGCCAGATCCCATCTAAACACAGTCCTTGCGCACCTCTCTCATGCCAACTTTCCATGCCTTGAATTCTAAACCATAAGCATACTAAACCATTTGTTCAGTGAACATCACACACTAGTGTGCCCTTCTTGTTGTGACTTCTCCACTTGCTAGTGCCTCTGCACTATTCACACTGGATCCATTTTGTGTACATCTGCCCACACAGCTTGTCTGTCCACTTAATGGAAGGAGGAACTAGTTTATACTAAATGAAAAAAAATCAGAAGAAAGATGTTTAAAAAGAATAGGCAAAGAAATACTTGGTGGTTTTTTTCCTTTACTGGACACAAACTGAGGGAAGATGGAGACAAAGTTTGAGATAATAATTCCATGGAACACCACCATCCTAAGAAAAGGTGATTGAAAAATATGTGTGTATATCCTTTAAAGCACCAATGCTAAGTATGATGCTGGATATGTTGAGAGAGACCAGGCAGAAAGCTAGGTCTCTTGGTCCAATCCTTGAGTGTAGTATAAAGAAACAGGAATAATTGGAAATACTGCATTGTTTTCAGTAGTGTTTGTCCTAATGGAGGAGACAAAGCCATTTTTGTAATAAACAGATAAAATCTGGGGCCAAAAAAGACAGGTTTTGAAATGCAGTGTTCTATACACAGCAATTAATGATGTATATCCTCTGCTTCCAATCTATCAGTAATACTACAAAAATGAGAATAGTCTGCAATTAAAAGGACCATGAGGAGCAGCAGGGGAGAGGCTGGATAGAACATGGTTTTTCTCTAAGAAACCAATAATGTCAGAAGCATCGTTGGAATATCTTAAGTATAGCATGCTACTATTTAAATTAAGATTTATATTTTTCTTATATTTTTTTAGATAGAAAAGATCAAGGAATAAAGACATATAATCAAAGATGACATTTCTTAGGAAATTCATGCAGTAATGACATTAATGTAATATGATTTCAGCACTTTCATGGTTCTATTTTGCTGTATATTCAGTATATGTGTCTGTATAAAAAATGAGACATTATGAGACAGGATAGGTTTGGTTTTTATTTTGAGAATAAAAGAGAACTTGTATTATTTGGTTCTTGCCTGATGGAAAATAGAGTCATAATAATGGGCAGAGCATATAACTGCATATGTAATGTGCATTCAGGCTGGCTGGCTGTTCTCAACCACAGAACACCTCTCTCCCTGCTTGCTTATTGAAACTTGGTATTCAATATTAGGGAGTGCAAACTTTCATTCCAAGAGAGACAGGCTTAAAATGAAAATGCTCCTGGAATAGGCAGATATATATATGTATATCAGAATATGTATCTGCCTATATACACGTAAATGTGTGTGTATACGTTTATCTCAGTTATTTTTGTTTAATAAAAGGATAAATATTGCTTATAAATGTATGTTCTTCTTCCTCAGTCTTTATCCCTAGTTCTGGGTTCTAGAGCAAGCCTCCTTACCTGTTACCTGCTCTCTAATCACCAATACATGTTTCTGTATATTTACAAACCATGTGTAGTTAGAAATAACAGGTATTATAATTTTGCCTATTTGTATATATTTAAATACATCATATGTATACCCCCACATATTCGTACATGTAAGTATACAAGTCTACCTATTCAGGCAACTTGTTCTTGTTTCACACACGGTTATTATTTTGATATATATGTTGATAAATATATAAACCTAGTTTATGCATTTTAATGGGTTGCATAATCAATTAATACATTGAAATTTATATTGACCTATTGTAAAATGCTTCCACCAGGTTTTTCACATTACTAGCAATGCTGCCACAAACATTTCTTTGCACATCCACTCAAAAACATGTGCAAAAAGAACCTTAGCAGACATGGCTGAAGTGAAACTGAACTGGGTGAAGGCATGCAAATTTATAGTTTACTGGGTATTGAGGGTATTGACAAATCACTTTCCAAAATAATTGTACCAATTTACACACCCTCTAGAATATATTAAAAATCATTTTCTGCATCCTAGTTATTGGGTTTTACATTTTTGTCAGTCTAACTAGTATGAAAATCTGTCATCACTTTGATTTCCATTCTCCTGATTGCCAATTAGGTGGGGGAACTTTTTCATGTAACTTTTTTGTATCCTCCCAGGAGTTATCTTTTTATACTTGGCCACATGTTTATTGTTACCTACCCTTTGTATATGAATTAATAGGAGTTACTTACATATTCTGATGAATTTTGTTTTTATGTTTTATGTGCACATATACATACATATGTACATACATACATCCATTCTATCACTTCCTTTTTTCACTTTAAGTTTTCTTTGTGAGTTGCATTTTGAGATTTGCCTAACAATTTCTTCTTTAGTAAGACAGAGCTGGTATTGCTGATCAATCTATTACATAAATTTCACAATTGTTTTCTTTACTATATCAAATACTAAAGAGATCTGACAAGTACATACTAAGACTGAAGATCTGTCCACTTTTTCTTGTAATTTGGTTAGACTGTGTCCTACATAGGATGATTTTCTTAAAAGCACATGGGTATATAACTGTTGGATCTCCCAGATTGCTTCTTTTTTTTTTTAATCAATGAAATAAGAAAGACTTTATTTTTATAAATTCACCAAAATGCATTGTAAACTTTAGTCCTGCTCTGGTCCAAGTTACTTTTTAAGAAAAAATTAATTCTAGTATAGTTTATGTGTAGTATTATATTAGTTTTAGGCATACAATATGGTGATTCAACAACTCTATACATTACTCAGTGCTCATCAGGATAAGAGTACTCCTAATCCCCTTCACCTGTTTCACCCATCTCTGTACCCACCTCCACTCTGGTAACTATCAGTTTGCTCTCTATAATAAAGAGTCTGTTTATTGATTTCTCTTTTTTTTCCTTTATTCATTTGTTTCTTCTCTTAGGGTATTTGTCTTTCTTCGACCAGCTCCACTCAGGATTATACCTTTTAGGTCTGTCCATGTTGTTGCAAATGGCAAGATTTCATTCTTTATGGTTGAGTAAAATCCCATTGTGTATCTATATACCATAGCTTCCTTATCCATTTATCTATCAGTGGACACTTAGGATGCTTCCATAATTTGGCTATTATAAATAATGTTGCAATAAACATAGGAGTGTACATATCTTTTTGAATTGTGTTTTTGTGTTCTTTGGGTAAATACCAAGTAGTGGAATTACTGGATTTTATGGTAATTCTATTCTTTTTTTTAAATTTTTTTAATGTTTATTTATTTTTGAGACAGAGAGAGACAGAGCATGAATGGGGGAGGGTCAGAGAAAGAGGGAGACACAGAATCCGAAGCAGGCTCCAGGCTCTGAGCTATCAGCACAGAGCCCAACGCAGGGCTCAAACTCACCGACCGTGAGATCATGACCTGAGCCGAAGTCGGATGCTTAACCAACTGAGCCACCCAGGCGCCCCTATGGTAATTCTATTCTTAATTTTTTAAGGGACCTCCATACTGTTTTCCACAGTGGCTGCACCAATTTGCATTCCCACCAATAGTACACAAGGGTTCCTTTTTCTCCACATCCTTGTCAACACTGGTTGTTTTTTTGTTTTTGAGTTTAGCCATTCTGACAGGTGGGATCTCGTTATGGTTTAGATTTGCATTACCCTGATGATTAGTGATGTGAGCATTTTTTCACGTGTGTGTTGGTCATCTATATGTCTTCTGTGGTGAAATGTGTATTTATGTCTTCTACCCATTTTTAAATTGGATTATTTGGGGTTTTTTGCACGTGTTGTGTAAGATTTTTATATATTTTGAATATTAACCCTTTATTGGGTATGTCATTTGCAAATATTTTTCCACCATTCAGTAGGTTGCCATTAGTTTTGTTGATTATTTTTTTTGCTATGCAGAAGTGTTCTATTTTGATGAGTCCCAATTGTTTAATTTTGCTTGCCTCAGGAGATATATGTGAAAAATGTTGGGCAATGTCAGAGAAATTACTCCCAGTGCCCTCTTCTAGGAGTTTTATGGTTTCAAGTCTCAGATTTAGGGTTTTTTTTTTTTTCAAATATTTGTTCAAGTTCTAGTTAGTTAACATACAGTGCAATAGTGGGGTGCCTGGGTGGCTCGGTCAGTTAAGCCTCTGACTTCACCTCAGGTCATGGATCTCACTGTTCGTGAGTTTGAGCCCCCTATCAGCCTCTGTGCAGAAAGCTCAGAGCCTGGGGCCTACTTCGAATCCTGTGTCTCCCTACCTCTCTGTCCTTTCCCTGCTCATGTTCTGTCTCTCTCTCAAAAAATAAGCGCTTAAAATTTTTAAAAATTAAAAAAAAAACCAGAGTGCAATATTGGTTTCAGGAGTAGAATTCAGGGATTCATCACTTATATACAATACCCAGTGTTCATCATAACAAGTGCCCTTTTTAATACCAATCACCCACCAAGCCCATCCCCCACCCACTTCCCTCCATCAACCCTCAGTTTGTTCTCTATCTTTAAGAGTCTCTTATGATTTGTTTCTCTTTTATTTCTCCTCCCATATGTTCATCTGTTCTGTTAAATTCCACATGTGAGTGAAATCATATGGTATTTATCTTTCTCTGACTTATTTTGCTTAGCATAATAAACTAACTCCAACCAAATTGTTGCAAATGGCAAGACTGAATTCTTTTTGATGACTGGATATTCCAGCATGTACACACACACACACACACACACACACACACACCTGCCTCACATCTTCTTTATCCATTTACCACTTAATGGATATTTGGACTCCATAGTTTGGCTATTGTTGGTAATGCTGCTATAAACATCGGGGTGCATGCACTCCTTCTAATCAGATTTAGGTCTTTAGTCCTTTTTGTGTTCTTTGTGAATGGTGTGAGAGAGTGGTCCACTTTTATCCTTCTGCATGTTGCTGTCCAGCTTTCCCAACACTATTTGTTGCCTTTTTCCCAAAGTATATTCTTTCCTCCTTTGTCAAAGATGAATTGATCTTATAATCACGGGTTTATTTCTGGACTCTGTTCTGTTCTATTGATCTGTGTGTCTATTTTTGTGCCGGTATCCTATGGTTTTAATTATTACAGATTTGTAGTATATCTTGATATCTGATTGTGTGCTCTCCAGTTTTGTTTTTTGAGATTGTTTTGGCTATTTGGAGTCTTTTGTGTTTCCATACAAATTTTAGAATTGTTCTAGTTCTGTGAAAAATATTTTCAGTATTTTGATGGAGATTGCATTAAATCTGTGGATTACTTTTGATAGTATAGATATTTTAACAATACCTTTTCCTCTAATCCATGAGCATGCAATATATTTACATTTCTTTGTGGGTCTGCATGGCTCCTGACCACATGCCTGCCCTTCCTACCCTCTCTGATGTGACCTCTTCTTTAGATTTAGCTGTGGGGAGTCCATTCTGCCAGT
Organism: Panthera onca; assembly: GCF_046562875.1. Taxonomy (NCBI): domain Eukaryota; kingdom Metazoa; phylum Chordata; class Mammalia; order Carnivora; family Felidae; genus Panthera; species Panthera onca. The sequence goes on along the minus strand of NC_138350.1, from coordinate 62,711,270 downwards.
CTTCAGATTATTTTCTTGATTGTTTACACTGATGTGGGTGCTATCCAGCTGTATACATGGGTTGAGATGAGTCTAGGACCCTCTACTCCACTATAATCCCTGGAAGTCTCCAGATTGCTTCTCTATTATTTTTCCCTTTTCCATCTTTTCAAAACTGCTTTATACACCACATTCTATTACTATAGCTTTTTTCAGTTCTCTTCTCTAATCCTTTAACTCCTGTCATGTTGTTTAAATTGTTCTTGTAACTAGCATATAAAAATATTGTATAAATATAAAATATAGACTGAAAAACAATGTCATATATTTGCATTTTTATAATTATTGGTATATTATAATTTATGTTTCTGCATTTGTGGTATTTCTCTTTGTCTCTGTTTTAATGCATTCTTGTCTTTAGTTAACTATTATTATTTTTTATGTCTTATTGTTTGGAAGTTCTAGTTTATACCTCATATGTTACCCTCCAGTTTTCCACAAACATATATATCTTTTTCCCAAGAGAAGCCAAAATTTGTGTTTTTATTTTTTGAAAAACATAGCATTAGCATGCTTCAACTGCCCTCCAATTTTTCCCATTCTTATTTTCTAATTAATTGTTACTTAGAATCTTCTAATTTTAAAATTTTGAAATAGTTGATGTAACAGAATATATGTAAATTATAGGTACATAAAAATAAAATGCCCATCAATAAACTCTACAACCAGCTTGCGAAACACAGAACTATGGGTATTCTATGGGCCTTTACATATCATTTTCCTCTTGTACTCTTCTGAATTTATATTCATAATAATTTGCTTTAATTTAGACTCATTACATGTCTATGTACTGATCATCATGACATATTTATATACATTTTATAGGTAAAAAAAAAAAATAAAGCCTACTGGAAAAGCTCTCTTGGAAAACATTGGTTCAGTAAGTTATGTAGATATTCCAAATGATTCTCAAGGGTTATTTTACATTCATACAATTATTAAAGACCCACAAGGCCTTCTGTTTATCTGAGATAAGCAGATATCAATAAATATCTATATCTATTGCTATTTACCATATTAAAAATTAAAACTCAGATAAGTATCAATATATATCTATTGATATTTACCACATTAAAAATTAAAACAGAACTTGAAATTTATTTTTACATTATTTAAATTAATAATAGTAACCTGATTATATGTTAGTATCAATAACTGATTCTTAAAAATAAGATCAACCTATATTTTCCTCCAAATTTACTCACAGTTTTATACTATTTGCAAATCTCACTAATGTCTGGCCAAAAAGAAGACAGCTGAATTCTCATATCTGCTTTTTTATTCAGGCTGCAATGCACATTTGGTTTGGTAAGTATATGGAAAAAATCCAAGGTTAGAAAAGGGAACATATTTTCAAAGTTCTTCCAGGTAGTTGTGGAGATTTTTATTTGATGATACAGGATATCCTAGAAGGGATATTTTCTTAAAAATTAGTTGCCAAGTAGAATCTATACCCATGTCAGTTGAATTTTATACTCTTGTGGCTTATTTGTTTGTTGGTTTATTTATTTTTGATACCCTTGTATCTTAAAATTTATTGGTTTACCTTGCATTTTTAAATAGACCTTTTACAAAAATATACATGGTTTTGTAATACCACACACTGGTCTCATAGAAAATATTGGTTCACTAAATTATGCCTATCTTCCAAATGGTAACATATTTGATTATATAATATCAAAATAGTAGGTTCATTAATTTTACTTACCAGTTTCATTTTATTGTTTTTTATTTTTTTTTTGTTTTTTTTTTTTTTGTTTTTTAATTTTTTTTTAACGTTTATTTATTTTTGAGACAGAGAGAGACAGAGCATGAACAGGGGAGGGGCAGAGAGAGAGGGAGACACAGAATCTGAAACAGGCTCCAGGCTCTGAGCTGTCAGCACAGAGCCCGACACGGGGCTCGAACCCACAGACTGTGAGATCATGACCTGAGCCGAAGTCGGACACTTAACCGACCAAGCCACCCAGGCGCCCCTACCAGTTTCATTTTAAAAGTCTTCTAGAATTGGGAAGTTCATGATAGAGGATACAACGTGCCAGAATTCTTATATTTGTGTGAATGCTTAAGTTTTGTTATTGGCCACAAATATTGTCAGTAGTACTCCTTGAAATGAAAATTTCATTTTCTTAATTGTCAAGAAAATGTATGCCAGGTATTCAAACCTGAATAACGATGGCTTATCTGTTAAGCATTCTTTCAGGCAAAATCAGTGTTTTCTAAAAATGTGGCTATCTCAGCTCATAACTCCAGCCGGCTGTGTAAGTGCTTTAACTCAAGAAAACCATTGTATATTGGCAGCAGAGAGCTGTTTTATGTGTATGTGCACTTCACATTTCCTTAGAAATGTTAATTCAAGGGTCAATATTTAGTGAAATTAATTTTGACAGCTTCAAGTTTATTCTAAAACTTTATGAGTATGTGGCAGCAAGTGATACTGTACTTGTTCAATCTGGTGTCACTACCTTGATTCATGCCAAAGCAACAGTCCTTTTACCCAATATTGTTTTTGTACACATCAGAACACATGCCAACACAGTAGAGAAAAAAGCCAAATAAAATCTTAACGGTATTATGGAAATAGTTTTGACCTCTTGAATCTACTGAAAGTCTTGAGAATGCCGATAGCTGTGTGTTTCATGCTTTGGGAGTCACTGCTAAAGATAAGCCTTCTTTATTTTCTGATTGCATCCCTTGGTGTTTTTTCTAGTGTATCATTTCATTTTTTTTTTCCCCATTGAACATCTTCACATTTTCTCTTTACTGTTGAGTCCTTCTGCCTCAGCCTACAAAGTTGAATCTCTACTGTCCTCAAATATCTTGTTTACTGAAATATGATTGATATTGATCTTAAAACAGAGAAAATTGTTTCATAGAATATTTATACGTATAAGGAAGTCTGTGGTAGAAGTTTGAACCAGGGGGATGATGGCAAGATATTTAGATAGAGCCAATACCATCAAAAGAAACTCTTTCACTAAAAGGTAATTGTAGGTGTGATTTCTAGCTTCTTGCTTACTGATAGCTGTGGTACAATGTATACAATAGCCATGCAGTGCCAACCTGGCACATCTTAAACCTAATTGTTTATATATGGGGATTAGCTTTATTTCAACAAGTGCTTGCCTGCCTCTCTCATGGCATGGACTACGGATCTCACTTTCTCACACAAAATCTTGACTCCAAGGTAGGTTTTGTGAACAACTCCAGAGACATTTTAATTTCAAAACTCATTAAGTGACTGTGCAGTCTGTCACATGTGACGTATTGTAATAATACCATCCACCTAAGAGAAGCAGAAATTTCACCCAAATTATACAACATTAAATTTTGTAGAATGAAAAGCACATCATTAAAGATAAATTATCTTACATTTCTTAATCACACACTTAATTTAGATTAATTAAGAAATATAATGCATGCTCTGTATGTACTAATTGATTATTAAATATTATTACTGGGATTTAGTTAATAATTAACTTAATTAGTTTCTAATTATTCATTTTTATTAATTTAATTTATTAAATTTCATTAATTGTTTTGAAATTGTATAGTTTCATATTAGTCTAACTTGTTCAATTTAGTGATATATGGGATTGTATGCTATTGAGGAAGTATTTTACTAAGCTTTTTAAAAATGTAAACTGTTAAATGGTGCTACATATTTTAATGACATTAAGTAATCCAGGTGTTTTATGGAAATTTCTTCAATATTTTTGAATGCTGTCCTTTGACTTAAATACAGTAATCATTTGGAAAAAAAATACTCTTTCCTGATGATGTGTTTAACTACATAAATGTCTCAGGTCATGTTTTCTTAGCTATTTTATAACCAACTCATCTGAAAGAGTGAAGTGTATAGGAAAATTGCCCTGAATTTCTTCCCTTACAAAGAAAAAGCAATGCTGCCAAGATAGGCTTTTGCTTTTAAGATTAGAATATCCAAATTACAGAGCATGTTAGCATGCTTTTATAGCTTAAGTGATATTTCCAGAAGGAAATGACGACTCCAAAGTTGAGCTCTTAATGCACCTCAGGCTTGCATTACCTCACACATTGGTGCATCAAAATAAAGGTGATCATCTTAGAACTCAAGCAAAAGAACAAAAACAAAACAGTATGAGTGGAGTCTTGAAGATTGGAGAGTCTTTTCTTAATAGATACCAGAGGAAAAGATTTTTAGGTATAGAACAAATGAGCAAATGAGGAGGAAGAACAGATATCAGGGGAACAGAGGAGGCAGAGGTGGGCACCACAAACACAGCCTTATTCTCTATATAAGGAATCTCAAGTCTCTTGATCTCTCTTGCCAGCCTACATCTGTCTCACCCGCTGAACCCCATGATTGAGGCATCATGGCTTTCAACTACCTCAAAATTTGTCACATTTCAGTGGCCATACAAATTATCTAGCATCAAATTTGAAGCTTCGCTATTGCTTATCTGCAGATTCAGATTCGTTGTGTCTGTGATGGGACAGCAGAATCTGGTGACCAGCACTCAATGTAATGCTAATGTGGGTAAATGATCTGTGGACCACTTTGTGAGAAACACAGCCCAACTCAGCCTCCCTATGGAACCCATATTATACCTTCCAATCTCCAGCTAACAAGTCAGACTCACTGTTGTGATGTTTTGACAGTTCTGATCTAGGATTCCAGTTCTACCCAAGGACAACTTGTCCTCTTCATTTTGCCCAGGCTGTCAACTTATGTCCCCCATTACATCACTTGTTCCTTTCTTATTCACCCCCTGCTCACTCACTTCCTTATTCTTTGTCACTATCTTGATAGGTTTACAGGTACTCAAATTCCTTTTTACTACTGACCTTGGTTTCTAGTTGGTCAGATGTCTTATACCCTGTACTGTGTTGAATATTGTGACTCCAAAATATGTCTGTATTTTAACCCTCAATATCTGAAATGTGACCTTTTAGAAAAGGGAATTTTATTTTTAACAAATTGGAATTATAGTTTTAAATATTTATTTTTTCCAGCTTTACTGAGGTTTAGTTTTCCAATAAAAGTATAATATATTTAAAATTTACAACATGATTATTTGATTCCCACCATGGGGTTAATTAAAATACCCATTACTTCACATATTTAATTTTTTATAAGAATACTTAGTTCTACCCTCTTAGCAAATTTCAGTTATCTAAAACAGTATTATCAACTGTAATCACCATGTTAGACATTAGATCCTCACACCTTAATCATCTTATAACTCAGAGTTTGTACCCTTTTACCAACCTCTCCCTGATACTTACTTCTGAGATAAAAGTTTTTCTTCCCTGCAGATTGAAATCTTCCCATGTGTCTTGCTGATAATTGGGTTCCCATTGGTTTTCTGTTGACTTCTGCTAGAATTTGGCTCCAAGAAATTCATAGTCTGTGACATATATACCTTTCTGATAGACAATCTTTTTGTTTTGCCAGCTACCTTACAAAGTACTCACTGCTTTGACTATAACAATGTCCCTTCTCCACATTTTTCTATGTCACTGACACCACAGGGTACATTGGAACCTGACAGCAGTGATGTACAGCTGCAAGGGCTCAGCTAAGCTGTACTGTTGACACTGAATGCTGTCAGCCTTCTGACATAGACAAAGAGCTCTATCAGGCTTGCTATCCTAGATAAAGCTCACAATCTCCCCATTGGTAAATTACTATTACTAAGGTTTGATCTTTTAGATACAAAGACTTCATGAAGAAATTAATCTTATAGCCTATTCGCATTCCAGTATCAATTGTTTTAAGCTGACGAGCTACAAACTCTTCCATAAATGAGTTTTGACTGAGTAAGAGCAAAAAAGATCAGAGGACTAAAAATGAGAGTGGTATACCAGCCCATGATAGGATAAAGATGATGGATCTATCTTTGACTTCCTCTTTCCTGTTTCTCTTTCAACTTTGTTACAGGTATTTGTAAACTCCCTACTAGCAAGACATATAAAAAACTATTTTAAAGGTGGTATTTTATTTCTAATATGATTCATTTCTTAACGTAACCAACTCCATGTATTTAAGGTCCTATAATCAGGGTTAGTTTTTAAAAGCCTAATGTAAATCTGAGCTCCAAATGTCCTGGGCTTTGGATTCTAGGGTTCATTGATTATGTATATGTAATAAAAATTCAGGAAAGTCCACTATACTGTAGTAATAAATGTATTTTTTTTGCCTCAAATTCTGGTAAAGGTTGAAGCAGTAGACAAAGATACAATGCTAGTTCTCACACTTCAAGGAACCTAACTTACACCACTTTGAGAATGGGTCAACCAGAGACCTGCTTAAGCAATGCTGTGAATTCAGTATGCAAACTTCTTTCCAGGCAGAATAGAATGAGTTAGACAATGTTTTTATAAGACAACAGAATTGCATGTAATTTTATTTAGCCATTTTTCTTTAAAGGAAAAATATTCTTAGTTTTCTTATAAGCATTTTGCCACTAATGCATATTTTATATACATAATTCTAGTCTCTTTATTTCCCAAACAACTTTGGTGTTTTCTCCAACTACATTTTCAAATGGTGTGTTTCGTTTAGATTCAAAGCAACTCCAGATTCTGAACATCGAAGGTTCAGGCAGCACAATGGCAGATAAGATTTAATACGAGTAAAATCCTTTTGGAATGCAGATCTCAAGTTCTTACGCAGGATTATTTTCTCTGAAGCAGCAAGATAGTCTGAGAACAGAGATTTTTCTTTTTTAAACAGCTTAAGGATCTGTATAAATCAGTGGGCTCCAATTAAGTTAGTATTAAATACATTAATTTATGAGAATTTCTTAATCATAGTAAGCCCAAGCCTGGGTTAGATTTTACAGGAAAAAAAAAAAGTTCACTTGATGGGAAAATGTGGCCTACCCAATGGAAAGTTTTTAACGATGCAAGCTAGAATATATGACAAGGTCTGAATGAGTGCTCCAAGTGAGAAGTGCTATAGAGTTCAGAAGGGAACACAGAGCGTAGATCGGAGGAGGCAACCATGAAATTTGGCAGGAGGTGACACTGATCTGGGCCTTCGACCTGGGCCTGAATAAGTTCATTGTTGTTTTTATTGTTTTTAGTAGATTTCATTTTTTTTAAGAGAAGTTGTATGTTTACAGTAAATTGAGCATAAAGTACAGAGTTCCTCTATACCCTCCATCCCTACACAGGCATAGCCTCCCCCACTATCAATTTTCCCCACCAGAGCAGTATATTTGTCACAATTAATGAATCCACACCAATATATCATGATCACCCAAAGTCCATAGTTTATACTGGTGTTATACATTCTATGACATGTATCCACCATTGCAGTTTTACTGCAATGTAATAGTTTTACTGCCCTAAAACTCGTCTGCTCCTTAGTTCCTCCCTCTTCCCAACCTCTGGCACTTAACTTTTTACCCTCTCCATGGTTTTGCCTTTTCCAGAATGTCATATAGTTGGAATCCTACAGTATGTAAAGCCTTTTTAAGATTGGCTTCTTTCACTTAGTAATATTTGCTTAAGTTTCCTCCATGCCCTTTCATAGCTTGACAGTTGATTTCTTCTTGGCACTAAATAATATTCCATTGTCTGGATGTGCCACAGTTTATTTGTCCATTCACCTACTGAAAGACATTTTGGGTGCTTCTACTTTTCATAATTATGAATAAGGCTGCTATAAACACCCACGTGCAGGTTTTTGTGTGAGCATTGGATAGGGTTTGTATGACCCATGAAAATAAGATGCAGAGAAAATAAGTTAATAAAGTGAGTAACTTATTTCAAGATGATGACAATCATCTGTTTTTAATATGGAGATAGAGGAATATATGGCAAAAAAAAGCATGTAAATATCTATTAAGTTTGATGTACACTCAACTGGCTATTTTTCAAATCTGTGTAAAATATTTAATTTAGGATTGAGGCTGAGTGCAGCATTAGGGAAAGGCAAGGAAGAAGAATTAATGGTGCCAGTGCTGGTCTTTGCTTTGTCATTTTGGCTTGTCGCCGTATTCTGGACTTTGTCAAATACAAGCTTTGCAGTTAACTAGATGTTTCCTTTTTTAAGCCAATGAATGAAGATCTGTTTTCAGTATGTGGGTCAGAGTGCTCAACCTTCCCCTTCACCCAAAAAGGCTTATCAAAATCTTATAACTACAAACCGAACATAACTTTTGGGAGATATAAATTTTTTTATTGTGTCTATTTCCAATGATATTTTAGATTCCCTCCCACAGTTATACCCCAGGCAGCTGTTCTACTCCTTAAAATAGCTCTGTGTTTATGAAAGCTTAAAAAGGCAGAGGTGAAATGATTTATCTTTATAATTTTTTAATTTGATGTTTGATTTTTCCAGATCTGACAACATAGCTAAGAGAACGTGGAACCGAACAGAGTCTAAATTACCTGACGATATTAATGACTTTGGCCACTACATAGCATATGCCTAAGAGGGCAGATATTCTGGATCTTTTTACTGGCTCTTAAGTCCTTTTTCATTCTTTCCCTTTATTCACATTTAAATAATTGGAAAAAAACTAAGTTTGTTTTGCCAAGTAGGCTTTACACCATCTAGGAAATAGTATTAAAAAGAACAATTCTCACTGTTAGGTACATTTTTCTATGCTTTTTCGCTAGTGGTAACTTTGAAAATTTCCGCTTGCAAGTTGCTTAAAATATGATAATGAGTAGTAAAAAGTAACTGTGCTTACTTCCTAAAGAAATAAACAATTGGAAGGGAATATAATGATAAACTACCATAAAACTCATGTTTTATAAATTGAAACCACTCAAGTCAAATGATGTTCTTACGGTCATCTTACTGGTAGCCAGAAATGGTGCCATAATCACCCAGCTTCTCATATGATAATATAATGTCTAATATCTAATACTGTACTGCCTAAACATGTCAATATATTTAATGATAATTAAATCACTCAAAAGGATCTGATCATTTGGAGGAAAGGAGAGGAGCATTCATTTCTTAAGATGTATGTCCTTAGAAGAAAGCAGAAGGAATTCATAGACCAAGGACAAATCTGGTTAAGTGAGTGGTGATTCTTATCCCTACTTGAGAGTATTCAAAGTACAAGGGTATAAATATCAATACAACCTAATGTTCTTTCTGCATTTCTCTGTCTCTTTGTTGTCAACACACATGCCTGCTTATGTTACATGAGATACAGTGTGTGTGTTTATCTTCTGTAATTATATGTATAAATGTTTGATAGCAGTATACATTTTTAAAAGGAAGCTTGTCAATAATGTGTCCATCACAAAATGACTTTTCTCCTTCTCTTTGAGGCATACTTGCCATTCATCATCCCATACTAAAGCAGAGAACTGACTGACTCACCACTTGGGACATTGTAAAAAACAACACCTTTCTTCTAGTAACAACTTATGAATTAACATGTTGAAGACATAAGTCTCCCACTATGCAGGGATATTAAGAAATTAGATACTCATGGTGTTATGCAGTCAAGGGTGAGTCTACTTATTTCCTTGCAAGAAAGCAATGCAACTAGCCACATACAGTTATAATGATAAAAACAATATAATCCATCTAAGGTGAAGTGAAATTGAATATTTTAGCATGTGGTAAAACACAAGGAATCCTAGTTATAGAGAGGCTATTTACATTAATTTACATACTATAACTACTTCTGGGAAAATACAATGATTAATGTTGGGTCAGTAGAACCCCTTCATATATCAGTACACCTGAGGGAAGCTAAATACCTAGAAGTTTTATAAAGGGTATATAATATTCAATTGATTAAATTACTGTCCATTATATTAAAATGCAATCTAATTGTTATATCTTTTTAAATTAAACTTATTTTTTAGAGCGGCTTTAGTTTTATAGCAAAACTGAGAGGCAAGTACAAAGAGTTCCCACATACCCTCTCTTCTAAATACGTACAACCTTCCCTACTACCAACATTCTACATTATAGTGGTATATTTGTTAAAAAGGATGAACTTATATTGATACATCGTTTTCACTCAAGGTCGATTGTTCACGTTAGTATTCATTCTTGGTATTATACATTCTGTGGATTTTGACAAATGTATAATGACATGTACTTACCATTGTCATATCATACAGAACAGCTTCACTGCCTCAAAAATTCTCTGTGCTTTACCTATTTACTGTCCCCAGTCCTCACAATGTCTAGCAACCATTTACCTTTTTACTGTCACCATAGTTTATGCCTTTTCTAGAATGTCATGTAGTGGAGCCATACAGTTATGTTGCTTTTTCAGATTGTCTTCACTCCCTTTGTAATATGCGTTTGTTTCCTCCACTTTTTTTTTAATGTCTTGATAATACATTTCTTTTTAGTGTTGAAAAATATTCCACTCTTTGGATGTATCACAGTTTATTTATCCATTCACCTCCTAAAAGACATCTTGGTTGTTTCCAAATGTTGAAAATTATTAGTAGAGTGCTATAAATATCCATGTGCAGGCTTTTGTGTGAACATCTATTTTCAGCTCCTTTGGGTAAATATCAAGGAGCGTGATTGCTAGTTGATACGTTAAGATTCTATCGAATTTTTAAGAAACTGCCAAATTGTCTTCTAAAGTGGCTACACCATTTTGGAGTCCCATCAACAAGGGATGAGAGTTTCTATTGCTCCACCTCCTCACCAGCATTTGGTGCTGCCACTATTGTAGAGTTAGCCCATTGTGATAGGTATGTAGTGACATCTCATTGTTTTAATTTGCATTTTTCTAGTAACATGATGTTGAACATCTTGTCACATGCTTATATGCCTTTGTATATCCTCTTTTTGTGAGATATCTGATTAGATCTTGGGCCACTTTTTAATTGAATTTTTAGTTTTTTTGTCTGGTTTTAAGAGTTCTTTGTATATTTTAGGTAACAGTCTTTTATCAGACAGGTCTTTTGAAAAAAATTTTTTTCCAGTCTGTGGCTTGTATTTCCATTCTATTGGCATGGCCTTTCACAGAGCAGACATTTTTAATTTTAATGAACTCCAGCTTACCAGTTAATTTTTTCATGGATTGTGAGAAAAATTTTATCTAAAAAATCATCGCCATACCCAAGGTCATCTCGGTTTTCTCCTATGTTCTTTTCTAGGAGTTTTATAGTTTTACCTCTTATAAGCCTATCACCAGTTTTGAGTTAAATTTTGTGGAGGTCGAAGAGTCTATGTGTAGCTTTATTTTTTTCCATGTGAAAATACAGTTGTTACTGTAACATTTGTGGAAGATTTTTTGCTCCATTGTATTGCCTTTGTTCTTTTGGCAAAGATAAGTTGACTGTATTTATGGGGTTATATTTTGGGACTCTGTCTCCTGTTCTGTTGATCTATTTGTCTATTCTTTCACCAATACTGCATTGCTTTAATTACTGCAGCTTTATAGTAAATCTTGATGTCAAGTAATGTTAGTTCTCTGATTTTGTTCTTGTCCTTAAATATTGTGTTGGCTGTTCTGGGTCGTTTGCTCTCCATATAAACTTTAGAATCTGTTTGTCAATATCTACAAAATAATTTACTGGGATTTTGATGGGCACTGTACTAACTCTATAATCAAGTTTGGAAAACTGCTATCTTGACAATACTGTCTTTCTATGCATAAACATAGTGTATCTTTCCATGTATTTAGTTACATGATCTTTCATCGAGTTTTACCATTTTTATTATATGAGTCTTGTATATATTATATTTATGTCTAAATATTTCAGTTTGGGGGTGTTAATGTAAGTGGTATTGCATTTTTAAAACTATAGCTGACATACAATAGTAATTTCATATGTATGAGGCAGGGGTTAGATATCCTTATTCATTACAAAATGATCACTATGATAATTTCAAATTCTACTTGTTCATTGCTGGTATATAGGAAAGCAAGTGATTTTTGTACATTAATCTTGTATTGCATGACTTCACTACTGCAGCTTTAGTTCTAACATTTTTGTTACTGTTGTAGTTGCTTCATTCAGATTTTCTGCATAGGTGGGGTCATGTGACCTATGAACAAAGTTTTACTTCTTCCCAATCTGTATACCTTTTTTCCTCCCTTCCCCCGCTCTTTTTCAAATTAGCCAGGGCTACTAGTACAATGTTGAAAATAAGTGGTGACAGGAGATATCTTTGCCTTGTTCTGATCTTAGCTTCAACTTTCTCACAATTATGTATGATGTTAGTTGTAGATTTTTTTTTGTAGATTAAAAAAAAATCAAACTGAGGAGGTTCCTCTCTATTCCTAGTGGGCGGAGAGCTTTTATCAATAATGAGTGTTGTATCTCATCAAATGATTTTTTCCATATCTGTTGATAGGATCACATATTTTCCCTTTTTAGTCTTTTGATATAATTAATTGCATGAATTTGTTTTAGAATGCTGAACCAGTCTTGAATCCTGCGCTAATTTCCACTTGGTCATGGTGTATAATTCTCTTTACACATGGTTAGATTTGATTTGCTAATATTTTGCTGAGGATTTTTGCACCTCTGCTCATGGAAGATACTGGTCTAGAGTTTTCATACCGGTTTTGGTATTAGGGTAATGCTGGTGTCATAGAAAAGGTCTAGGAAGGATTTCCCCTACTTCTGGAAAAGAGCATAGAGAATTGGTATAATTTGATAAAGTTCTGCAGTGAACCCATCTGAGACTGATGCTTTCTGGTTATCACTTATTGAAATATTATTACTTTAATAAATATAAGCCTATTCAGATTGTTTGATTATTTGTGTGAATTTAGGCAGATTGTGTTTATCCAAGAAGTTGATTGATTTTATCTACGTTGAAATTTATGGGAACAGAGTTCATAATATTCCTTTATTTTTCTTTTAATATTCATGGAATCTGTAGTGATCTCTTTTGCTATTAGTGATATGTGTTCTCTTTTTTCTTAGTTATTCTGGCTAGCAATCAATTTTATTGATCTTTTCAAAGAGCAAGCTATTTGTTTTGTTGACTTTTCTCTTGATTTCCTATTTTCAACTTCATTGATTACTACTCTAATTTTTATTTTTCTTCTGCTTACTTCAATTTAATTTGCTCTTCTTTTCCTAGTTGCATAACATAGAAGTTCAGATGATTGATTTTAGATGTTCTTTTCTAATAGATGCATTCGATACTATAAATTTCCCTCTAAGTCCTGCTTTTGCTGCAGCCCATAAATTTTGATTGGTTGTGATTTCATTTTCATATTATATATATATATTTTTTTCTTTGAGATTTTTCTCTTTGTCCAATATGTTACTGTAATTTAAACGTGTGTTCAGGGGTGCTTGCATGGCTCAGTGGGTTAAGCGACTGACTTCAGCTCAGGTCTTGATCTCGCGGTTGGTGAGTTCAAGCCCTCCATTGGGCTCTGTGCTGATGGCTCAGAGCCTGGAGACTGCTTCAGATTCTGTGTCTCCCTCTCTCTCTGCTCCTCTGCTGCTTATGCTCTGTCTTGCTCTCTCAAGACAAATAAACATGAAAAAAAAAAATCTTTAAAAAATAAAAAAATAAAAGTGTGTTTAATCTCCGAGTATTTGGGGATTTTCCAGCTATCTTTTTGTAATTTCTAATTTAATTCCATTGTGGTCTGAGAACAGGCATTGTATTATTTTTATTCTTTTAAACTACATAAGTGTTTTATGGTTCTGGATGTGGTCTTTGTTGGTGAATGTTCCATGTAAGCTTAAGAAGAATGCATATTCAATTGTTGTTGCCTATAGATGCCAATTATGTCCAGTTGATGATGGTGTTGTTGAATTCTTTTTTTTATTTTTTAAAAAATATTTATTTATTTTTGAGAGAGAGTGAGAGAGAGACAGTGTGAGCAGGGGAGGGTCAGAGAGAGAGGGAGAGGCAGAATCTGAAGCAGGCTCCAGGCTCTGGGCTGTCAGCATAGAGCCTGACATGGGTCTCAAACTTCTGAACAGAGAGATCATGACCTGAGCCCAAGTTGGACACTTAACCGGCTGAGCCACCCAGGCTCCCCTCATGCTATTGAACTCTGTTATGACCTTACTGATTTTCTGCTTGTTACATCTATCCATTTTTGTTAGGATGTTAAAATCTCTAATTATATTAGTGGATTGACCTACTTCTTGCAGTTCTACCAGTTTTCTATCAGTTATGTCTCAGAACGCATGTCAACAGCAAAATTAATACATGTTTAAGACCAATTATAGGTGTAGTGGTAGACATTCATGTATACACTGGTATAGAGAGGATGCGTAAATGATTAAATTATAAATCCTTCACATTTATTAATAGCTAAGGCACTGAGTAGGATATTAAATAAAGGAAAATTTCCTGTTTATTTTTTTTTCAATATATGAAGTTTATTGTCAAATTGGTTTCCATACAACACCCAGTTCTCATCCCAAAAGGTGCCCTCCTCAATACCCATCACCCACCCTGCCCTCCCTCCCACCCCCCATCAACCCTCAGTTTGTTCTCAGTTTTTAACAGTCTCTTATGCTTTGGCTCTCTTCTACTCTAGCCTCTTTTTTTTTTCCTTCCCCTCCCCCATGGGTTTCTGTTAAGTTTCTCAGATCCACGTAAGAGTGAAACCATATGGTATCTGTCTTTCTCTCTATGGCTTATTTCACTTAGCATAACACTCTCCAGTTCCATCCACGTTGCTACAAAAGGCCGTATTTCATTCTTCTCATTGCCACGTAGTATTCCATTGTGTATATAAACCACAATTTCTTTATCCATTCATCAGTTGATGGACATTTAGGCTCTTTCCATAATTTGGCTATTGTTGAGACTGCTGCTATAAACATTGGGGTACAAGTGCCCCTATGCATCAGTACTCCTGTATCCCTTGGGTAAATTCCTAGCAGTGTTACTGCTGGGTCATAGGGTAGGTCTATTTTTAATTTTCTGAGGAACCTCCACACTGTTTTCCAGAGTGGCTGCACCAATTTGCATTCCCACCAACAGTGCAAGAGGGTTCCCGTTTCTCCACATCCTCTCCAGCATCTATAGTCTCCTGATTTATTCATTTTGGCCACTCTGACTGGCGTGAGGTGATATCTGAGTGTGGTTTTGATTTGTATTTCCCTGATGAGGAGCGACGTTGAGCATCTTTTCATGTGTCTGTTGGCCATCTGGATGTCTTCTTTAGAGAAGTGTCTATTCGTGTTTTCTGCCCATTTCTTCACTGGGTTATTTGTTTTTCGGGTGTGGAGTTTGGTGAGCTCTTTATAGATTTTGGATACTAGTCCTTTGTCCTATATGTCATTTGCAAATATCTTTTCCCATTCTGTTGGTTGCCTTTTAGTTTTGTTGGTTGTTTCCTTTGCTGTGCAGAAGCTTTTTATCTTCATAAGGTCCCAGTAATTCACTTTTGCTTTTAATTCCCTTGCCTTTGGGGATGTGTCAAGTAAGAAATTGCTACAGCTGAGGTCAGAGAGGTCTTTTCCTGCTTTCTCCTCTAGGGGTTTGATGGTTTCCTGTCTCACATTCAGGTCCTTTATCCATTTTGAGTTTATTTTTGTGAATGGTGTAAGAAAGTGGTCTAGTTTCAATCTTCTGCATGTTGCTGTCCAGTTCTCCCAGCACCATTTGTTAAAGAGACTGCTTTTTTCCATTGGATATTCTTTCCTGCTTTGTCAAAGATGAGTTGGCCATATGTTTGTGGGTCTAGTTCTGGGGTTTCTATTCTATTCCATTGGTCTATGTGTCTGTTTTTGTGCCAATACCATGCTGTCTTGATGATTACAGGTTTGTAGTAGAAGCCAAAGTCTGGGATTGTGATGCCTCCTGCTTTGGCCTACTTCTTCAAAATTACTTTGGCTATCTGGGGCCTTTTGTGGTTCCATATGAATTTTAGGATTGCTTGTTCTAGTTTCGAGAAGAATGCTAGTGCAATTTTGATTGGGATTGCATTGAATGTGTAGATAGCTTTGGGTAGTATTGACATTTTGACAATATTTATTCTTCCAATCCATGAGCACGGAATGTTTTTCCATTTCTTTATATCTTCTTCAATTTCCTTCATAAGCTTTCTATAGTTTTCAGCATACAGATCTTTTACATCTTTGGTTAGATTTATTCCTAGGTATTTTATGCTTCTTGGTGCAATTGTAAATGGGATCAGTTTCTTTATTTGTCTTTCTGTTGCTTCATTATTAGTATATAAGAATGCAACTGATTCTGTACATTGATTTTGTATCCTGCGACTTTGCTGAATTCATGTATCAGTTCTAGCAGACTTTTGGTGGAGTCTGTCGGATTTTCCATGTCTAATATCATGTCATCTGCAAAAAGTGAAAGCTTGACTTCATCTTTGCCAATTTTGATGCCTTTGATTTCCTCTTGTCTGATTGCTGATGCTAGGACTTCCAACACTATGTTAAACAACAGCGGTGAGAGTGGGCATCCCTGTCGTGTTCCTGATCTCAGGGAAAAAGCTCTCAGTTTTTCCCCATTGAGGATGATGTTAACTGTGGGCTTTTCATAAATGGCTTTTATGATCTTTAAGTATGTTCCTTCTATCCTGAGTTTCTCGAGGGTTTTTATTAAAAAAGTTTGCTGAATTTTGTCAAAGGCCTTTTCTGCATCAATTGACAGGATCATAGGATTCTTATCTTTTCTTTTATTAATGTGATGTATCACATTGATTGATTTGCGAATGTTGAACCAGCCCTGCATCCCAGGAATGAATCCCACTTGATCATGGTGAATAATTCTTTTTATATGCTGTTGAATTCGATTTGCTAGTATCTTATTGAGAATTTTTGCATCCATATTCATCAGGGATATTGGCCTGTAGTTCTCTTTTTTTACTGGGTCTCTGTCTGGTTTAGGGATCAAAGTAATACCGGCTTCATAGAATGAGTCTGGAAGTTTTCCTTACCTTTCTATTTTTTGGAATAGCTTGAGAAGGATAGGTATTATCTCTGCTTTAAACATCTGGTAGAACTCCCCTGGGAAGCCATCTGGTCCTGGACTCTTATTTGTTGGGAGATTTTTGATGACTGATTCAATTTCTTCGCTGGTTATGGGTCTGTTCAAGCTTTCTATTTCCTCCTGATTGAGTTTTGGAAGCATGTGGGTGTTTAGGAATTTGCCCATTTCTTCCAGGGAGTCCAGTTTGTTGGCATATAATTTTTCATAGTATTCCCTGATAATTGCTTGTATCTCTGAGGGATTGGTTGTAATCATTCCATTTTCATTCATGATTTTATCTATTTGGGTCATCTCCCTTTTCTTTTTGAAAAGCCTGGCTAGAGGTTTATCAATTTTGTTTATTTTTTCAAAAAACCAACTCTTGGTTTCGTTGATCTGCTCTACAGTTTTTTGAGATTCTATATTGTTTATTTCTGCTCTGATCTTTATTATTTCTCTTCTTCTGCTGGGTTTGGGGTGTCTTTGCTGTTCTGCTTCTATTTCCTTTAGGTGTGCTGTTACATTTTGTATTTGGGATTTTTCTTGTTTCTTGAGATAGGCCTGGATTGCAATGTATTTTCCTCTCAGGACTGCCTTCGCTGCATCCCAAAGCGTTTGGATTGTTGTATTTTCATTTTCATTTGTTTCCATATATTTTTTTAATTTCTTCTCTAATTGCCTGGTTGACCCATTCATTCTTTAGTAGGGTTTTCTTTAACCTCCATGCTTTTGGAGGTTTTCCCGACTTTTACCTGTGGTTGATTTCAAGCTTCATAGCATTGTGGTCTGAAAGTATGCATGGTATGATTTCAATTCTTGTTCACTTATGAAGGGCTGTTTTGTGACCCAGTATGTGATCTATCTTGGAGAATGTTCCATGTGCACTTGAGAAGAAAGTATATTCTGTTGCTTTGGGATGCAGAGTTCTAAATATATCTGTCAAGTCCATCTGATCCAATGTATCATTCAGGGCCCTTGTTTCTTTATTGACCGTGTGTCTAGATGATCTATCCATTTCTGTAAGTGGAGTGTTAAAGTCCCCTGCAATTACCACATTCTTATCAATAAGGTTGCTTATGTTTGTCAGTAATTGTTTTATATATTTGGGGGCTCCCATATTCGGCGCATAGACATTTATAATTGTTAGCTCTTCCTGATAGATAGACCCTGTGATTATTATATAATGCCTTTCTTCATCTCTTGTTACAGCCTTTAATTTAAAGTCTAGTTTGTCTGATAGAAGTATGGCTACTCCAGCTTTCTTTTGACTTCCAGTGGCATGATAAATAGTTCTCCATCCCCTCACTCTCAATCTGAAAGTGTCCTCAGGTCTAAAATGAGTCTCTTGTAGACAGCAAATAGATGGGTCTTGTTTTTTTTTTTATCCATTCTGATACCCTATGTCTTTTGGTTGACACATTTAGTCCATTTACATTCAGTGTTATTATAGAAAGATAGGGGTTTTAGAGTCATTGTGATGTCCATAGGTTTCATGCTTGTAGCGATGTCGCTGGTAGTTTGTCTCACAGGATCCCCCGTAGGATCTCTTGTAGGGCTGGTTTAGTGGTGACGAATTCCTTCAGTTTTTGTTTGTTTGGGAAGACCTTTATCTCTCCTTCTATTCTAAATGACAGACTTGCTGGATAAAGGATTCTCGGCTGCATAGTTTTTCTGTTCATCACATTGAAGATCTCCTGCCATTCCTTTCTGGCCTGCCAAGTTTCAGTAGAGAGATCAGTCATGAGTCTTATAGGTCTCCCTTTATATGTTAGAGCACGTTTATCTCTAGCTGCTTTCAGAATTTTCTCTTCATCCTTGTATTTTGCCAGTTTCACTATGATATGTTGTGCATAAGATCGATTCAAGTTACATCTGAAGGGAGTTCTCTGTGCCTCTTGGATTTCAATGCCTTTTTCCTTCCCCAGATCAGGGAAGTTCTCAGCTATTATTTCTTCGAGTACACCTTCAGCACCTTTCCCTCTCTTTTCCTCCTCTGGAATACCAAATATGCGTAGATTATTTCTCTTTAGTGCATCACTTCTCTAATTTTCCCCTCATACTCCTGGATTTTTTTTTTATTTCTTTTTCTCAGCTTCTTCTTTTTCCATAATTTTATCTTCTAGTTCACCTATTCTCTCCTCTGCCTCTTCAATCTGAGCCGTAGTTGTCTCCATTTTATTTTGCAGTTCATTGATAGCATTTTTTAGCTCCTCCTGGCTGTTCCTTAGTCCCTTGTTCTCTGTAGCAAGAGATTCTCTGCTGTCCTTAATACTGTTTTCAAGCCCAGTGATTAATTTTATGACTATTATTCTAAATTCACTTTCTGTTATATTGTTTAAATCGCTTTTGATCATTTCGTTAGCTGTTGTTATTTCCTGGACGTTTTTCTGAGGGGAATTCTTCCGCTTTGTCATTTTGGATAGTCCCTGGAGTGGTGCGGGACTGCAGGGCACTTCCCCTGTGCTGTCTTGAATAACTTGCGTTGGTGGGTGGGGCCGCAGTCAGACCTGATGTCTGCCCCCAGCCAATTGCTGGGGCCACAGTCAGACTGGTGTGTGCCTTCTCTTCCCCTCTCCTAGGGGCGGGATTCACTGTGGGGTGGCGTGGCCCGTCTGAGCTACTTGCACACTGCCAGGCTTGTGGTGCTGGGGATCTGGCGTATTAGCTGGGGTGGATCAGCAGTGTGCACAGGGTCAGGAGGGGCAGGATCAGCTCGCTTTTCCTTCAGAGATCTGGTTAGGGAGGGGCCCTGCAGCAGCTGGAGGGAGTCAGACTTACCAGAGGGATGGATCCCCAGAAGCACAGCATTGGGGGTTTGCGTGGTGCAAGCAAGTTCCCTGGCAGAAACTGGTTCCCTTTGGGATTTTGGCTGGGGGATGGGCGAGGGAGATGGCACTGGCGAGCGCCTTTGTTCCCCGCCAAGCTGAGCTCTGTCGTCTGGGGCTCAACAACTCTCCCTCCCGTTGTCCTCCAGCCCTCCCGTTCTCTGAGCAGAGCTGTTAGCTTATAACCTTCCAGATGTGAAGTCCCTCTTGCTGTCAGAACACACTCCATCCGGCCCCTCTGCTTTTGCAAGCCAGACTCGGGGGTTCTGCTTGTCCGGCGGGCCGCCCCTCTGCCCCGCTCCCTCCCACCAGTCCATGGAGTGCGCACCTCTTCTCCGCCCTTCCTATCCGCTTCCATGGGCCTCTCATCTGCGCTTGGCTCTGGAGACTCTGTTCTGCTAGTCTTCTGGCGGTTTTCTTGGTTATTTAGGCAGGTGTAGGTGGAATCTAAGTGATCAGCAGGACGCGCGGTGAGCCTCCTATGCCGCCATCTTCCCAGGATCCTCAATTTCCTGTTTATTTTGATACACTTTGGACAAGGCAAATGGATCTGAAGGAGTATATAAAGGAAAAATATCATTTTCCTGCACTATTATAAAGTAGAACAGCCACTCTTCTGATCATGATAGTATGTCCAGATCTACAAATTAAGGACAGATGAAATAAAGTATCACAGAACCAGCTGTTCTTCATTTTGAAAGAAATTGCATCCATTAATTAGTTCATTATTAAAATCAAATATTACAACGTGAGATTGAGATCAGCAATCATCTTGGCAATTGTCTAAGAAGGGATTAACCTAAGGATTTATACCTTTCACCCCATTTTAATCCATGCATGTGGAGATGTGGTTTAATTCCTTTCCCAAAATTCATGCTTTGAGACTAAGTAGACCACTACCATATAATATGATGAGGTATTTAGAAATATTGATCAGCCCCCAAATCTAACCCTTTCATCAGCTGGAAAATTACTGGGGAAACTAAGATTAGCATCGGGCCATTAGCTGGGGACTCCAGGTTTGAGGCTATATTACAGAATATGAAAAGGAAGAGAAGAGAATCTTCAGCAAATTATAGAGAAAACATTAGCACCTATTACACAATACAAAGGAAAAACACATTAGTGCTTTACCACGTGATTCCTAGTCCTTTGCTTTCTATTTCCTCTGTTAACAGACAAGAAGTGAAATTGGAGTTTTTCAGTGACATGGCTGGCTCCTGATGATATCTTTGGAACTTATTTTATTATTCTGATATATTTAACAGTCCCTGGGTTATAGGGCCCAGAGCAGATAGATTATTTGTTTTCCCTCATTCTGTATGATAAAATTCTGCCTGAAAAGAAAAACTCTTTTTCTGTCAAAGATTATAGACATTAAGAAGGATCCTGTTTCTGTGTTCAATTTGATAGCCTTTTAGTAAATAAGATCCTGATGCTGCCAATTCCTTTGTATCAAGGTGGTAGCAGGTCTGGCATTAAGTTATTTTTTAAAATGTAGTAAACAATTAAACCTCTAAAAAAAATCACCCAGGAATCTACAGAATTATGCACTGTTATTTGCAAGATGTAGCGATGATGGTAGTTTCTTAGAGTTGTTCTATGATACACAATTATGAATCAATTATCACAAGGGTACAGAATCAGTTGGGGGTTCTGAACTTTGAGCATATTTGATGCTTTTGATGCTGTTGATTCTGAACAGTTTTTCATAGTAAAAGTATAGCTTCTAATAGCCTTTCATCAGTTGTTATGACCAGTACCATATAGCACGCTTTTGTTAGCTTATTGAACTGTGGAACCTATCTTCATCTTAACTCCCAAGGAGAGAAAGACGGGGGAAAAAAAAAAAAGTACAAGCCTTAAGAGCCACAGCTTACTGATTAACTTGGAGCAACCTTAATAGCAACAATACTAATAGAAGCAGTTACCATTGATTGTGCACACACTGAATGCCAAGCATTGCTATGGGTAAATATGAATATATAAATATAAATAATATAAATATAGTACACTATTAATACTTATAACAAAATCTGTAATATATTTGTCTTTCAGATGAGAAACCTAAAGCTTAGAGATAATTCAATACCTTTCCCAAGTTTTACAGATAATATTGGCATACTCGATTCTGATAAAGGTCAGGCTGACTCCAAAGCCCATGTTCTTGTTAACTTGGCACTTTCTTTTATACCTGGCCTCTAGACTGTTCTTCCATTATCAATATGATTTCTAAAACTATAGTGTCTTCTCTTTGCTTGACTCAGTTGCACCCTTTTACTTCCCAGTCTCCTCCCCATCCTGGTAGTTTATATTTCTGGGTACTGGGGATGTCTTGCTATGAATGTCCACAAATGATGCTCTAATGACAAAAGGAGGGAGTTAAGTTATAGTGTACCCACCTGAGACTACATGGTGGGGGAGAGGTAGTTTTTTGAGAGTACCCTTGGGCAAGATAGATTGCTTCAAAAACTAAGATGCCCCAATAAGTGGAGATTCTTAAAAAATGGATTTGAGAAAAGGAAGGACATCCAACCCAGAACAGATAGATGGGGAGTGAGGTTTAGATGTACTGAATGGTTTGAAACTAGACTACATGATTCTAGGCACTATATCTTTTTCAACATGCAACTTGGCTCTCTCCAGTAAGGACAGACTATTCAATTTCTCTACACTGAATTGCCTATTCCATGTTTGAGCCTCTGGAGCATGTCGCCAGTACCCTCACCTTTCCATGACATTATGTGTCAGCCACCTTTGAACCTTTCTGAACTTGGCCATCTGTTTCCCTGGATCTCTGGAGGCTA
This sequence comes from Panthera onca, assembly GCF_046562875.1. NCBI lineage: Eukaryota > Metazoa > Chordata > Mammalia > Carnivora > Felidae > Panthera > Panthera onca. Next base: position 62,688,747 of record NC_138350.1, on the reverse strand, counting down.
TACTTGACCAGCTTCTTACATCAGAAACTAAACCTGAACACTGAAAGTTCCTGTTTCATACCGCTCGTCAAATTTAAGGAGAGGTTACCCTGGAATCAAATATGTACGTCATCCTATATAAAATTCTGGCTAAGATTTCTTTTTCTATATAGAAGGTATATTTTTCTTAAAGGAAAACCCCTCTTTTCTCTTTTCATATTTGTGTAAGATTTATTGATTGCTTATATTTTATATATTTTATCTCCATAGTAACTCCACTAACAAACCCTTAAGGTTCTGGGTGCTTTTCTGTAGCCTATTGGGTATGATTAGTCTCAGTGTCATTACATCTCTTTTTTCTCCAAAACCACATTTTAAAATGAATTAAATGGAACAAATAATTATTCTTAAATAGATGTAAACAATTTTGAGTCACAAAATTATTTCATACATCATAAATTTATAGCACACCAACCCTGTCAACTTCTATTTTTCTTTGTACAAACAACACTGAAAGACCTAAAATCTGAACTCCAGTTTTTTAGGGGTGAATATATCACTGAGGTCTTGCAAAGAGAGAATATTAGACCTCTCTTGTGTGCTTTTCTAGATAAACTGTTTCTAATCCAAAGAAATTTGGGGCAGCCAGGCATCCCTACATTAGTTCATAATTAGAAAACAGCCAATCTTACTACCATGATTATTTGTAGTTTAATTTACACATTCCCCTCCTATTACTCTCTATATTGGTTCATTTCATTTGTTGTATTAATACTCTGCACCAGAAATTATGTTAGCATTCATTATGTGCTACAAAATAATCTGCTAATCCACTCATATACTGCGTCGATTCCATTAAAAAAAGAAAGGGCATTAAAACTTAAATGCCCAGTTACCTTCTCTTTTCTAATATTCACAACAATGTATGTAATTTCCCAAATGTTCCTGCAGACCTACTTGACCATGACAGAGTGTGAGAGGCTGGCATTGGAATATCTCTGTTCATAATAGAGACAAAATATCTAGGATATGGGTTCATAAAATCCAGACAGCTCAATTTATTAATAACTATCTTTTACTATTTTGATATCTAGCATGCCATCATTTTTGTAATAGAATCTATTTATACCCCACACTTTGTTATTAAACTCATTAAATTATTATGTTCACAATACAATTACTAAAATCTGTTTAAAATATTCATCCCTCTGTTGCCTGATGGAGTTTTCATGATGCTTTTGATGGGAAGCAAATGCTGCAACTGACAGAAATGGTAATATATTTCAAAATTTGTACTTTTAAAATGTTTGCTTTAATCAGCAGCCTACCATGGAAAGCCATAGGCAGCAGTAAATCAAAGATGACCACTTTATCTTTTCCCAATTTCATTTGAAGAAAAAACTGAAAGGAATTCATTTTGAAGAAAAAAAAACCCACTAATTTAATCACACATTCTTGTTGCTAATAAAACACTTTCTAAGGAGGAGGCAGTGTTACTTTTACACTTAGATCCTTTGTCATGTGAGAGAACTAATGTAATAAGTTCATTTCCATGTCTGGTCCCTTGCCTATTGGTGAAGTTTGTGAAATATAGGAGCATTGGAAGTATAAAGCTCTGTAACTGATTATTAGGAAATTATATATGCAAATAAGTTTTGAATCTTTCAAAAAAGTCTTGAATTTATTTCAAGGGACTTTGATTGTTGGTCTTTAATATCTCTACGGGAGTCTTTTAATATGAAGACTAATGGGATGTTATTGCTATCTCACCAGCCGCCTCCTGTGATAGTAAACTTTCTTGAAAATGTATTCCTGATGTTTTCTCTCTCTCTCTCCCTTTTCTCTAATTGTGGATTCCAATCCACTCTTCTCTAATTGGCAATAAAGTGCTCTCCCCATCTTGTTTCATTAGTGATTGGTGTTTTTTTTTTAAGTTTGTATATATTAAGAGAGTGAGAGAAACAGGAAGCATGGGGGAGGGGCAGAGAAAGAGGGAGAGAATCCCAAGCAGGCTCCGTATTGTCAGCACAGAGCCTAATGCTGGGCTAGACTCATGAACTATGAGACCCTGACCTAAGCTGAAATAAAGAGTTGGACTCTTAACCGACTGAGCAACCCAAGAGCCCAGTGATTGGTGTTTTTATTACAGGGGTAATAGAGTTCAGTTTGTCACCTCTGAAATGGTTTTTACCTATAAAAGCAGCATCTAAAGTTTTTTAGTTATTTGTCTGTGTTTGCTTTGTTTCCACTTCAGTGCTCTTTTTAACTTGCTTCCAGCCACACCTCTTTTAACCAGTTGTTAACATCATTTAAGATGAAGTAGCAAAAGAAAGAATTCAATTGAGAGTCACTCCAATGGAATGATCTAATGGCTATCAAGCCATTCACTTTGATAACATTTGTGAGAAGAGTTTCAATGGGGCTCTGTAGTAGAAGTTCTGGCAACAGAGTAAAGAGTGAACTAGAGCCTGTTAGATGGCATTTTGTTCATCTGACAAATTAACTTGTGATCTATGGACTATAGTTACTGGATTGCTATTCAGGTAACATAAATATGCACCAACATGACTCTCCAGGCAGATTGAATGAGCATCTCTAGTAATGGCGGCGGGATTGGAGAATGAATATGGAGAATGAGGCACCCAGCAGGTCTTGAATGACACAATCTAAGAGGTGTACATAACTTCAAGAGCCATGGTGAAAAAAATATGTGATAGAAATATATCAACTATGATGAAAGTTAGACTTTAAGTTCCTTTTGTTTATTTCAGGGTTCTATATGGGGATTTCCAAAGTGAACTTTTCTCAGATGACTAGTATTGCTTTTGGGTTCTCATAGTAGTAATCATAACTGTTAACATCTGGGAAGCAAAAGGTTGATTTCCTTTGAGAGTCTGTACCCTTTGTGCTTCGGAAATTCAACTGACAGTCCATGGGGAAAGAAGCCTCAGTAGATATATAAAGTTCAAGAGCTGTCAGCTCCCAGGAGGGTCTGCTTTAGATCCTGGGTTACCCTTGTCTTCTTAGAAAAGCCTTTGAGATTCACTGCTAGGCTCCATCTTTAAACTGGCAGGAGTTTTAAGAACATATTTCTAAACTATTAAGTCTCAGGACATTAGAACTCTTAATGTTCTGACACTTATAATTTACATTCATTTTTATGATTAACAGTTTGGAAGACAATAAAATTATATGTAAAGATTCTTTTAAAGCTGAATGACCCTTAAATTCTATCATATACAGTATAGTAGAAAAGATACTCATCTGCCACTAATGAGCCACATCCTTTTAGAGATGATACTATTTAACCCTACTGGGATTCTGATCAGAAAATGAGGATATGACTCATGACCTCGAAGAACTCTTTTTTAGAAGTAAGTTTTACTAAAGAGTCATCTGAACAGAGGATCCACTGGGGAGTCAAACATCTGAGTATTTGGGATCCTCCAACATTTGAATAAAACTTTTCTCTCTTTATATGCTCAGAATCATAAAATGCTACTTCAAAGAATTATTTACATATTCACAATTCAAATATTTCTGAAAATAGCATTGGGGCTTCCCACTGAGAGAAAAGATTTGCTCTTCCTTGCAAATGCTGGACAAGGCAAAAGGAAATATGAGAAACCTCAAGCATTCACCTATAGTAACCATTTTGCCGAAGTGCTATTTGGAATCTGTCTCCTGCTGAGGCTCTAATGTCCAATTTCTTCGACAGAGGATTTACACATGAAGTATGATAATGTTTGGCAAGGAAATTAACATAGTCATAGATGGAACAAATATAGAGAGTACCTCAAATTAACTACAGAGCAATTACAATGACATCGTGCACTGTGCAATAGTCCATTAAGCAGTATTAGATCACCAGCTTCCTGTGTTACTGGCTTTATTGTCAGGAACAAAACTAACTTAGTTTAGTAGTATTTTGTGTAGTACTCAGAATTTTGCATATGCTAATACCCTGGGTCTGCCTGGGGTTCTGAAATGGGTTTTTAGAAACACACATCATTCATTCTTCCTTTAGCTGCAATTCAAAAGTGCTCTTATTTTGTAACTTGTAGACCTAAGTATTGGTGTTTAGATGTGTGGTGAGATTTTTTTAATTCTTAAATGATCCTATTAATATAATTTCTGTTATAGTTTCATATATGATAATTTCGTATTTGTATGTCATGTAGAAATTTTTTAATATCATAGAGGGATTTTACCAAGACAAATTATACTGAAATTCTACTACCAAACAGTTTATCCAAATTCTCTGGTATACTATCTTTATTTGGTTTGAAAATGCTCTAGACAAAACAAACTTACAACTCTTCTGTATGTACAATTCCAGAGGAAAAACGTTCCTGGAAGAAAATTTCCTCACATAGTACTATAAATATAATCTCTTAAGTTTCCCCCACCCCAACTATTTCTTTTCTATGTGGAGAAAATCAGTACTCCTATACATATACACCCACACCTGCATATGCAACTAATGTAAGCTTATAAAGGACTTTAGACTGTTTATCACTATGACATAAGTACCTAGAATAGTTTCTAGCACACAAAGAATGTTCAATAAACAAAGGATTTTTTTATTGGAGTGAGATGCCTATTTGGAAAAAGACAGCTATAGGCAGGTGCTGTCAGTAAAGGCCCTTTCTGCAAAACACATGTTGATCCTACAATGACCCTCTTGGTTACCAGCCCTCCTACCTACTGTGAAAAATTAAGTTTGGGGGAAGACATATTATAAATCTAAAAATGTTGGTCTCCATAACTTACTAGAATTATAAGCAACATACCCATAGACGCTAAGAGGTGTTCAGGGACCAGAATTAATTATCCAAGTAGAGTTCTAAGCTCAGCATTAGACTGTGGTCCTCCTCTCATTCAGATGCCCCATTTACCAGTAGCAGAAATCAAAGCTTAGAGTTTCACTGATTGACTCAAGTCAAGCCAGCTAACAGTACCAATGACAAGACGTCATAATCCTGATACCAATTTTAGCCTTTTCTCATGCTAACATGAAAAACGTCATCCCCTTTAACTGAATCACATAGTCAGTTCCACCAGCCAGTGTACTAGTGAAGGTAGTATAAAGCATCAGTGTGAATGACTGTTTAAGAGGACTGATGATTCATTCCAGGTCAAAGTACTTAAAATATACAACCAGAGTCCCAGTTTTGAGTAACTGGTCATCATTGAATTTAACAAACACTGCTACAAGGATAGCATTTTTAAATAGAAAACTTGGAAGATGCAAAATTCTCAGCTTTATAATAAATAGCACACCACAGTCTGAGATCTAACCTACATTCTGGCTGACGCGCATTTTCAGACAGATGTCAAGTATGGAGAGAATGGATCAGCATTGCCTCTAATTCGATGTCTTCAATGCCTCAGTAGCTGGATGATTTCCCATCCTTGAATACTGGCCCATTAAGCTTGTCTTTTACTGCTCAGCAATAAACTTGAATGGCAGAAAATAAATAGTTAAATACTAATCAAATGGAAGGCAAGGGCCCAACATGATCTCATTCATCTGAAATGGGGAGGTGTAAATGGCAACTAGAGGCTAATTTGGAAAAAGCATGAAATGCTTATTTTCTGTAGCAAGGAGAAAATAAGATCTTTATAATCATGTGGAAAAAAATTAAATGAACAATGAACTTGGAATGATCCATTCCTATGCCCAGGATATAATTAGAAATTTAAGATACATACTTCCATTATAAGACATTCAGATGATGTGATTCAGAGCATAAACTAAGTAGAGGAAAGCAGAATGGAAATTCAATGTGAACTTGGACAATAGTATATGGAGGGTCTTGGCTGACTGGTTGTTTTAAATTTGCCTTGCTGCATGGTAAGTCCAATCAACTGCCTCACTACTCATTATAAAGCATGACTGAATATAGTAAATCAACTGTTCTCTGTTCAGTTCAAGAGTGGTCATGCCATAATCCAAATTAGGTATAAGCCCTCTTTTGTTCCACACAGGCTGATGGAGACAGACAGGAATAGATTTGAAGAAAATTATAAATAATTCAAGTTTTTGTCTTATCCCTCCCAACTCCTTCTTCTCTTCAAATGTCTCTTTGGATAAACTTTCCTACTCATTGCCTGGACATACAAAACAGGTGGTTTTCTTTACCAGAGTCATTTTGCTCATTGAACATTGCTCTCATTCATTAAGCCAATAAGCATTCCTTACCTACTACCTAAGTAATTAGTTTCTGGACATGAATAAGATACAATCTTCCCCCTTAATCTAATGGACCATCAAACTCTTGACCTAATAGGTCATAATGAGAATAATGTTGAAAATGCCTAGATAAAGTTCTAGAGAATCCAGAAGAGGGGCGTGTAACCGGCCTGGCTATGCTGAGAATGCTGCCTCAGAGGAGATGATATCTGAGTTGAAATTTTAACAAATAAGAGCACATTAGCTAAAGACACATTAGGGAACAGAGGATGCAGGAAAGAAAAAGAGCTTGGAAAATTTGAAGAATTTTAAGTTATTTGCTGGAATGCCACATGCGTGTAGAAGAGAGAAGCAGCACAGAGTGACGTAGGTGGAGAGCGCTAAGACAGGATCACCGAGAGCCATAGCCATTGCTGCAAGAACTCAGACAGTATTACTGGATGTTTTAAACAAGGAAGTGACTTATTTTTATTTATATATTAGAAAATGTTTTGGAGATGAAGAATCAAAAAGGGGCAAAACCTGAGATATTATAAGCAAAATACAATAATAATAGTTGAACAAGAGAGTTACAGTGGGAAAGTAGAGAAAGAAGATAGCGAGGTAGCAAAGTCCATGGGATTTATTGACCAACTGGCTGTGAGAAACAAGTGAAGACCAGGTGTTTAAGCAAACTCCCAGTGCTTGTTGTTTCTTTTCTTTTGTCAATTGGTATGCTGTGGTGCCATTCACACTGAGGTTTTAAGCACCATAGAAGCAGCAACTTTGGGGGAGTTAGGAAGAGGTGGAGAGGGGAAGTGTGTGTTGGACACATGCACTTGCAGTTATAATCCCTGTTCTGAACCAGGGCTGGAAACCTCAGTTAAGACTCCAGTTTCAAACTCATCAATGTATATCAAGTATATGAAGCATAATGAAGCTTCAGAGAAGGCAAAGAAGAATTGGAAATCGGAAACTCTGGGGAACATGACTGTTTCAGAGACAAGAGGAAAGATAACTACGTAGGGGGAAAAATGAGAAAAATAACCACACACAAAAAAGGAGAAGACTAAGGAGCAAGCAACGAAGCAGATAACAAAGGCAAAAGTAATGCAGTTTCAAGAATGACAGATTGGTTCCTGCTAAATGTGTTTATTTTCAAGCCTTTTGAAACTCCACTAAACCAACAGTAAGGGGAATTTTGTAAAGGTGGAGACCTACAAGGATCAAGAAAACTAAGGACATGAACAGTAAAAGTTTGGAAGCTGGAAAGCAGTTTGTAAACAAGCAGTAGAAAGAAAAAAAAAAAAGAAATTGACATATGCCACAGAACTCTCAGAAAGCCCTACATATATGTCTGGAGATGTGAAGGTAGGGAGGGCGTAAACAGGAGTATTGCTGGGAAGTCTGGAAGTACCTGTGATACTAAATACCATACTTTTGCCACACAGCTGTAATATTACACCTCTTCCATGTACAAAAAGATTGGATTTGGGAAGAGTGAGGCAGTATCTCTATTACAGAGATGCCAGGATCAGAGAGAAAGGTGGGACCATTCTCAAGAGAGGAATTAAGTGAACATTTGAATATTGCATGTTGTAAGCCTTACCCTGCTTCTTCCACTCAGCTCTCAGAAATTCAGTAGCCACATGAGGAGGTAGAATTGATCTATGAGGAAAAAAAGGGCAGCCTATGAGAATTTATCACAAATATATTGAGATCAAAACTCAATCACCCAATCCCAAACAAATCACCATAACGGGAAGCCCACGATTGACAAGTGTTCTGAGTTTATCCGCTTTTTTTTTTTAACAGCTTTTTAATGCCCCGCTTTTAAACGTGAACAGACTGTATCTGATCACCTGTCATTTGAGGAAACCTTCAACTTGAAAGCTAGAGACCAAAACAAACACATGCAAAGCAACTTGGTGGAAGTGGAGGATACTTAAAACAACCACTACTATTATCCTCGGAGAGATTAAACAATATTGTCCCATGAAACAAAAGACACTGTAAAATAAAAACAATGCTTACAGAACAAAGTGATCACTTTGCAGAAAGAAAAACACAAGGAGGTCTGGTAACACACAAGTGAGTGGTTATGAATGAAACATTTCTTCATCATAGCACTTAATAACAACACTGAAATTTTGAAAACACTGAAGCTGTGCTTTAAAAATTCTGTAAGTGAATTCCAATAAAATGGACATGGATTCAACTCAGCTATTAGGAGTGATATTTCAGATTTCAAGCTATCAGGCATATTTCCTCCATGTACATTTTTTTTAGGAAACTCTGGGAAATGTATGCCTCATCACAATGAAAGAGGAAGGTAACAAAAAGAAAAGCGTTTAGGGAAGTGAAGATTTGGCTCAAGGGAAAAGTAAATGAAATCCGCAGAACACCAAGAAAGGGTCCAGGATGAGAAGTAGACACCAGTTCTACAAAGAAACCCTCCAGAATGGAACAGATCAGGAGTTTCCAGAAGCAGTGGCTTACGGAGAATTTCAGGTAAAATACCTGATATGTTTGCATACAGTGAGAGGAAATTAGAATACTTGGAGGAGATTTTGATTGTGAATTAGTGATAAGTACACAGAAACAAAAGCAAAGACCAAATAATTAACTCTAGGGAAAACCAAAGGTTGTGGAGAAATCACAACGTTCACTTAAAATAATATTTAATACTCTAATCAAATTATGGGAGATAAGTGAAAAGGAAGTCAGAGTTGGAGGGGTACAGAAAGCGAAATCCTCATCTTCTCTGGAGCGATGTCAAGAGAAAACGCCTGACAGAAAAGTCAGGAAGTTGCGATTTAACCATGGTTTATGGTGATATGGAGGTGTACACCAAAGGAATAACTAAATGATTTGAAAAGTGGTTGCCAGAGGGAGTGGAAAGTTTGGAAGCAGGAGGTGAGACAGGCAATTTGTGTGTGGGTATGGGGGAGGGTTGTCTAATTGTTCACTCATGCATGGTTAGCATCTAGACCAGAACCTAATAGCACTTAAGAAATATTCATGATGGAAAGATGATAATAGCAAAAATAAAATTAAGTTACCTTCATACGTATGACCACAAAACTAACAGCATTTGCAATTTCAAAGTCACCTTTAAAAAAAAGAATTTCAGGGGCGCAGAGGTAGCTCAGTCAGTTAAGTGTCTGACTATTGGTTTCAATTCAGGTCATGATCTCATGGTTCGTGAGTTCAAACCCCAAGTCAGCTCCACGCTAACAGTGCAGAGCCTGCTTGAGATTCAGTCTCTCTCCCTTGCTCTCTGCCCTCTCTCTCTCCTTCAAAATAAATAACTTAAAAAAAATTAAAAATAAATATTTCAGGTCAAAGTGCTAGTAGGAATAGAACATTAAATGAAACATGATTGAATATTAAGCAAATCACATTAACTTCACATGTATATACATCCTAATCCTATATTTTCTACCTATATCTGAACTGCCTTGATCCTTTTAATAATTTGATAGTTTTCTTGTTTTGTTTCAAAAATGCCTCTCTCTTTGATAGAAAGTAAAACTCTGAAAATGATACCTCCCATGGGTAGTGGAAGGTGAAAGAAAGACAGAATTATTCTTTACTCCTTGGGTGCCCTGGAAATATGGAGCTCTGAAGACAATCTGTAAAAGAAAAAGGCTTTGAAAAACTAGGAGAAATTTCCTTCATGGCTAATGAGCCAGGTCATTTTTCAGTACAGAAAGTTGTCCATCTAGTGAAAGTAGATTTCAAAATGTTGAGGGGTATATCTTAAAGGGCTTAGACTTTCCATTGCAGTTGCCAGGGCTGGCAGGAATTTAAAAAATCTAGATCTCTGAATTTCCTAAGAATTGACCTTCAGATATTTTAATGCATGTGATAGCCATTAATTTTCACAAAGCATTAAGTTGTGTAAGGACAAAAAACCTGAATGTGCCCATAAAAAATACCTAAGAGTACAATACTATCACCTAACAATTTGCTTTCTAGACCATTGTCTGCTACTAATGAGAAAAAAAATGTACTAAAATAAATTTGGAATTCTAAATAAATAAACATGAAGAATGCATTTCTCAAAATTACTTAGAAATATACTTTATAGTGTTATTTACTAACTTTACAATATTCAGTAATAATGTTATTCAAGGTTTTTATTTCTTCTACCCTTCGTGATTACTTTTCTTACAAGTGGTGGAGACCCAGGAGAGCAAAGAGGCATGAAATTGAAAACAAAGTTAATTTAATATCTCATTCCTTCTCTGAATCATCCTGGATACTCCCTTTGTCTCTACTCCCTTAGAAGTAATAACTCCTATGAACAATCTTCCTCAACAAGTCAGTGTATTTTCCTGAAAAAAAGTTTCATAGACAATTCAATTAATGTTTGATTTCAAAATACATTATGAATATTTGAATATGTGATGAAAATAAGCTGAACTGAGAGCCAGAAGGTCTGAGTTCTTTAATCTTGGCTATCCTCATGAGAGATGTACTCATCATCTCACTTCTTTAAGACCTAATTTTTATACTGAGTCAGAGTATTGAACTAGTACATGATCTGTAAAGACCTTTCCAGCTCTAAACTTTTTGACTCTAATATAATTCGGTGACTAATTGAATTGAGTTTTTTGTGTATGTTAGTGATTTGACATTTAGTCATTATGTTGATGCTTTAGGAGGTAAAAACATCAGTTATAACGCAAGAACCTCCTATTGCATTATAATACGTAAAGTACTATGTGTACTCTCTCATTCAAACTTTACAATTCTATGAAGTAGGTAGCTTTCTTTTTTTTCTTTTTCCTCTTTTTTATTATTTGTTTTTAATTCTGAATAGGCTCCATACCCATTGTGGTGTTTAAACTCATGATCCTGAAATTAAGAGTTGAACGCTCTGCCAGTTGAGCCAGCCAGGCCCCCTCTCTTTCTTTTTTAAGTATAGAAGACCAACTGTGCCTTGGAAAGAGTAAATTAATATTCCCAAGGAGGAGAGCCAAAATTTGAAACTAAGTGAGACCATATCCATTGTCATTTGCCTCAAAGAACAAGAATACCATGCTAAAGCTACAGAGAATACAAAACATGGAAAGACGGAGAAGACTGAGTGGAAGGGGCTGCAGAAAAAGGGGGCATGCGGGCAATAGGGACAGCTGAGAGAGACAAAAGCAACATGAAGAAGTGATCTATTTTAGGCCATGGCTCTTCAAGGTGCCAGTCATAGTGACCTGTTGATTATGCTGACTCTGAATTTTTTTTTTTACCTGCTTCTATCCAAATTATGTGAGCATACTATTACACCAGAGGCTTCGTGTAGTGATGAGTTCAAACTTTGGAGGAACAGATTCCAGGCTATGTGTTGTGAATCTCAGGGTATCAGACAACCCTGAAGAGGCCTTCCCTGTAATCCTTGCAAACTTTCCCTCACATGTTTCCCCTTCTTTCCTCCCAACTACGGACTGGTAGGCAAAATCATTATAACTACAGCTTTACATTTTGGTCCCTAAGAAAATTTTAATTCTCCCTTAAAATAAAGTTTTTTTTTTTATTATTATTCTTGTATGATGAAGATTCTTAACAAGAATTTTATTAAAAAGAAGAGTGCACTATATTCCAGGAAATAAAACAGTGGTTTCACAGTGGCAAGAACCAGGGAAACACAAGATAGGTTCTTGGTTCTGTACATGCATAAATAAAAATTAAGCATTTAACAAACCATTATTTTCCTGTTAAAATCTAATATCTTCAAATGTAAGGATTTCAACAATGCAACAGAAAAGAAGGCACCATCTATTGTAAAGATCCCATTTCCATCACATACAAATATTAGTTGTGTTTATGCAAAACAGTTTGACTAAAACACAGATCTCCACAAATCTGCAAGTATAAATATGAAAAAAAAGAAAATCTCTTTTGCATAGACCTCAATTAAATTACAATATTAAGAAGGCTGCAGCAGGAGTCCATTAAAGATTTAGTTACCTTCTGTGGTGAACATTAAGAAGCTATTACTCAAATTCTGTTTAAACTGTTAAAGGAATTAAAATGTATAAGAAGGACCATTACATATCACGAGCTAATTTTCTAACGAAAGCTTAGCAGCTGATAGATTGTTTAAGCCTCTCCAAGGTTTTAGTTTTATACTCAATAATTCAGAGGCGAGAGCAGGGTTATGTTGATTCATAATTTGCTCCCGTCCATCTCTCAGCGGAATGATGCTGTGATGGAGAATCAGCCTTCATTTCCCATTCTGTATCTAAAGTTGCACTCTCCAAGTTAAACTTGGCAATTATCAGCAAGAAAGTGACATTGTGTTCTCCCAGGGACCACAGATCATTCACCATTGTGTTTTCGGACTCCCATATCCATATTCTCCACACTATGCCATCTAGCCTCTCCCTGCTTCAAACCATTGCCAAGGACAGAGAAGTTAATTTTCTTTTATTAGCTTAGAAATGTGCCCCTTCCTTTCTGCAGAGAAATTACTTTTTAGGAATGTAAGGTTTTTTCCTTTTAATTTTATCTTTGAGGAAGAATTGCTTTAAAAAGTTTCCCAATATCTGCTTTCCTCATCTTGAATATTCTTTATGTTCAACCCAAGAAAAACATTCTTTCTCCTAAATATGCTTTATTTTATTTATTTTTTTTTAATTAAAACATCAAGGAGGAGTGCCTGAGTGGTTCAGTCAGTTAAGCCTCCGACTCTTGATTTCAGCTCAGGTCATGATCTCACCATCATAAACTTATCATGCTGAGTGTGGAGATTGCTTAGGATTCTTTCTATCTTTCTCTCTCTTTCTGCCCCTCCCTGCTCGTGTTCTCTCTCTCTCCTCTCTATTTCTCTCTCTCTCTTTAAAAAATAAAAATTAAAAAGATCAAGGTACAGCAAGGAGAAGAACAAAAAAATTCAAGAACTATACAACCACTGCAAAATAAAACTAAAATAAATGTAGGGAATGTTATCTAGACTGAAAATGCTCTTTAGTTTGCGTCTTTGTTTTCACTGATAAGAATTCCTCACACTCACTGTCAGCCAGTAATCAGTTCCTGAATACTGTTACCTGATCAGCACTGCTCTACTCACAGAGGGGAATCTAATGTGAATTTTAAGGACTTTAATGTAGGAAAAGTATGGACTTTAAATTGTAAGTGTTTCAACTGTAGAAAGGTTTCTTCCTTTGGGGAACCAAAAGTTTAATTAACTAGATAAAACACAAGAAACAAATAATGGTTACATTTCAATCTTTAGGAGAACAAACTGGATATAATGGGCATTTTACTGCCCAGCAACACTCTGAATCATTTTAACAAACAGCACCTTGAATTATTTCCCTTGGGGAAGCACCTGTCCCCAATCTCAGTCATATAAAGTCAACTTTACCCTGGGGCCAGGGACTAAGTTATAGCAAGCTAAACCTAAACAGTATATTCCATCATTTTGCTGACATTTCTATTTCTCAAACTATGGACTACAGGATATTCTAAAATTTTGAGAAAAAAAAGAAGTGAAACATTACATCTCTTACATATCACAAACAACTTTGAAATGTAAGGACTTACTTTCCATGGCATCATGTTTGTGTAATTTGTTTCTCAGTGGTGGTTCTGATAAAAATAATCAGTGCTGAGTGGAAAATCAAAGTGGAACAGGAAACAAGGGTGGAGAATCCCATCTGATCCCAAGGTTTGAGAAATTGTGAAGGGCCCCATACATCCCATGAGTAATTTTGGTTATTTAAGTATAAAAATAATTCTGGGTGCCTGACTGGCTCATTTGGTAGAACATCCAACTCTGGATCCCAGGGTTGTGAGATTAAGCCCCACATTGGCCATGGTGCCTACTTGAAATAACCAAACAAATAAATAAAGTAAAAATAATTTTAACTTAAGCACATTATATTTTTTGAACAGCTACGATGCTGTTTGAACCTTAGTTACCTAATAAGCAGAAGTGTTTTGTATTTTGTTTAGCCTGGGTCATGAAAAAACTATTGAGACACAAAGGTGATGTTCACCGAGAAAGTCTGGGCTCACCTGGACTACAGTGATGCATTTGGGGTTGGGTACAAAATGCAAATGTAGCCGATGAGTTCTAGGACTAGACTGCTATTCAACTGTTGTGAAGAGGAGCGGCCCTCCTTTGGCAGCAATTTTGTGATTATGGGGGTAGAGGATTTCTGAATTTGTATAGATACACAACGTGGACTTTGAAGATGAAGTCAAATACAATGGACCCAGAGGAAAAAAATTGGGGTCTTGGTGGCATTTGAACAGTTAAAACAAGATGCATCTGAATATTGTGACATTCGTAGTTCTTAGTCCAGTCTCTGGGCTTTTAAGCTATATGAATTAAACATTACCTTTATTGTCTTAGCCAATTTGAGAATAATTAATTTGTAACTAAAAGAAGTTAAAAATGTTACACTGAAAGATAACAATCTGTAAAATCCTAGGTTTTTTGGTTTTTACCTAACCTCAAACTTAATATGAGGGGATCACTTTTTACAGTATTCTGATGAGAGACCAGTGGAGAAGGCCTTGGGTGCTCATTCCCTTCCTTCATTTGGCAACCTAGCAGGGAGCTAGTTCCCTGGATTGAGCAAGTCTGTGAGATGATGTCCATATTCTTGACACATAGTATTTCCAGGACCCTTATATGCATTCTCTTCCATGGTTCCTGGATTCACAGATAATTTGAAATACCTTGTTACTTAGAAAAGCTAAGAGTTACTTAGCAGTTCTTAGGCTGACACATACATTTTTTGCATGCGAAGGGATGGCGTTCACTGTTTCTCTGAAATGCTTCCGCTTGCAAGCTATTCTACTTGTTGGCCAAGGCAAGTCCCCCACCCACCGCACATGCACACACACAATATACATACATATATGTACGCGTCATAAATACTTTGAATTTATGAATTATACAAAGAGCTTAAAATATGTTTTAAAGTATGGTTTCTTTGATGTAAAAAATCAGACAAATAGAGGAATATTAAGAAATAATTATAAAATGTGTCATTGCTTAGTGCAATAGCATTTAGAGGGTTTAGGTAACTATTGGTTGGAACAGTTGTAGATTTACTCTTGAAATTGCTTTATAGGGCACCTGGTGGCTCAATCGGTTAAGTGTCAGACTCTTGATTTCAGCTCATGTCATGATCTCATGGTTTGTGAGTTTGAGCCCTGCTTCAGGCTCTACACTGACAATGCGGAATCTGCTTGGGATTCTCTTACTCCTTCTCTCTCTTCCCCTCCCCTGCGCTCTCTCTCTCAAAAAAATAAACTAAAGAAAAGAAAAAAAGGCTTTATAAACATGAACTGAATAATTATCTCCCACTGTGAGGTAGTTATTGAAAAAGAGGCCTATTGTGTGATGTAGGTCATCACGTCAGAACATACTTGTTAATAGCTTGACAGCAGTCCACACAATAACAATAATAATAACAGACCTGTTTCTATTGATGAGAAAGTTAATCTCTAAAATGAAATACTCAGTCTTTTGGAAGAAAATTAAGTCATTAAGGAGTTGTTTATGTACTATAAAACTATTAAGTGGGATATTGGCAAAACAGCTGAAAGTAAAGTTCCCAGAATTTAAGGCAAAACCTCTATCATGAATATTGTTGGTAATGAGTTTCTTTTTAGATCATCTCAGCAGAGCTGTTGTGTAACCCACCTTGATAGGGAACCATTCATATAGAATACAGTTAGTGAGGTGATCTTGATGATTGGCTTCCCACTCAGAGTCTGCTCAAGGATGGTATCTTCATTAGTGATACTTTAAAGATGAGCTGGGACACCTGGGTGAGTCAGTCAGTTAAGCATCCAATGCTTGATTTTGGATCAGGTCATGATATCACAGGTTTGTGGGACTGAACCCCTTATCGGGCTCTGCATTGCATGGAGCCTGTTTTGGGATTCTCTCTCTCCCATTCTTTCTGCCCCATGCATATATTCTCTCTCTCTCTCTCTCTCTCTCTCTCTCTCTCTCTCAAAATAAATAAACATTTAAAAATAAATGAGTCCTTATGGAGTGCCTGGGTGCCTCATTCAATGACTATTGATTTTGGCTAGGGTCATGATCTCACTATCCTGAGATTGGGCTCCCCGCTGGGCATGGAGCCTGCTTAAGATTCTCCCTCTCCCTCTGCCCCTCCCTTCCTTGCTCGCTGTCTTTCAAAATAAAATTAAATTAAAATAAAATAAGAGTCCCTGTTTATAAAGTGTTTGATGCTTTTTAGAATGTTGTTTAATAATTAAGTAACAAAGTGCAATCCTTGGAAAGAATAATTATAGAAGGTAGAACATTCTCAGAATATTAACAAGGTAAACCTCACCTGGTTCTATTATTGCAAAGAATTCTGATTATCAATATTTGCTTTGTATTTAAACTTGAACCAGATAACAAAGTCATCAGAAGACAAACTATATTTTCTAATGCCCAGCAAAGTATTGAGGCAAATAGCCCCTAAATAATTATCATTTAAGAAACAATAATTTAAAGACTATCATGTAGAAAAAAGAGTGTATCTCTTCCACAAATGATGTTATGACTTAAGCCAAAGGGAGAATGTGCATATGAACACATTTGAGGGTATATCTGTGGAAGAATTCACTAATTAGAGCTTCTATCAATGTGATAGGCTGCCTAGCAAGGAGGATAGAACCCCTTCATTCTGTGTTCAAGTTAATACTAGACCATCATCTGTCAAAGATGTTTTCTGATAGGCGTTGACTAAATTGGGAGAAAGTCTGAGAAAAAAAAGATGGCCATTAAAATTCTTGGTTCTATAGTGATTCTATGATATTCTAATTTGTAATGGAATGCTACCAGTAATAAATTCAATTCTAGCATCTGGTACATGGTTACCTCTAAGTCATTGGTCAGCCTTTGCTGCACAAATCCTTTGGTTTGGATGTTAATAAAGATGGAACTACTTCCGAAAGAGATCTGTATATATTCTACTTTCACATAGTTGAGAATTCACCTACAAGTATTTACTGACTTCTTACGGAGTTTAAGATAAGAGCATATGCAGGGCCTATACTGCTATCTAGTAAATAACAAGCACTCGTTTAATAAGTTTTCAATGAAAGAATATATGACATTAAAAATACTGTTTTTTGTACTTCAACTTGCTAGTCATAAGACCTTCAAAAAATTATGGAATATCTTTAAGCCAGCCTTGGTTTTCTCAGTTTCTTTAAAATTGGGTTTTTAAATTTTTTGTTTTTTATTTATTTTTGAGAGAGAGACAGAGTATGAGCAGGGGAGGAGCAGAGAGAGAGAGAGAGAGAGAGATACAGAATCTGAAGCAGGCTTCAGGTTCTGAGCTGTCAGCAAAGGGCTCGAACTCAGGAACCATGAGATCATGACCTGAGACAAAGGCAGATGCTTAACCAACTGAGCCACCCAGGCACCCCTAAAATTGGGTTTTAAAGTATAAACTAGACCCCATTTTTCCCCAAATGGCCAGCATAATGTTGGCTGTCATTATTAATAAATTATTACATATGGACATGTAAATAAAGGAGCACATATGAGAGATCCTATTGAGAAAGAAAACACAGGAATATACAAATGAATGGCCATTGATTTAAATCACTTTTCTTAATGTGTGTGATTGGGCAGTAGATAGACTTAGTGACTTAAAAAGAATGTATGGAAAAATCTGCCTGTGTCCATTTTGTAGATTGGTAAGTCACATGGTGTAAATTGGTAAGACAAGTTTTATCGTCCCAACTTTCAAACTTACTGATTTTGACTTTCCTTGTGAAAAGTACTCCTTAAAGTAAGATGGTGGCTCTGAAGGTTGGTTACACACTGGAATCACCTATGGAAACTACTATGCCTTAGGTCCAACCCTAGAAATTCTACTTTAATTGACATGGGGTTCCAGAGATTTAAGAACTCCCCAGTTAATTTTAATATGCAGCCATTGCTGAGAACCATGCAGGCAGGAATACCACTTTTTAACTTTTCATTATTTTTTTTTAGAAAGCACTTGTGTGTGAGGGAGGGGCAGACAGAGGGAGAAAGAGAATCTTGGGCAGGCTCTATGCTCAGCATGGAGCCCGACGTGGGGCTCAATCCCACAATTCTGGGATCAAGACCTGAGCCTAAATCAAGACTCGGGAGCTCAACCAACTGAGCCACCCAGTGTCCCAACACTTCTTTTTTGATCACCTGCTCTATTTAGGATATTGATTGATTGCCTATTGGACTAAGTGCTTATAGAGTACAATGAGACTGAATTTTATAGGTCTTTGTTTCTCAAAGTATGGTCCTCAGACCATTTTCATCTGCTGGGAACTTGTTAGAAGCACAAATTTTTACATCAACCCCAGGTTTTCTGAAACCTAAATCTAGGGTTAGGGCCCCAAAAACTGTTTTGTTCAAGTGATTTTAATGCACTCTCCTTGAAAATAACTGCCTTAGGAAATATGAAATTTAAACAATCCCTGCAAAGCCTCTTGTCACTAGCCACATTTAACAAATATTCTCAGGTTAGCAGAATTGGCAGTGCTAAAAATAAAAATTTTAAGTGAAAACAAATCAGGAAATGATCATAAAGAAGCTGCCCTCCCAGTTAAGATAAAGAACGGCTTTGGGAGGAACATTAAATAATATTTCAAGTTGAGTAAATAATGGCTCAATTTTGATGAAATAAAGGTTTTTAAACTTAAAATGTGAAGGTATTAAATTTGAAGCAGAGGACTCAAGGAGTAAGTGCCCTTGGTGACCTAGAAGTGGGTATAGTCTGGCAAAATAAGGCAAAAGAAGTATGTAAAATGAATATAAGAAACATGACTCTATATTAAGGACTCTTTGAATTGCCTCAAGATGCTTAAATCCAAAAGAAAATGAACCCTTTAAATATATGTATCAAATTACTGTTCACCTGAACTAAATAATACTGTAAACGTTTAGAATAAAAAAGGGTTGCACATAACTTTTAAAGATTACAAAATTACATTAATCTATTATCTGAAAAGAGAATGACCCCAGAAGACCATGTATTCATTATCCTTCTTTTACCAGCACAAAATAAATACTGAAATAATTGTCGTCTTGAATAACACTAAAGCCAATTCTCAAGGGAATGTGACCTTAGAACATGGAGAAGAGGTATGCCATTCTCATAATGAGTAATGGGGTTGTACCTGCTTGACTTGGATATAAAATAGACAAGAAAGACAGGAAAGGAAGGGTAAAGTAGTTTCACGGAGAACTTAAGGGCTAGAAGGGGCAGGAATGTAATCTTTTCTTCAGAGTTTTGCCCAGCATTGACTCTGCCCACAGATTACTTATCTATGAGTGAGTGTATTTTTGTTTTATAAATATTAGCCAATATTATTGATGTCTCAATATATATTAATATATTAACCAATATTATGGATTCATTTTTAATCATTAAATATTTTTTGAGCAAGGACTGATAAAACACATGTATTATTTCAAGTATACTTTGGTAACTTGAATGTTTTGAGAAGGTGGGGATGGAAAGAAATAACCCATCAGTTTCTCATACCAACTATTTCTAAACCATGATCTCTTCTTAGCATTTTAATTTCTTATTTTCTTTTCTTTTAAATCAGGTATGGCAAAATAAAGTACTAGATTATTTTGCTGCTTATTTTCCTATAAAAGGATCTAGGAATATGCTCTTAAATGAATTAGTAGTATCAGGATGTATTACTAATTTGGGGAAGATCGTCTATGTTAAATTTCATGGTAATAGATTTATACATTTTTATCTGCTCATTTTTTAGAAATACCATTACATACCATGTGAAAGTCACAGGGAAAGCTTTTGTTAAAGAATTAAATTCAATCTGTGTATGCTGGTAACCACAATAAGAGATACACTTGGGTCTGAGGTCCACAGGGACTTAAACAGCAAGTCCTTAAGAAGAGCAGTGACTGAGACCCAGAAGACCATGGTCTAGGGAGACATAGGGGATGTCAGCTATCATAATCAGTCCTCAAAGTTTATGCTGGATTAAGATTAGCATTATTAGGCTGGGATCTAATATGAGGGGTCATCAGGAAAATTAGATAACAATGCTCATGGCTCAGGTTGAGTTAGTTCAGTTAGTAACTGGTCTATAAGCAGCTGTGAATATGAACTACTGAGTCCAACCTCTTGGGGATGAGAGCTGACAAAAATGAGTCACAAAGTCTGGACTTTAGTCAATCACATTGAATTTCACAGGGATGCTCAGGTACCAGAAGAATAGTTGGCAATCTATCTAGTAAATGAGGGAGGCATTTTGGTCTCGATACTAGGCAAAAATTTTCATAGATCAGCAAAGACCATGGTCACATAGGTCATATAGTGAGCTGAGTCTGTGGCAGTGATCACCTGCCAATAGATGTAGAGACTCCTAAAGATAACCTGTCTTGGTAAGGCTTAGTAGGTGGCTGGGCAGTGTTGAACCTCACCTACAGTGAGTGAGGAAAGTAGTATAGACTTAGGCTTAGTGAAAAAAGGATCATGAGTCTTTACAGTGCATAGAGGGAATGGCAGATTTAGTGATATGTTTCTAATAGCATAGGATTTCTTATGAAAAGACCAAGAATTTCAATATAAGTGAGTCTCTTTGAAAAGTGTCAAACTAACTAAAGAAAGGACTTTTAATTTCTTTCCTGTGCTTCTTTCATTCTGAGACAGGGCCCAGAACTCTAATTTCTGTGGAAGAACTGTAGCTTCCACTCAGAGTGTAGCAGGTGCAGACCGTACAGTGGAAATGCCAATTGGTCTATTAATGATAACTGTAGAAAGGGTTGAATAATTAAATGACTATTGTACACAGGGGTTTCATGGGGATTTGTAATTCATAAAACTTTTTTTCAATTATTCAGGGGCATAATGTGGAAAAAGATGAAATTGAAAGCAAATTGAAAATCTCATTAGTGATGTGGGTATCTCAAGAGCTGATACCAGGTCCTGCTTCTGTGATGGTTTAGGCTTTTCAAGTAAAAGGCAGACAGGCATGATAAGCAGCAGGCAGGCATGAGTGATTGATAAAAAAAGTATTATTTAGTGTGTTCTGGGTCAGGAAGTTATTGAAAGGGTTGATTGATTCTGTTTAATAGTATTACCTTCCTATAGTTTTTCTCCGTTTCTTTACACAGTATTTTTATTCAATTTATGGATAGAGTTACTAGTTCCTCAGATCAATGTCTTATGATATTTCATTATTGTTTATTCATTTTCGACGAAACTAGTCCCTAATTCAATTAGTTTTTTCAGTCTCCAAATTCATAGGTATCAATTATTTATTTATGCTTTTCTCTAATTTAGAGTTATTCTTGAAATACACACCCTTTAATGGTTACTTGAAAATAATTAGATAGCATGGCCTGATCAGGATTAGGAGTGAGTTTTTATAGACGTATTCCAAGTTTATGCACTGGGAGAGTAACTCAGCAAGCAGTAGTGGAAACAAGTCTGGAGAAGTAGGGAAGGCCCCAGTGAATATCCTGGGAGTTAATATAAAAGAGTAATTGGGAAATCAATTTCTCAAAATTTCTAAGGGAGCATGTTTGGCTTTCAACTTTAACTTGGAAGGTATTTGCTTTACTATTTGATAAGTGGTCCAGCTAAATTCCATGTTACTCTCATCCACATAATTTTTATCTAGCTTAACTACAGGAACTAGGTAAAGCATAGAAGCATAGAGGGAGGATTTTCTTTTCATTCCTAAAAACACCAAAAGGAAATCAAGAATGGTCAAATATTGACATATTTAATGTGGGAATAACGGTGATCTATGACAGTTTGGATTAACCGCCCTTTGATTTTGTCAAGCTTCACTGAAGGAAGATTTTAATTCGTTCTACACTACCTATACTATGGCCAACCTTGGACTGATGCATCATATTGATGCAACCTTTGGACTGAATCAATACCCCCAAAGACCCGCACAGTAAAGTAGTGATCCAGAAACTTCCTCTAGTCCAAAAAGCTTTGTGAAGGACTTTTGTTTGTTTTAGAAAAGCAGATTGAGTTTCTACTCCCTACTCTGATTCAGTACATCTGGGATAGGACCTAAGATTTTGCATTTTAAAACAAGTACTCTTGAGGATTGTGAAGCAGTATGCATAGATGGAAGCCTTTCTGCCATTACTGAATCAAAATAAGCCTTCATCAAAGTGGCCTTTCAAATGATGAGAAGTCCAAAATATTTAAACACATGCATGCATGCTTGAATGCCAAAAGTCAACAAGAGGAAATTCTGCTAAAGTATATCTACTTCCATGAAAATTATCGTCTGTAATGGAGTTGATTTCATTGGCATGTCAACATAAATTCTATGAGTGTGATCATGATCATTAAATATTAGTCTACAATTACCTGGACTGAGGCTTTTGTTCAATTCATTGCCTGAAAATACTTAATCTTTTTGATACCTGTCTCCCTCCAAAACAAGAATAACAAAATAAAACAGGAATCATGCAAATCCAAAATTGATATCTTTGTGGGGGATTTAAAGATTCTAAGTATTAATAATTTTGTATGTATTTTATGCTCTCCAGCATTATGACCAACCTAATCATAGGTGTTAGTGAAAATATAAATAAGACATTTATTCTCAGAAGTTTCATGGTTTTATTAGGAGGGTTACATATGCCCACAATAGAATTAAGATACAGTGAAAGTCAATACCTGCTCAGGATGCTGAGTCACTGATGTTGACTAGCACAGATGTGAGTTCACACAGGTTGAATGTTGGGTTGTAGAGCACAATGCATGATGTATAACATACAATAAGGATACTAGAGGAAAATGTATAGATATCCTGTGAGAATTAGAATTTGGTTAGGTTTGATTTTTTTTTAATTTTTTAAAATGTTTGTTTATTTTTCAGAGAGAGAGACAGACAGAGTGTAAGCTGGGGAGGGGGCAGAGAGAGGGAGACACAGAATCCAAAGCAGGCTCCAGGCTCTGAGCTGCCAGCACAGAGCCTGACGTGGGGCTCGAACTCACAAACTATGAGATCATGACCTGAGCCACCCAGGCACCTCAGAATCATGTTAGGTTTTGATGGACTCACAAAATAAAGAATTGATTTTACAAATTCACAACTTATAATTCAGAAAATATGGACCTCACATTGTTGATTCCTGCTCTTTGATAAATGCAATTATATTAAGTGCTATGGTAAATTGTGTTTGGCTTCATAAATCACAGCATCTCTCTGGATCACATTACAGATGTATGTGATGGCAATATTTTTTAAAAGAGAAGCAAAGTCGGGGCGCCTGGGTGGCTCAGTCGGTTAAGCGTCCGACTTCGGCTCAGGTCATGATCTCATGGTCCGTGAGTTCGAGCCCCGCGTCGCGCTCTGTGCTGACCGCTCAGAGCCTGGAGCGTGCTTCAGATTCTGTGTCTCCCTCTCTCTCTGACCCTCCCCCATTCATGCTCTGTCTCTCTCTGTCGCAAAAATAAATAAACATTTAAAAAAAAATAAAAGAGAAGCAAAGTAATGTGTTTTTCTCTTTTGCTTTCCAACATGCCTGTCCTTCTCTCCTATTCCTCCATAAAGTTTAAAAATCCAACTTCCAGAGTGGAAGGTGGGATTAAGATGTGGTAGCAGGAACACAGAGAAAGCTAGAACTTCTAAAATTCAAAATCGTAGTATGCTTTGATATGATAGGATTAAAAGCCAGCTATTACTGAGAGATAATTTTCTTTTTTTTTTTCTTTTTTTTTTTTCAACGTTTTTTAATTTATTTTTGGGACGGAGAGAGACAGAGCATGAACGGGGGAGGGGCAGAGAGAGAGAGGGAGACACAGAGACGGAAACAGACTCCAGGCTCCAGGCTCCGAGCCATCAGCCCAGAGCCTGACACGGGGCTCGAACTCACGGACCGCGAGATCGTGACCTGGCTGAAGTCAGACGCTTAACCGACTGCACCACCCAGGCGCCCCTAAGAGAGATAATTTTCTAACTGCCTTTAGGCCCTGTTTAGATCTAGTGAAGAAGAGAGAGGGTACATTAGATTAACTGACAGAAATAGAAGACCAAGATTATTGACACACTGTTAGAAACTCTAAAGGAAGATTTTTCTGCAGGATCTCTGAACAAAATGAATGCTCCCAAACCAGCATAAGAAAAGTGTCAAATTATTAATAGGGGTGGAACAGCATTGTCAGACAAAGAAGACTCTTGGTATTTCTGAGCTTTGCTTTGATCTCCTGTCTTGGAAATGCTCCATTGAGAGCTAGCATACCTGCTATGGGCTGTACTGTGTTGGAGTACCTTGTGGTATCACCACAGAGATGTGGGTTGGAGAGTCTGAAATACGTATCTAATTAAACACATGGCAGAGACATAGAGGCATGAAAGACAAGAGAAAATTGAAGCAGCTGCAGGCCTTTACAGAATATCAAAAAAATAGGTAAACACTGCTATCCAAATAATAGTCTCTTAATGGTAGAATCCAGAGGTAGAACTTCAGTCAGATATATCTCAGAGGATGCCACCCAGGAAAGGAATCATAAATCTCCTTGCCTAGTCACTGGGTTACTCAAATACTTTGTCCATACTCACACGCCATTTGAGAGTATCTGGCAGAAGAGATTGAGTAACTCTTCCAATGTAAAACAAAAGGGATCATTTGAATTAAGTTCTAACAAACTTGAAAGCAGATGGCCCAAATACAGTTGTTTTATTTCCTCCCTATGCATAGGTATAAGTCTTATAAGAAAGATCAGATCAATTACAGGAAAAATAAGTTATTATATTTTCTCTGTACATTTGGGCATGGTATGAATAGACTGTGACACACACACACACACACACACACACACACACACACATGCACCCTTCATAAAGATTAAGATTAATTCTCAGAGATAGGTGAAAGGAATAAAAGTCATTTCCTTACATAAAGTATAACTGAGAAACCCTTGCCATTCTGAGAATATATGAACATGGCTGGACAGACTGAGGCCATTTTTCTCTTTGGTTCATTTCTTTCAGGCTCTGCCTAAAGGCTTGCACTGGAATAAAAAAACAACACAAAACAAAAACTGCATAACCAGTAAGTTTATTACAAAAACCTCAATAGCCTACTGAGGGCTACCCAGAGACTGGCAGAAATGTTTCTGTATCTCAGGCTAGGAAGAATTCCTCCTATAAGGGTATTCTCACTCTATCATCCCCATCCTCTCCCCAACTAGAGATCAAAGGAAACCACATAATAATTTTTGTTCCAATTATAATGGAGCAGAAAAGCACTTCTGAAATGGTGAAGGGCCTCCAAAAATTACCATAAACCTAATAAGAGCACTTTCAAAAAATGTCAGAATCAACTTTTTCAAACCTCTGAACATTAACCGTATGCTTGCAACTGTTCATGAGTAGTAAAGAAAAAAGCTTGACTCCAAGATTTGTGTCATTTTAATATGTCCAATTCACTGTCTCCCTCTCTCTCCCCAGCTCTAATGCCCTCTGATGCTTATACTCCCGAGAGCTCTCAAGTTCCAGAGCAGCATGTGTGTTCATAGAGAACATGCCCTTTTCCTACAACAGTGTCACATTTTTTTTTAGTTTATTTATTTTGAGAGAGAGAGAGAGCACACAAGTAGATGAGGGGCAGAGAGAGAAGGAGAGAGAAAATTCCAAGCAGGCTCCATGCTCTCAGCACAAAGCTGGAACCCAAGAACTGTGAGATCATGACCTGAGCCAAAATCAAGAGTAGAACGCTTAACCAACTGAACCACCCAGGTCCCCCCCCCCCCCCGCCAATAACTGTGTCACATTTTATTGCCTAGATGCCAAAGGACGTTCTACCTGAGCCCAAAACTGTAGTCTTTAATGAATTTAATAACATCAGCTTTTTCTCTTACCTTTCTATCCATAGACTCTTTCCCAGATACCATGTAATTCCCTCCATAAAGCTTTCTTTAGCCTGTAATGTACTCGTAAATAAGGCATCCCATGTACCTCAGTTGCAAAAAGTAAGGACCTCATTCAGATCAATAGATGTAAGACCATTCTGGGACACGGCCACTCCACTGCACAATTCTAATAGTGTGAATTATGGAGGCCCTTTCCAGGGATTGGCTGTGATGTGTAGGGGATGTAGTTGTACAAATACACCAGCAAGTCTGAGCTCTTTGATCTAAAATGTCTTGTTCTATAAATACGTATCCTTTTTTTTTTTTTTTAGCAATTCATTCCTATTTTGTTTTGTATGTATAATGATAACTTCACAGGCTAAAGATCTATTAGGCTAGGTCAGAAAACATAACTAGAAAAATAAATTTTTTTACTAGAGCATAGAGTTTTTCATAACAACTCAGTGCTGTTGTGCACACATGTGTAGTTTGATGTAAAAAAAAATGAGCTGAAAAGAATCTCATGGACAAAACAGTTAGGCAGGAATTAGAGAATGTGAATGGGGTCTCCAAATACTTTAGCGCAGGATTCACAACTGTGCAACTCCTGACATTTTGGGATGGATAATGCCTCAGGGGAGGGGGTGTTGTGGGATGCTTAGCATCCCCTGCCTCTCCCCACTAGATGCTAATCGCTCCCCCACCCAGTTATGACCACCAAAAATGTTTCTTTTAGGGGAAAGGGCAATAATTCCTCTCTCCCCACCAACTGAGAATCACTTTTTAGCCTAATCCCTTTATGTTTGTTTGTTTGTTTATGTTTACTTATTTTGAGAGAGGGGGTGGGCAGAGAGAGAGTAAGAGAGAATCCCAAGCAGACTCTCTGCTGTCAAAATGGAGCCCTGTGCAACTATGTGGAGCTCAGTCTCAGGAACCATGAGATTGTGGCCTGATTCAAAATCCAGAGTTGGACTCTTAACTGACTGAGCCACCCTGGCACCCCACCCCTTTATGATTAGAAGGGAAATTGAAGCTTAGTGATTTCAAATGACTTGTTTTTGGTGACAAACTAGTCAAAGCAAAAAATCTGGTTAGAGCAGTCTTGTGACTTCTTGCCCAATGTTCCTCTTGATATCATCCTCAATAAAGACAGTGAGGACATACTAGATCTAAAAATACTGATGTTTTACTAATTTTGTGATTCAACTGAACTAGTGACCGGTATATGGTTCAATATCAAATGTTTGCCTATCTTCCTTTTTATATTGTCTTCAGTATAATGTTTGAAACAAGGTAGTACTATAAACAATAGAACTGGATTCAGTGTGTTCTTTTAGGTTAAACTCTATAACTATTGTCTGCAATGCTGACTAGACTTCCTGAACTTTTTTAAATGGGCGAGAGGTAAGATTTATAAAAGATATATTGCTAAGTAATCTAAGGAAAACCATGAGATTACAGCTGAATGGTGACTTTTAGAAGGTGTAATTCTGTGGCATTTCTCCCTTTCTACTTATATTCTGGGTCAAGTGAATCGATGAATTTATTCCATTTTCTGTTCTCATTACAGATTTTGTCAGGAAAAGTGAGTTATCACAGAATTTTATTGTGTGATACATTTGGTGAATTATAGCAGTGAGCAGAAGATGGTTAACCTCTCTTATAATTGTATATCTTGAGTGACTATTCTGCCCTTTCCAAGTGCTTCTGGAATAAAAATTTACCTCTTAATCTCTATATAAATTTCAGGTGGTAATGCTTAAGTGACACTCTTAGGAGGGTGGAGTATTTCCCTCATGAAGAAAAGTTTTTACCAATAATCTGATTTCCAACAAAAGCACGATCTCAATAGGTTTGTTATGTGAAGAATGTTAAAAAACATATTTTATATTTCCTAAAATAACATTGGATATAGACGTGTCTTAGCTGTACAAAACTTTGTGCTGGTTTTCAGAAAGGAGAACACTTACAATATGTAATTCATCTGGTTGATTTCCTACGTGGCCTAAAACTTTGTTTACTGTGGACTCTCTCAAAAGATCACCATAAAAACTTGTTAATAAAATAAATTTAAGTGTTTTATATCAATTCAGTAACAGAGAGAGCCACCTTTAGAGGCTCTTAGTTGTGTCTCAGAAGAGAGAGATCAGAGGAGGTAACAAGATTTTTGACTTGGGATGTGTAATTTTAGGTGGGTCTTGCAAAGAGAGTACATTGTTAAGAAAGTTTAGAATTTATGACATGCTGGCTTTGGGTTGGTAGGTACAACAAGATGAAGGTCTTAATGCGTATTTGGTAAGCAAGTTTTAAGACTTCATACAAAGCTATTTTAGTTGGGTCACAGTCTTACCTTCTAGAAATAAGTGTTTCTTGGGGCAAATAATGTAGTTATGTTGCTCGTTATCAGTATTATTTCACTGTATGCCTAGACCCATAATGGTTTAACACATGGACAGGAAAATATCCCAATAAGGCCGGGAAGGAAAATTATGTCCATTTCTGTTCCAAATGCCAATTTGAATTCACAGTTATTAAGACCCTAAAGGAAATGTAGAGACGAATATTAAAAACAGAGCATCCTGGGTAAGAAAAAAGGCTCAAAACAACCCCACATAAGAATGCTATAGCCCTGTGTTTATTGGAAATATTGGGTAGAATTCTGTCTCTCAGATCTTTAACTTGCCAGTCAGTTATTATATGCTCACTATATTAAAGATCCTAGGCAAGGAACTATAGTAGTATAATATGAACAATACATAGGTCCCTGCCAATCAAGCAAAAGTTACATTATCTTTCTCTCTAACTTATTGGTTGGGGAATTGGGATCCTTATTAACCAAGAAAGCAATAAAGGAATATATAGTGTAATCACTTTGGGCAAAGTTCTGGGCTATAGAATATGGAAACCAAAGTAGTGTAAGATGTGGCTCTTGCCCTCAAGGAGTTCACAACCTAATTGTAGAGATGGCAAATTTGTAAAGAATAATTTTTTTGAAGTTATAAAATAAATTGCTAAATTGTATGTTACAGTTAAAGGATCAAGCATTGTAATAAACTGCCAGTTGTGAAATAGTAAGAGAAGGTAGAGAAGGAATAATGTGTTTTCTTTGAAGTTCAACAGAAATTCCAAGTTGAGGATAAGGTTCTTTTGCATAGAACAATGTTCCAATGCAATGCCCTTTAATCAGTGTATGAACCCAGAATTTCTCTCTAAGCATTTACTTCAACCTATTTTTAAACACACATGTGAGAGATTTAGGAAGAGATATTTGAGTTGCTTTTTTGCAGAGCCAAAAATAGCTTGAAAACCTATGCAATTAGTTAAAACTATTGAGCATGTACACAGGACTTTAGTAGCTTTGAAAAGAGCTACAGATCTATAAGAAAGCCACCTCAGATTTTCAGAAATTCTGCTGCAGAAGCAGAATGAAAACAATAATAGCTTAAAGTCTTAGGTGAGGAGCCTAAAATATAGTCGTAGGTGATAAAATAGATCCAACAATACTGACAACCTGTTCAAATATAAGATTCCATTTCCTTCATATTTTATGCTTTTAACATGCAAATGTTAGAAAATAAATACTCATGATGAAGTAATAGGAATTCAGAGAACAGAGACTTTATCCATTTATTCTAAATGATGGATTTTGTTGCTATGCTTAGACATAGCCTGAGTTTATGCAAGTGATTCATTTGGATTCTGACTTGTGCATGATCAAGGTTTATGAAAATATAATAGCTTGTCACATGCAGCAAAGCAGACTCAATTGTGACAATCCTACAGCAACTCATTAAATAGCCCAAATGTCTTAGAAGATTGATCTGTTTTTTAATCATTTTATCAATAGTAAAGGTATAAGGAGCTAACTTTAAGCATACATACAAGAAAAAAGTATCACAAATTTATCTCAAGCTATTAGAGAATAATTAAAAGAATATTTCAAAAGAGAATTAAATTGAATCCACTTAATTTTACAGAGACATGTAAATTGTAAGCTGTACAGGCAGAAGCAATATAGTTGTAGAGGGCATGTGATCACAAAAGATGGTGAATCTTTGAAATGGAGAACATTTGTAAATGGATTTCTTTGTCTCTTACTTTGACTCTGTGTTGCTCAACATCTCTGAGCAACAAACACATGGTGCAAGTGAGGAAGGAGCCCCAGTCTGAATATTATGTGATAGAAGCCACATTATTTCAGTCTTTCTCAAACCCCATATTTAGCTACATTAGTTCAACTGCTCAGGGCCTTATTGGTATTTCCTCATGTCCTCTAATTCACTAGGCTTTATATTTGTGGTTGCTTATACTTAAATTCATTACAGCCTTTTTACAACCTTCAATTTCTATCAAAACTGGCCTTTCTTAAGTTTTAGAGCCAATTCATGGATTTTAAAGCAACAGCTAGGACCCTGATTAATTCATCTAGATGTATTAAACTTTAAATGAGAGTGAGCTGTATCATAATCTACCACTTTACTATCTTAAGATACACTTTGTACTTGAATCAATGTCTTGGGGAATGCATGACTTAATGTAGAGGTTACAAATCCATGGTGGAGAGTTGGGAGTGATAGTGTTCAGAGGTTAGCACTGTTACATCCTTGTGCTGTACTTCTAACTGGAGTCAGATGCACAGCCTAGTTTCTGCTAGCAGGCAGGGATCAGGGATGACTTTGCATGCATACACAGAATCTCATGTACCCTGCAGTCCATCTCATCTATGCAGCCCCTTCATTGAGCAAACTTTACCCATAAGTGTTCGTTTCCTGCTGTGAGACACAGGGTGTCTTTGAAGGGTGGAGAGATGGAAAGGAGGAAGGAAAGGAAGAAAATGTTGAAAACAACTGCCTTTCCACCCTTCCACCTATGTCTCTGGTTCTATAAATAAGATCTGATAGGCACTATTAAGCACAACTCTGGAGAATCTTTCACCTCTTGTTTCTGTTTTGTTATGGTTGTTGTTGCTATTATTTTAGATTTCCAAAACACATTATTTCCCAATGTCCTATTTTCTAATACTAAGACAATTTACAGAAAAAATCAGGATTTTTACATTTGCTTCTACCTTATTGTGAAGATTAAAAAAGGATTCTATATTAGTAAGTTATAAATTATAAACATGCCACAAAAGTAAAGTGTGAAGTGGTTCTGCAGATGTGTGAAAGAGAATGACCGCAAATGGTCAGGGATATCTGAGTAAATAGCAGCCGCATTTTTGCTGGATTTTTGGCATCATATGGGTAAAATAATAGAATCAATTGAACAAAAGTAGGCAAAGTTGTTTTTTTTTTTTTTTCTGGTCATTGGCATTACCACTTAGGTCATGAATTCGTGAATTCATTTATTCATTTCCTCAGTCATGATCACCTTTTATATGTACACTATGGGAGGCTATGTGGAGGTTATAAAAGAATGTAACCTCTGGTTCTGACTTCTGAGAGTTAGAGAGTAGTTGAAGAAATGATGCATATAGCAGTGACAAGACACAGTAGTAGAAAGAATGCCTAATGCTGTCAAGAGGTAGATGAGATCATTGGGCATGGGAGCATGGAGTTAAGGAAGCATCCTGGACAAAGTGGGACTTTCAACCAGGAAAAAAGGATAGGTAGGGGCCTGAACCTCTGTCAAAGAAACAACTTCAGTTGATCTCCTATGAAGGCCAAAGGAATATCAAAGGGTAAATTGGAGTTTTCTACACATGGCATCTATGGAAATTTTTTTTCTTTCCATTCATCCATTCTCAATTATCTGCCCCAACCTTTAAAATCACTCCATCTTCTAGGAATATCTTTGTCAGTGGTTCTACCCAACTTGTAAAAGGGATTCATGTGTAAAGGCTATTAACTCGTTCATCATCAAATAAGGTCTGCCACCAGATTTATGTCCAGACCAACCTTACTCTTTACAATACAATCCATTAACTGTGCATAAACATGTTCAAGCAATTTAGATAATGTGGGTAATGGTGAAACTGAGTGATAGCCATGCCCCAGGGTAAAATGATTCAAAACTGGTGGCATTTTAAATTTCCTGGCCAGATGTTAACTGATTGTTTTGATAGCAAATTAAACAGAGAGAGGTAAAAGGGGGAAGGCTCCAAAGAATTATCATCGCCAGATATCTTTCTTCCCTAGATGTCCCTCTGTGGCCCCAAAATGGACTTATTCACATTTTATTCACCTGGTTACTTTATTCACACACACACACACACACACACACACACACACACATGCACACACATGCACACGTACACACACAGGGTGTTTTTACTTAAATACAAATTTTGCTCCCTAGAATATTTTAGATATGGGAGGGAAGTGTCCTTTGGGCCTTAGTTTTAGAATACTTAGGACAAAAATTATATATTATTACATTTCAAAGGAAACTTGGAATTTATTTAATGCAGTCCTAATTATATAGATGAGAAAACTGAGGTCCAAGAGGGTTAAATGACTCACCCCAGGTTGGATCATTATTGGCTGTTGAGCTGAGAACCTGGTGTATTTCCTGCCTCCCTAGAGTTTTCCAGCTCATCATGCTTGATTAGGTTAGAGGTAGATAACTCATGGACATTATCTTGCTTGGGTTTATAGGAGATGATTCCCTGATGATATATCCCCATGATTGCCTGTATGATTTAGAAAGTTCTGTGTTGAAGAGGGTTTTTCTTGCTGTTCTTCTTGATGAATCCCACTCTCAAATATAATTTGGTGCTTCAGTAGTATGAATATCGATATTAATAACTGTACTGAGTGCCTAACACATGCCACACACATGATGAACACTTAACATACATCATCTCAGTTTGTCCTCACAGTTAGCGTCACAAATATTGTGAGTCCACTTTTAGCCATGGGAGAACTGAGGCTCAAATGAGTTATAACTGCTTAAGTTCTTAAGGTTGATAAGTGGGGGTACAGGAATTTGAATTTGGGTAGTCTAAAATATGTTTAGATGCACTGGCAAACACACTATATCAAGAGGTATCTTTCTGATTTCTTATAACCTGATTTATAATTACAAAAGGATAGAAGGCCTGGAAATAGTGACCTACATATTTATGGACTTATCTTAGAAAAATCATAATAATCAGTGATTTCATTAGGTCAACAATTGCAAACACCAAAATAGTTGTTTAAATCAAGTGTTTCCAATTACTAGTTCCTAAAATGGAATGATCTAATAACCCCTTCAGAACTATACTTTGAAACTATTTATCACTATTTAACAAAACTTTACAAAGTACTTTCTGTGAATGATAAGCAGTTTAGCCTAAAAGATGAGCGCATTCTGTGGCCACATAGCCTGTTTGGATTTTGGCTCAGTCACTTTCTGTCTTTATGACTTGGGCTAGCTCTTTAGTACGTACATCATCCATTTTCTCATCTGTTAAAAAAGTGGTGATAATAACAATTCCTATCTCACAAGACTGTTGTAAGGAATGAATACATATACAAAAATGCAGAATCTTGCCAGGGAATAGCACTGTGTAAGTGTTAGCTATACTATTATTCCATGCTATGTGCCAGGTTCTAATTGCAACTATCTTAAATCTGTGAATATAGGAAGATGTTTATGTGATGAGATATACACTTGTTTAACTTACATTGAAATAGACCTCTCAGGCTTCACATTCCTGGACATGTTAGACTACTGTAACCCTTCTAAAACCATTGGACTTGGGGGTGCCTGGGTGGCTCAGTTGGTTGAGCATCCGACTTTGGCTCAGGTCATGATCTCACAGCTTGTGAGTTTGAGCCCCACATCAGGCTTTGTGCTGACAGCTCAGAGCCTAAAGCCTGCTTTGGATTCTGTTTCTGCCCCTCTCTCTGCCCCTCCCCCACTTGTGCAGTCTTTCTCTCCATCTCTCTCTCAGAAATAAACATTAAAAAAAAATATAAGACTTGTAGGTTGGATTTTGTAGGAAGCACATGAAATTTTAGCATGTACAATGTTTATTAAGGAGTGCTTCTGGGGTCCCACAACTGTGAAAGCAAAGAGAAGAAAGGAAAAGGGAACAGAGGGAGAATTTGAGCTGCAATGAATTTTCAAGGACTATCTCAGCCAACTCCATTTGAGAGAGTTACAATTGTCTTCTTGGGTTGTCCTCAATTGTACCAAGATGGTCAGGCCTTTATATTTCAGCATGGGTTCAGACCTTGGGTCATTCTAGAACTGCCCTGGGATGGCACTTAGGTTAGCAGTTTAGAGAAAGCCAATTCCCATAGGAGCTAATAGGTAAGACTATCCAGTGACCTCCACATTCCTGAAAGCTGGTCAATAAGGCCTTCATTTTAGGGGGGACTAAGTGGAGCATCACTTAGATATCACATGTCTATGACAAAACTATAAATTCATGAAAAATTAGGTTTATAAATCTGACAGCCAGCCTGATAACACATTTAGTTATCTATCTTACCTAGGCTCTGCTGACTGACTACTACCCAGGATCTATTCATATCACTCTGTTAAATTCAAATGCTCATTTCTTTTACTTTTATAAAATGTGTGTATGTGTGTGTCTATATGCATAGATAGATAGAAAGACACATATATATATCCACACACATACATACATACATGTAATGTCTTCCTTCTTGGAATGCTAAAATTTATAATAATCCAGACTATAATTATTACTCCCCAAAGGCCTACCTAGAACGCAGTTATAAATAATTTCAGCTATTTGTCCAGCAAAAAAAAAAAAAAAAGAAGTAAAAGTTAAGTCTCCTTGTTAAAAATATATGTATTTTTAAAGATGAGAAATTATGGTTATATAGACTGGAGACTGGGGGAAAAATGACAGTTGTTGTGGAGG
The DNA here is from genome assembly GCF_046562875.1 of Panthera onca. Lineage (NCBI taxonomy): Eukaryota > Metazoa > Chordata > Mammalia > Carnivora > Felidae > Panthera > Panthera onca. Next base: position 62,653,931 of record NC_138350.1, on the reverse strand, counting down.
AAAAAATTTACTCTCTTAAATTCTTCTGGCTAATAAAAGAATGAAATTGATGAGATAGATTAATAGGAGAAAAACAAAATTTAATAATTTGTATATCTCTTAATACGTGGGAGAAACCCAGGAAAACTGAATAACTCCCCCATATAATTGAAGCCATCATCATGAATACCATCTTCACCCAAAGGCAAAAGATGATGTTGGGAGTGGGGAGTCAGTTATGAGAAGCTATCAGGAGAAGCACAGTAAACAACATTATGTTTCTTATACAGGTTTAAATCCATGCCTTCTCTATTGAAAATGGCTTGTCGAGATTGAATGATCTTCCCTTCCTAGTAGAGCAAAGGAGATAGCTTAACTAATGGAAAATTCCGTTATAAATGTTTCTTACAAAAGGGTAACTTCTGCTAGGTTTTCAGAACTTTTCTTGTACCTGCAGTTTCTTTAAAATGACCAGCTTAAAATAATATGTCAAAGAGCATAGCTTGATGTGGTAAAATTTGCTCCCCTACATAGGTTTGACCATCTAGATTGGGGTGCATTCTATTTATTAATAGAATTACCTACAACTTATTTAAAAGAGAAAAATATCTTTAAGGGCAATTTGCCACGTTTTTCCTTTTAACTTAAAACCACTTCCTATGGAGTCTGATAGAATGCAGAAAAACAGATGTGGCTATTCATGGAGTTTTTCCAAAGTCAAGGGAAAACTCAACCTCAACTCAAAGGAAAAGTTTCAACATTTATTTTTTTTATTTTTTATTTATTTTTTTACTACTTAATTTTTATTTATTTATTTATGTATGTATGTATGTATGTTTTAAATTTACATCCAAATTAGTTAGCATATAGTGCAACAATAATCTCAGGAGTAGATTCCTTAGTGCCCCTTCCTCATTTAACCCATCCCCCCTCCCACAACCCCTCCTGTAACCCTCAGTTTGTTCTCCACATTTATAAGACTCTTCTGTTTTGTCTCCCTCCCTGTTTTTATATTATTTTTGTTTCCCTTCCTTATGTTCATCTGTTTTGTCTCTTAAAGTCCTCATATGAGTGAAGTCATATGATTTTTGTCTTTCTCTGACTAATTTCACTTAGCATAATACCCTACAGTTCCATCCACGTAGTTGCAAATAGCAAGATTTCATTCTTTTTGATGGACGACTAATACTCCATTGTGTGTGTGTATGTATACACACATATATATATATATATACACACACACCACATCTTAAAAGTTTCAACATTTGGGGCGCCTGGGTGGCTCAGTCGGTTAAGCATCCGACTTCAGCTCAGGTCATGATCTCGCGGTCCGTGAGTTCGAGCCCCGCATCAGGCTCTGTGCTGACAGCTCAGAGCCTGGAGCCTGTTTCTGATTCTGTGTCTCCCTCTCTCTCTGACCCTCCCCCGTTCATGCTGTCTCTCCCTGTCTCAAAAATAAATAAACGTTAAAAAAAAAAATTAAAAAAAAAAAGTTTCAACATTTAAATTTGAATGATGTTTGTTCTGGATTTTTTGTAATCACCTCTTATGAGTTTGAAGAAATTCCCTTTTTTAATCCTGGTTTGCTAATTATTTTTTATATGAATAAATGATACATTTTATAGAATGTTTTTCTGCATTGACTGAGGTCATTGTGTATTTTTTCTCCTGTTCGTGAGGTGAATTACATTGTTTGACTTTTTTAAATATTCAACTTTGAATTCCTAGGAAAAACTTAACTTTTGATTTATTGCCCTATTTTGATGGATTTGCTAGTATTTAATTTGCTAATTTGCTAATATTTAATTTAGGACTTTGGCATCTGTGTTTGTGATTGGTCTGTAGTTTTTCACTTTTGTAATTCCCTTACTAGACTTAATTATCAAAGCTGTTCTATAAATCAGTTAGATCAAGTGTGCTAACAATGCACCTTAAATGTATATTTCTACTGAAATTTTTGTTCATTTTATCTGTTGGTTATGTCAATTTTGTCGTATGTTTTGAGTCTATGTTATCAGGATTATCTACATTTGGAACTATTATATTTTTCTGATGCTGTAACCTTTTCTTTGGAGTTCTGAAGTGTACTACTTAAATTCTCAACTTTATCTTACTACTTGAATATGTTTGTCTTCTTTATACAAAAGCCTATGCTGGCTAACAGTATTGGCTGGATTCACTATTGTTCTGTTTATGACACCAATTGTTTCTTTTGGATTTAATTTAAAATGGTCTCTTTCCCTCTAAGCAGCTACATGAGAGTCTAGCCCAGTTGATATCTTTATTTTGGCCTTATGAGATTCTAAGCAGAGAAACTTTGGTGAGTCACCCCATGATATATGACTTACGGAATTGTGAGATAATAAATGGGTATTATTTAAACCATTAAATCTGGTAATTTGTTACACAGCAAACAAAATAATGCAGGCTACCTCTGATAATCATCACATAGAGAAGAGGTCAGGGAATCTTTGTGGAAGGTTCTTGAAGGATGTTTGCTTAACCACTGCTAATTATCCAAGAGACCATGGCAATTACCTGCTTCATTCTTATTCATTCTCATTGCATTCAACCCTCTTTTCCAAATACCATATTGGAATCACCCTAGTCATGCTTATCAATAACATATTTATTGTCTAATTTGATGGACTGTCTTCATTTAGTATCTTATTTGACCTCTTCACACTATTTTAAAAGGTTAACTACCACCTAGACTCTGTAATCTCTTTTCCTTTTAGCCTTTAATTTTTACTGCCCTATGGAGTTTTATCTTCAACTCTTTACCTGTAAATAAACATCTCAGCAATCTCTCCCATTCTCATTGTGCCAATTATCTTCAATATGCTAATGCTACTAAATCTATGTTATCAAGAGTTTTTTACTGATTGTATATAGGACCTATACAATCCTATATATCCAGCTTCTCAATTTTTATATCCCATAAGTTTCTAAAATTCAAGACATTCAAAATTGAACTTATTATTGTCCCTCAAACATTCTTATATTGTTATGGCAATAAATAGTAGCAATGTACACTAAGATGCTCTATCCAGAAACCTTAATATTACCCTTAATTATCTCACTCTCTTTCTATACAATTAATAATTGACTATTTTCAAATGTTTCTTATGTGTATGGAATTGTTTTAGTTATCATTTCTGTCTCTTTAATACTTCTTAAATCATTCTAGTCCTATATCTTCTTCAAGTAATATATATCCTCTTCCAAGAATATTTTTATTCCTCTTCTTTACCAGAATAACTGAAATTGTCTTTCAGATGCTGTCTTATACATCAATTCCTTTGGGAATCTTAATATGTGTTCTGAGACTTCTCTTGAGCTGAGAGACCCTGTTTTACCACTGTCTCTGCAGTCATTGCTACAAACCTCAACAATTTTCTGATAATCCAAGTCTCAGTTGTATGCCTGCCAAAGTTCTATAGAAATAGGTCACAATAACTTTCTAAATTTGGAAATCTCTGAGCTTGCTTGCTTTATTCCAATGTCACGGAGGCCAATAAAATGATAAATGAACAGAGCTGTGCTTTAAATCTGGAGCTCTAAAGGTGTGTGAGTGTGTGTGTGTGTGTGTGTGTGTGTGTGTATTCCTAGTTTAGTTCTTTTCCTTTGTGACTCTATGTCTGAGTTCTTTGCACCAAGTTTTCAAAGAGTTTCATAAAACTATATCTGATAATCTCAAAATTATTATCCTGAGATTAATATTTTATTGCTTCCTTTTGGTGTCTTACTAGTGAGAACACAGGAGAAGTTCACAGAAGACACCTATTAGCAGCTGGGGATTTTTGAAAGGCAGAGATGGCAGGTTTTAAAGTTCACAGGTTTTAGGCATTACTTATTAATACAAGGAGTCTTCATGGATGATGGTTTTAGTGGAACATGTTGTCCCTTTCTTATTCTCTCCCGTAATTCAAGTATGGTGTGTCTCTTTGGAGTTCCCATAGCACTGTTCTTACCCCTACTGTAGCACTCATTACACTTGGTGATTACCTATTTACTGCATTGACCAGAGTCAATAGCTATTTGCTGACAAGAGACTTAACATTATTCCCCATTATATCCCTAATACTTAGAATGTAGTTGCTGAGTAAATATGGCGAATTTAATTGATTCCAACAAGGACATTATAATAGAAATATCACTTGCTTAGAGATTGGTGGAGACCTAATAAATTCACTGAACTTCCTTGGGCCTCAGTTTTCTATACTGTAGAATGATATTAGAAGAGACAATCTGCAAGTATTCTTTCCACTCTAGCAGATGATAATTCTAGGGGGCTGAAGTCACCAGAACCTGGTCTTCTTCATTTCTTGAGTACATTTTCTTTTAGGTGACTTCATTCCTAGTCATTCTTCATGCTCGCACGATGGTTGCCAATAGTACATCTCAAGGGCTATATAAGCAGAAAAGAGATATTCTCTTCCCTAATAGCTTGAATTAAAGTCTTATACCTGATTCTCATTGACTTGAAAAATGTGGTCCTATGACCATCATCACTGTTATGAGGGGAGATATAATTCACTAATTGATTTAGGCCTGGGTTAGTACTCACATCTGGGTTGGGAGGTCGAGTCAGCCTCATTTAAACCATATAAATGTTTATTTAATACAATAATTACCATATGGAGTATTTGATGTTGTTAACTTAGGGAGAAAGCATAGTGACTTCAAAAATTAATTTCACAAATATCCACTACAATGAATGAATGTCATAACTATTAACACTTAATACCACAAACATTTTAAGTAAAAATTTAACATCTGGAAAGACAGCTTTCCTCCCTCCTAATGTATGTCCTTTGCAACTTTATGTTAGGTCAAAAAGAATATGGAACCAAACCAGTATTGTAATTTGTATTTTCAAATTGTACCTTATTTTACATACATTTGTTATTGGTTTATATCATTAAAAATAATTTTTCATCTTTATATTTCCTTACATCTATCCTAGCTTAAGGCCAATCGTGGGCATTCACCATATGCTAACTACATTTGCATTGACTTATTTATAGATTAAACTACTAGGTTATTTGGTGGAAAGTTAGTTTTGCCATAGTGGAAACTATCAGGACTGAGTATTTTCTTTATCAAGCTGTAATACATTTCTTATTAGACGGAGGAATTGAAATTTTATCTCAGTTTGATGTGGGAAGATGAAGTAAATGAGTTTTCTCTTAAAGTCCCCGGCTCTGCCTATATGTTTGATAAACATCCGAGGAATATATTTATGACTTCTAGTCACTCAACATCCTATAACATAGATGTGCATAAATTAATTTTTATACGGTTACATTCAATAAAATGGTTTGAGAGAAAAATCAAATATTTTACATCAGTAATTTATATTTGCATCTTCAATTTCAGCCTCTTTCTGACTAGGTAATTTATACACTTTTGTTAGAGGATGACAGACATCAATAATAAGAGACCCAAGGCAATTTTATTTCCTAGACAATTTGATAACATCCCTGTACCCTTTCTACCAGATGGAAACTAAGTTAAGTTGTGGTGCGATATATATTAATGGATCAATGAATGCAAATAAAATTAACAAATGACAGTCAGATGTGCATCACAGCAGAAGGTGAATCTGGCAAAGATCCTGAAGGAATACTTTCCCCTAGAGGAAAATGTCATTAATAGACAAATTAGTTGCATCTCAGCCCAGAGCAAATAAATGCTTTTTTACCTCCTCAGTTGGCTACAAGTTACCTGGCACGATGGGGAAAGACTGCAGAAATGAAATTTAGTAGGAATAAATGTAAAGCTCTAACTTTGTCTAAAAGTCTCCATTATATGAATACAGGGTACAGGATATATAAGACTTACGTGACATGAGTTACACGACAAAACTCTGGAAGGTTGAGTGAAAAGAGACACTCAATGTGTTCTGATGGCATAAATCAACTGCCTGTAAAGCTTGAGAAATCTTAGACTGAATTAATAAAAATAAGGAGTTTGCTCTCTTGTACAATCATGGAAGCATATACCTATTTTATAATATTAAAAGAAAAATATTAAATCCATAAGTGGAAAGAAAAATAAATATGACAAAATCTAAATTAATATACTTAGTCCATTGGTGTAATAAAGTTACTGAATGGTAGATATCGAAATATAAAGAGAAGATAAGCTCTCAATGGCAGCTTAGGGTATGCAATCTGAAACCCAGTGGTTAGATTAGAGTTTAGATTAATCTTAAATTAGACTCTAATTCTGAGGATATAAAGAGAAAAAATTATGGGTTATATATTTTTATTGTTACATGAGAGAAGCAAACTATCAGGAGCAAGAAACATTTTTTTTAGAGGAACCACATTTCTCCTAAACTCCTCATACAGCTCTTTAGCGAAAGGAAATTAGAAAGCAATTATCATTCCATAATTTAAAAACTACAAATTTTCCTTAAAGGGAACTGATGGTTTATTTAGTTTAGGCTTTAAGAATGAGAAGTTGTTATAATGCCAGCTGAAGGCTGTGTTGTTGTTTCTTTTCTCCAAGTTTACGGTGAGCAAGGGATAGGGAGAAAGGAAAATATGTGTTTCTTAGATATGTCTATCATAATTATTATGCTTGTTATTTGAAATTTTTAAATGGGTCATTTGTTGTGACATGCCATTCACATCATTCAGTTACTCTCATTTCCTTTCTGTCCCTGATCTAGCACATCAGCTGTGTTCCCTCTACTAGGATCTTTGTGTCCCAATTTCTGTCTCCTCTGTGGCTCATAGATAAGCATTCAGGTGTTCCTAAGTAGGAATTTTGTGCAAATTTTATTGTGGAAATGCCAGTCTTTGAAAGGTAGTTAAGTAGTAAAGAGCATGGGCTTTCTCTCTGACAGATGTAGTTTTTACTTTCTTGTTCTAGACTCAAGCATATTGCTACATGTGTCTAGACCACAGCTGGACCACTTGGCAATGGCAATACTATTTCAGGATACTGTGAGTTAAAAGCAATATATGTCAAACGCTCGTAGCAGTTCTTAGTATAAATTAAGTAGGGTTGCCAGAATTACAGATAAACAAAATGCCTGGTTAAGTTTGAATTTCAGATAATATTTTTTTAGTGTAAGTAGGTTCTGTGAAAATAAATGAAGACCAATGCATGTGAACAAGAAAAGTATACTTACTCATAGCAAGGAAATTAGTCACTGTCACCTGCATTTTGGCAGAGATTCAAACACAAGTAAAGAAGTAATAAAGCTTTGCAGTAGAAAAACCAAGTTTCCAGGTATGCCCTGATGGAGGAAAGCTGTTGGTTAAAAAAAACAAAAACAAACAAACAAGCAAACAAAAAATGCTGCAGGTGTACTAACTGGAAATGGGCATCCTGGTTAGGGGTGCATATTTTGCTTCTTTTGGGTGGTCCTAAATTCTAAGCAGGGACAAAAATTAGGCAAGCTTAATCAGTTATTAATCAAGTCCTGGCCATTTGGGGCCAATGGATAAGAAAGTATTTGGCTACCTGGATTGTCACTGGAAATAGAAGTCAGGCTTTCTGCAAGTCTGATTAATAGCAGCCTGGCTTCTTGGGCTAGTCATTGTGGAAAAGGGGTTGGTTTTTTGACAGGCTGCTGAACTCTATGGGTCAAAGTTCTATTTAAATATATATAATATTATGTATAAATAATATAAGTAATATTATGTATAAATAAAATGGGTCAAAGTTCTATTTAAATATATATAATATTATGTATAAATAAAATTATATGTAAAAATCAGGCTATTTTCCATTTGTATATTCAGCTTCTTAGCCCTGAGTATTGTATGATGTCGTGAATTTTATCTCACAACACTAATATTAAGTACTTGCTAAGTGGTTGATGCTGAATAACTAATATTTCAGTGATAATGATATGGCATGTGAGTCTTCCAGAAGTGCCTGCATTCTATAAGAAGACCAATTTAAGTGTACAGAACACTTAAATGTACAAAGTGAGATTCTCATGGTGTAATTCCAGACCATGGATTTTCTTGAGAATTTTTAGGTCAATAAAGTCCTCAAGTCACACTGCTATTAACCATCTGCTCATAAAGTCAAAGTCAATAATAGTGAGAAACAGGTGGTTTCAAGCCATTCCCATACCTCTCATTTCAACAAAGTACGGTATTCTCACTGCCTTTTTTTTTCCTTTCTTCACTCTTTGCTCCTCTGTTTATTGATTCTGCTTCCTTTATCACTTTCCATTGATTGGTGATGTCTATAGTTATGCATCAGGGGTATTGATTCTGAAGGAATGGCCCTCTAATGGGGGTCAGCTGAAGTCAGACATGGAGCTTGGCCCTTTCTTGATTTTTGTTATTGGTTTATTGGGATTTTGCTCCTCTCATTTTCCAGTGTACAATGGATTGGTTTGGGATGAAGGAAGATTTTTAACATGTTTACTAGCTGGGCTTATTTCTGTCATGTTCATATCATCCTGTCATTCTGGGCCGGGTGTTGTGATGCATATTGCCGGGACCCATCTGGCTTGAGTGGTTGTTGCCCGAAGTTGCTCGGCAAGCTGAGGTGTGCACTAACTCTGGCAAGCTCCTCCTTCTCAAACGAGAGAAAGTTGTGTATGCCAGTTTCAATAACATATGTAGCTGTTTCTGATGCTTGTTCTTTTTAGTTGTAAATAACAGCTGAAGCAAACTATCTAGTGCTTGATGAGAACCAATGGGCTTTAGGGTTTCTAAAAATTGAAACTTTTGGCTTTCAAGTTCTGAGGCCTTCAAACAAAAAGATACTGGAAATTTAGAAAGGTAACATGTTCTATAGGAAAAACAAAGCAATATGAAGAAAAGGAGTTTTGGGTTCAGACAGAGCTGTTTTAATACTTCATACTAACACTGTCACTGAGTGAGCAGCTGTGGGAACAGGGGCAAGTTTTAGGACTAAACATAAAATAATTAGCAGTACAGTGGAAAATATAATCAGGTATCAGATTGTGTGTGCCACGTAGGATTTCCAGTACTTCGGAGAAGAAATTCATCATTCTTAAATTGGTAAAGTTTTTATATTGCCATGACATCAGCACTCCCTTCTTCCATAATCGCCTCCTCCTCCCCAACATTCATTTAATAAGTATTTCCCTTCCTGAAATATACTTGGTAACATGCTTGACTTACTTTTCTCCTTAATGTTTCGCTGTTACTTATCTACATTTACTTAGTCTCCTTGGTACTATGCAGACACAAACCTCAAGCATACAGGTTCTTAAAATGCCTAATTTCAATTAAAAAATATTTTTTAAATGTGTAATTCAATTAAATAAGTAAAATAATTAATTAATTAATTAATTAATTTTTGTCCTGGTTTTATTTGCAGCTCAAACCAGGACTACAGAAAGACCATGATTTGCCCTAAATTCTAGTATTTTCTTTATCCATCTTTCTCTCATGTAACTGTGTTCCCCTAATTCAGAGAATCTTGTTACTGGAGAAGGCTTTTTAAAATTCTTACTCAAATCAACTAGCAGCTTTGAATAGCATTTCCGCTCAAAGTAGTCCTCTGAAAAGGTCCATACTTTTTTTACAGTCCATGAACTGTATATTAATAGTATGAGATGAAATAATACAAAACTTAAAAGTATTTCAAAAATTTGAGACCATTTGAACATTGCCATGGTATTCCAGGGCATAATCAGTTGAATTGTTTCACTGAAGAGGGTTTAGACCATTTTGAATGTGACTGAATTCACATGGTTATTTGCATATGGCTTCACCTACATAGGAGACCAGCATACTAGGACTGTTTATCTACCTGTGATGGCTGAAAAAAGAAAACAAACAAGTGGACCTTATTCACAGAAAGCTTGAAAAACACTACATTAGTGAATCTCGTGGGTCTTTCTGAAATTTTTCTCTTAGCCCAGGCCTGTAATACACACAGCCACAGTCCTTACCATTGAGAACAACATTCTTGAGATTCTTGATATTAGGGAAAAGCATGCTTAAATACTTATGCAAATCAGAAAACATTTAAAAAACTGAGGTACTCAAATTTTAACTTTTTCCCTTTTGAAGGATGGGATAGAGGATGATGTATCCTCTCAGAATAATTTGATAATCTCAAAGAAAAGTGAAAATTACCAGTAAGTAGCTATTCCTCAGAGAAGTTAAAAGCCTGGTGGCATTTTGGTTCGCTGTTACTATTCATATCATTTCCATGGGCTTAATTATCCTTTGTGTTTATTAACCTGGCATGGAGAAAAGTTGAGTTGTTATCCCCAGAAGTCTATCCTCAGTACCATTTTAAGGTAAAACTCTAAAGTGAGGTTGGCCTATTATGACTTCTCATCATCCTTTTTTCTTTTATCTTCTGACGTTCTGGTGTCCAGTGTCCAGGGATGTCATGCTGCCTCCTGGCCTCTGACTATTCCACAGGCCCAGGCTCCTGAGGCAGAGCAGGACACTGCAGCTGTGCCTCCAGCCCCATCCATAGGGGATTAGTCTCCTTGAGCCTCCATGAGACACCCATGAATCTAAACCTAAAATGGTGGCTGTGTAAATCATTGCTTCCAGTGAGCCGAAAGTCAAGGAAGTACTGACACTTTCTTGGAAAAAAACTACAAGATGATGAAGTATGAAATGAAGGCTTACTTATTTATTTTTGGTCTGGTTAAAGTTTTGTACCATATTCCCTTATGGATTTTTACTGTCCCAATTTCTTTTCTATATGTAAGAAATAAGTCTTAGGTGAGAAATAAGGGTATCACACCTAGAAAGAGAATTTAATGATGACACAGTTCTTTACCATCATTTTACAAAGTAGAAAGATGAAGCCCTAAAAAGTGAAATTATTTGGATTCTTTTATACAGATACATTATTGTTGATAAAGAAACAATTTCATATTTAAATTAATACAAATTGGTTAATTTTATTTAAGTAATTCCATTTTGAACAAATAAAATATTTGAGCTAGGACAATGTGGTGCCCATTCATTTAAGACTCTTCATTAATCTTGGGCCATCTGAAAGCATATGGTCTGCATGTTATCTGTAGAGTTAGTTTTAATATTTGTAGGCATTATTTCCTTTTCAGAGGTCATCATTCTAAGGTACAATTCTAACTTCATGTGTTTTTATGCACATGTTTATACATGACCTGCTGTCATATCTATTGAATCTTGGGTAGAAACCTTTGAATCAACAAATAGAAGTGGAAGCTTTCTTTTTTTTTTTTTTCAATATATGAAATTTATTGTCAAATTGGTTTCCGTACAACACCCAGTGCTCATCCCAAAAGGTGCCCTCCTCAATACCCATCACCCACCCTCCCCTCCCTCCCACCCCCCCCCCCCATCAACTCTCAGTTTGTTCTCAGTTTTTAAGAGTCTCTTATGCTTTGGCTCTCTCCCACTCTAACCTCTTTTTTTTTTTTCCTTCCCCTCCTCCATGCTTTCAAAAGAGAATATCTAGGGGTATGTAGGTGGCTCAGTTGGTTAAGCATTCAACTCTTGATTTTGGCTCAGGTCATGATTTCATGGTTCATGAGATCAAGCTCCTCATCGGGCTCTGTGCTAACAGCACAGAGCCTACTTGGGATTCCCTCTCTCCCTGTATCTCTGCCCCTTCCCTACTTGTGCCCTCTCTCTTTCAAAATAAATAAATAAACTTAAAAAAAAAACAGAGAATCTAATGAATAGTGTGGACTAATGTAAGCTTAGGAGAAATAAATGTATTTACAAGTGCTAATTAAGTATGGCCAAAGTAGAACATGGATTTCCAGAATCATTTTGACCTGAAATTTTACTCTGGTTAGAAATAGTTAAAGTGAGGGATCTTAACAGGAAGAGTTGTGAGTTATAATTGCATATGGACCTCAAGTAGAATCATTTGTCTCCTTATGTTGAACTATAGAGTGAGGACAGTTTGAGGACTCCTGCTTGACCAGTTCGTTCAGCAAAATTTAATGAATTTTGTTTTGTGCTTAGATAGTTTAGCAATCATGTCTGTTATGGGACTAATTTATGTCAAGCATGTCAAAAGCATTCTGAAAGATGCAATGAATTCACTGTGGCACCAACCTGTTTTAGCTTAATTTTTAGGTATATAATTTTTAGGTATATATTTAAGTGGACAAAATTACTGAACATATCTATTAGTGGGATTTTTTTTGAGAAAATAATATGATTGATTCTCCACTATATAACTTTACATTTAAATATCTTCCAATTTTTAAAATCTTTATTGCTGTAATTCAAATTATTTTCCTTTATTATTTAGTAGAAAGTAACTTATATAGAAATAATCCTGTTTTCACTAGAAAGAATTTTGAAAGCTATTAAAAACCATTGTGGGGGCACCTGGGTGGTTCTGTTGGTTAAGTGTCTGGCTTTGGCTCAGGTCATGAACTCATGGTTCATGAGTTTGAGTCCCGTAGTGGGTTCTGTGCTGACAGCTAATAGCCTGGAGCCTGCTTCAGATTCTGTGTCTCCCTCTCTCTCTGCCTCTTCCCCACTCATGCTCTCTCTCTCTCTCTCTCTCTCTCAAAAAATAAATAAACATTTTTTAAATAAAAAAAAAGCAATGTGGAAATTGTGTGTGTGTGTTTGTGTATGTTGGCGGGGAGGGGGGGCGATGAGATAGAGAGAGAAAGAGAAATAGGGAGAACATGTAAAATTCTATCCCCTAGACTACTGCGTATATAAATAGTAGGGTTGCAAATATTCAGTGATGTAATTAATGTAGATGGACCAAGATCAGTTAAAGCATTATTTTAGAAATAAGATGGAACTTTGGGTAGGGTTCATAATATATTTTACATGAATTGCCCAATCAGCTTAAAGCAGACACGAATCTAGATTGTAGACTTTTTGATCCTTAATCAAGAAAACTTGCAACCACACCATGAACAAAACAGGGACCTTTGGACAGTCAATCCTATTCTTTCCTTGTGAACTCCTATAGTAGATGAGTCTGCCTTTTATTTCTACATCATCTCTGAGAAAGAGCATAGTATGGTGGGAAGATGAGGCTGACGGAGTCACCTCCACACCAGTTTCAAAAGGGGTGCTTACAAGTTATATAACTTTATTGTTTGCACTTCCACCACAAAAAATGGAGTGATATATGCTTTGAATGGTTGCTTGTAAGATTAAAATAGCACGTTTTAAGTTACCAAGCATCTTACCTGGCAGACAATAAGAACAACATGATGTTTCTTCCCCTTTCCCCTTTTCTCAGATATATACCTTTCACTATCTATAGCCCTCCTGTACAATTTCCCTAGGAGCAGCACAATATCTTCTTTCCTTTTTTTCTTTCTTTCTGTCGATGCTTACTAAACTGCTGGACATAGTTGGTGCTTGAACTGTATTCACTGTTTTGAGTTGAATTGATAAGAATACATTGAGTAAGTGAAACTCGTTTAAGTTGCAATTGAGATAACTTGAGATTTTGACTCAAGAGAATCCTTGTAAGCCCCTCTATGACTTTCAAGCTTCAAGGGTACGTTATTTTACTTATTTTAGTTAAATGAGCCAGGATATGTGAATTCACATGTACTGTAAAATGCTATACAAATTAAAGTAACTTCATTGCTGACAGTTTATCTTTTCACTTAAAAGTTAAGACTTGCATTCAGGACCATTCATTACTATTTATTAAGAAGGCACTTAACCCACATTCTGACAGTGGGAATTGCTTGAAAATCAGCTTTTGAGAAGAAAAAAATCCAAGGAGGAGAATACCTGTTTGGGATCACTTTGTAAATGGTGTGGAGAAGTGACTATAAATTTATTTGATCGATGTTTTCTGCTGGGAATTTACATTATTTGGAAACTGCTTGATCATATATTTATTTAAAATACTGGGCTATTTGTCACTGCTTCAGCCTCAAGATTAAGACTGATAGTTCGGTCCATTCTTACCTGGGTCAAACACTGAATGATTAAGGTCCAAATCTATTGGCACATACTGGGCCACGAGCTGCCTCCTCCTTGATTCCTCATGCCCAACCCATTTCCAGGATTTTCTGTAAAACTGGCCCTCTGGTGGTAGTCTGCCCTGAAGCTTTCTCCCCCAAGTCTACATCTGACCTAGGAAAAGAAACGCAGGTATGAAAATGAGACATGATCTGCTGTGGCTTGGGTTTGCCCAAGTGCTTGTAGGGTCAGAAGAAAATCAGATGAGTTTCAAGTTTTATCATCCAAATCAGTGGTCTAAAAGCCAGGAGATCATTGAAGGATCTCAGCTGTAACAGGGAAGGGGAGAGGCAGCAAAGAGTAGAAACAAGGTTGATCATTCAGATGATTTTCCCCACCATGATTCCTGCTTGACACTAGGGAGTGGAGAAGAACCAAAAGTCAACTCTCCTTGGAAATCCCTGTCCAAGTTTACTTTATGTTTTGTATATCTGTTTTCCAGACCTGCAAGAATTGGACTGAATGTAAGACTCATTAACATTCACAGATATAAACTTAATTTTCTTCTTCCTTTAATCTTCTTTCTCCCAAGAAGAAATGTCCTTTGATTCTGTCAGTTTCTTCTCTTCGGAGGTTTGTCCTTTAGGACACCTCTGTCCTCACAATGAGCATACAGACCCTGTCCTCTTCTCACTTAGAAGAAGGGATAAGATAAACCATCCTACCAAGAGAAATATGTCCCAACCATCATTGGATTTATATTTTTAAAAAATTGGTATGTGTGGGGCTCCTGGGTGGCTCAGTTGGTTAAGTGTCCATCTTCAGCCAGGTCATGATCTCACAGTTTGTGAGTTCGAGCCCTGTGTCAGGCTCTGTGCTGAGAGCTTACAGCCTAGAGCCTACTTCAGAGTCTGTGTCTCCCTCTCTCTCTTCCCCTCCCCCACTCATGCTCTGTCTCTCTCTCTCTCGCTCTCAAAAAATGAATAAACATTTAAAAAAACAAAAAAATTGATGTGGGCAAATTTTAACTCAAAAGGAATAATCTGGGAGAAAAGCAAAGACCAAAACAGAGCTAGTTTTGTGAAGAATGGGAGCTTCCTGCTGTCCTTCAAATCAATCTTCCTCTGAAGCATTTGCCTATTTAGATATAAAGCCAGCTTTATGAGAAAA
This sequence comes from Panthera onca, assembly GCF_046562875.1. Classification (NCBI taxonomy): domain Eukaryota; kingdom Metazoa; phylum Chordata; class Mammalia; order Carnivora; family Felidae; genus Panthera; species Panthera onca. The sequence continues at coordinate 62,638,914 of NC_138350.1, read as the reverse complement.
CAAGCATTTTAACACTGAGATGATCCTAAGCACAGATGTTTAATTCATTTTATTTGAGAAACCATTCTTGCCTCTCATAGTATACACAAAGAAAAGAATAAACTATCAGGCACACTCATTTACATAATCTGTTCAGTTTAAAATGGTAATTAGTTAGTCCCAGGCTAGAATGTACAACTCAGCAGGCAAAAGTAATTTTAAAATCATTAGACTTATATATCACGGTCAAGAGGTCAGCACACTAGAATTTCATTATGCAATAAGGAAAAGCATTTCCAGTTCCTACATCTTTGTTCTGTGCCCTTCTTCAGAAGAGTAAATTAGAAAATACTATGGGAAGAAGAATCCATTTCTACCAATTACTTTCAGAAAGAAAGTAAAATTGGCAACCCAGCATTTCTAGTTTAACTGGAGACCTTGATCAGCTTTGATTCATTTAATGGTCCTGGTAAGGGAAAAAAACCCAGCAGATTATCATCAAAAGCTTTTATCATAAGCCTATCTATGACTAAATCAGGATATAATCCCAGTCTTGCCTCAAATTCCTAGCTCACCTATCGTTTTATACTTTTACGGCACTCAGCCAAGATGTACAGAGTGATGGGGAAGATCCCTGACTTCTAATTTCTAATAGAAGTCCTGTTTCCAGCTCCAGATGATTAGCAAATTCCTGTTTTTTATTTAGTTCCTAGGGTTTGGGTGTATACACTTTACAGATCCAAAAATTAATCATCTTCCACTTTTAGCAAGTTTAATTAACAGGCAGTATATAATTTTCCCTCAGCCATTTATAGAGGCTCTTCCTCCCTGGAATATTCCGCAGCAACAAAGTGAAGTTTTTATTGAAAGAGTTCTCACTGGCATACATTTATGTGAAACATGCAAAACCATTACTGTGCTGACCATGTTATAGTAAAGAGTAGTATAAGCTGCTGTTCCAAACAATTGTTGTGAATAGAAACAATTGACAAGACAACAAACTAGGGTGTTATATCAGCCTACACTGGCAGCAGCTTTTGTAAATAGAAACTATACCAAGAGCTCTGTGATATAAACTGATGTTTTCACCCTTACAGATAGTAACTCTATCAGCTTGCTCCTTAAGGAAGTGACAGGTGAATAAATACAGCAGACAAGTCACTGTTTCCGAGTTCTACCCATGAGTATCATGCAATGGAGTATTGTGGAGTTATCAAGAAGGAAAGCTGGACATCTCTGAGACCTTTTACAAAATCTCACTCCTTGGTTGCTTCTAGGAATTTTAATTTTTCTGCTTTCCTCATCTGTCACTCTTCTCACCTTTTTGTTATGTAAATATGGCTTTCTTCCATCTTATTTATTTTTTATGCTATATTTATTTTTAAATTCCTACTGTTGGTTTTTAAACCCATCTAATTTTATATTTAATTTTTTCTTTCTAATTTTGCAATAAATTTATTTTCTGATTCTTCAAAATCCTTTGAATTACATATATTTTGTTTTTACTACTTTTATTTATTTCAGTTTTAATTACTTTTTAATTCACATCTCCTCACCTCCCACATTTGCATTCTGTTTCTTATAGATCTCCTTGTTTTCTTTTTTTCTTTAAAATTTTTTTAAAGATTTATTTATTTATTTTTTAATATTTATTTATTTTTGAGACAGAGAGAGACAGAGCATGAACGGGGGAGGGTCAGAGAGAGAGGGAGACACAGAATCTGAAACAGGCTCCAGGCTCTGAGCTGTCAGCACAGAGCCCAATGCGGGGCTTGAACTCATGGACCGCGAGATCATGACCTGAGCCAAAGTCAGACTGAGCCACCCAGGTGCCCCTATTTATTTATTTTTGAGAGAGAGAGAGACAGAGACAGAGCATGAGCCTGGTGGGGACATGCTCTGAGAGCATGAGAGAGAGGGAGATACAGATCTGAAGCAGACTCCAGGGTCTGAAATTTAAGCACAGAGCCTGATGTGGGGCTTGAACTTGTGAACTGCGAGATCATGACCTGAGCCTAAGTTGGCCACTTAACTGACTGAGCCACCCAGGTGCCCAATTTTCCTTGTTTTCTTAAATTTGATTGCTCTTTTTCCTTTTTTAAGAAACATATTTGGAAAGATGATATTGGTTTGAGAAAGTTCAGTCCAACCACAGATAGGCAGGGGGCTTTCTCCTTGACCTTTAGCTGCTACCAGATGCTGCTCAGTACTGGAAGCCAGACCTGAACTCTTCTCCCCTCCCTCAGAATATCTCTCTAATAGGCTCCACCTAGCAACATAGGAAGCACACAAGTCAATCCTCCAGTAAGGACTAATTATCCTTGGGTAGATAGCATAATTAGACTTTTGTGAAGGTACTATTTCCTGGCATCTTACACTGGCTACACTTCACACGAGAGGATGTGTATTTTCTAGTATTAATAATATTTTTACTTCTATAATCTTAGTTTTTAAAACTGTGTCTTAAGAGCTGTGATCTCTCAAAATATATTATTCATCAAATTCTAAGTGTAACCAGAAAGACAAAGATTTAAAAAAAAAAAAAGGCAGGTTGTCCTCAGAAAAGTGCCTTATTTGCTCTGTACCACCCTCTTCTTACAGGACTGATTTTGCTAAAGAATCAAATAGAATTGAGCTCCAGGAAAGGACCACGTAAGAAGAACAGTCAGGTTCTGGCACTGACCTGTCTCTAGTATACTTACTTCTACATAACTAAATGTCTCCTCTGACTGTCCAGACAGGGTGTCAAGGCACTTCTCTTTGTGTTCACTGCCAATAGGCCATGGTGAAAGGAGTCCTCAAATTTGTAAATGGCTGCACCCCTGTTGGAAAAACAAAAACACTATTTCAGAACTTATTATACTCTCTTCCTGCCCTGAATATCAGAGCTTAAGGAGAAGGATGCTCATTTTACTTCTAGAACATAGATTTAGTTTTTAGGCAATGAGCAAGACTCAGGCTAGCCTTTTTCAGTCTTCTGTTTGCCATGGGAGATCAGGATTATGTGAATCTTCAGGCTCCAGGATATGATGACAATTCCCTTGACTTTCTGCATTTCTTTCCTTGGGATTGATGTTGAAGATACTACCATGTGTCCATTCTCATTCTGTGAAGAGTCTTGACCCATTATTGTGTATGCTGGCTGATTGATTGTTTTACATTAACTCTACAAATTAAATTGCTCTAATAGCCAAATGATCTTCTTAGTTAATTTCTGCCAGAATGAAGGGCTATGTGTCAACTGTTCTAAAACTAAAGTTACCACTTTAAATAGAAGCCTCCCATCATATAATTGGATGGTAGCTGAGAAATCCACTAGCAAATCAAACAAGTCACCTTAAGTAGATATTTTGCAAACATACAATTTTCAAGGGTGTTTCAAGTAATGTTCAAGATAATATATTTATTCTATTGGCACACAACTGTGAGGTTTATTTTAGTGACTGCTGTAAGTGTTGGATAATAATTGCACTAAATATTTCCTAAGCTATTTTTAGGATTGATGAATATACATGTAAAATATATTAAATATTGACAAACCACTCTCCAAAGTGGCTGTAATAATTTATGGTATTGCTAACAGTCTGAGTTCCTCATCAACATATATCCTTATCAACATTTAAGATTGTCAAACTTCTTCCCTTTTTTTCTTAATCTGTGGAGATGAAATGGTATTTAATGGTAGTTTTATTTTATTTTTGGCTACTTATGGATTGACTGTCTTCATATGTTTAGTGACCATTACATTTTTTTTGCCTACTAATAGCCTATATCTAATTTCTATTGTGTTCGATTTTGGTTGCTTACCACATTGTGTGGAAGTTCTGTATATTTTTCCCCAAAATTAATACCTTATTTACTTTATGCTTCAAATATTTTACCTAGTTTTTGTTTTTTTTTTTTTACTTATCTTTTGATTTTTACCTTGTTTGAATCCTTTTTTATAAAGAGGTATTTGATTTTTTATACAAAAATGTCTCTTGGAGAACCTGGGTGGCTCAGTCAGTTAAGTGTCCAACTCTTGATTTGGCTCAAGTCATGATTTCACAGTTCATGAGTTCAAGCCCTGTGTTGGGCTCTATGGTGACTGTGGAGCCTGCTTGGGATTCTCTCTCTCCCTCTCTCTCTCTGCCCTTCTCAATCTCTCTCTCTCTCTCTCTCTCTCTCTCTCTCTCTCAAAAAAAATAAACTTAAAATTTTTAAATGTCTCTTGTATATGATTTTTGCCTTTTAAGTCTGATTTGAGACATTTTACTACCCTGAGATCTTAAAGTCAGTCTATTATAATTTATGTGTTTTAAAGTTTTGTCTCTTGAGTCTTTAATCCTTTTGATTGTTTTGTACATTATTCAGTGAAGGAATATCATGCTACTTTTTTTTTTTAGATGGAAAGCCAATTGTCTCAAGACTATTAAAACTTTGTTCTTTTCTCTAACAATTTGTAATACCTCTTCTAAAATATAATATTTCCCTTAAGCTTTTTGGTGTCTGAAACCTCTGTTCTGCTTATTCTTGCATGAATACCATTCTGTTCTAGTTACTATAGGTACATAGAATTTCAGTAAACCTTGAACTCACTATGCATGTCTTCTCTGTTTTTGTCTTAAGATTTGAAAGCTTGGACCTGTCCATGTGAATTTAGGGAATTGACATATTTCAAATAATCCAGTAACTATCGTAATCTTGATTTGCCTTCTTTGTGTTCTCAATTGTATATATATTTTTTCTTTTAAAGACTTAGTTTTATTAGGTTTGTTCCTAAGTATATTTTATTTTGCTAACATGAATTTGTTTTTCATATTTTATTTTTCTAATATTTTATTAGTGTATAAAGTGCTATTGATATTTGAGAATTTGTCTTATATCCAGCAAATTTTCTGAACTCTTACTTATTCTTATATTTTTTCTGGAAATTCTTACTAAATTCTATATAGATAATCCTAATTGTATAAATAACATTTATTCCAAATCTTCCATTTCTTAATTTTAATGCACTGCCTAGAACTTCTGTGTCATATCAGATTGTTGGGGGAATAATACTGTTATCAGTATAATTCTAAAATGTCAACATTAAACATGATATTTGCTCTCAGTTTATCAGGTTGCTAGGAAGGGTTTTTTTGTGCCTTTTTTTCTCTATGTAAGGAGGCATAAATATAAAATTATATGATATATTCTCTATGTATTTCTTTTAAAATGTTTATTTTCTCTTAATCTGTTTTTTTTTCTATTACAATAACAGATATCTTGATGGTGGGACAAACCTAACTAACCTCATGTTTCAATTCTGGCCATATCATTTCTACATGAGTAGCCTTGGAGAAGCTACTTAATATCTGTATCTTTTAGCTTATCTTTTGTAAAATGGAGTGCCTACCTCATTGTGTGTGTGTGTGTGTGTGTGTGTGTGTGTGTGTGTGTGTACAAATAACTTTTGTAAGAAAAATATCCTGACTTTCATACAAATATGAAATGAACATGTATCAATAATTTTATATAATAAATGAGGGACCCAGGAAAGTGTCACAACTGGTTCAAAAGGAATTAAAAATATCATACATATAAGCAATTTTGAAATAAATTTGCAAAGATATGCAATCTTGGTCTATCCAAAGGGCAATAATAAATTATATTCCACAACACAAAAATCATTTGCATTTCTATATTCAAAAATTATTTGCATTAAATTAGCTTTCTGTAATTTTCAGAGTTGTGAAATAGCTCAAAGACAATGAAAGACAAAGATTCTATAGAATCAGATAAACCCAGAGGATGTGCTAGATAATCCCTACTTTTCAACTGAATACTATCTTTGTATTTTATTTAAAAATCCATCCTAATTTTTCCTAGATATTGCTGTGAATTAATATATATATAATATATACTGTTGCACATAAAACTCAAGCTGTCTTTACAGCTATTGTTGTCATTGATATTATTTTATATACTAGTTAAATTGGTTTATTCATATGTTACCATTTTTATACATATATGCTTGAGTAAATTGGGCTATAACTTCTAACATTCTATTGAATGTCTTGTTTATATATTTTTTAATAAAATATGTTCTAGCCGATGTTATATGGTAATATACCAGTGGCGTATACTTGGAGGATGTTTCAAGGAACATTGATTCAACGCATTACTCCTTTAAGAAAATTTCTGTTTGGTACTAGTACTAGAAATACTAGTATTCATCAAGTAATCATTTGCTATCTATCTTAAAGACATTGACTCATGTGGCTGGTTGGCCATGCTTCCCTGTTTGCACTTTTAAAGGGTTAGAGCTAAATTCATAACCCACCTCTAGCTTATATTTAAAACATTGTGGAAAGAATTTGGTTCCCTGTATTTTTCTTCCTGTTATCTTTTCCTTGCCCCATTTCCTCCACATAATTAGTATTTGTTTTGTCTTGATGAATTATGTATATTTATGGAAATCACTTTGACCAATTAAAAAAAACTGAAGTGACCATTATTTTTCATTAAACTGAGAAACATAACTAAATCATCAAATTATTTGGCTAAACAGAATTATGAATTCAGTCAAAATTGTAGAACTGGTTATATGTGCAAAATGTCAAATTCCTGCAATTATTGGAATTAAGGAGAATGGTCCAGTCCAATATTTTTCCTTTTAGCCTATAAATGGAAGTTAATTCAACTTCATGTACATGGCCCTCTGAACGTGACCTTCTATCAAACGCAGATATAACTTGTTGAAATTTTACAAATAAAGCAGTGATATTATGTGGTCTACATTTTTCATCTTTCTCACAATTTTTCTCCTTAGTTCTTTCTCCCTGTAATGAAAAAGGAAAAAAACAACAGGATTTAAACTAGCTTTAGCAAGAGATTCGCCTAGGAGAATAATTTGATATGAATATCATTATTAAAATCCCACTGCTTCAAATGGATTTTTAGATTAATATATCTGCAGAGATATAAAATTATCTGATTTATAACTATGCATTATTAGATCTGAAATGTCAGTTATTATCTCCTCAGCTTAATACTTAGATTACCATATAATTTTATGCATCTTTGAGAAAAAAGGTTGAGAAGTAGCATGGATATGAATCTTCTGTCTACTGTTACAGTTGAAAATGTAGTGTCAAGAATAGCTGTGAATATTGCACCCTCATATTGACTTAATTCCAAGCAGGAAGAGACAATGGAGTGAAAGTAGCATACATCTTCATAAGTCATTCCTTGTTTATGGCTATGCTTTGTTACAGTTTAATTAACTTCCTGGGTTATGACCTTCTACCCATTCTTTTACTTTTAAGTAGTGAATGTACAAAACTAAACAAGAGAATTTGTCCAATTCCACTTTCACTTCCTTCAGTGTATAGCATTTAAGATTAACAATATGCTACATGTTGAAAGAGAGAATTGAAAGTTCAAATTTCTCTCACAAAGTCCTAAATTTGTGAATCTAGAAGCCATTGGGAATAGTAAAATTGATCTTTTCTTGTGATTTATTTACCAACAGTTATTTTGATACAAATAAATAAATGAATGGAGGCTATATGAAGATGAACCAAAAGACCTCATCTGAAAAGACAATAATTGATGTTATTATGCTTTACATCTATCGAATCTTACAAGATGGTAGTAAGATTGAACACATGCTTGTTCCCCATCCCCGATCCCCACTGTCCCCTCCATGCTAGAATGGGAAAAAATTAGGGTGATGGGAAGAGAATAGGCTTCAATCTCAGTTCTGTTTCTTGCTCACTTGGTGAATTTGGCTCCATGGATTCACCTCCAGTTTCTTTCTCCATTAAACATGAATATCTACCTCAAACATTTGCTGTGAACATTAAATAAGTTATAGATGTAAAAACTCCTGGTATTGTAGCCATGCATAATGGACAATAAATTACACACATTGTGTTTGCCAATATTTTTTTCCAATCCACGTCTCTTTTTACTATTAGCAAGCTTATAAGTTGGTAAATTGCCAGCCTCACACATAAGCATATTAGGCAGATCTTAGAAGAAGCTTGATCATTTGACTCTCTTACAGTACTTTCCATCAAATATGCTTTTTATCCTAGCAATTATTTAATTGCCTAATATTTGTTCCTACAGTGTTATCAAAGTGTTTCACACAAAGTAGGCATTTGATAAATGCCCTGTGAAAGTCAAATGTGTGGATAACAAGTTGATTTTCCCTTGCTGATTTTTCATCCAAGCTGTGTAAGGAGAAAGCCTAAATATCAGTTAGGGATAGTTATCTGCCATATCCATTCCAGTTTTGAAGCAAATGTATGAAACATTCTCTGATCCATGCCCTTACATTTGAATTTGACTAGCTCTGCAGTTTTATTTCATAAAGTAGTACAGTTGAGGGAGCACTCATAAAACTTTTTCTGATGAAAGATCTAAGTATTGTTTGTCCTTACCTTTCAAAAACAGACTTCAGAGTTGTCTCATTTGAAATTATCAGTACATCCGTCCTAGCAGGAACTCTACAGGATCTAGATGCCATATTGTGGCTCTCCTAATGTTGATTTCTTTGCCACAGATGGGCTTCCCACAATTGCTTTCTCTGGCAGTCTCAGCAGTGGGTATCAATCGGTTTCTTTTTTGTGTCTGAACTGTGCTTCCAAGGGTAGATGCCTGCCTTGCCAATTTTATTGTAGTTGTTTTTCTCTTTGGATGTTGGCCAATGTTTTGCATTTTGAATTTCATGTGGATGCTTTTTAAGCTATTAATTTCCAATTCTTTTTCTCAGATTGCTGCATATGCCCTTATATATGCATAGTACTTTGCGCATTTTAGTATGGTCTCAAAGAAATGGTGTTATTGTTGTCTTAAAATGTAGAATGAGAATTTTATTAGTAGACCTCTTTAGTAAGAAAGACACAGACATATGACTTCAGGAAGTTTCTGTATATCAGAGTTGTTACAGCAAAGATGGACGTAGGTGCCAGATCTTCTGCTCAGTTTCAACCAGTGCTCCAGATTGGGACAGAGTGCTCTGGTGTCTTTATTCATGTTGTACTATAGCATACTAGAACCAAGCATTACAGATGAAACAGTCAAGAATATAAGGGCGGAAGAGATTTGGGACAGCTCCTTTTTAAACTTCCACCCTCCTCTCTCCATCAACATGAACTCAAGTTTTCTTTAATATGAGGGACATTGTCAAAAATTTTGCATCTAGAGTTTGCACAATATTAGCCACTGAGCCAATTAATACCATTTATAGAATATTCCTCATAAGTATGAAAGCCTTGAAAGGAGTAGGAACTATCTCTTAATTCTGACAAATTTATTTTTTAGTTGGAGATAAGACTGTTTCAAACACAAATGCAACCATGAAATCAAAATACCTTAATAGGAAAACAATATACTTTATAATTTAAGTGAGTGTATGTATGTGCATGTACACACACACACACACACACACACACACACACATATGGATGGGGTTGGCCAGTTGTTCATATCTCCAATAGCTGTGCATGCTGCCTCCTCTGGATTTAGCTCTCTTTCCTGCCTTACTTAATTCCTACTGAATTTCTGTTTAGGCAAGTCTTTTTTGACCTCATTAATTAGACCAACCCTTCCCACCTCCCATTAGAAGTTGCTAGATTTTCAGTGGCCATACTTAACATAGCTTCTGTTTCACATTTATTTGTACAATTATTTAAGAAATGTCTTCATTCTCCATGTGATTCAAAGCTCTGGGAGGTTAAGGACTGTGTTCTTATTTGTGTACTCCTATAATACAGTGCTTTTCACCATGTGGTATGCAAAGTATGTAATCATTAAGCATTTGCTAAAGTAATTCATGAATCTTCCCTGCCCAGCTGAATTTACATGGAAGGACAAGCAGTGGAGGAGTATTGAATGTACTCCATAACTGGCTGTGAAGTAAGGTTTTGTAACCTTGGCACTATTAACATTTTAGGCTAGATCATTTGTGTGTGTGTGCTATACTATGCCTTGTAAGATGCTTAACATCATCCCTGGGATCTAGCCACTAGATGTCAGTAGAATTTCCCTCACTGCCCATTCCCCACCCTCCCACCACCCTCTCCCCACCTCCCTGCCCCCACCCAGTCTTGACAACCATAAATGTCTCCAGACCTAGCCAAATATCCCCTAGGGTTAAAATCCTCTCTGGTTGACAACCATTGCTTTAAAGTAATAATTACAGCCTATTGCCCACATTTTTCACAGCATGAATTGTCTGTTTTATCAAAGCTAACCTACTTATAGTCATGTAAATCCACCTTGTACCATTTTTAGGCCATTGTTTAAGGTGGTATTTCTGTTCTTTGCTCTTTCTTTTAATCTCTTCCTCATTGGCTTCATTTCTTCAAATCTTCTTCATTCTACAAAGCCTGGTTCCAACTGCCATTAGTTACGTGAAGCTTTCTCTATCAGTCAGGGTCCTAGCAAGAAAAAGAGGACACACTCAAAAAAGATAAAAAGACTATAAACAAAGGTGGGCAGAGTGTAGTCAACAGACAAAAAATGGTATTCCATATTTGTTATGATCCTAAGGCCTAATGAGATAAAGAGATGGAGTGGTTATAAAACCAGGAAGAAAGGTCACCATGATAGGCTGTGACTCTCCGTAGAGGGTTCAAGGCAAACCAAGGTGACCCCTTAAGGAGGAAGCTAGGAACATAGTCTGATAACAGCCTTCTTCACATCAGTCTTTTCCATGGTTCTCTACTGGGTGAATCCTACAGAAAATTAGAGTAGGAAAGTCTGTTCATGTGGCCCCTATGGATCAAAATCTTGTTGTGGAGATCAGAATGCAGAGGATAGTGTGATGCTGCAGCTAAAAATGGAGACTGTTTAGCCCAGCTTTTCTCTCTACCTTTTTAAACAAAATAGAATAGCCTTGAGCATTTATAGCACATATAATTTGTATTATTCCTGTGAAATTAACTTGTAGGGCAGACAATAGCTCTTCCTTAATTGCCTTGATTTGTTTTTTTTTTTTTTAAACAAATCTTCCCTTGCTTATGTGTTAGCACACAATTAGAGTGAATCTAAACATCTTTAAAAGCAGGACTGTGTTTTAATTTTAGTATATTGCCCTGGACACAGTTGATTACTAGAGACAAGTTTTAAAACTGTAATATTTTGTTACTGTTTAAATTAGTTTTGATTTCTAAGTGGAAAGTGTGACAAGTACAAACATCTCATGCTCTTCTGATCTTGACCAACTTTCTAGAGCAAAATGTCCCTTCTTTCTTGTCACTTCTTTTTTTTTTCTCTTCCCGTATGTTTTAATTTTTTTTTAGTTTTTATTTAAATTCCAGTAGTTACCACACAGTATAAGTTTCAGGTGTACAATTTAGTGACTCAATATTTGCGTACAATACCCAGTGGTCATCACAAGTGCACTCCTTAATCCTTATCACCTATTTCACCCCCTACCTCCACCCCCTCTCTAGTAACCATCAGTTTGTTCTCTATAGTTAAGAGTCTGTTTCTTGGTTTGCCTTTCTCTTTTTCTTTCCTTGTGACTTTTTTGTTGTTGTTAAATTCCACATATGAATGAAATCATATGGTAATTGTCTTTCTCTGACCAATATGTTGCTTAGCATTATACTCTCTAGCTCCATCCACATCACTGCAAATGGTTGTCACTTCTTATTTACCCTTTAACCCCGCTATAATTAGTATGCCACCTTCTTCATGGGACTGAGTTTGGTCTGATATAAGTATGTATCAGTAGACATGCTATTTCATTTTCCTATCAGAATCCCCTGCATTGTTTGACAGACAACTCCTTTCCTTAAAACTGTCTTTTATCAGTTTCTATGGCAATAAATCTTTTATACTGCTTCTAAATCTCTGACCATTTCTTCTTCTACTTTGTTCCATTTTCTCTATAAACTCTATAAATTAATTTCTGTAGAAATGATGTTCTCTAGATTCATTTCTCTTTTTTGTCTAAATATTCTTCTTAGGTAATACTATATTTACTCATTGATTTAAATTATACTAACATACTCCTAACTCTCAGTCTGTACCTTTAAGCATCATCATGTGAAGTCACAGAGGCTCTCACACAAAACTTTTCCAAAATTAAACTTAGTCTTTCTTCTTTCCCAAAGTAGTATTTCATCCTGGTTTCTCTGTGTAAAATGATAGCAATGCCATCCACTTCAGAATCATCAAAAAACGAAAACCTCAGAATAATCCTAGCCAATTCCCTAGCCAGCTTCCCTTTCTGATTATCTGTAGTTAATCCTTTATAAACCTATGAGTTTATTTTCTAAATAACTTTCAAATATGTTGGTTGTATCTCATTCTCCATGCAATGTGCTTTAGAGGAAACTCTGCGTCTCTATGCAATATCTATTATGAGAATCTCCTGTCTTTTGTGTGTTTGAAGTAAGAACTGGCTGGAATCTTTCCTGTCCTTACAAGTCCAGGGATTTGAAGTAGTTCCCAAAAAGTCAACAGTATTAGCAAGTTAGTCAAAAGCAGTGAGGAAATGTCAAATAGGTCCAAGTTAGATACAAAAGGTCAGTAGCTAGAGAGACATAATGTAAACATGACTTCTAAAGAGAATCAAACAAGATGATAAACCGAGAGAGCCAAAAGTCAAGAACAAGAGGGAGACTCATCTAAAATGAGAGGTAAATGATGAGCAAGATTAATATTCAAAATAGTTTAAAATCTGTATAGTTTTTACACCCACCCACCAAAAAAGATGCTGGCCATAGGCTTAGAGCAGGTTCCTATAGATTGAGAAAATCGTGGGATGCCCAAGGAGAAATTAACATGAGTAGAACATCAAGTGGAGGGCTTTTCTGGGCTCAAAGTAGTGGCTTTCTGCCATCTGGTATGGAACTAGTATAGCTTAACTGTAATTTGGCTGTATGTCAGCCCTGGGAGAAAGTGAAGGATGAACGGATAAAATATCAATGGAGTAACTGCATCCCATAATGAACTACCAGGTCCTTGCATATGCTGTGCTTAATAAAAACTATATGGTGGAGATAGACTATAACGTGCTAATTAACATCTGTCCTCTAGTGGTATCTCACTCCCATTCATACTCCATAATGCCATTTGTGATGTTTTGAAACATATATGCTATCATAGAGCTATGTAGCTTCTCCACGATTTGCTTTCACTAATCGTATTTCACAAATCATATTTGTAATCATATTACACATTGTGTAATCATACACAAATATGATAAAAGCTCCCACTCTTTCTCAACTTGTACTTTACAGCTTGTTGATTCTGCACAGTCTTGAATTTTTCAAGTATATCAGGCTTGCCCATTCTTTTGTTCCTTTGCTTATGCTGTTCCTGCTTCCTGAAACATCTCACAAGTGCCCACAAAGAAAAATTCCTACTTGTCTTTCAAGAGACTAAAGTGTCCTCTAATCCTCACAAGGCTTCGCTGACCCCTGCATCCTTCACTCTTGAATGAATGTATGTACCCTCTTTTCCTAGCCTGAAAAAGAATGAATGAATATATGCCCTCTCATGCATTCTTTTTGTAAGAACCCTCAGAATTTGGCATGATGTTAAACTGCCTTGTTTCTTTCTCCTACATTAGACACATATGTTCTGCTCAAGGTCAGGATTCTGAGGATATTCATCTATAAATCTCTAGCTTCAAGCATAGTGTCAGATGCTTGAAAGGTAGTGAACAAATGAATGAGTGAATGAATGAATATTCATCAAAGCTGAACTAAAGGTGAATGCCAGTGATGGAATAAAAATGTAATTGAATACTCAGGTTGGAATCTCATAGAAAACAATCCAATTTCACTAAACTGTTCAAACAATTGGGCAAAAAATTAGTGCACAAATAGTCATTTGGGGGGCTTGTTTGTGTGTGCACATGGTTATTCTGTACCTATTGCTCTTTGGTTTGTTTTGTTGTTGTTGTTTTACTGCATTCTCTATTGACTTGAAGGAATTAACCTGGTAGATGGAATTGGGCAATGAGTCCAGGCATGTGGTCAGTGGTACATGTTAATAAAATCATTGTTTTCCTATGTAATATAAAATAGGAACTCCATCTTTTGAGACCTGGGGATAACATGACAGGGTGAATTAATTCATATATGTAGAGTACAATGAGTTATACATATGGATGTACATTATTTAAATATAAGAACAGTTAATAAAAGCCCATTGTACTGGAGAATGCAATGTGATAAAGACAGGCTTACTTTAGAAGAAGAAAGACAAAATCATATCTAAAATAAAGATTTAACAAGATATTCTTTGGAAATAAACAGTTTATGAATTGCAATATTTTCTATGTTTGACATATTGCTTACATGGTATTCCAAATATCTGGTGATTTTAATGAAATGGAACTAAGGGGCTTCAGTATCAAGTGTAAGAATACAAATGCAAGGATTGTAGCATTTATGTTGTTTCTGCATAATCCTATCACATGCTGAATACAAATTTCATAACTTGTGATTTTGGATGCTACCAGTTCCTGTTCGTTGTATCATCTTGTCATATAATGAAGAAAGAGAAACACTTGTTTTGTGTAAGAATATCCCATTTTTGCTCACAAACTGAGTTTCTTACCATCTTTGACCTCATTTGTAATTTGTTTTCTTGCATAAACAGTTTTTTGATCTAAGTATTGGTATAGCAATGATATGGCTCTTTGTCCTCTTCTCAGTTCTGTATTCTCATCACAGTTAACACTTGCAATACAAATGAGAAATTGAAAACTACTCTAAAGATTCAATATTTATAAGCTTTTTGGTGACTGAATTTTTCTCTATTCCAATTCTTCCTACATAGAACCACCCTAATTGTTGACTGTGTGCACTGTCTTTATTGTGTCATTGTTCTGGCTATCACATTGCTCCCAAATGTTGCTGTATTTTAGTCCAGATGCTCCATAATTTGCTGCATGCAACCCGCCCAGCTATATTAACCATGTTTTCCATGTATCCACTTTCACTACAATTAGTGATGTGCTTACAGTGTTCTTTGCTTATTGTTCATTGCTCTTTGTGCTCCTTGACACCCTCAGCTAAGCGAAGGTAGATCTGTTGCTGCTTGCAGCAAACTTTCCCAATCCAACCTAACCTTCAAAGCCAAAAAAATAGATACCAAGACCTCCAAGCATTTATTTGAATATTGTGTTATCGAAAGAGTTTACATATACAAAAAAAAAAAAAAATGGCACCATACTTTCTACCATTTAAGAGTCTAATTACTTCATGTATAAACTCTGTCCTCAAATTCTCAGGGGAAAAGGATCACATTTTATACTTCTAAAATGTTTCTCACAGTACCAGTTGTAATACATAATAGAAGTAGGCAAAAGTAGAATTAGAAAGTTCCCTTGTGGATCTAGCTTGCCTAGCTAATGGGCATCAATATTTTGACTGTTCATGTCCAGTAATACATAGCCAATTTATTCTGATTCACAAGTTAACTCATATTTACATCATACTTTATAGTTTTTAAAAGAAGCTTCACATATAGTATCGCATTGTATCTTAACTGAGCATATTTAGTAGATATTTCATTAATAATAGTGATTACTGGGGCACCTGGGTGTCTCAGTCGGTTAAGCGACCAGTTTTGGCTAAGGTCATGATCTCACTCTTTGGTTCATGAGTTTGAGCCCCACATTGGGCTCCACAATGACAGTGCAGAGCCTGCTGGGGATTCTGTCTCTCCGTCTCTTTGGTCCCCCCTCCCTCTCTCTCAAAATAAATTAATAAACTTTAAAATAATAGTGATTACTGTTTTCAATAAAAACTCATGAAATATCAAAATAATATGACTAATATATTACTTTAATAATATATACTCTGGTATAAATGTAAGTTTTATATTTAAATTATTCATATATTATTTAATAGAAAATGTAGCACAGGAAATGATATAAAAATTTCCATACTAACCATGATAATAATTATTATAAACGACTAATTATTGAATGCCTTGTGTATGTACTCCACTAGATACTTTATAAATATTATATCTTATTCTCACAACAGTCTCAAAAGTTAGGCATTCTTACTATTTTATATATAACAAAATTGAGGTTCAGACAACCTGGCTTGTCTCAGGTCACACAATTATTACTTGGCCAATAGAAATTTCAAGCCCAGATATCCATGGTTTCAAACTCTTCCTTCTTTTGCCTAGACTAAGCTCCATCTCTCAATCTCCATTTAAAGATAAGTAACAAGAAAAAAAAAAAAAAACAACTCCAATGCAGACAGATTTTGCATTTCAACCAGTTTTACTTCCATCATGTTGTAATTGCCTTCAAATCTATGCTAATCTGTTATTTTAAACTCCTTTAGTGCATATCATAATTATGACATCTAATAAATGTTAACCTTTTGATGGAAGTAATTTCAAACCTACATGAACATTATTCAATTAATTACTCAAAGACATTGTTGGATAATAATTGTGAAACTAATTATTATAGATCAAACTGGTCATGAAATGGATTTTCTTTTCCATTATGCCAACAAAACTTTGCAAATCTAATCCATTGTCTTTCACTCTGTGAAACCACTTATGTAGATGAAAAGTATTAAAAGAGAATAAACTTTGAGAACACAGTGATCAAATGATCAATTTAGCTTCAACTGAATTGTGAATGTTTTACCTACCAAGTGAGTTCAGACCTGTTAAAAATGCTGATGTGGGGGGAGCCTGGGTGGCTCAGTCGGTTGAGTGTCCGACTTCAGCTCAGGTCACGATCTCTCAGTCTGTGAGTTCGAGCCCCGCATCGGGCTCTGGGCTGATGGCCCAGAGCCTGGAGCCTGCTTCCGATTCTGTGTCTCCCTCTCTCTGCTCCTCCCCCGTTCATGCTCTGTCTCTCTCTGTCTCAAAAATAAATAAATGTTAAAAAAAATTTAAAAAAAAACACTAAATAAATAAATAAATAAATAAAATAAATAAAAAAAAATGCTGATGTGGTTCAAACACATTTTCTCTCCCTCCACCAATCCTACATGCTGCCCATGTGAGTGAGTCTAGAAATGCCATTTTCTGAGACAATGAGGAGTTATGTTCAGGCTATATCTGGGCTCTGATTTCAGCTTGACCAGGTTTGAATAGGAAATTCAATCTAGCTCTTTCACTTTTTCACTTCAGAGACAGATTGTAGTCCAAGGAAACTAAACAAATATTTTACTAAAATGTAGATTTTTGCTATTTGAAGCATGGTCATCAGACCAGCAGTATAGCACCCTCAGAGTTTGTTGGCAATGAAAATAAGGCAACAAGTTAAACACCTCCAAATCAAAATACTGAGTATAGAAAAATAGCCTTCAGTAAAAACTCTTCATTTACTCTTACTACTCATTTAACTGCTATTGCATTTTTAGAAGTTTGTTTATGCAAAGTAAGAGTTGATCATTACATTCTTTTATACTTCTCTTTTACTCCTTACCATAAAATCACTTAGCTTTTAAGTGAATTGAAATAGACTAGAACATGAATTTAATTAACCTCAGGATCTAATATTCATTGAAGTGGTCATGCAAATAAAACAGAGTATCCTTTAAAACAATATGGATATCCACTGGAAACTTAAAATTTAAGATTTGTTGGATACCTTGTGGACAATCTAAAAGGTTTACAGACTGCATTTTTTTGAGAAATATTCCCTGTATGATTTCAGCATTATAGCTATTTGAAGGTTTTTTAGGGGTGCCTAGATGGCTCAGTCGGTTTCAGTTCAGGTCATGATCTCATGGCTTCATGAGTTTGAGCCCCATGCCAGACTCTGCACTGGCAGCACAGAGCCTGCTTGGGATTCTCTCTCTCCCTCTCTCTCTGGCCCTCTCCCACTTGTGCTGTCTCTGTCTCTCTCAAAATAAATAAACTTACAAAAAAAAAAACCAGATTTATGAAGTTTTTTTAGAATGGATTCTTCTCTGGGAGAGATAAATATAAGTCACAAACCCTCTGGACTAGATTGCTCTTTCACATATGCATTCAGCTTGAGAAGCCCAAGACTTGGATCAATCCTTTCTTTCTACTTTTTCTCTCTTCCTCCTTCCATAAAAATACATTAGAGATCTTGTTAAAAGTCAGGTATCGTGCTAGACCCTAGGGTTGCAAAATATGGAAGATATGTATCCTTTATTTGAGATGGTAAAGAATTGAGGCATAGTATGGTCATAATCCAACATTTGCCATGTTGTATGATAAATATAGCAAATACAGGAAAGAGATGGATGCTTTCTAACAGTTCTCTTCAAGGCAAACACAGTAAAACCTTGGATTGCGAGTAACTTGCTCTGTGAGTCTTGTGCAAGACAAACATTTTTAACAAATTTTAACTTGAAAAACAAGCGATGTCTTGCAATACAAGTAGTACATGTTGCCGAATGTCACATGATCATAACTGAGCCAATGATTCTTCTTTCTCTCTCTGTGGGATTGTGGGTAATTGTCTCTGATGCTCAGTCTCAGGCTGCAGTGTTTGGCAGAAATCAGTGATTTTTCAGAATGTTGGAAGGCACCCAAATCTGGCACTACTGTATTTGTTGGCACTTCAAAGCACCTATGGACAGTTCTTTGCTTTTCCATATGAGTAAGTTTAGGAATGCTTTGCTTCATTCTAGGTCAGGCTGCATGCAAATATAGACCCTTTCCTCTGCTGCCTTATTATTACATTAAATACAGTACATGGCAAGAGTTTATTAATACTTTACTGTTGACTACTGTACTGTAGTCAACATCCATGTGAGCATATACAATGGCCCCCATGCAGAAAAATGTTGAAAAGAAAAGCAGTAATTAGAAGGAGATGATTATGGTAGAAATTAAGAAGGAAATCATTGAGAAGTACTAACGAGGTATGCAAGTGGCCAAAATTGCAAGATTTTATAAGAAGTCCCACATCTGCATCTTGTTCACAAAGGAGGAGGAGAAAAAGAGGAAGCCCCCACTTCAAATGAGATTAGGGATATGTGTAAAATGTGGGAAACAGTGCAAAATCTTGTAGAAAAGCACCACCTGAATAAGGCTGTAGCAGTGCAATCAATGAATCTGTTTAACGACAACACGATGTCACATTTCTGCAAAATCCTCAAAAGGAGGCAAAAGCAAGTGTCAGTGGCACGAAAAGAAAAAGATTCCATGGAGCCAATAGACAGCAGTGATTCGGTTAGTGATAGTGAAAGCTGTCCTACACAATAGGACACAATAGGAGGATAACCCTCCTCTTATCTCCCTCACACCAGCCACGAAGATATTCAAAGGTAAGTGCAGGTTAATTAATTTATTTTTCTTTAAATTTTTATTTTCTTTATTATTTTGTATTACATTACAGTAGTATAATCATTTTTATTCATAATATTTTTGGATTGTGAAATGAATCATCTGTATTTCCATTATTTCTTATGGGGAAATTTGTTTTGTATACAAATGCTTTGGATTAAAACCATGTTTCCGGAATGAATTATGCCCTCAAACCAAGGTTTTATTGTATATCATTCAAAATGAAGTAGTTTATGCTGAAGATGTTCCTCGAATTTCAGTGAGTTAAAACAACAAAACTTTATTTTTTCTTCACACTCTTGTCAATTTTGGGTTGGCAGAAAGTTCTCCTTCACGTGATCCTCACTAAGGGACCTAAGTTGAGGGAAGCTCCTTATCTGGATATCCATGCCTCTCAAGGCAAGAGAATGGGAATATGAAGACTTGTACACTAGTTCTTAAAACTTCTCATATCTTATTTAGTCAAACCATGTCATATGGCCACAACTAATTTTAAAGGTAACCGGGATATTCAATGCTACTATGTCCTAGAAAATAGAAATAGTTGATGAACAGCATTAATAATGTCCACACTTGGGCACCTGGGTGGCTTAGTCAGTTAAGCATCCGACTTCAGCTCAGGTCATGATCTCACGGTCTGTGAATTTGAGCCCTGCTTTGGGCTCTGTGCTGTCAGTTCAGAGCCTGGAGCTTGCTTTGGATTCTGTGTCTCTCTGCCCCTCCCCAACTCACACTCTGTCTCTCTCTGTCTCTCTCTGTCTCTCAAAACATGAATAAACATTAAAAAAAATAAAAATAAAATGTTCACACCAAGAGACTTGGGTTGCTCCTATCTCAGGTGGTGTACTACTCTACATAATTCTAGGTCTCTGGGGTTTCTTCTGCTTGCAAGTATCTTCTTTATGTACTTATAGGTCCAACACTTCCATATTAGTTTAGAAACGTTCAATACTTATACACAAGTATTTCATACTTATTTACCTTATATTTGCTTGACATTAAGTATTCTTTGGGTAATTATTCTTCTGGAACATTTGTTGATTTTTTTTTTTCTTCATCACTGTATATATATGTTCTCTTGGTATTTCATGCCTTTTTGTCAGTGATCAGATATCCAAAATTCTAGAACCTTACCATGTGTTTTAAATGAAATCATTCAAGTCTAATTATATTGTTCAACTAAAGCATGGCAATTTGTAGAGTTATAGATAGCATTATCTATTGGCTGTTTATCACTTTACCTATTTTAAAATTTTACCTATTTAAAAAAAAAGAAATTTTCAGGCCCTACTATCAAGGAGATTAAACACAAAGTTTAACCATCTGATTGTATTTAACTTTTCAATTCCTACCAGATTTTTATAGCCTGCGTGGCATTCCCAGATTATTAACACATTGTTTTTCATGGCCTAAAGCATTTGTAAGACCCTCCAACTTTAGTTTAGCTCTTTATTTTCTGGCTGTGGCCCTGCTTCACAATTTCTGCTCTATATATCCTTGCACATAGTTGTCTTCTATAAATATGCCTTCAATATGAGCAGTTTGTAAACTCTGAGAAAGGTTTTCTGTTATTGGTGACATGGTCCTATCATTTAATATTCAGTGGGAAACCACAGATAATGCTAGAACAGCTCAAGAAGCCAGGGCAGCATTTAAATTTTAATCATGTTTATGCTAATAATCCCATTCAAGAGCTTCTATTTGTCTGTATGGTCCATTTGATCTGAATGACAGAGGACATCTCAGGGATTGACAAGAAATGAAATAATAATATCTGAGTATTAGAAGAGGGTTTGGGGGTCATATGCTCTAACTTCCCAGCCAAAATCTGAAATTCCCTGCACATTTGTGAAGCTGAAGGGAATGAGTCTGGCATTCCAAACTGGGAGCATGGCATGGACTAAAGCAAAACTAGAGAGAACTGTAAATCCTGTTAGAGAGCTACCACTGGGGAAGATTGATCTGAAGTTTTAGGATTCAGATTAAGAGAGCAGACAATTCTAGGAAGCTGTAACTAGAAAGCTAGTGTGGCTCACACTGTTTGAAGGCCATGCAAAGGAAGTAGTTTAGGTTTCATATCTTAAGATTGGGAGGCTTTATACTGGAGTTAGTGAGAAGGCATTAAAAATTGCATGTGGAGAAGTTGCTCTGAACGTTAGCTCCCGATCTCCTCTTAAAGAAATCAAGGGATTTTCTTAGGAGTAAAGAGATTTAATGTCATAGGTAGGGGTTTTTAAAGAGGAAGCTGTTATTTATAACAGAGTCTATGAGATTCCTTGCTTCAGATTAATGGACTGGTCATTGAGGAGAATAGCCTCTCCATTTCCAGGTAGTTGAATGCAGATGACCTAATGGTTCTCTTTCATCTGTGATTTTTTATGGTACTGATTACATTAATTAGGAGAAGATACTGTATAATGAAGCTCGTCAGGAAAAAAAATTAATAGGTTACTTTAATAAGTTTTTTCTGTGATTTGTGTTGCTGATATGAACAGCAATTATCCCTGTAAGTAATGAGCCACTAATGAGCATGTCTTTCTTAGATTGTGTTGCAAGTTCACTTGTGGAGTTATACTACAAAGGCAAGTAATGATTTCTTTTCTGTAAGTAAGTAATTTTGACAGGGGTATTTGTAATAACGCACAACAATGAATCCCATTATTTATTAGCATGACCCAAATCATACCTTAAATATTACCCTACAATTCTTTAATTCTCTACCTCCCTCTGTCTTTAGACAGTTATTTTATTACATGCAGATTCATGTAACCTTTTTCAGGACTAGTAGTAATTAGTTGTAAAAAGTAGACACATATAGGTGAGATTAAAAAGGCTGAACATTTATCCCAATGGATGGAAATACAAGATTTCATTTAGAACTGTCTCTTATTAACTAAGTAAATAATTTAATATGGCTTTTAATATTTTTTTGGAATTTTCTAGTTTCATGGCTCAAAATGAAGCTTTGTTTGATGAAAACCCACATATCATGATTGGGTAGGTTAGTGTGATGGAGAGAAAATAACAGGGATTTAGGAGATTTGAATTTAAGTAATTTAAGTCTGCCTCTAGTTACAGAATATTGGTTATCTTATACTCTTGTCATCCCTTTTTCATTTGAATAAATAATTTGCCTCATATTTTCTCTCAATTTCCTTCCAGTACTAAAATATTATGACTCAAATTAGATTATTTTCAAAGCACCATATAATCAGAATTTTTAAAATTGAATTTAGCATTTCTGCTATCTTTGTTATTAAAATAAATTTAATGTTTCTGATATCTTTGTGTTACTATTCATATACTGTGATAAGTACATATGACTTTAACTTTTTGTTCTGCCTATCCTATTTCAACAATATTGTAAAATCCTTGAGAACAAGGTCAAATCTAATACAAATTCCCCCCCCCCCCCAAGTAAACACAGTCTAAATAAAGTCTTCTTATTGCAATAGTACTAGTATAAATTTTGGGAAAGTCATATCTTTTTAATAAACCTTAAAAGGCTAACATTTGTGAGAGTATCTGTATCATTTTACATTTAGAACTGGTATTGGTAGAGAACTAGTCTAAATGGAACAGAAGAATTGTACTTTGGTTATTGCTAGAATTGTTGGCAATTATTTATTGAGTCTAGTCACTATAAATCAGTGATGAGATATATATATATCTATCCTACTTTTCTTTTAGACATTTACAAAATAAAGCCAAATTAGTTTTAAGAGGTAACTACTAAACACAGATGACTTAATTTTCCCCTTAATCAAACTTTTAGTTGATAACCCCCTTTTCCTCTTGATCTCCAAGTAAAAAGAATTAAATCTTTTTTTTTCCTTTTGGCAAACTTTTTCGTTCAAATGATGTGTACTTAAGTTTATTAAATATAGTTTTTTTATCATGGCACATATATTGAAATAAGATATAGAACTATACTTTCTCTTTAGAGAGGAAATAATAACTCTTTAGCCATAGTATACTACAAGATCATGATTTTACACATTCTTTACGTATGTTCTTTGCGTGAGTACATAAATTCTCTTGATGTGTTGTAGCAGAATGCAGACTGCAAGGCATGCTAAGTAGCCAGCATCTGTGATGTAGAACTTTGTTTTAATATTTTACTTCTTCCTAGCAGTAACTCCACGTTTTCAGTTAGCTCATTCAACACTGAAGTGAGAAAATAGATGCTAAATGATTTTGCTTTTGCTCCATTGAGCAAAACAACCTTAAGAGATGCCATCCTAAGCCTTCCAGATATTCATTAATCCTTTGTTTGTATTTATTCCGGCATACTGAAAATTCTGACTATCTGGCCACCTGACAGCTCATTAGGGTTGCTGGGTTCTTCGTAACACATCATCCACATATGCCAAAAGAAGAATTCCTGAATATTTTTTTTCATTTCTCTATAAGCCAGTATAATAAAAAATCCTAACTTAACATCTTTAGCATCGATTGTTCCTTATGCCAGTACCTGCTGAAGCTCCCAAGCAAACTCACATCTACTTTACTTTATTTCAGATGAGCTATGTACTCACTTTGTATTAAAATAATCATGTCTCTAGCCTTTGTACTTCTAAGGGACAGTACAGTAGTTTCCATAATAGCAAAAACACAAGGACTGTAAATGTTTTACTTTTTTAAAAAATTCGGACTCAGTATTTATGATACAGTTTTCAGATACTATGTTTTAAAATAACAGTATTGTTCTCAGAACACAAATGCTTTAAAGGCTGCTTAAAAGTATGAAATGGCATAACCCATTCTAAAAACAAACAAAACAAAACAGAATTGTCTAATGACTGTGTCTTATCAAGAAAATTCTAAAGGAGAAATGCCCCACGCTGAATAAAGGTGTCTTTTTTTTTTTAAATTTAAGGCAACTTATAAATTGAAAACTTAGAGACACATAATTTAAAAGATCAATTCCACAGGGATAATACATCAACACAAAAATGTAAGAAAATATGAACATGTGTGACCAATACAAGATATTTTTAAAAGCCATACACCCCCCATGAACATAAGAATCATCCTTCAAAATTACTGTGATAAAAAGTTATTTCCTTCAAA
Organism: Panthera onca; assembly: GCF_046562875.1. Classification (NCBI taxonomy): domain Eukaryota; kingdom Metazoa; phylum Chordata; class Mammalia; order Carnivora; family Felidae; genus Panthera; species Panthera onca. The sequence continues at coordinate 62,614,620 of NC_138350.1, read as the reverse complement.
AGAAAAGTAATTCTTTTCACATGCTGAGCATAGAAATTCCTATTTACAATGAACTGTCTTGTATTTCCTCAGTATTGCTTAATATGGCCTCCTCTATTAGGGGAGTATGGAAAATTTTATAGCTATTTCATTTGCAAATTCAGTAGTCATTTACTTAAGTCAAATAAATGTAGGGTTAATTCCTGTGCAAAATGTTAATCTAGAATAGTTACAGTGAAAATGCAATCCACAGACCCCCGAGACCCCATGACATCAAAAGTCTAACTTGCTATTAGCCTCTTTTACTGTGAAGCTTCTGGCTCTTTAGCAAAAATCAAAGCTGTGGCACTAAATTGTATTAGTAGTCATTCTATTTTTCATGGCCATGCAGTCCTAAAAAAAAGAGGAAGAGGAAGGAAGGCAGGCAGGCCAGCTTCATTTAAAAAGTCCTTTGATGAATCAGTAACAATTATGAATTTTATTGAATCTCTACCCTTAAATACGTGTCTTTTTAAAAGTATTTTATTGACAAAAGGGGACATCCACAAAAGACTTTAGATCTTCTGCGGTATATAGAAGCCCAGGAGTAGTTGCAGCTACTCTACATAAAGATTTCTCTTACGAGTTCAGTTGTGATATTTATAAATGTGATTTCTTTGATATTATATAATCAATGTGTTAACATTTGGAAGAACAACATCACTCAGTGAACCAATATTTTCCAATGATCAGTATATGAGATTATAAAATCAGGCATGAGTAAAAACTTCCATTCAAAATGTAAGATAGACAAATACATTTAAACATAAGAAAGTGCAAACCATTCACTCATATGGTTTCGGGTTCCATGTTGCAACTAGGTTAGTTGCAAAGAACAATATTCACAATTACCCAAAAAGTCTATTCAAATACTCCTCCCCTTTTCAACTTCATAAGCCCAGACTGTCTGCATATACTACCAAAAACAATATATTATAACATATTAAATGAAAAACAAATATCAGAGTCCAACTTTCTTATATTTGCCCAGACATTAACAAGATTTGTAGAGATGTAACACAATACAATTTGTCTCATAAATCTGTTTTATTTTGGAAAAAACACTTGTAATAAAAAGTTATTTTATGGTAACAAACAATGTTATATCATTGTTATTTTTAAATGAATTAATATAATTAAAATTATTAGTTTTAATTTCTAATATGGTACATATCAACAGGTGTAATTCATATAAACCATTAGGAACCATTGATCTTGAACCTTAGTCTCATATTTTGATATCCAAAAAAAGACAAAGATAGGTGTTTTCTTTTGTTCTTGGTTTTGCTTTTGCTGTTAAAAAAAAAAAAAATCTGTGCTAGTGAAAGTTGTCTCAATAACCTTAAAGCCTCTCTATTAAGAACTCTTGGTCTCCTGTCTAATGTCCTCAAACTGCCTAGAACCCTTCACACCCTACCTCATATGCCCCTTTCCTGATTAGGACACAGCTAGAAAAACAGAATGATACAGATTTTTAAATTCATCTTACTTGGAAATCAAAACAGGAGTTTAGAGACTATCAGTTTTGGTCAGTTGATGATGATAAAGAGTAAACAAGTAGAGACAGTTGGTTTGGATCAACCAAAGCAGTTAACACCTACTTTGAGGACCAAGGCCATAAGTGAATCATTTGTATCTTGTTAGATATGGGTAAAACCTTGGGGATACATGGAAGACATTTATCTTCAATTTCCCAAGAATATAAACCTTAATCCATATCAGGATGAATGTACCTTCTTGTCCAGTTTATGTCTATTGATATGTATATTGTTAGCCTAGAAATGCAGATGTATTTATAAAAAAATCCCCTTGGGACATCCTGTCTTTGAAAGTTTATTTTCATCTTTTTTGATATCTAACCCACCATCTTGACTCCCTTCTTCAATTATTACTATAATTCTTCACTTTTAAGTGGCTTAATTCACTTGCTACCCAGAATGCCTTAAGCCCCTTTGGCTTATGATTTCCTTTTAGATCTGAATGTAATAAAAATTGCGATGTTAAAAGACTGTTTTAAAGCAGCGTGATGCCTCAAAACTTACCTGTACTTTGTCCTATTCAGGGTCCAGTCTTATGCCCACTAATAATCAGATTCTATTTCTTAAAATGGAAACATCTCTGAAAAGTAATTAAAAGAGTTCTTGCTGAAATTGAATTTTTAAAACGAATGCTTCCATTTTTATCAGAGCAATGTTGTTTGCAAATGCTTTATAGGACTATTAATAAGCACCTTGGGCAGCAAATAACATCAGGTTGAAATGTACCAAAACATGTATTAATTGCTCCATAAAACATGCTCTGTTGTGTCTTATTGCTTAAATCAGGTGGAGTTGCCAAGGCAACACTTGCATACTATAATGCCACTCTAAATAAAAGAGGGCATACAAAATTCCATGCTCCACTTACAGAATGACTAACAGGAACACTGTATAGAAATGAAGAGTTCTCATTGTTTACACTCGACTGCAAACACACTCATACTGACATAAAGTATTCAGTAACAAACAACATTAGATGGAGATCAAACCAGGTCAGATACCAGCTATTTTCAATGAACTGTTGAAACTGACAGCAAAGACGTTCCATATGGGCACTAAAGTCACATCACATGAGCATGAAGATATTCTTTTAACTTTCCAGCTTTACATTCCCAGTGCATGATAAAAGCAACTGATCATTTATTTCAAGTGAGAGTCTAAGCATGATCTACCTTAGGGAATTTGAACTATTTCCTCATTATTTATTCATTCATTGTTTTTCTTTAGTCTGTTAAGTGCAAAGTGCCTTGATAATGGCTAAAGGGTAGCTACTTTTTGATTCTGAAGTCTAGAAGCTTATACGTTACTAGAGTAAGGGCCCTAGTGGGGGTAATACTTGGTAGCTTCTAAAACAACCAACAAAAATCTTGTGATTTAACAACATAAGGATTTATTCCAGTTCATGCCATGATCTGATGTAGGTTGAGCAACTCTGTTAGGTGGCATTTCTCCAAGTAGTGACACAAGGATCTAGGCTCCTTCCATCTTGTGAAACTGTCATATTCACAGAGTATCTACAGTTGCCACAGGGGGTAAGAAAACATGTGATTACACAGGTGGTTTTATGGTAGAAGTATAGTAATTCTCATGTGTTTTGTGATTCTTTGTCCAGTGACCTATGCACCAGAAAAAGTTAAGTACTTCTTGTCACATTTCCTGTACAGGGACAGAATAGAACCTGAATAATCCAGTAGATTTTACCATTCACAAAATGGAACAGACGAGAAATATAGCAATGGCCACTCCTTAGTAATTCTGAAGTTCAGCTTGACAGTTACTTGAAAAGACTCTCTACCAGGAGTCAAGGTAGGTTACTTGATTAGAGCCTCTTTCTTCTCTTGCCCATTGATCTCTATAATACCCGATTAATCTTTGATTTGAGCATTGGGAAGCATACTTTGTTCAGAGCCTATAGAGACCTGAAAGCTGACTCTTGTCTATTAAAAGTTGGGAACTGAAAGCTCGATTTTAAGTCTTGAATAGTCCACCATATTTAAATTAAACATATGGTTTCTTTGGCAATGCTTATCCCAGAAAAAGTTATTAAACTTCTGATCGATGTGCTTTAGTGACTGCTCTTAATATTCGTTGCAAGATATAACTTTTAAAACTGGTTTGCTTATTTGTTTTCTCACACTATGTGTCTCTTTCTATGATTAATGGCAGCCACTTTAGAGATGTCCAAAATAATATAGTTGAGCCTTAACCTCTCTCCTGGTCTCTCCTGAATCAATTTACTCAACTGAGAACTTTAATTGGCCCATTGTTACACAAAATCTTTTCAAAATTCTATATCTATTTAGATAGATAGTACTGTCTAATATTGTAGTTACCAGTCACATATGGCTCCTGAGTACTTAAGTGTAGCTAGTCCAAATTGAGATGTGATGTAAGTGTGAAACACACTGGATTTTGAAGTCTTAGTATGAAAAATGTAAAATACTTAACTAATATTTTATATTGATTGCACATTGAAATATTTCATATAAATTTTAAAAAGATATTATTAAATTTTATTTAACCAAGTTCTTTTTACTTTTAAATATGGATTACTAGCCATTTTTCCTAGTGAAAAATTTAAATTACCTGTGTGACTCAGATTTCTACTTGGAAATACTGGTCTACAAGTAATTACCCAAGTAAGGTACCACTTTTCTGGATTCTCTTTGTTCTCTTTCATATCTTTTTGAAAACTAGCCAATTATTGCCTTAACTTATCTCTATCTTACAAACCCTTGCCAAGCACAGACAATAAAAATATAATGCATACTGCTAACATTTTTAATTTCCAGATCTTGCCTTAGTGCCACAATCTCATTAGGCAAATGTGTTGTCTTGAGATCTGTTGAGTAACAACTTTACTATTTTTTTTGCCACTGTATATCACTGAATTCCCTCTTTCTAGAATCTCATATGTAGCATGTGATATTAGCTTGCAAGCCACCCAATTACCAAACCAATTTCATGAGCTTGATTTTGGGTTACAACAGCACCCCACTTCAGACATCAATTACTTAGTAAACTGAAGAAGGTTAGACTCTATTATAGTAAAAGGAAACAAACTCTCAGTGACTTAATGCGTGCTACTCATATTAGAATCTGATGTAGTTTGGACAGCTTTTGTCCACAGGATGATTCAGAAGTCCAAGGTTCACTCAGGCTTGTGACATTTCCACTGTGGTTTGTAAATGAAAAGAGTGACAGTGACACAGGGGTCTATGCCAGGCCTGGAAGTAGCTTATATAACTTTGACCACCCTACATTGGTCATCTTCCAGATACATGGCCCCCGCATACATACAAGGAAGGATGGGAAATAGTCTTCCTATGTGTCCAAAAAGAAGAAATGGGATTGGTAAGCATTTAGCCTGTCTCTACCACAGTAGAATTCAAATACCATATGAGAAGTATATAATAAAAGATATATGGTTATTCTTCAGAGCTTTTGCCAGGGTGTCATATAATATATGACTTGAGCAGATTATATATATTGGTTGATATTTGAATCCCTCAGTGGAGCCTGGTGAGAACAGAGGTGTTTCAAGCCCCAGGACAAATCCTAACATGAAAACTGAAGAAACCTGAGGTGGTTAGCACATTGCTCATAAAACTACCAGTACTCAGTGCTTGTCACTGGTATGAGATGAGGCCTGTATTTAAATAATGAGAGAAGTGCCAGTGAAGCAGAAATTAGACTTCCTTATGTACAGTTCTACAGGAGGAATTGAGACTGTTTGGTGGAGAACAGTAGCAGGAAATACTATTAAATAGAATAAATTCTTTGGTAGATTTTGGAATCCTCGAAACACTTTAAGAGTTGCCTTATGAGGTGTGGAGGTTCTTAGTACCAACAGCCAAGTATGTCTGGAAACCGTCAGGATCATTTCTGAGAACTTTCCTGGATACAGTAGTTGGCCTCTGATTTCCCTTCCAATTCTAAAAGCCTAAGCTAGACATTGAAGATTCAAATATATGTATATGACAAATAAAGTGATCAAGTTTGACCACAGTTTTATCTACAGGGGGGTCATATGCTATAAAACCAGTTAATGACATATTAAAAAAAACTATTATCTGGAGACTTTTAACGTGTCTTACCATCAGAGATTCTATGTTTTAAACTGACACTAAAATTTATTATAATTGCAGGACATTAGTTAGGCATTGTCTAGTTCCCTGTTAAAACTAACTCTTCTTTCACCAACTTATTCCTCAACAATCAGCAAAATAATTTTGCCAAGATGTTAAAATTAATAAAGTGATTTTAACACTTAAAACAGGGGATGGAATATCTGGATCTTTGTCTACTTGTCTCCTTTATAACTCCATCATGTTGCCTGTTCACCAATCAGATCACTGGCTCAAAGACTAGAACAGTTTAAAAAGGCAATTGATTATTATGACATTATATTGTATGAAATACTCAAAATGGCTCTGTATAGGACTTTCTTTAAAAAAAAAAATGCTTTCCTAGGTTGGGAGATTATTTTAATGTTATGTAGAAGTTCTCAATATATGATCCAGAATTTATATCCATTTTGCCTATGGTTGGTTTTATGAAAAAAAAAAAAAAAAGAAAAGCCATATTACTCCTCAAAACATTGTTTCACAAAGGAAAAGTCTATAGCACATGTGAAATGAACTCAACAAAGAGTAATTAAAATCCTACTTATCCCATGACAACTTCCTTGAGCATTCTACTTTTATCTATTTTCTACTTTTCTGTTCTTCTTTGGGAAATAAATATAAATTCATGCAAATCTAAATTTATATGCACTTCAATCTTGTTATGTGTGTAATTTCTGAAAATCTTGTCTCATTATGGTATGAAGGCTTTGAAGAATCCCTTGTACTGAAATATATAATTAATAACCAATTATTAACAAATAATCAATTGATAATTTCTTATTTGTTGATTAAAATATATCCTAGCATGTGAATTATATGGAAACACATAAAGTCTTTCTGCAATATTAAAATATAAATTTGAAAAAATAATCTTCCCCAACTGATCTTCTCATTAATAACCAACACTGTGTCATAAATATTGAAAAAAAAACATTTGGAAGAAGGACAATCATGCTGCTCAGGATAGTCATTATATTTCTCTTTGAGAAAATTAATATATGTAACTGATTAAGTCAAGGTTTATTTTTTTTTACTCCATTATTTTAACATTCAGAGAAAGGAATCAAGCAACTTTGAATTTACAAGGATTTGAGTAAGTAAATACCTTAAATAAGTACAAAAGTATATAAGAATTTTTTTCCAGATTTAATTGAGGTATAATTGATATATAACATCATATAAGTTTAAGGTGTACAATGTGTTAATTTGACAAACTTGTGTATTGTGTAATGACTACCATAGGGATAAGTAACACCTCTATCATCTCAGAGAATTACCATTTTGGGGGTGGTAAGCACATTGAAGATCCACTCTCTTAGCAACGTTTAAGTATATAATACAATATTGCTAATTACAGTCACCATGTTATAGCTTAGATTCTTAGACCACCTTCTTTCCTATAACTGGAAGTTTGTACTCTTTGACCAACATTTCCCCATTTCTTCCACTTCCAGCCCTGGGCAACAATCATTCTACTCTCTGTTCTTATGAGCTTATTTTGTTTAGATTCCACATACAGTATTTGTCTTTATCAGTCTCACTTATTTTCCTTAGCATAATATCCTTAAGATCCATCCATGTTGTCAAAAATGGCAGGAATTCCTTCTTTTTATGTTTTAATAATAATCCATTGTATATCTATACCACCTCTTTATTATGCATTCATTCATGAATTAACAGACACAGATTATTTCCATATCTTGGTTATTGTGAATGCTGCTGCAATGAGTGTAGGAATACAAATCTCTCTTCAAGCCCCTTATTTCATTTCTTTTGATATATACTGAAAAATTAAGATTACCAGATTATATTCTTGTTTTCCATAGTGGCTCTGCCAATTTATATTCTAACCAACAGTGCACAAGGATTTCCTTTTGTCCACATCCTTGCCAACACTTATCTTGTTTCTTTTTGATAGTAGCCATTTTAACAGGTGTGAGGTGGTATCTTATTGTGGTTTTGATTAGCATTCTTCTGCTGATTAGTGATAGCATATTTTATGTACTTGTTGGTGATCTGTATATGTTCTTTGGAAAAATGTCTATTCAGGTCCTCTGTCCATTTTTTTATCTGGATTTTTGTTTGTTATAGAGCTATAGGAGTTCCTTTTATATTTTGCATATGAACCCACTGTCACATATATAGTTTGCAAGTATTTTCTCCCATTTTGTAGGCTGCCTTTTCGTTTTGTTGATTGATCTTTTTGCTGTGCAGAAGCTTTTTAGTTTCATGTACTTCTGCTTATATTTTGCTATTGCTGCATGTGCTTTTGGTGTCATATTGAAAAAATTATTGTTAAGACCAATTTAAAGGTACATTTCTCCAATGTTTAGGAGCTTATGGTTTTGGGTCTTATATTGAAGTCTTTAATCTGTTCAAAGTTAATTTTTGTAACTGATATAAGATATGGGTGTCCAATATCATCTTTCTGGATTCAGTTTTCCCATTACCACTTACTGAAGAGACTATCCTGTCCCCATTGAGTATTACTGGTATTTTGCTAGGTAATAGTTGTATGTCAGGGTTTATTTCTGGGCTTTCTACTGTGTTCCACTAGTTATGTCTGTTTTTCTCTCTGTGCCATACTGTATTCATTATTATAGCTTTGTAACACAGTTTGAAATCAGAAAGGGTGATGCTTCCAGCTTTGTTCTTTTTCAAGATTGTTGTGGTTATTTAGGGTCTTTTGGTTTTCTATATAAATTTTAGGATTTTTTTCTATTTGAATGAAAAATTCCATTGGATTTTTGATAGGGATTGACCTATAGATAGCTTTGAAGAGTATCAACATTTTAACAGTATGAGTTCTTCAGATCCATGAACATTGGTATCTTTATATTGTGTCTTCTTCAATTTCTTTCATCTTATAGTTTTCAGTGTACAGATTTTACACCTCCTCAGTTAAATTTAATCTTAAGTATTTTGTTGTTTTTGATGCTATTAATGGAATTGTTTTATTTCTTTTTTAGATGGTTTGTTGTGTGTAGAATTGTAATTTATTTCTGTATGTTGATTTTGTGTTCTGTGACTTTACTGAATTTGTTGATTAGTCCCAGCAGTTTTTTAGTGGAGTCTGTAGGATTTTCTATATATATGATCATACCATCTATAAAAAGAGACTTTACTTTTTTCCTAATTTGGATGCCTTTTATTTCTTTTACTTGCCTAATTGCTCTGGTTAGTACTTCTAATACTATGTTGAATAAAAGTGGTGGGATTCTATCACTTGTCTTATTCTATCTTAGAGGAAAAGCTTTGAACCTTTTACTGTTGACTATGATGATAGCTGTGGGCTTACTGGATATGGCCTTTATTAAGTTGTTACACTCCTTTTTTTTTAATGTTTATTTGACAGGGGGGGCGGGGGGAATGAGCAGAGGAGAGGCATAGAATGAGGGAGAGAGAATCCCAAGCAGGCTCTGTGCTATCAGCAGAGCCTGATGCAGGATTCTATCTCACAAACTGTGACATCATGACCTGAGGTGAAATCAAGAGTTGGATGCTTAACTGACTGAGCCACCCAAATGCCCCAAGTTACACTCCTTCTATACCCAATTGGTTGAGAGAGTTTTTCATCATGAATGGAAATTGTATTTTGCCCTTTTTTCTATCTATTGCAATAATCACATGATTTTTATCTCTCATTTTATTAATGTGGTGTAGCATATTTTTTGGTTCGTACATATTGAACCATTCTTGCATTGCAGGGATAAATCCCCCTTGATAATTGTGTATGATCTTTTTATGTGCTGTTGAATTCTGTTTACTATTTTGAGAATTTTTGCATTTATATTCATCAGAGATATTGGCCCGTAGTTTTTTATAGTGTCCTCATCTGGCTTGGGTTTGAGGGTAATGCTGGCCTTATAAAATTAATTTGTGAGCATTCCCTCTTTTTTTTTTTTTTTTTTTGGAAGAGTTTGAGAAGGATTGAATTAATTCTTCTTTAAATGACTTTGGTAGAATTTTGGTGGAATTCACCCATGAAACCATCTGTTTCTGAGCTTTTATTTGTTGGGAAGTTTTTGATTCAATCTTGTAAGTCATTATTAGTCTGTTTAGATTTTCCGTGTCCTCATGATTCAGTTTTGGTGGGTTGTGCATTTCTAGGAATTTCTTTTTAGGTTATCCAATTTGTAGGTATGTAGTTGTTTATAGTGGTCTCATGATTCCTTGAATTTCTGTAGCATCACTTGTAATGTCTCCTTTTTTATTTCTGATTTTATTTGAATTTTCACTTTCTTAGTTTAGCTAAAGATTTATAAATTTTGTTAATCTTTTTAAAACAACCAGATCTTAGTTTCATTAATCTTTTCTGTTGTTTTTCTGGTATCTATTTCATTTATTTCTGCTTTATATTTTTCATTTCATTCATTGTATTTTTTAGCTCCTGGAGTTTTGCTTCCTTTTTTTATGATTTCCATCTCTTTATTAAACTTCTCATTTTGTGTATTGTTTTCTTGATTTCACTGAATTGTCTGTTTCTATAGTTCATTGAACTTCCTTGGAACAACTATTTTGAATCTTTATTGGGTAAATTGCACATTTCCATTTCTTTGGGGTCAATTACTGTAAGAATTTTGTGATCCTTTGTTGGTATCATGTTTCATTGATTTTTCATGTCCCTTAACATCTTACATTGCTATTTTCACATTTGAAGTAGCAGTCACCTCCTCTAGTCACTATTGACTACTTTGGGAGAGAAGAAAACCTTGTGTCAGCCCTGCTAGGGATTCTGAGACTTTCTCAGACCTTTTATAGATGCACCTACTTTGCACTTACTGCTCCCTCCCATGGCAGAATTCTTAAGATTGTATGCTTTCTTGTAATACCGCATGTCAGGTGCTGACACCCTCTCTTTTGCTCCTCCAAGGGCAGTGTTAAGACTAAAGTTTATGGTCTTTTCCTGCAGATTTAAAGGCCTTCTGTGCATGCTCACTAGCCATTTGTGAAAGCTTGCTTTCACAGCCAGTGGGTAGTGCCCACAGGGAGCAACCCATTGGGTTGGGAGATGTATGGGTAAGGCATGTGGAGTTCTGGGGTGCCCTTGGGCCATCTGGGGAAATGCCCAGGTAAGCCACACCTGTGATTTATGGGTGGGCTTCCCAAAGGAGTCTATGACACAGTTTGTAGGATCCACATACTTTTAGATATATTCAGAGGCCTGGCTGCTGTTCTCCCAGTAGTTCACTGCCCCCTGGTTGTACAGCTCAGGACTCAGTACCCGAGATGAGAAAAGAGAGAAACAGGCCTCTGTGGCAGTGTCCCACATGGCTAGGGAAGCTGGGCACTTGCTCGCATGCTGTCACTTTCCCACACAGAAGAAATCATAACTAAAAAGGGTTCTTTTGAGCTGTGCCATGTTGTAAGACGGGTGATGTGGGAAGCATCAAATGGTTTCTCTTCCCTTATCCAATGTGTCCAAACTTGGATTTTATTTTTTTCTCTAATGGTGGTGTTGGAACTTTTCCAGTGGACTTTTGGACTCCACAAAGACTTTCTCAACCATGGGCAAATTATCTAAATCAGAGTTTTCTAGAGGCTACTGGACTGTAATTGAGAGGGACTGGAGCCATTGCATGAGCCACCTCAGGGCTCAAGGTGGTACTGAAATCTACAGGCCCATTTTTCAGTGCAGGGTTCAGCAAGACTCCCACTGAATCCCTTCGTGTATTGTGCTGGATCCCAAAGGGGCTTTGTCTATGGATGAATGCCAAATTGTTGTTGAGGGAGAAGGGATATAGACACGGGGCATTTTATTTGGCCGTCTTGTTGATGTCACTTGTCTGCATGGAATTTTTTATGCTTACTTTATCTCACTAGAAACTTACTGCTTGTCATCTAATAGGTCATAAAAAGATTAGCTTATTGAGAAGGTTCAACATTTCCTTCTCTAATTGGTGAATAATTTAAAATTTTTTTCAGATACTATTTTATCTGTGAGTGATTTTTAGGTAATAAATCCCTTGCCAGTGTAAGAACTCTTAAATTATCAGAATATCGAATTGCTACATTGTGAGACATGAGCCATTCTTCAGTTTAACTTAAAACATGAGTGTTATTTAATCAGTTGAAAAAACATAATTATGTCAAAACTCATTAAGAATTACCTTATTTCCATTTTAAACCAAATGTTTAATTTTTACATTTCTTAATTTGTTTTACCTTTAAATAACATTGTGTAGCCTTATAACATCAAATGTAGTTGCTAAAAAAACCTCTTTTTAGATTATTTTAATATATAGAGATTAATAATTTACTTTCTAGCTTTGTTCATCACCAATAATCTATATGACAAAAGTTACTACCACAATCTGTTTGAATATATACCTTTTGAATCTAAGTTGTAGTAATCTTACCAGAAAATGGAGACATAATGTTGGGTAACTTAAGTGAAAGTTTCAATAAAGATGTAAATGGAACAGAAAGATAATTAACTCCATCTAAAATGTCACTTCTGCTATATTATTCCTAAGTAAATACAATGAATAATTAACAAATGGCCATTTGAGAGGTAGATAATAGGTTTCTGTAAATAAAAAAAGATGTATTAGTGAATTCAAAAGGTAACAAGCTACTTCCTTTCTTATTTTAGCATTAAATAATGTGGCTCTTAGTTCTTTTCTCTGGATAATGTGACACTAGGAAAATCTGGTACAATGAGCCGATGCAAAGAAGTAAACAAAACTGGAATGAAAAATAGGGTGAGATGATGACGTCACTGGAATTTACTGTTGACAGGAAGAATAGTTAATGTGTATTGAATCAGGGAATAAAGGGATTAATGGCACTGTTATTTCCATTTTAAAGATGAGGAAACTAGACTTAGTAAAGTTAAGTATCTTGCACAAGGTCACAGTGCTGGTAGGTGACAGAGCCACCATTCCCTGAGGGCTAACTCCCACACCCTTAGTTTACTTCCACTTAAAGAAGCTTAAAATGTTAGAGGTTTGTTTTGCTTTGTTTCATAAATAGATCGGACATAAGCTTTCAAATTGCCTGACATCAACACAGCTTTGGGATTCTAGGACCCCTACATAAATAGAAAATGAGAGAGAACATAAACATCTATGTAATCTGCAGAGGTTATGAGGACAATCAATCCTAGCCATGAATACAGTATTAAAAAAAAAAAAAAAAAAAAACCCGTATGTGGTTTAAAGAGTTGCTTTGTGATAAAACATACTCTAAATCTTTCTTATAAAAGAAATAATGCCTCCATCCTTTTAGCCTTTACTTTTTTTTTTTTTAGCAGTGTTTCCTATTTTTATCTTGTCACTGTGCAAACAGGAAATGATATTAGACATTGTTGCTCATCAGGACTTCCATGTTAGTGCATACTTCAATAAGTATTTTCCTCAAAACACGATACCCAAAACTGCAGACATGACAGCAGATGTTTTCTGACCTGTGCCAAAAGCAGTACAATTGCTCAATTTCTTATTTTTAGTGTTTTTATATTTATATATATTTATATATTTCTTTATATTTATTCAGCTTAATACTGGATCTAGTATTGTAATGACACCATATTCCTGGTTCATCATACTGAGCATGCAGTTCATTCTCCATAAACTGGTTTTTATTTTTTTTTTTAATTTTTTTTTTAACGTTTATTTATTTTTGAGACAGAGAGAGACAGAGCATGAATGGGGGATGGTCAGAGAGAGAGAGAGGGAGACACAGAATCTGAAACAGGCTCCAGGCTCTGCACTGTCAGCACAGAGCCCAACGCGGGGCTCCAACCCACGGACGTGAGATCATGACCCGGGCCGAAGTCAGATGCTTAACCGACTGAGCCACCCAGGTGCCCCAATGAACTGGTTTTTAAATAAGACCTCAAGCATCTCTGCATTTTTTTATGATTTTTGAACCCAAGTATAAGACTATTAGGATAAATGTTATTTATCCTAATTATAATCCTAATTAAAACACATGCTTTCAGTTTTTACCCTATTTCTAATTCTATCCAATTTTGATTCTGATATGTCATATATTTTGCACTTGAGCTTTGCAGTTTGTGTTTCTTGCATTATTTACGTGCCTGCTTTATAAGTCATTTTTATGTGAAATAAAAATAGATAAATACAGCAAGCTATAAGACAAAACTGCAGGAAAAGCCCTGTAGTTCTCTAATCTGATGTCCAAAGTGACACTGGGCCTCTGCTCAGTGAGTACATAAGCTGTGAGTACACTGTTCAAAAACTGCAACTATATCTAATAGCAATAGCATCCAATTAATATTTTTGCATATTAAAGAAAAGACTGTCTTTAGAAACACTTAAAAATAGCTGTTTAAGCTTCTCTGTTCTGTAACTCAGAAGGTGAGTATGAGAAAGAGATAAAGAAAGGAAGTCACCAGTCATTGGTGCTAGTGAAGCTTAGGGAGAAGATGAACTTGCCAAGGGAATGCCTGCAGAATTAATAGAATGGAGTAGAGGATATGATTGTTAATTCGAACAAGGAGGAGCCATTCAGAGGGAAAGGGCCCAGTATAGGATACTAAGAGGAAAATGTAAGGGAGGTTGAAGAAGTAATAATGCAGTGTCCTGAGAACAAAAGGAGGGACAATTTCCCTAAGGATTCAGCTGTGAAGTTTACCTCTTGGAGCGATTTAAGCAAGTTAAAGCGAATGTGCATAATAGTTTAAATATAAATCCATAAAGTAACATAGAAATCAAGATCCTGAGGGAGGCAGCTAGCAGTTAAAAACTAATCCTTTTAAAGAAGATAAAGTTAGAGTAAAAGTTATCTGAAAAAACAGCAGTAAGTGCATAAGGGGAATATACTATCTTAACACCCACACAGGACCAACTGTGTGTAGCTTGAGAACCAGACTAAAGATGGATGGAATTTGTTGTGCCATTAGTGGGATGACCTGTCTCAAAAGGAGTACTTGGAAATGGTATTTTTTAAGTGAATGTTACTGGGGCACCTGGGTGGCTCAGGTGCTTGTGTCAGACTCCTGATTTTGCCTCAGGCCATGATCTCACGCTTTATGAGATATAGCCCTGCTTTGGGCTCTGTGCTGATGGCATGGAGCCTGCTTGGGATTCTCTCTCTCTTTCTCTCTCTCTCTCTCTCTCTCTCTCTCTCTCCCCCCCCCCCCAAAATATAAATAAACTTAAAATAAAGGAAGGTCATTTATTCAGCTACTCTTTTGATTAACCAATGCTTATTGAGCCAGACCATATGTCAGGCACTTTTTAAAGTGCCAACAAGGGGCGCCTGGGTGGCTCAGTCGGTTAAGCGTCCAACTTCGGCTCAGGTCATGATCTCACAGTCTGTGAGTTTGAGCCCCACGTCGGGCTCGGAGCCTGGAGCCTGCTTCGGATTCTGTGTCTCCCTCTCTCTCTGACCCTCCCCCATTCATGCTCTGTCTCTCTCTGTCTCAAAAATAAACATTAAAAAAAAATTTTTTTTAAATAAAAAATAAAGTGCCAACGATACAGTGGTCACTGACATAGAAACATTCTTTACTTCATGGAGCCTATTGCCTAGTTGAGGAGAGATATAAAACCTATATACAAATAATTATCTAAGTTTAAATTATGATAAACTCAATGAAACCAAGTGCAAGATTTCTCATAACATGTTTTGGGAGAATTAGGCTGGCCTGGGAGACTCTAGGAAGACTGCTCTGTATGGAGGTAATGTTCTAGCTGAGAAGCATGCGAAATGAAGAGGCAGAGGAAGCAAATAAGCAGGAAACAAAAAGTTGCTCATTGCAGATAAGAAACTAAAGAAAGCCAGTATGGATGGAGATGTGTCATCACGGGGAGGGATATTCTTAGATAGGACTAGAAGGATATGCAGGATCCAGATCATGCAGGTTTCTGTGAGATGTTAGTCTTTATTTTAACATTCAAAAGTAATCATGGAAGAAAGGAGGTGATGTTGATTGGCTTAAAAAGATCATTCTAGCTGCTGAGAGGAAAATAGGTACGTGAGGTTGAGAAAAAAGAGATAATAATTAGGGTATTACAACAGTTTAATCAGGAAACAGTGTTAACCTGGGCTACTGTAATGGCAGTGAAGATGAATAAGTGAATTTAGTATATTTTTACACATTTATTTTGGTGTTTGGATATGAAAGATGAATATTAGAAATGCAGGAGTGAGAAATTGTGCTTTGGATAAAGGGTTTGACTAGGTTATTTCTAAGATCCATTCCAAGAAAGTCTATGATCTTACTATTCTGTAACACTTTAATACATACTTATGTTGGAATTTCATGAAAAGAGAATAAAGTTTGAATCCATTGTTATACCTTCACTAGGGGCAGGGAGGACAAGGAGGTAGAATTTCATTTGATCCACTGTATTCTTATTTTTTCAACCTCTGAAGGCCTGACAGAGGGCCCTGTTTATTTATTTTTCAGAATACTTAATTCCCTCCTGATAACTGCTGAAGTTAATATGTTGACAGTGTGACAGTAGTGGAGGTTAACAAGTAATTACAAACAAACACTAAAACTAAAATAAACAATTTAAGCAAAAAGATTGGGTGCATTTCCTTGGGTTGATCAAGATTAAAGACCTATGAAAATCCTTTTTCCAGCATGCTGAGATCCTGAGGGGAGGGTTCTTTATGGCTCCATCTGCATCTGATTTATCACTAACCTTTCCCTAACAGAGGGACAGGAGGTTTCCAATTAAGCCTTTGTGAATAAAGACAAAACCTTTTTCTGAAGCAATTGTCTGGAAATCAGTGGCAACCCGATTTTCAACAAGCAGTGTAGCCATTAATTGGCTAGGTGCCACTAGTAGGGGGAGGGGTTAGGGAGAGACTATGTCAGAATTGAGCATCAAGTGCAATTTAATGTCCTTTAACAAGTTTGCTGTCCTATAGCCCCATTAGATGGGACAGTCTGATTGAAGATCTGTAATTATCTTTCCAATTTAGTATCTATTGGTTATGTGCTCTATTTATTTTTGTAATACTTAATTTTAGCTAAATAGACTTCATTAAGGAGGGAAAGGCAATATTATAATACTATTGGAAATTAAATAAAGCAAATTAGTTTTCATCAACTATACATAATCTCAATGCTTAAAAAATAAGGAAAAAAAATAAGAAAAGGACTGTTATTTCCTGGAAGTGATTTCAGTTTAACTTCATTATGACTGTAGAGTAAAATTTTCCATAATATGAAGTTCACAAATCCTAGGCTGTTTTGTTTCCTCCACAATTAATAACGATGAATCCAAAGGGAGATTTCTTCAGACAGTTGTTTAGGGCTTTCTGAACTCAGGACGGTACTTCAGACCTGGGGTTACTTGAGGATGAGTGGTAATGAATGACTGACTGAAGACAGAACAGCAACCTCAAACACCGATGCTGAAACATAGGCTAAAGTTCTGTGGGGGTAACAGCTTCAAAGATCAGATCATTAAAACCATATATTCTGTGGAATTATATAACAGCCTGCATATCTTTATGGAAGTTAAGAATTATGATCTAGAATAACAGCATATGCAGAAATGAGAGCCAATAAAGAAGTTGGGTAAATAACCTGATATCTAAGTTATGTAAACTCAAAATCCTAATCAAAATGGATGGAGGTATAATTTTATTCTAGGTCTTAACTTCATATTTACCATGATTTCGCTACTGTATTCTAGGGGATCATACCTTGTCATTTTAGTGTTCTCTAAAACATTTTAAATTGCCTTTTAAATAAGTAAATTCCTTAATTCTTCCCACTAGTGACAACTATGTTGTTTCCCATGGGTTCTTCCCATGTAAATCCAGTTTATAGCAAGGGAATATTTGTGGAACTCAGCTGAAGAGGCAAATATACTCTGAAAGCCTCAGGGGCAGTCCTGCTTCAAGACCAAACAGTGACCCTCAGCAACAGTCACAACCAAGTCTTGATTGTCTTACATCTGACAGTGCTGAGATGGCACTGTGAGGGCTCTTCCTCATGACTTGTAACAAACAATATATAAAATGCCCACTTTTTGAAATTAATTACTTTTAACAAAATAAAATAGAAAGCTGTAAACTAATCTCCATAATACTATCAATCTTATTCACTCGTGGGTGTTTTTTTACCTTGTGGGATAGGAACAGATGTAGTTTTGGCTATAGATTCCAGGATTCCATAGAAGTGTGTCTTCTTCCTGGTTCTTGAGTGGAAAAAAAGTGACACCTCTTAAGTAAATCCATATTCTCCATCCTTCCAGTGCTGTAATCCCCAACCATGAAGAGTTTTCTGATTTCCTAAGTAAACCTTCCTTGGGATCTTGTGTTCCTTTTTAGTTTGTTTGCCTGGTTTCCTACCCTTTACATTTCTTCTATACAGCTCCAAAGTAAGCTAAGGAGTGAAGAAGGAGATCACTATGTACTGAGGGCCTACTGTGTAGCTGCTGTCTGTAAACACGTTTATGTTCCTTAAATCTGTCATCTATGAGGTTCTATTATTTCTTGTTACAAATGGGTAAATATGAATTGGGGCATATCTAAGATTAGGCAGCAGATGAGTGCAGACAAAAATGGGATCTTATTTGTATTGCTGTTATCAAAAGTCCACTTATTCCACTGTCTTGATGTTCTGAGCAAATTCCTCTCTTAAGGAGGCAGGAACCATAGCTGGATGTTTTACAAGGCAAGTGTCAAATAATCTTCACAATTTATTCCATTTTGGTCTTATATTGCAGTTCTGGTAGCTAAACTCTTTGGAGGAACCCAGCATTCACATATGAGGGAAAGTTGTGGACAAGGATTTAAGAGACACAATACTAGTCCTGTTGACTAAGGAAATAGGAAGAGGAGCAGATTCTGAAGAACTATGAGGAGTTCAGTTTAGAGGAGGTTGGATGAAGGTCTTATGTGAAAGGAAAAAAAAATTGAAACATGTGGTAATAACATTCCAAGGTTTAAAAAAAAAACATTAAACAAAAAGATGCACATATTTAGAACTGTGTTTAAATCCTGTCACATACTACATGCACTCTTTTTTTTTTTTTTTTTTTGAAAGCCAGGATAATAGTGTCCACCTCAGAAGGATGCCTAATGAAAGACAACCCAGTGAGAAAACTCCCATAAACCCCTGTACTTAACACCTAGCTCACTGAGCTCAGGAGCAGATGTGGGTGCTCTTGGCTGTCCCTCTCCTTAGTTCCAAGAGAGAGGAGCCATATAAATGTTCAAGACAATTTTTCTACAGCCTTTGGTATATTCAAGATTTTTCTCTGGAAAAGATGCCATAGGTAAACAATGTATGCCTCTCACCAGTGTCAACTTACTTGACAGTTATTTTCATCATTTTTATTATGTTTTATTTCTCATAATGTTGAAAGAAAAATTGCATCCTCCCCAGTTAGCAAGGCAGGCCTTGAAGATTTTTCATTCTTCTTTTGATAAATGACAGGATATGAATCAGCTTTTACTGTACAATATGAACTGTTTACTATAATAAAAGTGTACCACACAACAATTCCATTGCCTTTATTGGATTTAGAGTTTGTTTTAGCTGTTTGCACTGAGACATCCATGAAAACCGTTTTTAAAATTGGAAGTAGAAATCAGAGGTAAAACCTTGGCCTCTATCACTATCTATTTTAACCTTTGAAAAAAGAGGAAGCCCATGTTACATTACTTCTAACCCTCATAATCCAGAAAATTGTTAGAAGAATTTTGGAAGAATAATGTAGAGGCAAGCATTGTAACTAATGTAGAACTGGATAGTTAATTAGCTGTACCCATTATTTTCATATAATAAATTATTCAATGATTTATACTATTCAATGTGATATAGTATATATGACTTACTTGATGTGGCCTAGGTAGATATTTGTGCTTTAAAATGAACACTCCCAGGTGGCTCAGTGGGTTAAGCATCCGATTTTTGATTGCAGCTCAGATCATGATATCATGGTTCATGAGTTCGAGCTATGCATGCGGCACTCTGTACTGACAGCGTGGAGTTTGCTTGGGATTCCCTCTCTCTCTGCTCCTCCCCTGCTCACACACACATCTCAAAAGTAAATAAAAATTTAAAAAAAGAATAGGACTCCAATGATTAAAAAGACAAGTGACTTCACTGATAGTACCAAGTCCCTGTTAGAGCCAGGACTAGTACATCATACTCCTGACACCAGGTGCAGGCCTCTGCAGTTTTCACTGTGTCTGAGTAGTAATGTGTGACTGATCTCCCTGCTGGGCATCGTGGAAGGAGAAGGAGGAGGATAGCCTGGCTCTTTTAGAGGTAAATAAAATGTATATATTTACGAAATTACTGTGTTCTTTCATGTTTACAAATTAAGTGCTAAACTTGATAGCAAAGAAAATAGAAGTACAGTAAAACCTTGGTTTGCAAGCATAATTAGTTCCAGAAACATTCTGGTAATCCAAAGCACTTGTATATAAAAGTGAATTTCCCCATAAGAAATAATGGAAACTCAGATGATTTGTTTCACAACCCAAAAATCATATAAAAATGATTACAGTACTGTAATACAATACAAAATAATAAAGACAATATAAAATATAAAGAAGAATAAACAAATTAACCTGCACTTACCTTTAGAAACCTCCGTAGCTGGTGTGAGGGAGACAAGAGAGAGGAGGGTTACTGTGTAGGATGACTTCCACTATCACTAACGGAAATACTGCTATCTATTGGCTCTATGGAATTTTTTTCTTCATGGGGGCCATGCCATATGCTTGCACAGATGTTCACTACAGTACAGTCTTAATAAACTCTTGTGATATACTCTATTTAATGTAACTTGCAGTAAGGCAGCAGAGGAAAGGGTTTATATATGCAGGCAGCCTGACCTAGAATGAAGCAAAGCATTCCTAAGCTAACTCGTATATGGAAAAGCAAAGGACTGTCCATAGGTGCTTTGAAGTGACAAAAATTACCCTAGTGCCAGTTGTGAGCACCTTTCCAATGTTCTGAAAAATCAATGATTTCTGCCAAACAATGCAGCCTGAGACTAAGCATGGGAGATGATCACCCACAATCCCACCGTGAGAGCCAGAGAGAGAGAGAGAGAGAGAGAGAGAGAGAGAGAGAAGAACCATTGACTCACTTGTGATCATATGACATTGGGCATCACATACTACTCGTGTTGCAAGACATCACTTGTTTATCAAGTTAAAGTTTATTAGAAATGTTTGATCATCTTGCAGATCACTCACAGAACAAGTTACTTGCAATCCAAGGTTTTACTTTATTAGAAAAGTGCTAACCGTGTGGTGCTAAAGGGAAATACAAAAAGGCTTAGCTATGAGAGAAGGCATTCCCCAAAGTTATCCGGCTGTCCTGGGAATAATGCAAAAAGAAGAATAAAAAATCAAGAAACTTTTTAGTTAATCTCTAAGGTCATCTCCCTCTATCATATAACAAAGAATATGGGAATAAAATGACTCATGATTTATCATCAGTATTTGGAGGAGTTGATCACTCTCTCCTCCTTGAGATACTGTCTTTTGATTTTTTTTTAATTTGGGTTTCTTGTCTGATTCTGGTTCCTCTTTATGTTACCAGTGTTCAGATCTTATTTTCTAACTGCACTCAATTGGTATGTGATCTCATTTAGTTTCATGACATTATTTAGCATCACTATACTTCAGTCTCCCAGTTCTCTAGGTAAGACTACTCCCTTAAATAAGAAGAGTCCAGATAACAAAGATGACTGGATTTTAAGAAGTGGGAATGGGCATAATGGAACTTGTGAGATCTGAGCTAGTTTTAAATGATGGAGTAGGTTCCTAGACTGAGAAGAAGGATATGTGTAATTTATGAGGAATGGTTAAAAATGCCTATGTTCTATCCATGGGGCCAAGAAGTAAAACAGTTCAGTTTAAATGGAGAATAAATGCTGGGCAGGATGGAGAAAAAGACTTCGAAAATTTTATTAGGATCATTTTATGGATAAAATTAAAGTCAAGAGATAAAATTTTACATGTAGCTGCTCCCTCCTGTAACCTACCCATTTGAAGGAACCACTTATAATGCCTCTGGTTGGCCTAAGAGTAAATTCAGTTCAAACAGTTCTAAGGAAGAGTTAGAAACTAATGAAAACATGAGCCTTAAAACACATATTCATTTTGAAGTCTCTAAGTAACAGTGAGGAGGCTCATGGGGAAGTAGTGTTTCCTCAACTTCCCCTGCTGTTTGGATAATCAGCTATTAATTTAGAGAGGAAAATATGGTTAAGAAACCATGACTTTTACTAGAGTTTTGCACAGGAGGGCAGAAAGAGTAGAATTAGACCTTTCAATAAAAGCTGACATTAATAAAGCAATTTCATATATCTTATTACTAATAAGAAATGAATTTGGGGTTCGGTTTTTAACCCTTTTAACTATCTTTTAAGGTGATAACCAAAATGACATTTATTTATTTTTTAAAGGTTTTTATTAAGGTTTATTTATTTTGAGAGAAAGCATGCATGTGAGTTTGGGGAGGGGCAGAAGAGAGGAGAGAGAATCCCAAGCAGGCACAGCATTGTCAGCACAGAGCCCAACACAGGGCTGGATCTCATGAACCATGAGATCATGACCTGAGCCAAAGTGAAGAGTCAGATGCTTAACCAACTGAGCCACCCAAGTGTACCCAGAATTACACTTTAATAGAAAATATTAAATATCTCATTATGGCTCATAAACCCAAAGAATTTTAGAACTATTATCTGCCCTATTCGAGTTGCACATGACAATCTCTTTGAATCTTAATGGAAATCGAAAAATATTTCATTAAAAAAAATCGAACAGTATGTTCAATAGTAAAACTCCCACAGAAAAATATATAAGACAAAGCAATGG
Organism: Panthera onca; assembly: GCF_046562875.1. Taxonomy (NCBI): domain Eukaryota; kingdom Metazoa; phylum Chordata; class Mammalia; order Carnivora; family Felidae; genus Panthera; species Panthera onca. The sequence goes on along the minus strand of NC_138350.1, from coordinate 62,592,158 downwards.
AAAAATTCCCAGTAAGAAATTGAAGACTCACAGTTTTGTTGATTAGTTTTTCATTGTTTTTCTAAAATTTTTTTTAATGTTTATTTTTGAGAGAGACAGAGACAGAATTTGAGTGGGTGAGGGGCAGAGAGAGAGGGAGACACAGAAGCAGAAGCAGGCTTCAGGCTCTGAGCTGTCAGCATAGAGCCCGATGCAGGGCTCAAACTCACAAGCTGTGAGATCATGACCTGAGCCAAAGTCAGATGCTCAACTGACTGAGCCACCCAGGCGCTCCATAGTTTTTCTTTTTGAAACTATAGTTCCCTAAGCAAGAAAATGTAGTGAGTGAAGCATTTTATCTGGTGACTCTAGTGAGGACTCATGTCAGGTCATTTATGTCAAACACTCTATTCAGGCTCCTGGACTATCTGACAAATGGGTCTACTTCTTCTCATCTCAGAAAATACTGTCTTTGTTATAGAAATTATTATGTTTATAGCCGATACAAAATCAAGTGAGGAATCTGTAGAGCCATCTCATCATCAGGCTAGTCGAAGTAGTGACAAAGAAGCTGTTTTTCCAAGATGTAGAGATTTATTGAACATTGGGGTTTTGCTTTTGTTTTTTCATCTTAAACACTGTTTAAAACCACACACCCCTTTTACTCATATATCTAGTTCTCAACTCCACTCCCAAAATATTTATCTTTGCATATATAGTTAGAATGTGTCACTATCAACTATCAATATATGTACACTCTTCATTATATTCTCTTTTCCTTGTTTGCTGTTCTGCTTCCCTTTTGAAATCTGTCCGCTCTTGTGCAAATGTAAATTCTCCCTCCTGTCAGAGTGCTACATTACATAAATAATCTTGAAATAAGAAAACAGGGGTACCTGATCGGCTCTGTCAGTTAAGCATCAGACTCTTGGTTTCGGCGCTGGTCATAATCTTACACTTTTGTGAGTTTGAGCTCCGAGTGAGGCTCTGTGCTGAAGTGCAGAGCCTGCTTGGAATTCTCTCTCTCCCTCCCTCTCTGCCCCTTCCCTACTCTCTCTCAAAACAAATAAATAAAAAATAAATAACAGGGGAAAAAGAAAAAAAAAGTGCTTTTAAAAAATATATTTATAATACTCCATGAATTTCCAAAACTGCTATGAAGAGCTTAGTGACCATAATTTGATAGTTGAGAGTCAAAGTGGTTGCACAGAAGAGTGGGCTACAGTCAAGATAATAGTTATTATCTACTTGTCACTTTATGAATCTGTACTTGATCCTGAGTTGGTAGCTCAGAGTGATTATCAGGTGACAAATAGAAAGCAAACACTTGGGAAACCCCTGCTACTAGAGACCTTTTAATAGCATTTTGGGGGTTAAGAAGTGGAGATAATTAATTATTTTCTGAAAGTATAACATTGCAATTGCACTGCTATTGGCTATGGAAAACATATTTTGGCCAAGGTAGTGGCATTCATGTGTCTCTGTCTCTCTCTTTCTCTTTCAAATATAAAACTTTAATCTGTGGATCTCAAAGTGTGGTACCTTCACCACCGGGGGATCCCCCAAGACCTATTCAGAAAACCCTTAATGTCAAAATTCTTTTTATAATAATACTAAAACAGTCTTCTCATTTTCTCAATGTGCTGACATTTACACTGACAGTACTAAAATTATAGATAAAACTGCAGGTGCCTTAGGACAAGTCAATGTGGTGGTACCAAATCATACTACCAGTTTTTTAAATTCTTTTTTTTTTTTTTTTTCCAACGTTTTTTATTTATTTTTGGGACAGAGAGAGACAGAGCATGAACGGGGGAGGGGCAGAGAGAGAGGGAGACACAGAATCGGAAACAGGCTCCAGGCTCCGAGCCATCAGCCCAGAGCCTGACGCGGGGCTCGAACTCACGGACCGCGAGATCGTGACCTGGCTGAAGTCGGAGGCTTAACCGACTGAGCCACCCAGGCGCCCCAGTTTTTTAAATTCTTGATTCGCTTCACACTTGCAGTAAACATATACCAGTTTCATTTAAGAATGTCTTTGATGAATTAGTAGAAATTTCACAAAATTTCTACCCTCAGAAATATCTCCGTAATATTCTGTATGAGAAAATGGTAGGTGCACATAAAGTTCTTCTGTCTCATAGTGATGTTAGATGGTTATCTCCAGGAATATCATTTGGGCAATCCAGTGGCATGCTAAATTAGCCCCTCTGTTCATAGAAAACCACTTTTTTATTTGCAATAATGATTATCTGACAAAAGATTTAGACTTAGGTATTAGGCAGATATTTTCCCAAAAGTTGAATGAATGAGCTTATTACTTTAAGGAGAACAAATGATGGCATTATCAAACTTTCAAATCAAAATTAGTATTTTGGAAAATATATGCCACGTGAACCAGGATAGCTTTGCAATACTTGAAAACTTTTCTAATTAAATCAGTGGCAATGTCAATGAGTCTGAGATTTTGACATCTTTTGATGAAATGTGTCAACATTTAGAAATTCAGCTTAGGTCAGTAAACCAATGTTTTCTGAAAGAAACTTGCAGGATTTTTCAAAAACAACTTACAAACAAAGACTCATTCAAAAATTTAAGATTGACTGGGGTGCCTGGGGGGCTCAGTTGGTTAAGCATCCAACTTCAGCTCAGGTCATGATCTCCCAGTTCATGAGTTAGAGTCCTGCGTTGGGCTCTGTGCTGACAGCTCAGAGCCTGAAGCCTGCTTCAGATTCTGTGTCTCCCTCTCTCTCTGCCCCTCCCCTGCTTGTACTCTGTCTCTCTCCCTCCCATTAAAAGAAAAATTCAAGATTGAAATGGATTTTAAATGTAATAAGTTTAAAGAGTTTACTGATGTGTTCTCAAATTTCCACATTGCAACTAACTTTTAGGAAACTACTCCTTGCCAAGTTCTGGTGTAGTATCAAAAGGGAACATGCACAATTATCTGGAAAATAAAAATACTTTCTTTTCTCCAACTACAAATCTGTGTAATCCCAGATTTTCGTATACTTTAACCAAATAACATATTGGCAAATATGGAATTAAGAAGCTGTATCAGTCAGGTTGTAGCTGCCATTTGAAAGCTGGAGAACCAGGGAAGCAGGTAGTATAACCCAGTTTGAGTCTGAAGGCCTGAGAACCAGGGGATGCTGTGGTGTAAGTCACAGTCTGATGTCTGAGGGCAGAAGATAGATGTCCCAGCTCAAGCACAAATAACAACATCACCCTTCCTCTTCCTTTTTGTTCTATTCAGTTTCCCAAGGGATTGGATTGGATGGAACCCATTGTTGTGGTGAGAGTGGATCCTCTTCAACTCAGTGGACTGATTTAAATGCTAATCTTTTCCAGAAACACCCTCACAGACATATCCAGAAATAATGTGTTACCACACATTCCTTAGCCCAGTTGACACATAAAATTAGCCATAGGAGAAGCAGAAATGAAAACTTAGCTTTTATTAAGCCACATGGATTTTCAAAAACTTAAAAAATTTTACTTTTCTCACCAAATATTCTGTAAATTATTTTGTTTCATAAAAGTTCTTTATGTTAACATAATTTTTAAAATGTATTAAGATTTTAAAGTGTGTTTTAATTTATAATATGGGAATATTAGTATACAACCCATATTAACAAAAGATCTGCAGGAATTTTAATAATTTTTAAGACTGGGGACCTGATCCTTATCTTAAACCACTCACAACAATTAACTCAGAATAAAGACTTAAATATAACACCTGCAAATGTAATAAAACTCCTTGAAGAAAACAGAAAAAATGCTCATTGACATTGATCATGGCAATAATTCCTTAGATGAAACACCCACAAAAGTACAGGCAACACAGGCTACAATGAACATATTCCTCCTATCTGGCAATTTCATTTCGACCTTTGGAACTCCAGTCTTCCTACTGATAATTTTCATGATCTCTCAGGTTTCATTCTTTGAAACTCTATGTCTTAGTATGATGATAAGAGGTATATGAGCACTGAACAAGATGGAGGTAAAACAATACAGGGTCATAGGGAAGTTCTCTGGAGTGGTAAGAGTGGATCTGGAGGAAAAAAAAAAAAAGGCAAGTCTGATGGAAAGAAAAGTGATAGGCTTTTCAGGTTTACACAGTCATAATACTGAGAATTTTTGTAAGAATGTTTGAGTGAAAATGAGGAGCTCTATCTCACTAGAGGGAAGAGTTCACACAAGAGACCAGTGATAGAGGTGCCTTGGTGGCTCTGTCAGTTAAGCATCTGACTTTGGTTCAGGTCATGATCTCACAGTTTGTGAATTCGAGCCCCGCATCAGGCTCTGGACTGACAGTATATAGCCTGCTTGAGATTCTCTCTCTCTTGGCTAGTCCACCACTTGCACTTTGTCTCCCTCTCAAAATAAATAAACTTAAAAAAACAAAGCAAAACCAAAAAACCATGACTAGTGATAATTACCACCAGACCTGAAACGGGATGATCATCAGTCCTGAGACTTAGAACTTTGTCTATCTAATTGCCAGACATGTGCTCCCAAACTGCTGTGTGAACTTTAATGTGGCACTGCATTACAAAAGACAAGCACATTTAAATAAACATCCATTTACATTTTAATATCTGTATGTTTTGATAATTGTGTATGTATTTTAATGAGTGAATTTTATTTAAATTTCCATTAGTGACAAATATACCAACTAGTTATAAAGTTATAATTGTAGTAATATAAAATTCTTCTATGAATATAATTACATCTGAAATAGTCAATTTTTAAATGCCTCAAGTAAATAATAGTACATATGAAAGGCAGATATCTAATTAAACAATTTTGATCAGAAAATTCTTCTTATTTGAAAGGTCATACATGATCAGAATAAATTCAGATCCTTTGTGTACCAGAAAACTAAAACTTACACTAGTAGGGATCAAGCAAATATCAAACAAAAAGTCGTAACAGATAACATAATTGTTAATGTATTGTCTTCTTGCCAGTTTCCCAATCATTGACCTCTTTTTTTTTTAATCTCCGTATGCCACAGATTTTGGCCACTCATCTCTCTTTTTCATCTTTTAAAAATCTGCTACAAATTACTACTCCACTAATCTAGTTCTGAAATGATTTATTTTCATCCATAGTACATTAAATTTAAACAAGGCATTTTAAATGCTTACCCAAGGGTGAGCTGAATATAGATTTGGAACACTTGGGTTCTCATTTTAGCTGCATTAACTTGGGCAAATTATCGGGGCATCTGTATTCTTTGATGATAATTGTGATTCCTTATAATTCTAAAATGTATACAAAATGCAAAATGTGCTAGACACAATACCAGGTGTTCTACATGCCATCTCATTTAGTTAATTATCCAACAGTTCTGTAACTGTAGATACAGATAGCACGATTTTAGAAGTAAAATGGCTGATGCTCAAGGAAGGTAAGTTCTGCATATGCTCAGATGTGAAACTATTCCCTGTAAAAGGAATTGCCTTATGGTTGAGCTCTTCAATTGAATCAAAATTTGGAGTATTTTCTCAAATTATCTGAATTTACACAATAAAATGGCTTATGAAGAAGATACCTAGCTTGAAAAACCTCAGTCACAGCTAGAATTAAACCTTTACAGAAATAGAATTGGAGGAAAAAAAAATACTTAATGATACTTAATGACAAAAATTTGAATATGGATTTAATAATGATTCCTGGGGATATAATGTCACAATTCCAAATAATGGGGATGAGTATAAGCAAGACTTCTGAAGATCATTTAGAAAATCAATCTAGTGGGGCGCCTGGGTGGCGCAGTCGGTTAAGCGTCCGACTTCAGCCAGGTCACGATCTCGCGGTCCGTGAGTTCGAGCCCCGCGTCAGGCTCTGGGCTGATGGCTCGGAGCCTGGAGCCTGTTTCCGATTCTGTGTCTCCCTCTCTCTCTGCCCCTCCCCCGTTCATGCTCTGTCTCTCTCTGTCCCAAAAATAAATTAAAAAACGTTGAAAAAAAAAATTAAAAAAAAAAAAATCAATCTAGTAATTCATTAGGATCCCCGTTATTCCTACAAAACAAATGGAAAAACAACAACAACAAAACTGTGCCAAAGCTTTGGAAATGAAATTTGAGACTTTAAAATTTTTCCACTGAAGCCTTTTTCAGAAATTTGAAAAGTGCAGTGTCTCAATCATATCTGGAAAACAGTATTTTATGGCCTTACCAATGATTCTATTTATAAGACATTGATGTCAAGATGATTATGAAGAGTTTAAATACATATTTTATAAAATAGGAGAAGAGAATGCTTTAAGTACATTACTTTATTTAATAAATCCTTTTGAATCTATTACTAAATTTGAAATTAAATGTTATAAGCAAATATATAATTAAGTTTACAAATTTAAAATTTCTTTTGGATTCTCTCATTTGGACCTTGGAAACTCCCTTGTATTTGATCAGTTATAGATACTTGCTAATGATACATGGCTAGGAAATTACAGAGAAGGGATTCAAGCATAGGTATGTTGGAATTCAAAGCACATTGTGTTCAATAAATCCTATTGTTAAAATTTTGTATAATATCCTCTGACTAGTAGGATATTTCAGAGGAGATTACTGGTTACTGAGGTATTTGAGAGAGTCTTAATGATAGATGTAAGATTTGAATGAGTATTAAAGGATAATTAGGATTTTTATTAACAGAAGAAACGTAGTCACAGTGAATATCAAGAATAGTCATTGCATTTTTAAAAAAATTCTCTGTTTTGTTTGACTAATAATAATATCATTATTACTACCACTCAAAATGCCTGAAGTTTATTGAGAATTTCGTCAAGCGCCATGAATAGCATATTGGAAAATGGTCTCATTCAATTCATATAACATCGCTGAGGATTGCTGTTGTTCTCATTCTAACAAAGAGAAAATTGAGGCTAAGGGGAGAGTAAGTAATTTGCCTGATAGCATAAAGAAAATCACAGAACAGTGGTCCAAACCCAAATATATCTAAATCCATTACCCGAGTTCATAAACCATCATTCTCTGTTGCCTTAATTTTTAAAGTTGAAATACAAAAAAGTCTAGAGGAAGAGATTAGTGAAGATGAGAATTGTCAAGGAAGGGTTAATTCTGGGACTATATTTTGAGTTTGGCCCTAAAAGACTTAGATATACACTGTATAATTTAAATATGCAAAAGGCGGTATGGGAAGATATGACAATGTGAATAAAAGGGTGTAACTATAATGCACTGTGTATGTACAACCACATTTATTCTTTTTTTTTTTCTTTTTTTTTTTTTTTTTCGAAACCTCAATATTCTCTTTAATTCAAACAATTCCAAATACTCAATATTAGATTTGTTTTCTTTCATATTTATAACAGCAACTGTTTGTGTTTTGTTTTAATCCCATTTCTGGGTTTGGATTTTTTTTGATGGTTCACTTTTTTTTTTTTTTTTTAATATATGAAATTTACTGTCAAATTGGTTTCCATACAACACCCAGTGCTCATCCCAAAAGGTGCCCTCCTCAATACCCATCACCCACCCTGCCCTCCCTCCCACCCCCCATCAACCCTCAGTTTGTTCTCAGTTTTTAACAGTCTCTTATGCTTTGGCTCTCTCCCACTCTAACCTCTTTTTTTTTTTTTTTTTTCCTTCCCCTCCCCCATGGGTTTCTGTTACATTTCTCAGGATCCACATAAGAGTGAAACCATATGGTATCTGTCTTTCTCTGTATGGCTTATTTCACTTAGCATCACACTCTCCAGTTCCATCCACGTTGCTACAAAGGGCCATATTTCATTCTTTCTCATTGCCATGTAGTACTCCATTGTGTATATAAACCACAATTTCTTTATCCACTCATCAGTGGATGGACATTTAGGCTCTTTCCATAATTTGGCTATTGTTGAGAGTGCTGCTATAAACATTGGGGTACAAGTGCCCCTATGCATCAGTACTCCTGTATCCCTTTACAACCACATTTATTCTAACTGACCGGCCAAAAAGGAAAACATGGCTTTGCCATTGTTAATTCTTTGGAATTTTCTTCCACTGAAAGCTTTCTTTCAACAACTAGGAATACCTGGATGTTGAGTTATGATTGACAAAAGATTCGAGGAACAAATTTTCATAATATATTACCCAAAAGGGAGTAATAAATAACCTTGCCCTAACTGAATTGCCACCTTCCATTGAATGTCAAGTTATAATCTGGCTCTTTTGTCTCTGTCCACTAAATGTTCACACATAACTGTTTTCAATGAGAAATCCACATTGACAGGTACAGTGTTATGTTTTGTGAGACGTGCCTGATATTTGAGAAAAACCCAGGGAAAAACTATTGAGGGCTCTCTTCTCCCTCTTTGGACTCACTCTTCTCCTCCACTTGCCCATGGAAGGCCTTAAGAAGAATGAAATAGTGTTTAATGTAACTAAGAACACTTAACATTTCACATGCAGGCCTCACTCAGGCTGTGTACACTCAGGCTGTTCAGCCTCTGCAAAATTAAAAAATAATAATAAATAAAAAATCAACATTTTTGCTTCAACTAGCAAAAGTTTTGTCATTTCAGTTGGGAAAATCATAAAATTTTTGTTACTCTTGAAGTTAGTGTTCGGGAGTGCATTTAAAATTCCACAAGCCAACTATAATTTGGACCAATTCCATGTAAAAACCCTCATTTCCTTCTACTTCTCTTGACATCCCTGTATTGCTGCTTCCATACTTTGACTCCTAGAATTTTTCTTGCTCTAATTTCTTCCTCGCCAGTCTCTGCCAATCCATTTTTGCCCATTCATTAATGCCCAGCTCAGGTTGCATTTCATTCAGGAAGCCTTCCCTAGCCACAGCAGCCCTCACTATCTTCACATGCCTCTTAATTTCTTGAGTATTTTGAGTGATATGTATACATGTAACACAATTCCACTTCTGGTGTTAGAATCTGCATAAGCATTTGTTTGGTAAAGCACTAATATTTGGAACCAAAGGAATGGGACTTAAATGCATTTCAAATACAAGTATCTATAGACTCTCTAAGTGCCAACCATGTTCCTGGGATCATCTGGCCGTTCCACTAGTTGATGATTGATCATGTACAATGATACCCACTGTGACTGCCCAGTTTCTCACCTTCTGTTAGTAGCTCCTTAGGATCATTCACTTTCCAGCCTCCGTAGAAATGATCTTCCTTATTCTGTGTCTATCTTTGACACTTTTTCCAGGAGAAGATATGATTCCACTTCCCCTAGGCCCTACATTTAAGGCTCTCTGTCTTGTCACTAGATTCTCCTAGGGGTCATTTTGTGCTTGGGCTTAAAATCACTAGACCTTACCGACTTTTTAGTTTCCTGACACACCCTATAAGCATTGATCTCCAGAAATCTTATTCTCAAAACATTCATTTTATAGCTTGTATGGTGTTTTGTATGCTATTCTTTTTTTTAATCTGAATTGTCTTACATTTATTCAACACCATTTGTCTTTTATTACATACATGTATCATCTATCTACCTACCTACCTATGAATTTGTCTTGTTATCCAGGCAGCCAAATATATGAAGGGATAAGAAATTATATAGGAGGGGGTTCCTGGGTGGTTCAGTTGGTTAAGTATCTGAGTTCAGCTCATGTCATGATCTCACAGTTTGTGAGTTCGAGCCCCGCATCAGGCTTTATGCTGATGGCTCTGAGCCTGGAGCCTGCTTTGAATTCTGTCTCCCTAACTCTCTGCCCCTCCCTTGCTCACACTTTTTCTCTCTCTCTCAAAAATAAACAAATATTAATTTAAAAAAAGATTATATAGGATAAATATCTACATTAAAAAGATGGATCATCTGGCTTCTTGTTTGGCATAACAATTTAAATTGTTAAAGGAAGCTGGGTACCATATCATGTAACACTTATACCTGGGAGCATATTACGTGCTCAATAAATTTGTACTCAATACATAAGCAGTAATTCTTCACTGTTAATGCTAATAATATATAGGAGCAAGAGAATTTTTGAGCAGCCCAACTTAATGTCTGTTGAATCAATGGTTAAGCAGTTGTCTTCCAGACTTCTAGGGTTGATCCAATACATTGTATCCAGGTAAAATCAATATTGTACATACAAAAAAAAAAAACTGCAAACTTTGCTTATGCTTTGAAAGATATTGAATAGTTCAGCTTTTCTGAAAAGTGAAGCTAACACTTAATGTATTTATGAGGTGTTATTAATATTTTATTCACAATTACAAAATAAAAACATACTCAGTGGTAAAAATAGGCCAGGAAAGAACAGTACAAAAAACAAGAAAATTCCCTATTGCCCCACAACTAAAAGTCAAGCAGCAGAAGCCTGTCATTTCTATCTTGGTCCTGTCAGACACTTACTTACAACTGTACCTGAATGGTTTCATTTAAGTTTGCATGTCTCTTCTTGTCCTTGATTGTCCTACAGGATGTGTGTTAACAAGCATGCAAATAACTGAAAAGCAAAGAGCAAGAGAGGGGTGAGTCAAGAGAACAGAAATTCCTCCTACATCAGAACTAGCTTATATGCCCTAGTACATTTTCACACACAACTATCAATATTTATCAATAACCCAGGTCAATTCTACCAGTCTTCTGCCTGCAAATCACAAGAAATATAGTGACAGATGTGTGGAGCACAGACCTGACCTTCAGAATAGCTGTCATGGGGGCTCTCAGGGAGAGATCCAAGAAGCTGCTATGGGCAGGTAGCCAGGCAGAGTAAACAATCAGGAAGGGTTCCCAGCTCCAAGACTTTCTCCCTGTTGCTTTCAGTGGAGAGAAGGCACAAATTCCCATCTGTCTTTCTCAGTATTATGAAGAAAAACATTCACGAGAGATGATGCTTCTGATCCAAAAGTATAGATATTTAAGCAGCCTTTAAAAACACAGATTTGTGTTCTTTTAGAATGCAGAAACTGGAAGGTGTAACAGGAAATTACAATTTACGGAGTTTATGTTGATTATCCCCACATACCAGAAGGCAGAACATTGGAGAAATGTCAGAAGTCAGCTAAGTTTTTCCCATTTTCTCAGAGTGGACATTCATTTCTTTTTATATTTATTTATTTTCCATGTATTTGTTTGGTTTTGGTTTGAAAGCATTTTCATAGACTTGAATGAAGTAAGCAGTAGGGAATAGTGCTTGGATGTTCACTGTAGGCCAGCCATTTGTGTGACGATACTTATGATCAAGATGTTTACTATCTTAGTGCCTTAGTTTCCTCCAATGTAAAATAAGGATGAAAACAGTCCACCTAATGTTGTAATAATCTAATGAGTTAGTATAGGTAAAGCATTTTAGAACATAACACCTGCCACATTGTAAGTGCTCAATAATTACTGGCTATTTTTACATCTCATAACATAGTTAAATCAGCTATTTTCCCTATTTTATCAACAAAGAAGCACAGATATTATCAAGTAACCTGAGTAAGGTTAAAGAGTAGTCAATGGCAAAGTCAGAGATGCTCTTTGCAGAATATTACTTTTGGGTTCACATAGGTGTTAATTAATGATTTTATTTGTAGAAGAATTTCAAATCCCATTGACTTCTTTCACAGAACCTCTATTGCTCTTTTTCATTAATTCTTTTGTGTATTTAAAAAAATTTTTTTTAATGTTTATTTTTGAGAGACAGAATGCCAGTGGGTTAGGGGCAGAGAGAGGGAGACACAGAATTAGAAGTGGGTGCAAGGCTCTGAGCTGTCAGCACAGAGACCAACGCGGGGCTCGAACTCACGAGCTGTGAGATCATGACCTGAGCCAAAGTCGGACTCTCAACTGACTGAGCCAGCCAGGCACTCCTCTTTTGTGTATTTTTATTTCTATTTATTAAAGAGATTATAAACTCTGTAGAATGGGGTAATAGTATTTATATTTCTTCCACATCTTTCTCAGCCCCTGCTATAATACTATAAAAGAAGAATTGCACTGGATGCTTGTTAAAAATGCAAAGACTATCCAAGACTATTGCAATAGAGGTCAAGACATTGCATGCAATAATGGAGAGAGACTGAACTCAATTCCCTGGAAACAAGAGGTGGGAGGATTTTTAAACACTGTGGTGAGGTAATGGGGAGAAAAACACAACCTGGAGGTTAGTGGAAGGAATTTGTTCAGTGTGGGTAGGCCATCTGTGTTTCCTAATTTTCTACTTATTGAAGTTAGGTTCCTACCCTTCCACTGAGATGGGAGATGGTGCTCCTATCTTTTTTAGTGATTACATCTCAAAGGATGGCTCCCAGGACCTAAAGGAAAACATTCCTGAGTTGTAGAAGATTTACATCTCAAAGAGGTAGAGAATGAATTTACAATTGCAAATTTTCAAATATAAATGTTCTAATGCTTTATTATTCTTTAATTTGTTCCTTGTAATCCAAAAAGATCTTAGTCAAACTTATTTTTACAATGCATATGGGTTGTGTTAATATTTTTTTGTCAGGGAGGGAGCTACATGGAGTCAAATGAATCAGTCAGAGAGTTTAATGAATCATAAATAATCTCTTGTCCTGGGCAAAATTTTTCTTCAGTGCTATGATTTACAGGCAGTCAAATATATTGCCTCTTTGTGTGTATGTGCTGTCTTTGCCCATTTTCTGGTGGAAGTGTTCAAAATCTTTAAGATGCTCTAAAAATAATTAAGGAAAATACATGAAATAAGAAATTGGTTATTCAGATTTAGACATTTGGAATATTTACAAAGTGGAAACAGTAGCATCTAGGACTCAAGGGAAAGGTATACAGACATCAAATGGAAGATAATAAAGTCCATAATGGTGACTGGAGAGTCACTGACATGGTGGGATAAGGGAAGCCCTGTAACAGAATGTAAAAATGTGAGGTTAACTCTGTGTATGTGTATTGTCATTTTTACTTCAAAATATACTTAAAGTGTTCACCAGGAAAATACCTTGGTCTTTCTTAACTGTCATTTTTAACCTGTGTCAGTATATTTTAGAAAAGGTCCCTGTGAAAAGTCCAGTAGATACTTGTATATAATCATTACTGATCACATGTTAGGATATTTTACAGGGTATCTAAATGAAAAGGAGAGGAGAAATGACTGTCAGTGAGATTTCCAAGGGTTAACTAAAATTATCTGTTCTCTTAATTGACAGAAACTCACCATCTGGAGCTGCCATATTTTCTGTAAAGAATTTTTTTTTAATTTTGGTGACACTATAAGAGAGAAAATGAGTATATAATTCCTATTCTGACTGCTGAAGGGAGCAGTCTAGACCTAATTAACTAAGGGGTTAATGATAGTATTTTAGAATATGTGTATACATCATCCCTCTCTGTGCCTTTGCTCTTAAAAGCACAGCAGCCAACCACAGACAACATGAGAACTTTGAATAGCAAAGTTCCTAATGGTAGCTTGTAGGATGGACCAAAAAGTTTCCTGAAAGTCAATTTGCAAATAAAGTTCAATAAGAGAAACAGTACAGTTGGAGTTAGAACAGTGTACTGGCAATCACTTTATAAAATATATTTTGCATATCTATAATTATTTTGTATTTAAGGGTTATATAGTTTATGCTTCCTGCAATAGTTAATGCCTATAATTTTAATGCTTGATTACTACACTAGAATTCGTATTATTTCTATAGTCTAGCTTTCTATGCCTGTAATGAAATTAATCTTACAGTGTTCACATGATAACCAGACACTCCTTCTGGCAAGGATATGATTTTAGGAGAAGGTAGCCAGTCTCCTTAATGGGGTAAACTGTGAAAATTCAATTTTTGTTAATATTACATTCCACAGATAGAATAAGATGACAGAATAAGGCTTTGTTTCTAAAATTTCCAACAAATCAGAAATGATGGATGACCTCTACTTAATGATAAAATGAATATTACCAATGAATTCCATCATTTTGAATCCTAAGCTTAGTTCTCAATCTATCTTACTTGACCTATAAGCAACATGTGCCACTGGTCTATTTTTTCCCCTCGAATTTTGAAGCATCCCTCATTTGGCTTCCAGGTTTCCACATTCCCCAGGTTATCTTATTATTTTATTGGCCACTGCTTCTAAGTCTCCTCTACTGGTTCTCTTCCTTTATCTGCTATGCAAACGTGGAAAGTGCCAGGGATTTATTTACACTCAAACACTCAGGACCATGGCTTAAATACTATCTACATACCTTTGAACCCTAAATTTATATCTCCAGGCTGATTTTTCGTTACTTTGAACACTAGATGTATATTTTCAACTGCCAGACTGACATCTCTTCTTCTCCATTGGAATAACTAATAAGGCATCTCAAACTTAAAGATTTATGAACATTCTTAATTTCCTTACCCCTGAAAATTTTCCTACCATGCTTTTTTCATTTCAGTAAGTAATACTGAAAGAATAGTACACTGTTCACCCCAATTGACCAGGCCACAAAACTAGGAGCGATCCCTAATTTTTCTTTAAGCACACTTGCAATCTGGGGGCAATACCTTCAAAGTCAAATATGGCCATTTTTCACCACCTTTTCTACCATCATCCTGAACTGCTACCATATATTTTCAAACACTTTACTATATTCCTTCCTTTTTTTCTACTGTAGACTCCCTGTGGTCTATTCACATACATATAGATCTTTCTGAAAATGTAACTCTGGGAATGTCACTTCTCTTCTTAGTCTCCCCGTGACTTCTCATTACACTTAACTCCTGCATAGGACTTAATGTATGCTTTTTTTTTTTTCCTTCTGTAATCAATAATTGACATAATTGCAATATGGGGTCAAAATCCTTAGATTTGAATCTAGACTCTATTTTGGAACTTTAATCAAATTACTAATCATTTGAGCTTTCAATGTCTTTATCTCTAAATGGGCATGGTAATAGTACTTCCTTGTAAGGTTTTTAGTTTTGAGAATTAAATAAGGTATTTGATAAGAATCACTTAAAACTGGCATTTTCTACTTTTCTTGTATAATTTTTAAGAAACACAGAGAATGAGTTTGTAGTACATACTCAACATTAAAGATTATCATGATGTTGATATTTCCTCCACGGATCCACTGAGTTTCATGAAGACAAAGACTGGGTTTATCTTGTATATCCCATATCCAGAGCCAACTTTGGGGTTAGCACATATCCGGGGACCAGTAAGTCACTGCTGAATGAAAGAAATAATGAAATAATCTAATAAAAATTGTTGTCTATCCTTATCCTCAGTTCCTTTTTCTCCTTTTGATTCTCTCTTTACCAACTCCTCATATACTTACATTTTCCTATGACCTAGAAACAACCTTCTTCAGAATCCACCCTTCCTCTCTGTTCATGCTCTTTTCTACTCTGCTTTACATTATACCCAAAGTAAGCTGAATGTACCTTTGAGCTTTTTTTTAAGTTTACGTATTTATTTTTGAAAGAGAGAGAGAGAGACAGAGAGGGAGAACACAAGCAGGGGAGGGGCAGAAAGGGAGAGGAAGAATCCTCTACACTGTCAGCACAGAGCCTGATGTGGGGCTTAAACTGCGAGACCATGACCTGAGTCAAAACCAAGAATCAGATGCTTAACCTACTGAGCTACCTAGGTGCCCCTACCTTTGAGCTTTTAAGGCATCTCTCATGTTCTCATCACATCAATTTATTGCCTTAGATGTCATACTTGTGTCTCTATTGAATAGCACTAGGAAGAAGAAAAGAAAGTATAAACAGCATGTGTGTGCATGTATAAGTTTTCTTCTGTCTGGGAACTAGTTTTGGGAAACTGAGCAAACAGGAAATTCATAGATGGCTATCAAAAATCTATCACTTTTCCTCTTAAGAGGGTATGGCAGTCCTTAATATCATATACAAAAGATACTTGGCTCTTTGCCTTCTGGACAAGAGCAAATCTACTAGATTTTCTTCCGTTTGCATGGAGCCATGTGATTGGTTCAGGCCAGTGAATTTTAAGTGCGATGACACGTGTTACTTCTAATCCAAAGCATCTAATTATTACTGTGAGGCTCTTCAGAGGTCTTTTTTTCTTTAGTATGGTGACTGACCTTATTAAAGATAGTAGCTGTTTCAATAGGTAGTGCCCCTAAGTGACTACAAGGAGCAGAGTCCTCCGGGAATCTGTGATAAACATTTGGTTTAGGTAACAAACTTCGGTCATTTTGTACCATTGAGATTTACGGTGTGTGTTATTTCAACATAACGTTGCCTATTCTGACTTATCATAAGTTGATCTTCTCAACAAAATTGTTATTTTCTACTTGTTTCTTTTGCAGTAAGAAAAATATAAATAAGGAACATGCTAAGTACTCAAAAGCATAATATAATTTTAAGTCTCAGTCTCTGCTACCATACTTTTGCATATAAACTTAGTAGAAAAACAAACATATGGTCATGGTTGTGCTTATGCTTCTATCAGTACAGGTTAAAGATCATGAAATTTCAGAATCTACTCTGAGCCTCTCATTTACAAAATGTTTGCTTTTGGGAAAACTACACCTAGTTAGAAATCTAATTTTCCTTCTATTTTATGTTAATACCAATATTAAAAAATGAACAAATGAAATAAAGCTGTATCTCCATGGTGTCCAATTATTCATTTGATTTGGTTCATAAAAAAAAATCCTAGTCAATTTGAACACTTGATTCTATGTCGAGAAAACATCTTGTTAACTGACTGACCATATGTCTCTGTACCACATAGATACTGTACAGGGAAAAGATAGAATTGTAGTGTTTCTGTGATTTGTCTTCTGGGCTCAGACCCAGGCTTTCACAGAGAGTGGAATGATGTTGTCAATTTGTGGGGCAGAGACAGAGCATGCTACTCTCCAAGGAAAAGGGAGAAAATTCTCCTTCTGGCCTCTTAAGAGATTTTCACCCTACAGCCAAATTATCTGATAGTATCTAAGAAAATGACCCAGCTAAGTCACCCAGCTAAGAAAAAGGAGTAAAATAAAATCAACCCCTTTGAGTCTACCACTTATATATGTAGACATTGAAACAAAAGAATTACTTTCTTTCTCTTAAATTCTATGGGCTTGGAAAGATCTTTTTAACTTTGTTTAAAGGAAGTGCTAACCTATTGGCTCCTAATGACACTGATTAATTGCTTTTCCCAGCATTGGTAAAATTGTCAATTCCATTAGTTTCTCATGCATTTCAGGTCCAAGATTTCCTACAAACTCTTTTATGTAGCTTTTAGAACTTACAGAAAATCAAATAAAATGAAAGGAGATATTTTCCTGTATTTTAAAATAATTATTGGGGCGCCTGGGTGGCTCGGTCGGTTAAGTGTCCGACTTCGGCTCAGGTCACGATCTCACGGTCTGTGAGTTCGAGCCCCGCGTCGGGCTCTGTGCTGACAGCTCAGAGCCTGGAGCCTGTTTCCAATTCTGTGTCTCCCTCTCTCTCTGCCCCTCCCCTGTTCATGCTCTGTCTCTCTCTGTCTCAAAAATAAATAAAAAAACGTTAAAAAAAAAAATTAAAAAAAAATAAAATAATTATTTAAGAATAAAATAGAGAACTAATCCAGCTTCATATTATAGACTTTGGAAATCTAGTTAATACCACCTGTTCTGTCCTCACCTACTCAATTATGACTCCTACACGCTCCTTTCTCTGCCTTAATTGACAGGATATATTCAAATATTTGTATTCATTAAAGCTTCAATCAATTATCTTTCATGGCAATTACTGTTATTTTATGTTAAATTGAATAATTAATTACTATGTGTCCTACATAGTGAATATAGATTCATTGAGGGCAGGGACTATATCTGATTTTGTTCATTGAGCATACAGCTCAGATCTTGCACTAAGTACTTAAAACAGATTTGCTTAAAAAAGGACATATTTCAGTCGGTGTATCTCTACATGGGCTAACTACAGAAGTCCACCATTGTTAATACCTTAGCTTGCCATGCTTAAGATATAGAAAATAAACTATTTTCTCATCCATCAGTATATATTCCTGATATTCTTAAGTTGTTTGCCACTGCTGTTACTCTGCTTCTCTCATTTATTCCAAGCATATACAAACAGCTCCCTTCCATTACTTTGGTTTGAATTGATTTCCTTTCGATCCGTTTTTCTCAGTGAGCCAGAGATGTCAGTTTTGCCTCAAATTTTATGATCAGTTCATAAATATCAGGAGTTTTAAAGACTTTTACTTATTTACATGCACATAAATATTTATTAAGAAAACACCAATATTTACTCTTTGCCTTGCACAGAAGGGAGCCAACAGACAATTTTACTATTCCTTGGATGAATAGATATTTAAAGTGTATTGAAAAAGAGGCTTTCTCTATACTGAATACACATGTGGCTCTTTTCAGAGGATAAGTCATGTCAAGCCAGAGGAGAATTTTAAATATATGCATGTTTGCTCTCCTCTCCTGACCCTTTACTTTGACCCATGGTTCCCCAAGGTAACCCTAGTTCTGATGTGTGGCAACAGCATGTATGGAGTGTCCCAAAGGTAAAGGCAAACATCCTTCCAACTACCCCAGCCCTTCCTTTCCTCAATCTACTTTTGCTGAAAACCAATGCTTATGAATTAATATAAGCAAATTTAGTGTTGGATTCTGTACGGAAGGAGAAAGTATTCTTTGACTCTCCTAGGGTCTCTGGCTTGGTCTGAAAACTAAACTGACAAAGACATATTAATAGGAGAAAAACATAACAATTTATCTAATATAAGATTTGCATGACATAGGAGACTTCATAAGGAAAGTGAAGACCTGAAGAAACATTTAGACCTGACTATTTTTATGCTGGGTTTGATGAGAAGTGGAAAGTTGTAGATGGACAGGATAGTTTAAAGAGTATGAGGCTAACTGGGGGAAACTCAGCAAGGCCTGTTTGTTTGGATTCTTCTCAGTGTCCCTTTGTCTTTGAAGATAAGAATGTTCCTTTCCTCCAGGTATAGGGAGGCCCCCCCTTCACATGAGGTTATTAAGATCTAGGTCAGGAGATAGGGGTGGGGGAAATGTCAGAGTGACCTTCCTGCTTCTGTTGTTTTCTCAAATACCTTCAGCTTCAAATATTTAAATATGCCAAGGTGCCATATTTTGGGGTAGTTTGGCCTGAACCCCATTGCTTCTGATGGACATTTCCAATGGGAAAATTTGCTCACTTTTTACTTGGAATCAGTTTTTTCCAGAATGATCCTAATTGTTTTTTTTTTGTGTGTGGCTATAAACACTTTTTTTATACAATGCATGTTTTGCCTCAATAGCCCATGTAGAAGGATAAACATTCATCTGGCCTCTAAAATCTACCATTATGTCCTGTTCTTGAAGATATCACAGTAGTTCTTGAACTTTGCATTTAGGATTCCTGGGATAGAATGGGACATTATTAATAACTGATTTGCTTGTTGGGGCTGAAGGAGAAATAATGATTTACAATGAATCACTAGTCGGTTTGCTATTAATAAGGTAAAGGGGCACAAGGGAGTGTTTGTGAGAAAGGGGTATGTTGAATTTATTTTAAGACTTTTATTTTGAAACTAGGGGTAATCCAGGTGGATATTTTCAGTGGACAATGAGAAATTCAGGTCTGAATTTTCACAGAGGGAATATGGCTGTAGGCAACAGATGTAGGAATCCCAATGTAGGTGGAATTTTAAAATATGGTAGTGAATAAATGTGTCTGGGGAATGTGCATAGTCAGGCCTGCCTCTAGTAACCTTGACTCTTGACCCAGGTCAAGAGTAAAAATGAATGCCCATGGAGGTTCCAAGGGCTAGGTCTATCCTTTCTTTTTATCTTGGACTTTGTGCTTTATCTCAAGAGACCTTCTACCCACATATCCAAGCTCTCCATACCCTCTCACACTCCATCCCCCTCAGAGAGCCACCATTTAACAACCTCCTTCTACAGGGGCATACTTACTGGTGAAGGGAAGACTTCCATTGGGAGACTAGATCTAGAAATGAGGCCCACGAAGTAGATAAGATCATCTGGGTAGGTAATTCTGAGGTCCCATATAGAAAGTTCTAGAAAGGTATGTAATCCAGGTTAGTAGCTAATCTTGACCTCTTCACCCTTTGTAGATGGGTATCAACAGAGGAGGGCCAGAGAAGTGACCTCTTGTGAGCAGGGACCACCTGGCAAGAGTCTTAGGCATTAAAGCCCGAGGACATGACTACAAGTAACAAGAGGTTGAGTTTAAATTTCTGGGCAATACCTATCTTTAGTATATGAATAGAAGACAACCAGCAGGAGAGAGAGAAAGAGAAAGGTATTTCACAAAATCCAATGGAGGATGCATTTTAAAAGAAGACTAGTAGTAATAAATAATACAGAGAATTTTTTTAAAAGCTAACACTGCAAAAGAGTACTGGGTTTGGAGATGATAATAAAGTATTTTTAAACTTTTTTAAAGGAATTAATATGTAAGTAAACCTTTAATCCATTTTTTCTAGTAACGTGGGGTAGAATCTTTTATTTTAAAACATTTTTAAGAATTGTAGAAGAAACATAGCATAAAATTTACCATTTTAACCATTTGTAAATGTACAAGTTAGCAGTGTTAAGTACATCCACACTGTTCAACTAATTTCCAGTAGTCTTTGCCATATTGCAAAACTAAACTATACCCATTAAACAACTTCCCTTTTGCTCCTTTATCCAGCCCTTGAAAACTATCATTCTACTTTCTGCCTCTATAAATTTGACTACTGTATGTACCTCATATAAGTAGAATCATATGGTGTTTGTCATTTTGTGACTGGTTTCACTTAGCATAATACCCTTTCATCCATGTTGTAGCATGTGTCAAAATTCTTTTGAAGGCTAAATAGTATTCCATTGTGTATATATACCACGTCTTATCATCTGTCTGTGGACACTTGGGTTGTTTCTACCTTTTAGTTAGTGCCAATAATGCTATGAACAGGGTGTACAAATATTTCTTCAAGACCTTGCTTTCAATTATTTTGTGTATATACACAGAAGTGGGTTTGCTGGATTGTATGTTAATTTTAAGATTTCTTGAGGACCTGCATTTTCCATAGGGGCTGCACCACTTTAATTCCTACCAACAGTGTACAAGGATCACATATTCCCATTTCCTTGCCAACAGTTCTTTTCTTTTTTTTCCTAGTCACCATCCTGATAGGTGTGAGGTGGTATTTCATTGTCATTTTGACTTACATTTCCCTAAAGATTAATTATGTACTTATTGGGCATGTCTATTCAAGTCTTTTGTCCATCTTTTAATCAGGTCATTTGCTTTTTTGTTATTGAATTGAACAAGTTCTTTATATATTTTGGATATTAATCTCTTACCAGATATATAATTTATAAATATTTTCTCCTGGGGTTTGCCTTTTTGTTCTGTTAATTATGTCTTTTGATGCACAGAATTTAATATTTATGCAATCCAATTAATTTTATTTTCTTCTATAACCTGTGCTTTTGATGTTATATCCAAGAAACTGCCAAATCTAGTGTCATGAAGTTTTTCCTCTTGTTTTTGTCTAAGAGTTTTATAGTTTTAGCTCCTACATATAGGTCTTTGTTCCACTGTGAGTTAATTTTTGTGTATGTGTAAGGTAAGGGTCCAACTTTGTTGTTTTGCATATGAACAACCAGTTTCCCAACATCTTTTGTTTCAATGAGTATCCTTTCCCATTGAAAGGTCTTGCAACTCTTGTCAAAAATCATTTGACCATATATGTGAGGGTTTATTTCTGGGATCTCTATTCTATTCAATTGGTCTATATGTCTGCTTTATGCCGGTACTATACTGTTTGGATGACTATAGCTTTGTAATAAGTTTTGAAATCTGGAAGTATGAGATCTACAACTTCATTGTTCTTTTTCAAGGTTGTTTTGACTACTTGGCATCTCTTGAAATTCCATATACATTTTAGGATGGATTTTTATTTTCTGTAAAACACATCATTAGTACTGATAGACTTCATTGAATTTGTAGATTGCTTTAGCAAATATTAATAACAATATTAAGCTTCTCAATCCATGTAAATGAGATGCTTTTCTATTTATTTGTAATTGTTTACTTTGTCAGAAAAGTTTCAGTGGAAAGGTAAAGCAGATGACTAACTTTAGTGAATTGATCTATGGATAGTATGTGAGTATGGAATGTTCTTTGAGTAAATGAAATGGGGAGAAGGAGAGAAGCAAGACAGTGACAAGAAGGAATAAAAATCATTAGGGAAAAAAATTGTCAAACATAGAAAATACAGTGAAATACATAGAAAATCCTTCTTGGTGAAGGAAAGAAGCCAGTAAAGAAGAAAAAGTTGAGGGCAAGAGGGAATGGGAGAAGAATTCATTTTTGGAAGAAATGAAAAGGAATCAAATCCTTAAGTCAAGTGTGAAAAGTGGCCTTGAATAAATGAGCATTTAAATAGAGCTAAAAAGGAAACAATGAAGTCTAAACTCAGAAGTTTGATGATAGAGCATAGAGAGAGCTTTTGCCCAGCACACTTACTTTCTTTGTGAAGTAGAGGGGCAGGCCATCTGCTAGGCTGGAAGGTGGAAGGAGCTGGTTCTGGGACAGGAAGAATGTGTAAAGTAATTACATGAAATACAACGGGTGATGGCCATGGAAAAGCAAAAGAATGGTTGCCAAGGATTGAAGATCCAGCTGAAATTGTCAAGGACCAAGTTGGAGGTTTAAACAATTTTATCTGGCAGGATTTGAAGACTTAGAAGTTTGTAGCATTTTTGTATCAAAGAATAAAAGGTTGGAGACTTGAGGGTGCTACTGAGAGAGGCCTTCATACTGTTAAGCAAGAAGTGACTATACAGGAAGTAAGGAAGTAAAATTTAGGAGGAAGATGCTTGTTTTGGGAAAAAAAAGTAAGCTCAAAAGACTGTCATTGAAAACAGTGAGGAGGTTTGTGTCAGTGCCCAGTATTTTCCACATCCAAAGAAACTGATTTCTGGGGCACCTGGGTGGTGCAGTTGGTTAAGCATCTGGCTTTGGCTAAGGTCATAAACTTGTGGTTTGTGGGTTTGAGCCCTGCGCCAGGCTCTGTGCTGACAGCTCAGAGTCAGGAGCCTGCTTCTGATTCTGTGTCTCCTTCTCTCTCTGCCCCTCCCCTGCTTGTGCTCTCTCTCTCTCTCAAAAATAAACATTAAAAAAAAAAATCATTTCCAAGGAGCAATCTAAGGCAAGAGGAAGCACTTGCTATCTCGTGCTCTTGTCATTAAGCATTGAACGTGGTGTCAGGAGACATTGGGGCTCATGTTAGCTCTGCCATTAATTTGCTGCATGACCTAGGATGAGTCAATTAATTTCTGGAGGTCTCAAGTCCTGTAACTGGATAACTTCCAAGTCCCCTTCAATTTCTAGTTCTTTGACTAAGCTCAATGGAATTTCTTCTGCCATCATTATCCAGTGACCCTATTTGAGCTATTTTATATTTCTTTGGACCTCGGATAAATGCCATGTTAACAAGTCATACATGGACTGACAACCATTAAAAAGGTTGCAAAGGGAAGTGTGTCAATATTTCTAATTCCCTCCTTACATGAAAGGTCAATGTAATTCTTTTCACTACAATATAGCTCATGTTGGAGGAAGGAAATATACCCAGAATCACGTTGCTACCAATCAATAAGCACCAAACTCTATTACTTATGCTACATTCCAACAGTATAACATAATTCCAGTTCAAAAAGAAAGAAAATTTTACAAATTATTTAGTGATGTTTTCCCCTTAGTTAAGGTGAAGGTTATCTCAATAAGTTCAAAGTATTTGTTTATATAAATTCACTCATAATTTTAATACTCAAACACATACACAATCTGGTAAGCACTATATTGAATTCTGGGTAAAAATGAATAAGATATAGTCTGCCTAATGCAACTAACTAGCAAGTGACTGAGCAAGAATTTGAACAAGCATTTGAATTCATATTTATAAGATTTCATTTGAACTCTTAAGTATAAGAATTCAGGCTTAACCATTAGGCTTCTCCCCTTCTTCAAAAAGTGTACTTTCAAGTTAATCAATATGAAAACAAATACGGAAAGAAATGTGATAAATACCATGTAGAAGGATTCACAAGGTACATAAGAGAAAGCTTTTAATTCATTTTGGAGGGGTCAAGAATGCATCACAATGAAAGTGACATTTCATTTCTGTCTTGATATATGATTATTGGTTGTTAAGGCTGACAAGAAAGGAAAGATAATTCCAGCTAAGGGAAGAGCAGGTACAAAAAAAATGGAGGGAAGACAAGCAAAGCACATTCAAGAAAATCTGTATTATTAGGTATGCTTTGGGCCAACAGTCCAGGTGCAAAGTGAGAGATGGTTCTGAAAAGGTAAATAGGTAGGAATCACAGAAATGTCATGCAAGTCTGTATTGTGTCCAAATGCCAGTCGATGATGAAATTCGCCCCATTTTGGCATGAAACAGGAAAAAAAGGACCATGTAGGTGATTTTTAACATTTACCTATATGAAATTACATCTTTTGTTTTGATATTACTTCTTTTCTTCTCATTTGACAGTTTGCTTTGAAAATGAACTTCCTTAATGAATTGATGGTACTAATAGGTTTAGTTTTTTCTCCCCCACCCTTCTTTTCTTCATTCTTCTTTTAGTGTCTGTTCTTAGATGGGAAGATTGTATCGAACAGCTTTTTCAAGTCCCTACCTGTTGTATACTGGTGTAGGAAATTTAATAGGGCCAATTACCACTATCTCTACCCCTTCCAAAAAATAGTAATCCTGTTCTTTGTCTTTTTGTTCTCTTTAAAGCTATCCTGTTTCAGGTAAATATTTAACCAAGTCTAGGTGTTAGGATTTGCCACTGTCTGGTTCAGAGTTCCATCTTCAAGAGCTTGGGCTGAGGTTTCACAAATCCAGAATGAGACTCCTGTCAAAGTAAGGGAATGTTAATTTACCTTCCTCTAATTCTCTCCCTCCCCATTCCATCAACCATAAGAAAGGGAGTTACAGAAAAGGGATTGGTATCTGCTTCTAGGTCACTGTGGACACTAGTGACTACCCTACAGGTTGGTCTTTGGCACTGAGAAGATTATCTCTGCTGTGTTAGCGTGTCATTCAGTTCCCAGGTGATCTGAAAGAATGCTAACATTGGAGATCCCATGTTGCAGTTTCACTTCTTTTCTATCCTCATACAGTAATCTCTGCTTTATCTCCCAGACATCAATTCCTGGTTCTCTGGGACAGCCTCTGGCCAACCAGAAACTTCTTCCCACACCTGATCTAGGCCACAAGATAGCCTAAGAATTTCAGCCATGACTACTTTGATCTGTGGAAATCAGGACTGGAGGTCCCCTATGTATTATGTTGCTTTGCCCTTTATCTAAGTTCATTTACCATAGTTCAGTGTCAGCATGTTGGCATATTCTGCAGTTCAGAAAACATCCAGTGTCCAGCTAGGAAATGGGATACAGATACAATAGTATTTTATAAACAGTCACACAAAAAGTAGCCCTCTAAGACACATCAGATGGAAAGCAGAAAAGAGTGTCCTGATCACTGTTTCTTGGCACACAAAGACTTTTCTTTTTCAGATTCCTTAAAAATATTTCTGGAAGCAAATAATACCTAGCTAGTCTGAAATTTGATGCAAAATATGAATGCCTAGCACCAGGAATCAAACTCTCATTGAACGTGGCCATTTGAAATCTATCTTTGTTTCCAACTGTGGGTTCTTTCCAGAGCATGTCCTATAGTTGTTGATAACCCCAGGGGATCAGAAAGGAGTCCCAGTAATACTTTACATCATTTTATAATATTTGCTGAAATAAAAACTGGACAAGTATATTAGTCAGAACCCATTCAGTGCTAATAGAACTCCATATATGGAGTTCAAACAACAACAACAACAAGGCATACAAAATGAATTTATTTGGTCCTTAAACTGGAAAACTCAATTCAGTTGGCTTCAGGCATAACTAGATTCAGAGCCCCTAACAATATCATCAGAATCTTTCCATTTTTGTTTTTCTTACTTTTCTATTGAATTTATCCTTAGGTAGGCACTTGAACTTCACAAAGTTAGCTATTCCTATCATGATTAATTCTGAATAGTGCTAGCAAAATTTTGAGGGAGGTACATGGCTAGTCTTGTTTAGGTCATGTCTAATTTCACAATCAAAAATTTACATAGGGAGATGCAGTCTCTGAATATTCAAGCCTAGGCTGTTGGCTTACCCTTGGGGCTAGAAGTAGGGTCAATCTCATCAAAATTATTGGGCTGATAAATAGAAAAAGGATAGCTGTCCCAAGGGGTATGGAGATACTATTTCCAAAAGGGAGAGAAGGTCTTTCTTGGCAGGCAAAAATAGACATCTATCACTGCAATGCCTACAGAACCCCACCTCACTTCTAATTTAAAAAGAAATACCTTGTCTGTAAGTAACAGAAATCTGGGAATTTCTGTCTTAGGCAACAGGGCATCATTCAATAGTATCAGAGGAGCAATAAAACCAGATCTGAGTTTTAAAATTTTCCTTTACTTTCTTCTGCAGTTTCACTTTTCATCCCTTTTTGACCTTTAATTAAAGTGGGCTTTGGAAGCCATTCATAGAAACCTGCTTCCCTCTGGTAACTAATTAGGCTAACCTCCACTTAACTTCAAGCCATCCTGTTTGTGCAAAGGGCTTCTGAAGAGTTATCATTTCACCTGTACCCAGGATGAGGTATCCATGGAAACCCTGAACTTCTAATGACTGGTAGTTGGCAGGCTTAGGCACCCAGAGGGCAATTTATTGCTCGGCTGCCTCAAGACCAGCACTTGGGCCTGCCATCCTGATTTAGATGATTTTTGTTAATGGTAACTCCCCACCAAAATCTATCTTGGGTTGATCCCAGTATCATTCTGACAAACTCATTCAGAAAGGTAAATGTATAAACTCAACTAGATCAGGATGTGGAGCAGAAATCTCCTGTAAGGATAAGTCAAGGACATGGAATAATCATTACATTTTGTTTTTTACCACCATGTGGATACACACACACACACAATATACTATATACAAATCGTACATAAATTATATAAATAATTATGTACCTGTTTAAGTAATAAATATGCAAGGAAACATTTAAGTATATATATGCACATACATAAAAGAATAGTCTTTTCCCTTAGGCCAGGGCTCAAGATCACTGATGTCGATACACTTTGTTCTTTCAGCCTCCTGGCTCTCCCTGGACCTCGTGTTTTGCTTTTGTCCTCTCGGTATGTGAGGGCTGACCTTAGCAGAGAGCCGGCTGTCTTAAATATGGCAGGTCATCTATCAATCCCTCCCCAGGCTGTCAGAGTTCCTTTTAATCTCACTTGTAATTTTCCAGGGGAGGTTTACAAAAGCCACAAACAGAATTTTAATGTTGTAAAATACCTCATGGAGACAGTAAATATTTCCTTTTTCATGAGGACAGGCTGTATGGCAACTGGTCTCAGAAAAGATGAAGACATTTTCCAAGTTAGTTTACTATACTTAAATTGTCCATGAATTGGATCATTTGCATTACTCTTCTGAAGTGATTCTCTTTACATACAGTTACAACAGGCATAGGCATACATTTCTTGTTATTGGATGCCTGATTACAGAAAGGTTTTTTTCTTCTGACACAAAATATTAATTGCTTTCATAATTGCAAAATATTCAGCCTACTAATTTGCAAATGTATTCATTATGCATTCCAAACATCAGATCCAGAACCTAATGGCAAAATTAATGGATATTCCAAGTCCCCACTGGGGAGAAAACATAGGCTCAGGGAATCTTTCTAATGGATAGATGAGTGCCCCTAAATATTAAGTCAATAAGGACATTTCAAGATAGGTAGATAAATGGACTCTTCAAATTTCTTAGATCAGCTAGCAATTAAACACTATGAACTAAATAAGGCTGCATCAAAAACTAGTTTGGTAAGTGAGACTTTGTTTTAATTGTTTATGCTAATACTTCATAGCTTTCTTGGAGACAGCACAGACTTAGTGAAATGAGGTCAGTAGGAAATTTTCTCAGAGCAATCTCTTATACAACTCTAAAGAAGATAACATTAGTGATTCTGTGACTTTATTTGTGAATCCAATTCATTCAACAAATATCATATCACTGCTATGGTTGAATTCTGAGAATACAAAATGAACATGATTATTTTTTTATCCTGAAGAAGTGCTATTTATGAGGACAAAGGGTATTTAGCCCACAGGGTCCCTGGGAAGACATACAAGGTGGATTGGAGGTGGTAGCTAATCCTTTATGTCAAGGACAGTAGAGGTTAAACTTTTAACAGATGTGAAACATTCCCTGCAAATGTATCTAGGCAAAGGGAATGATGCGTTTGGTAAAGTGAAAGGACTTTTAAGTGGCTGGGGTATAGAATATGGAGGATAGGGGGTAGTTAGCAACTGGGTGAATGTTGGTAATACTCTTAGAAATGGGACATAAAAGTTTAAAAAAAAAGGGCAGCCATGGAGGGAGAAAGGGGAAAAAATGAGTTTGAGAAATCATTGAAAACTGGGTGTGGAACTTTAGATATCATCTTCCTTGATTTTATAGATTAAGGACATTGGTGTCCAAATAAGTATGGTCAATATGTTACCTTGCAGAGCACAACTGTGGAATGAAACTCATGTGCAGAAATTATTTCTAAGTTCCATTGGTTTACTTTTCCCTGGAGCATTATTTATTTGATACAGATCACCTTCCTCTTTGTCAATTTAGGGTTGCCCACCTTAGACACACAAAAAGAAGATATATTATGCAACTCTTGCTAGTGTTCACCTGAACTATTCTAGTTTAGTAAATATTTATTGAGGATCTACAGTGTACAAATGCAGTGTATTGGTTAATTTGAGATGAATAAATACATTGTAACTATTCATAAGAGGCTAGATGGTAGGGAAGATGTATTTTGAATAAGTCATCAAAGGAAGCTATTTCCTAGGAAGTAGACAGTGCTAGTAATGACATTGCAAAGGGTATATGTCAGCCTTTTATATTTTTGCTTGTTTATCAAAGAAGTTAAAATGTAGTGGCTCCCTAGCAGAGGGAGTAACAAGCATAGTGTAAAAAAACCATTAATGTCTAGTGTGGTTAAGCAGTTATTCATCCTCTGTGGTTAGAAAAGTAATGATCTTACAACCAAAGTTTCATTGTTGTTGATGCTATTTATCTGCTTTATAGATGCTTTTTTGGGTCACACATTACTCTGTAAGAACAAAGCAAAATGGAACCATCTGCTTATTTTTCTTCTGAGCCTTTTTTTTTTTCAGTTTAACATTCTACAAGACCCTCCTCTGAAAATAAGACAGAGCCATCATCTGAATATAATCAGTAGGAAGGCCATAAGTGGAAGACACCATTTATGTTTTCCAGTATTAAAAGATATGTCTTATGGAAGAAAAGGATGGGAAAGGTGTATTCTAAATGTCTTTACAAGGCCAGAATTGAGACAAGAGATAGAAAATATAGGGAGAATACTTTATTCTTAGTATTATTGACTTGCACCCAGTGAAAGCTACACATCATAGCCTGGAATTCTGTTATACATGAATAAACTCATCACTGGAAGTGTCCATAAAATGTCTCTGTGCCCCATCTCACAGGAATGCTTTAAAAGCAATGATGTCTGACTTCCTTACAACACTAATTGTCTCTAATGTCTATGATTCCATGATCTACCTTCCTACTCAGCATGGCTTGCACTTAGATCACAATTGGTTAAGGGAATTCGAAATTTTGCTCAATTAGATGTCACCCTGAAAGACCAAGATCTGATCACAAAAGCAAACTTAGGTTGTGTGGATAGTCATATATTATATGAGGGGGATAAACTAAGAAAAACTGAATCCCTAAGGCAAACATTGCATTGATTGGGAGGAGGAGGAGGAGGAAATAGCAGAAGCCAGGTTTTGAAGCCAATTTGATGATGATTCCAAGTGTAGGAGACACAGAGGTGAATGAAAGGAGCCCTGTTTGTGTGCCCATGAAATGTACTCTTGGTACAGAGTAAGAAAAACATTAATTGTAATGAAACACTGAGTGATAAAAACCAAATGCTTAGGGATTTAAAAAGGGAGAAATCATACTCAGGCTTGGGGATCAGCAAACAGTTCATGGAACAGAATCTGGGAATTACTGTAGAAAAACCTAAGGGATTAGTAGAATGTTGGCTGGTGAAGACCTCAAAAAGGACAGGAAGGAGGAGAAGAAAACATAATGGAAGAAAATAGGACAATGGAGGAAAACAAGAAATTTAAGAGGCTATGGCAGAGAAAGGTGAGGAGAACAACAGAGGAAGAAAACAGTGTTCATGGAGAGAAAGTAACTCCACCCCCCACTGATTAAACATACTGTGGCTCTTAGCGGGGGGAAAAAGAGACTTGTGGTTTTAGCAAAATGCTTTTATGACACATTTAATAAAATACACCCAAAGGAGAATTCAACCATTCCGAAGATTGATATGGTAATGGAGTCAAGTGTATCAGAGTAACTGTGATAGTAGAAGGTCCCCCTCCCCTACTCTGGTACTTGTTCTAAAGACGAGAATCATACTTCTAATTCATCAGTGTGATTTCTGACTGGAGACAAGCCAATCCTACGTATTAAATGAATAAGTAAAATCCAAATTATAGTACATTTAACATGTAATAAGCATGAGGCATTCTGTTTCTCCTTTATATATCTTATTAACCCCATTTTAAGACAAGGGCATTGAGTATTAGAAAGGTTAAGTAACTCAATTATGGTTACTCAAACTAGTAAGCAACAGAGATGTGATTAGAACTCAGGCCACCTGATTTCATAAACCATCCTCTTAAGTAGAATACTTTTTTCCCTGTATCTTAGTAAAACCTGCTGTTTTGACTAATACAGACTATGTATGTTCTCAGCTGCTTCTGTGGAGGATGGAGCACAGATAATGTCAGTGAGCTGACAAGTCACTGCAGTGATAGTGTTGTTTGCTCTGTGCTCTGACATGACCAGAATCTGGAAGAGAAAACAGGTGTCACTGACTTGGAGATGCAGTCTCAGACCACTGCTTCTTAACAGACTTGTCAAGGTTACCTTCCTTTCTCTGGCATGCTGTGCACACAGCTATCAGGAGGCAGGTCATTTTGTTCACCTGGGGAGGGATTGGGCAACTGGGCTTGAGAAAAAACAAATGAAAGGAGTTTCTAAGGCCGCAGAGGGGTTTCTTGTAACAGTTAAAAGCTGTCATCTGTGCAGCCACTTGAATCTACATATATCTTCCAGATCCAAAGGGATGGAACTGGCAGATAAATATTCTATTACAAAAAAAAAAATTACAGGATATAAATTTCAAAAATATAAATATAAATTTATTAAATTTAAATTCAGTAAATAAAAATTTAGTAAAAAAATATATAAATTTAAATTTAATAAATTTAAAAATATAAATAAAAATTTAAATTTAGCTGCTCACTAAACAGGGGAAAGGGGTAGCAGCCTGGAGTCTCTGTCATCCTCTCTCCATGCAATGCTGCTTGCTTCAGGAAGTTTCTTCTCTGTGCTTTTACATCTAGTGTGCTCTACTTGTCCCATGCACTGTCTCTTCAGGCCAGTCTTCTGTTCTAGACAAAGAAGCATCTGTAGCTGTATAGAGAGAATCTTGTGTTTTAGTGCCAACTCCAGCACTGAAGAATGGTACTATCTCAAAAATTAAGGAATTCTCAATACCGTTCAAGATTTGAAACTAGGGAAAATTTCAGCTCTATAATTCAAATTCTCTTCAGGCTAAATTTAAGAACCTAAAAATGGGTCATTTTACAGAGGAATGTGCAATAGGTATGTGCCTACAAAAAGTAGTCATTGACAGAGATGTTGTAGAATGACATGTAATGGCTTAAAGATGACCTTGAAGGTCATTGCAAGCCTGAACTCTTTTGTTTTGAAAATATTCCATACCCTTTTAACTCTGGTGGCCCAACAAATGCCCTTGATTCATCTAAGAACCTAAACTGCTTCATTACCAATTATGACTATGTACATATTTATTAAATACATTCTGTGTGCTAGAAGGTTATTGACCGTACTACTATACAATCTATAATTTGCATAGAAACCTTCTGAAGTGGATACTATTATCCTTTTTATCTTGAGGAGGAAATTGGGGTTTGAGAGGCAGAGTTACCCAAATAAGAGGTGAACCTGACTTCATGTACTACTAATACCTGTAGGAATAAATAAATCACTGTTTTATGAGCACTTATTTTGTGCTACTCACTGTGTTAATGATGATGGGGGAATCACAGAAATAAGTTAAATTGGAGAGGTAAATGTCTGCCTTTATGTTATGGAAATTTCTCTCTTATTAGAGTATGAAGGATAGATTAAGGTCAAATCTAAAGGCACAAATATCATTTAGGGGATAAATAAACAAGAACCCTGAATTAGGGCAATGACCATGAAAACAGAGAGGGAAGATATAATATATATAATAATAAGATGTAAATGGAATAACTTGATTATCAATTAGCTTTAAGGATATGGAAGAATTTGAAAGATCTTACCTAGATTATTGGGAGTATTGGTGCCTTTAGCCACGATGTAACATGTGGTGAGGAAAAATAATTAATTTGATTACAAATTTGAAGTGCTTATGGGACATTTCAGAGAAACTCCCCAGAAGAGAGTTGTACATATGATTCTGGACTTAAAGTGAGAAATGAGGTTTAAAGACATCAATAGGGGCTCATGAGCACTTGTGATGATTAAAGTTATGAACTTGAATAAAAAACATATAAGGAACAAATGTGAAATAAGAATAGAAACAAAGTAGAGGTCAGAATCCATGGGCACATAGATACGGGAAGAGTAAACAGGATTTTCAAGATATTCAGAAAGAGCTTAGAAAAATCAGGAAATAAGTAGGTCACCAACTCAAATGAGAAATTTAAAGAAGAAAGTAGTCAATCTGTCAAATATTGCAGATGCTGAAAGATCACTAGAAGCACCTATTGGATTTGGCAGCAAGGGTGATATTTATATTTGAAAACCATTTTAAGAGAATGGAGAGGGAGGGAAGCAGAATCCAGATTCTGAATGTTGATGTGCAAATCAGAAGTGATTAAATAAGGACATAAACCTGATATGTTTTTTTTTTTTTAATTAAAGTACAGTCGACAGTGTTACATTAGTAACAGTTTTACAATAGTATTTCAACAACCCTGTGCTATGCTGGTAAGTGTAGCTACCATATGTCACCATTCAATGTCGGGATACAATACCATTGCCTATATTCCCTATTCTGTACCTTTCATCCCCATGACTTATTCATTCCATATCTGGGAACCTATACCTTCTATTTCTCTTTACCCATTTTTCCCATCTACCCCTCTCCCCTCTGGCAGCCACGAGTTTGTTTTCTGTATTTATGGGTCTGTTTCTGCTTTTTTTTTTTTTTTTTTTTTTAGATTCCACATTGAAGTGAAATCAAATGGTATTTGTCTTTCTTTGTCAGATTTAGCAGAATTCCCTCTAGGTCCATCCATGGTGTTGCAAATGGCAATATTTCATTCCTTTTTATGGCTCAGTTATAGTTCACTGTGTGTGTGCATACACTACATTCTCTTTATCCAGTCATCTATCAGTGGACACAGGTTGCTTCCGTATTTCTTCTATTTTAAATAGCATTGCAATAAACACAGGGTGCATGTCTTTTTGAATTCATGTTTTTGTTTCTTTGGGTAAATACCCCGTAGTAAAATTACTGGATCATAGAATGTTTATATTGTTAATTTTTTAAGGAACTCCATACTGTTTTCCACAGTGGCAGCACCAATTTGCCTTCCCACTAATAGTGCCTGAGGGTTCCTTTTGTTCCACATCCTCACAAACACTTGTCATTTTTTGTCCTTTTGATACTAGCCATTCTGACAGGTGTGATCTTTTTTAAAAAAAATTTTTTTTAACGTTTATTCATCTTTGAGACAGAGAGAGACAGAGCATGAACAGGGGAGGGGCAGAGAGAGAGGGAGACACAGAATTGGAAACAGGCTCCAGGCTCTGAGCTGTCAGCACAGAGCCCGATGCGGGGCTCGAACTCATGGACCGTGAGATCATGACCTGAGCCGAAGTCGGACGCTTAACCGACCAAGCCACCCAGGCGCCCCTGACAGGTGTGATCTTATATATGGTCTTGGTTTGCATTTCCATGATGATTAGTGATGTTGAGCATCTTTTTATGTCTGTTGGCCATTTTGTAGGTCTTCTTTGGAGAAATGTCTATTCAGGTCCTCTACTCATTTTTTGGATGTTGAGTTGTATAAATTCTTCATGTATTTTGGATAATAATCCTTTACTGAATATATCATTTGTAAATATCTTCTCCCATCCAGTAGGGTGCCTTATTTTAAGACTGTGCATCCTTCTCCCACTTTTCTGTTTCAGCCCCATTCTATCTTTCTTTAATCTTCTACAAGTGTTTTCCTGAATAATCTACACTTAATGGTAAACTGAAGGACAAATATAAGAAAGTAACTAGAATCAGACCCTTAAAATAGGTGACTTGCATATTTTTCTGGGAAAAATAGAAAGGCTGAAAATAAAGAACAGAGTGGGGACAACTCACGTGGCAGGACTGAAACAAGTACTGAAGAGGACAGAACCCAGAGCCCAGATGGGACAGAATCTGTGACTTCTCTTCATTTGAGCCTGGGAAAGTAAGATAATACATATAATGACACAAGTGAGTTTGTAGGTGCTAGCTGGAATGTTATACTCTTTATTTTTGGATACTTATATTTTCTCATTGAGGTGAAGTTAAAGGGCAAGAATATCTGCTGAAAATGAGAACTGAAGGTTTTGAAGAACTAAATGAGGAATAGAAAAGGGCACTAGCTAATGATAAATAAAATGATTGACAAAGACATTGATGGTTTTGCTAAAATTGAAAACTAAATTTATAGTAGTGCCAATAAGCATAAGCTTATAAATTTTTCAAAGAAAAAATGCCAGCTCCCTAGAATACTTGTTCAGTTTTATGTTCTATAGATCCCAGAGTTAGAACTTGTATCAAACTTACTTTGTTCAAGTTCATTCTTCTTTACAAGGCATAACTTTTCTAAATATAATCCGAAAGAATACCTATGTTGACCATGAACATGAAAAAACCCTGATACCCCTAGCTTTCCTTTGGACCACATCACAGTCATCTACCACTGTGTTCCTTAGACCCCCTCATTCAAAAAGGATCATGACGCAACCCTCTTTTTTCTCCCCCTGCTCAGAGATTCTGCAGTGCACATGTCTTATAGAGAGAGTATATGTAATAGAGCATTTGTGGCACTCAAAACCTTTAGCAGTTCAAATGAGATTTGGGCTTTTGAGCTTTCTAGTTAATTCATGGAGAGTTTTTCTGTAAAAATAGGTTTCTTCTTCCTTGGTTGCCTTTCGATCCATTTATTCACCCATTTCTTCAAGGAAGAGATATAAAGATGGTTACTGAGCTTGGTTCATGTGCAACACAGTGAGGTTTTTGTCCCAGTTGCTGGGAAAGCAATTTTCCTTGCCCTCATGGTCTTTTTCTGCAGGAGATCCACACTTTACACACCTAAACAATTTATTGCTTAATTATAATTGTTATATGTGTTATAAGTATAATACATAAGCTCCTTCTATTTTTACCTAATATAAATTTATTAATGTAATGAATTAACTGTTGAAGTATTTTTTGACACTTAAGCTCTCCAAGTACTCTTTAAAGTATGGGAAAACCATTCATCTAATATACATCAAATACAGACATTTACTTATTTGTGCAAATATATGAAATATCTTTGGGCATGGACATACATATATGTATACTTAAACTTACATATTCTGGCATATATATTTCATATACTGCCTAACTTTATTGATTTATAATTTTAACAAGATATTTTAAAAGTAAAGTCCTTAGGAGCAAAATTCAAAGAAGCAGCCAGATATTGCTGTTAGCAAAATATTTAGCATTAACTTTCTCTTTTTTCCCTTCTTAGTAACTACTGGCTGCCATGGCAACCTTCCCCCCACCCCCACCTCCCAACATACCAGGGCTTCCTGGATGAAAAGCACAAGGCCTTGGAGATTTCAAATGTCTCTTGTACAAAGCAGTCTAAACCCTTTACCCTAGAGCCATTACCATCCTGTGCCTCAGAAGGACTGGCTACACCATTTAATTATGTCCTGCTTTTCTCTCTATTCAATCAATATCTCTCCAGAACAGCAGGAGAGAGAAAACCTTTTACATGTCTTTGCATAGAGTAGGCACTCAAGAAACAGGCTTTTTAAAAATTACTTGATGGTTTTCAAGCAAATTTCATATGAATCTATATAAATTAGGCATTTAAGCTCATTAGTTTGTTCTGAGAGTGCTGCTCTTCATTCTCTACCTTCTTCTTCATGCTTTGGTTTAAACCACATTAACTGCAGATGATCCAACAAAAGCACCATTATCACCTCTGCCTTAGGCCATTGTTAGTGCTTCCATCTGAGACTACTTCCAGTTCCCCCCAAACACCCAACCCCCTCCAACCTAGGTAATTGCTGCTTGTCATTCAGGCTTCCTACAAAGACATCCTCCCTGAGGATATTCTACCTGAGAACCAACCACTAATAAGGGTCTGGGCACTACTTACAAATGTCACCATAGTGCTCTGTGCTTGCCCCTGTCATGGCACTGATTATAGTGATTTGAAATTTCCTTTATATTTTCCTATTGCTCCAAAAACTAGCACCTCTATTTAATGTAACCCCAGCACTGCCTATTGCTAGGCATCCAATAGTGTCATTCTAAGTGCTGGCCACTGTGCTGGAGCCAGGTACAGCAGTGAACAAGACTGACAAAATTCCTGTTATAACAAAGCTTACACTGTACTGGAAGAAGACAGAACATAAACACAGGAATAAATTAGTAAGATGATTTCTGAGGGTAATTAAGTGCCAAGAAAACAATATGGTAGAACAATGGAACAGAATCACTGGCAATGTGCAGAATATTTTGTAGAGAATATAGTTAGGCAAAGTGTCTCAGTGGAGGTGATATTTAAGCTGGGGCACGACTGATGAGAAGAAAACAGACACAGAAAGTATAGGGAGGAGCACAAAAATGTGCAAAGGCCAGAATTTGCAGTGGGCATGCAAGGAAGTTTGTTTCAGGGCTGGTCTGAGCATGTTCTGGAGCGGCAGGGATTCTTGAACAACTTCTGTGGTAACCGGGCCAACTGGGCCAACGTTCACTACCTAACTTGCTTACACCAAGCTCTGCCCCTCCCCACTTCAGCAGATCTACCCTTCCTAGTCACTTTTGCCTTGGTCCTTGCAGTGGGGAGATCCCTTCTCCCAGAAGACTAGTGCAAACCTTGACAACACCATTTCTCCCAAGTTGCATGTTTTTGTAGGGTCTGGGTCTCAATAGGGGCAGGCCCTAAGAAGCCCACATGCACCTTGTTAAAATCATGTACCCGCCCATTTTGTTGCTTACAGATCTGTCCAGCCCCAGTCCCAGTTGTGGCTGCAGGTCTCATTTTAGAAACAGACCTGTATACACCTTGTTAAACTGGGAACCCTACCCTGGTGAATGACCAAACACTGCCCACAACAGCAGGGCACACGCAACACCCACATAAGATACCCCCCAACATGCCAGGTTCTGGTGAACAGGAACACTGCATCATAGGGAACTAGAGGACTTCTTCATAAGGCCATCATTTTCAAAAGCAGGAGACATAGCTGACTTTATTAACATAGAGTTAGACAAAATCAGGAGACAGAGGAATATGTCCCACATGAAGGAATAGGCCAAAACCACAGCAAAAGAACTAAATAAAACAGAGATAAGTAATATGTCTGATAAAGAATCTAAAGTAATGATCCTAAAGATACTCACTGAACTTGAGAAAACCATGTAGGACATCAGCAAGACCCCTATAGAGATTAAAAAAAAAAAAAAAAGAACCAATCAGAGATGAAGAACACAATAAATAAAAAATACATTAGATAGAATAAATAGCAAGCTACAGAAAGCAGAGGAACAAATTAGTGACCTAGAAAACAGAGTAATGGAAAGTAATCAAAGTGAGCAGGTCAGAGAAAAAAAATGCCAAATAAGAATAGACATAGGGAACTCCATCAAGCATAGTAAGATTTGCATTATAGGGATCCCAGCAGGAGAAGAGAGAGAAAAGAGTTGTAGAGAATTTATAAGAAGAAATAATAGCTGAAAAGTTCCCTAATCTGGGGAAGAAAATAGATATCCAGATCCAGATCCAGATTCCCTCAACAAAATCAACCTAAGGAGGTTCACACCAAGACACATAGTAATTAAAATGGCAAAAAAATACTGACAGAGAATTTTGAAAGCAACAAAAAAAGACCATTACATACAATGGAAACCCCAGAAAGCAACCAGCTGATTTTTCAGTAGTAACTGAAAATGGATAAAATGGATTAAAAAAAAAAAGGACCCATCCATATGCTGTCTACAAGGGAATCACTTCAGACCTAAAGACATGCAAATAGATGTCAAAAGAAAACTGGGGTAACACTACTTATATCACAAAAAATAGACTTTAAAACAAAGACTGTAACAAAAGACAAAATAATCCAACAAGAAAATATAACAATTATAAATATTTATGCACCCAAATACTTAAAGCAGCTGAAGAGAAACATAAAGGAACTAATTGGTAGTACTACAATAATGGTGAGGGGCTTTAATTCCCCACTTACATTGATCATTAAAACAGAAAATCAACAAGGAAACAGTGGCTTTCAATGACACATGGGACCAGATGGATTTAACAGACTTATAACATTCCATCCTAAAACAACAGAATATACATTCTTTTCTCACAGAAAACATTCTCCAGGATAGATCACTTATTAGGCTGCAAAACAATTCTCAACAAATTTGAAGAGACTGAAGTCATACCATCCATCTTTTCTGATCACAACACTATGACACTAGGACTCCACCAGAAGAAAAAAAATCTGGAAAGACAATAAATATATAGAGGTTAAAAACATGCTACTAAACAATGAATGGGTCAATGTGGAAATCAAATTGGAATAAAAAAATGCATGGAGACAAATGAAAATGAAAACACAACAGTCCAAAATCTTTAGGATACAACAAAAGTGGTTTTAAGAGGAAAGTTTATAGCAATACTGGTCACCTCAAGAAGCAGAAAAGTCTTGAACCTACCTTATACCTAAAGGAGCTAGAAAAAGAGCAAACAAAACCCAAAACTAGCAGAAGGAAGGACATAATAAAGATTAGAGCAGAAATAAATGATAGAGAAACTAAAAAAACAAAACAAAACAAAACAAAAAAAACACAAAAAAGCAATAGAACACATCAATGAAACCAGGACCTGGTTCTTGGGAAAAGAACAGCAAAATTGATAAACCTCTAGCAAGACTCATCAAAAACAAACAAAAAGCACAGAAGGACTCAAAAAAAAAAAAAAAAAAAAAGAAGTAGCAACTGACACCATAGAAATACAACTGTAAAATAATATGAAAAAATATATGCCAACCTAGAAGAAATGAATAAATTCCTAGAAACATATAACCTACCAGAGGCAGGAAGAAGCAGAAAATTTGAGCAGACTGATTAGCAGCAATGAAATTGAATCAGTAATTTAAAAACTCCCAACAAATTGATGCCCATGACCAGATGGCTTCACAGGTAATTCTACCAAACATTTAAAGCAGAGTTAATACCTATTCTTCTCAAGCTATTCCAAAAAATTTAAAAGGAAAGAAAACTCCCAAATTCATTCTATGAGGCCAGCATTACCCTCATACTAACACCAGATAAAGATACTAAAAAAAGACACAACTATAGGTCAATA
The DNA here is from genome assembly GCF_046562875.1 of Panthera onca. Taxonomy (NCBI): domain Eukaryota; kingdom Metazoa; phylum Chordata; class Mammalia; order Carnivora; family Felidae; genus Panthera; species Panthera onca. The sequence continues at coordinate 62,552,411 of NC_138350.1, read as the reverse complement.
TCCCTGATGAACATAGATGCAGAAATCCTCAATATTAGCAAACTGAGGGGCGCCTGGGTGGCTCAGTCGGTTAAGCGTCCAACTTCAGCTCAGGTCACGATCTCATGGTCCGTGAGTTCGAGCCCCGCATCGGGCTCTGGGCTGATGGCTCAGAGCCTGGAGCCTGCTTCCGATTCTGTGTCTCCCTCTCTCTCTGCCCCTCCCCCATTCATGCTCTGTCTCTCTCTGTCTCAAAAATAAATAAAAACGTTAAAAAAAAATATTAGCAAACTGAATACAACAATATATTAAATAAATCATTCATCATGATCAAGTGAGATTTATTCCTCGGATGTAAGTTTGGTTCAGTATTTGCATATTAAAAAAATAATACATCAATAGGAGAAAGGATAAAAATGATATGATCATTTCAATGGATGGACAAAAAGCATTTGACAAACTACAACATTCATTCATGATTAAAAAAAAAGACCCTCAACAGTGTAGGTTTGGAGAGAATATACCTCAACAAAATAAAGACCATATATAAAAAACCCACAGGTAAGTTCATACCCAATGAGAGAAAGCTCTTAGCTTTCCCCTAAGGTCAGGAATAAGACAAGGATGTCCACTCTCACCACTTTTATTCAATAGTACTGGAAGTCCTAGGCAGAACAATTAGACAACATAAAGAAATAAAATGCATTCAAATTGGTAAGGAAGAAATAAAATTTCCACTATTTGCAAATGACAAGATACTCTATATAGAAAACCTGAAAGACGCCACCATAAAACTACTAGAATTGATAAATGGATTCAGTAAATTTGCAGGATACAAAAATCCATGTACAGAAATATGTTACATTTCTGTATACCAGTAATAAAAAGCTACAGAAAGAGAAAATAAAGCAATCTCATTTACAATTGCACCAAAAATAATAAAATACCTAAACATAAACTTTACCAAGGAGGTGAATGACCTGTATTCTGAAATTATAAAATATTGATGAAAGAAATTGAAGACAACACAATGGATTGGAAGAACAAATACTGTTAAAATGTCTATACTACCCAAAGCAATCCACACATTTAATGAAATCCCTATCAAAATGCCAATAGCATTTTTCACAGAACAAGAACAAACAAACCTAAAATTTGTATGGAACCACAAAAGACCCCAAAGAGCCAAAGCACAATTCCAAATTTCATTATATTAGAAAACTGTCGTAATCAAACAGTATGGTACTGGCACAAAAATAGACATGTAGATCAATGGACCAGAATAAAAAGCTGAGAAATAAATCCATAATTCTATGGTCAATCTTTGACAAAGGAAGCAAGAATATGCAATGGGAAAAAGACATTCTCTTCCACAAATGGTGTTGGGGAAAACTGGCCAGCAACATGCAAAAGAATGAAATTGGACCACTTTCTTATACCACACCCAAAAATAAGTTTGAAATGTGTTAAAGATCTAAATCTGAGACCTGAAACCACAAAAATCCTAGAAGAGAACACAGGTAGTAATTTCTCTGACATTAGCTGCAGCAACGTTTTTCTAGATATGTATCCTAAGGCAAGAGAAATAAAAGCAAAAATAAACTTTTGGGACTACATTAAAATAAAAGCTTCTGCACAGTGAAGGAAACAACCAACAAAATAAAAGACAACCTACTGAACAGGAGAAGATATTTACAAATGACATACCTAATAAAGGGTTAGTATTCATGATATGTGAGGAACTGACACAGCTCAACACCCAAAAAACAAAAATGGCAGAAGAGATAAATATACATTTCTCCAAAGAAGACATCCAGATGACCAACACATGAAAACATGCTCAATATCACTCATCATCAGTAAAATGCATATCAAAACTACAAATGGCTTTTACTAATCACTTGTCAGAATGGCTAAAATAAAAAACTCAGGAAACAACAAGGGTTGGAGAGGATGTAAAGAAAAAGCCCTTGGGCACTGTTGGTGGGAATGCAAACTGGTACAACCACAATGGAAAACAGTATGGAGGTTCCTTAAAAAATTAAAAATAGAACTACCCTATAATCCAGTAATCACACTACTGGGTATTTACCCAAAGAATACCAAAACACTCATTTGAAGGGATATATACACCCCTATGTTTATTGCAGCTTTATAATTGCCAAACAATGGAAGCAGCCCACGTGTCCATCGACTGATGAATGGATAAAGAAGAGGTGGTGTGTGTGTATGTATATCTGTGTGTGTGTGTGTGTGTGTGCGCGCGCGTGTATGGAATGGAATATTGCTCAGCCATAAAAAAGGAATTAAATCTTGCCATTTGCAATGACATGGATGGATCTAGAGAGTATAATACTAAGTGAAATTGTGAAATTTATCAAAGACCAATACCATATTATTTCACTCCTATGTGGAATTTAAGAAATCAAACATATGACCAAAAAAAAAAAAAAGAGAGACAAACCAAGAAATAGACTCTTCACTATAGAAGACAACTGATGACTATCAGAGGGGATATGGGTGGGGGTGGGTGAAATAGATTAAAGGGATTAAGAGTACACCTGATGAAAACTAATATATGGAACTGTTGAATCACTATATTATACACCTGAAATTAATATAACACTGTACGTTACACTGTAATGAAAATTAGAAAGAATGAGTTTCTCACATGTCAGTGATTGCAGCTGAAGGTGGGAAATTCTTCCTGGTGCTTTGCTTTGTTTTGGTTTTCCCTGCAAAGAGTCTGAGATGACATATATGCACTTACATTCATTCATTCATTCATTCATTTATTATGAAATTTATTGTCAAATTGGTTTCCATACAACACCCAGTGCTCATCCCAACAGGTGCCCTCCTCAATGCCCATCACCCACTTTCCCCTCCCTCCCACCCCCCAACAACCCTTGGTTTATTCTCAATTTTTAAGAGTCTCTTATGGTTTGGCTCCCTCCCTCCCTCCCTCCTTTTTTTTCCCCTTCCCCTCCCCCATGGTCCTCTGTTAAGTTTCTCAGGATCCACATAAGAGTGAAAATATATGATATCTGTCTTTCTCTGTATGACTTATTTTACTTAGCATAACACTCTCCACTTCCATCCACGTTGCTACAAAAGGCCATATTTCATTCTTTCTCATTGCCAAGTAGTATTCCAATGTATATATAAACCACAATTTCTTTATTCATTCATCAGCTGATGGCCATTTAGGCTCTTTCAAGCTGTTACAAAAAATAGAAAAGGAGGGAAAACTTCCAGACTCATTCTATGAAGCCAGCATTACTTTGATTCCCAAACCATACAGAGATCCACCAAAAAAAGAGAACTACCGGCCAATATCCCTGATGAATATGGATGCAAAAATTCTCAACAAGATACTAGCAAATCGAATGCAACAGCATATAAAAAAGAATTACTCACCATGATCAAGTGGATTCCTTCCTGGGCTGCAAGGCTGGTTCAACATTCGCAAATCAATCAACGTGATACATCACATTAATAAAAGAAAAGATAAGAACCATATGATCTTGTCAATCGATGCAGAAAAGGCCTTTGACAAAATTCAGCAACCTTTTTTAATAAAAACCCTCGAGAAAGTCGGGATAGAAGGAACATACTTAAAGATCATAAAAGCCATTTATGAAAAGCCCACAGCTAACATCATCCTCGATGGGGAAAAACTGAGAGCTTTTTCCCTGAGATCAGGAACACAACAGGGATGTCCACTCTCACCGCTGTTGTTTAACATAGTGTTGGAAGTTCTAGCATCAGCAATCAGACAACAAAAGGAAATCAAAGGCATCAAAATTGGCAAAGATGAAGTCAAGCTTTCACTTTTTGCAGATGACATGATATTATACATGGAAGATCCGATAGACTCCACCAAAAGTCTGCTAGAACTGATACATGAGTTCAGCAAAGTCATAGGATACAAAATTAATGTACAGAAATCAGTTGCATTCTTATATACTAGTAATGAAGCAACAGAAAGACAAATAAAGAAACTGATCCCATTCACAATTGCACCAAGAATCATAAAATACCTAGGAATAAATCTAACCAAAGATGTAAAAGATCTGTATGCTGAAAACTATAGAAAGCTTATGAAGGAAATTGAAGAAGATACAAAGAAATGGAAAAACATTCCATGCTCATGGATGGGAAGAATAAATATTGTTAAAATGTCAGTACTACCCAAAGTAATCTACACATTCAATGCAATCCCAATCAAAATTGCACTTACCTTTATTTATTTATTTAAATTTTTTTTTAACGTTTATTTATTTTTGAGACAGAGAGAGACAGAGCATGAACGGGGGAGGGTCAGAGAGAGAGAGAGGGAGACACAGAATCTGAAACAGGCTCCAGGCTCTGAGCTGTCAGCACAGAGCCCAATGCGGGGCTCGAACTCAGGAACCGCGAGATCATGACCTGAGCCAAAGTCGCACGCTTAACCGACTGAGCCACCGAGGCGCCCCATGCACTTACCTTTAAATGGAAGATAGGTGCAAAAAAAAAAAATAACATGCAGATTAAAAAAGCAAATTAAAAGTACTTTCATTAGAGCTGGTCAAGCAAACTGGTGAGGCTACTCATTGTTAAAACTGATCAAAATCACCTATACAGCTAAACAAAATGAAAACTGAACAAGCTAATTTTGGGCAACTTTTCCTTCTTATTTTCTTATTTACAAATAAGATGTTTTGGTCCCAAATTTTCCAGGAAACTCATTCCTGTTACACTGATGATGTGAGATCTGTAATGAAAATTATTATCTTCATGGGTAACAATGAATTGAAACACAGACAGAAAGATATTAAAAAATGTAAACAAATCCCAAAGAGATATAGTTCAGTAGGCTGAACCACAAAGATATTACGCTTGTAAAGCTTCTCTTGGAAGAACCAGACCCATTCTAATGCCAATCTCTCCCCATTCAAGGTTAGCAAATATAGCAAAGCAGTATCAGAATTTCCTCCTGGGTTATTAAGAATTATATAGATGACTAGACCACTACCATTACCTTGAGTACCTTTACAATAAAGCGCAATGAAGCTCCTAAAGTCAGCAGATTGTTGGGACTCAAACTCTAATTGACCAGCATGCTTGCCACTTCCCACTGGCAGCTGGGCCCAGGACTAGAACAAGCTGTGATCACCATCATGCCCCAGTGGTCTCTTCAATCCCCCATGCAGCTGTGGCTGTGCTCTAATGCCTCCTTGGGAAGATAGGAAATGGCATTTCAGGGAGTACCTGGTGCATTATACAGTGATCTTCTTCAGTGAAAAAGGTCACATATATTAAAAAGATGGATCCCATGGGTTATTGAAATTTTCTATTACTTGTATAAAACATTTTTCTTTATTCCCTTTTTTTCTACCAGTGCTTTCTAAAGCCTCTGGGTGGCACATTTAATCACAAACTTGCCTTGCAATTGAGGGGCATGGTGGTACAAAGGGATCTGCATCAATTGTTACTTCCCCAACCCCCCAATAACCTTTCTACATTTATTTTTCCCTATGTTTCTGTATTTAGCATTTTCTTTCTCTGTAAATGCAATACAAAATGTTCTATGCTATTTGTAATTTAAGAATCATCTCAAGTTATAAAACCTCAGATGAGAATAATCAATTACATATATGTGGAATACTGGCAGAGGAAATTGGAAAGACACTATGAGAAATAACAAGGATTGGAAACAATACCTGATGGACAAGAGTAGAACTTGATGGGTGTTTTAATCAGGTGTGTGACCTTAAACATTGCTTAACCCTTCATGGGCCTGAAACTCTTCATCTGGGAAATAAAAACTCTTAATTTTTTATTAACACTGTGCTTCTTCCTTGCCAGTTTGTATGGCATGGATGAATATTTATCATTTAAAAATCTTTTATTTAGGGGTGCCTTGTAAGCTCAGTCGGTTGAGCATCTGACTCTTGATTTCAGCTCAGGTCATGATCCCAGGTTCATGAGATTGAGCCCCGTGGTAGGCTCTGTTCTGAACACAGAGGCTGCTTGGGATTCTCTCTCTCCATCTTCCCCCCTCCCCTGCTCGCAAACATGCACATTCTCTTTACCCAATTAAATAAACATTACTTAAAATTTATATAGATAAGATATAAAACATTGGAAGAATATGTTACATATCCTGGTTTTGAAACCTAATATAGAAGCTGTTATTTCTTATTATGTTACTCGGGTTCTGAACCACTAAAAACCATTAGTGGACTAAAAATTATTCCTGGTGATACTGTTGAAATATTTATAGCCTTTAAACAGACCAAAATTACTAAGCATAAAGCCCAGAATCTGTAAAAATAAATGTTTTTTGGACTTACTTGCTTCTTACGTGTTTGGATTCATGTTCTTCCATTGAATCTATAGTATATTGATTCCAATATCTGATATAGGGATGACTAATTATGGTTTCTCAATATTGATGTGAGATCAAATTTATTGAAATGTTGGAATTTTACAGTATGTTTTCACTTTAACATTTTTCTTAAAAATAAAAACTTTAGGTGAATTTTTTAATGAATTATAAATAGATAAAATATTTACTAAGTTTAATTTCCTTTTGGATTTCATTATAACGAATGTGAAAATTAATGAGTTGTAACATGGAATTAATATTCTGATAATAAATCTAAGAATTACACTACTACATTTCATGCTTTGAAATAGCGTGTTCATGATTACTGTGTTACTTACCAAAGGAAGGAATAGCTACAGAGTCAAATATACCTCAACTGGCTACAATAATATAATAAGCAGTTATGTCATCTATCATTTGCTTATACATTTTCTTTTTTATTTTTTTAAATTTTTTTTTAACATTTATTTATTTTTGAGACAGAGAGAGACAGAGCATGAACGGGGGAGGGTCAGAGAGAGGGAGACACAGAATCTGAAACAGGCTCCAGGCTCTGAGCTGTCAGCACAGAGCCCTATGCAGGGCTTGAACTCACGGACCGTGAGATCATGACCTGAGCCAAAGTCGGCCGCTTAACCGACTGAGCCACCCAGGCGCCCCTGCTTATACATTTTCAATACAAATCTATGGATGGGATTTTTCTATTTTTTTCATATTAAGATTATTACATTGGACTTTTAACTGAATTTTGATGTTTCCAATGATGTGTGATAGTTTTATAATTAGGGAACATTTCATAAATGTGTTTGTATAAAAATATTTTTCAAATATGTAAGAAAAAAATATACAGATTTAAAGACTTTAACACTCTTCTACTCTTTCCAAAGAAAAATTATCTTTGCTAGAAGAAATAATATCCATACATAAAAAATAATCCAAAATGATGATAACTCAATGGTAGGGTATCATTGAATGAATCTTCACTTCCCCCACTGATTTGGAATGCTACCCAATGCTATATCAAGCTCCTATATATTTTATAATCTTGTTTCTAGACTCTCCATCACATTGTATTGGTCTGTCTAGCCCTTAACTAATAACCCACTACCTGAACTGCTACAGATTTACAGATATCTGTCTGTAGTAGGATGAGTCCAACATTGTTATTGTTCTTCTCTCCGCCTCCTTACTAGAATTCAAGTATTTTCTTTCCTTTGAATTTTACTATCTCTGTGTAACATTCAAATCCTGAAATCTTTTGAAACTTAGAATGTATTTTTTATTGAAATTACACATTACTTTGAGATGATTTATAATCTATGTGATATTGAACCTTCCCACTAGAAACGTAAGTCCATAATGTTATCTGACTTCAGAAACTAAAATAAACAGGTTTTAATGTAGTGTGCAAAATCTGACCAGACCTAATTCATTTTGTGACTAACCAGGATCTGATGTGATCTGAGTCTTCAATATATCCTGTTTACTGTGAATGTTAAAATATTTAGCTATAGAAATATTACTGTACTTGAGAAATGGTGATGCCCCAAATTCAGAGGGGGACTTATTATATAGTACATTTGAGTTTTTCACTAATGTACCATACAGAAAACGTACACAAATTATAAGTATACACTTTGTAAATTGTCACAAAGTGAACTCACCTTAAACCACCAAAGGAACTACGTATTATCTCCTAACACTAAAGAATAGTTTTCTTGTGTTTCAATTTTCTAAAAGTATAATTGTGTACCATATTAATGTAACAAGAGGAGAAATTGGATGTGGGGTATATGGGAACTATCTGTACTTTGTCACATTTCTCAAAAACGTTTCATAGATTTGATTTCTGTCACTAAACACTATTGTGTAAGATTTATAGAAGTTTTATATAGCAATTTCATTCATGTGCATTGAACAGTATTCCATTCTATTAATGCACAACAAATTATCAAATTCACTTATAACACTTGTGTTGCTTTTAGTTTTTTTTGTTATTTGTGATAATGCTGATATGTACATTTTTATAGAAGTTGTTTGGTAAGTATATCCATACATAGTCACTGAAGAAGGTTTCTGGTCACAGAGACTTAATTGTGGAAAGGTCTTAATTACATATTTAATTCCTTATATAAGGTATAGAGGATAATAGAGATTTTCTGTTTCTTCTTGTTCTAAGTTCTGGTAAATTTTGTTTTAGGAATTTGTCCATCTAACTTGTCAGATTTCTTGACACAAATATAACATTCCCTAATTACTTTCTTTAAGATTGCAGGATCTGTAGTGATGTCCACCTTGTCATGATTTTTTTTTTTTTAAGTTTAAGAGGGAGAGTGTGCTTGTGAGTGGGGCAATGGCAGAGAGGGAGCAAAAAAACCCAAGCAGGCTCCACAAGGTCAGCACAGAGCCCTACCTAAGGCTCAAACTCCTGAAACATGAGATCATGACCTGAACCAGAATTGTGAGTTGGACTCTTAACCAAAGGAGCCACCAGGTGCCCCTCTCCTTTGTCATTTTTAATACTGTTTACTTGTACCCTTTTTCCACCTTTAAGCTGTCTTGCCTGGGGTCTATCAATTTAACACCTTTGGACTTAGAAAATAATCATGCAGTGGAAAAGACTACTTCATTGGTTTCTGTCTTTATCATTCCTTCCCCTGGCTTCCTTTCAGTTTAATTTCCTGATTTTTATGGTAACTTTTTGAGGTTGCTTTTGATCATGAAACTTGAGTGTTTCCACTTTTCTAAAACATGGATGTAGTGCTATAAACATTATTCTGAACACAGCATTAGATATCCCACAAGTAGTGATGTGATTTTCATGTAATATCTTTTTTGACTCAGTGACTATTTAGAATTCTATTTTACAAAAGTATTTGGGGATTTCTTCTTTTAAAAATTAGTTTATAACTTATTCCATTTGTTTAGGAATATACAATGACTGATTCTTTGCAGTGTTTTGAGACTTTATAGCTTAGCATATAGTCAATATCTATAAATGCTTCAGGTTCATTTGAAGAAAATGAAGTTTTCAGTTGTTGGGTAGAGCAGCTTATATGTAAATTATATAAAGTGTGGTGTTTTGTTCAAACTTTCTACATCCTTACTTATCTACATATTCTTTCAATTGCTGAGGGAGAACAGTTAAAATTTTTAGTTCTGTGCACTTACAAAATGAGGCTGTGACTTTTAGTACAAACAAATGTAAAATATCATGATAGATTCATCTTTTTAAGTAATAACTTTTATCTATTTTTTCTGATATTATATCAATATAAAATCTTTTTGTATTAATTTCCATTCAAATTTCACTGTATATCTTTATATTCGAAGTGCTTCAACTGCAAGTGTTAAAAAAAAGATTGTCAGACCAACTTTTTTTTAAAACTAGATAGGGTTCTGCATTTACATATAAATGGTTTTGGTAGATTCTATTTCTTTACAATTCTTTGTGAGCTGAGTATACATCCTGCTTCATTGACTTCAGGTTTCTCCATTTGTCTTTTGACCTCTGGGATGTAGGTAATTGCCCACTGCTCTGTCATGGAAACATCATATGCCAGATAAGATGTGCTCTTTGGGCCTGAGTTTTAGAACAAGAAGACAAGAGAGACAAACCAGATCCCAAACCACAGCCTGGAGCTGACTGTCACAGTCTACCTACCCTCCAGCTGCTAATAAGCAGTGAGAGCAAGAAACACTTTTGCAAGCTACAGAGATTTTGAGAGGCTGTTTTTGTATATATATAGGCTAATGAAAGCTGATTAATTTTAGAAAATCATACCATAATGTGGTGTTGCTATAGAAAACACATAAAATATGTGTCCATTAACTTCTGAGTTAGGAAAACGATTAAAGGACTCTGAAAAATAAATGGCATCTGTGCAGTGTCAAAACATTTGGTAAGACTGTCACCTGTGATTCCTTGGAAATCAGACAAGTTAATATATGACTTTGTCTAATTGCTGGTAAGACAGAATCTTAATAACTTTAGCTGGTTGGTTTTAGCTGTGTTTCCTGAGTTACTAGAAGATAGAAATGAGCTCGAAAAAGGATTGGGGTGTTGGCCAGCAGGAATGAAAGCCCTTGGTGAGGTTGGTATTTCACAGACCAGAAAGGACCTGGCTTTGAAATCAGACCTGTTTTTATATACCAACTCAACCATTCATTAGCAGTATGATATGGTATATCAGTTAAGAAAAAGTGGCTTATGCTCTGGTTACAAACAACTCCAAAATGTCATCAGCTTAAAAGTTGCCTTAGTTAAGTCTGGTGAATATATCCACCCTGGTGAACCAGGAGCACTATTTCCCCTTATCCTTGTCATAGTTCCTCAGGTGTCCAGGCTGATGGAGTCTCTAGTTCACCATATACTTCCATTTGGCAGGAAACATGAACATATAAATATATAGACATGTGAGTAACTTTAACAAATAGATCAATAAAGGGGCACCTAAGTGGCTCAGTCGGTTGAGCATCCGACTTTGGCTCAGGTCATGATCTCATGGCTCGTGAGTTCAAGGCCCGTGTCAGGCTCTGTGCTGACAGCTCACAGCCTGGAGCCTGCTTCACATTCTGTCTCTCTCCCTCTCTCTGCCCCTCCCCGAATCACGTTCTCTTTCTTTCTCTCTCAAAAAGTAAATAAAATAATAATAATAAATAAATAGATCCGTATGGGCATAGAGGTCATCAAAACATATTGAGTCAAGGCAGCCTTATTCCTGCTTTCTTCAAGACAATGTGAATAATCTGGTAGAGCTTCATGGGAGTGCTAACATTTGACCAGAATTATTAGCACACAGCTACAGTGACCTATAATCCCCTGTTTAAATTTATTTTTTTTTAATGTTTATTTATTTTTGAGAGAGACAGAATGCAAGTGGGTTAGGGGCAGAGAGAGAGGGAGACGCAGAAGCAGGCTCCAGGCTCTGAGCTGTCAGCACAGAGCCCGACATGGGGCTCGAACTCACGAGCTGTGAGATCATGACCGGAGCTGAAGCCGGACGCTCAACCGACTGAGCCACCCAGACACCCCTATAATCCCCTGTTTAAATATTTGTCCATCACTTATGTTTGAATCTTAATTCACAGTTATTAAATCCAGGTATTTTTATTAATCATCCTCTCTTCTCTAATCTCTCTAATGGTGATTTAGGCGCTGTGTCTGAGACATTAAAGAGATGATAAGGCATAGTTCTTGATCTCACTCAGTTTACAATCTCTAGAGGACCCACTGCAATAACATGCACCCCAGCATGGATTAGTACCACAGAACTTGTAAAGCTCTAACCATGCTCTGAGGGGTTGGCCAGAGACTTATCTCATAATGAGTGACATTTTGCTTTTGTTTTCTTTTGCCAGAAGATTGTTTTTAAAGTTCACAGCAACGTCAGATTGGCTTATTCTTAACTGAACCTCTCGACTATAACAGTGGTTACAGAGTTTTAAATATGTACTCAGCATATATGATGCACCTTTTATAGAGAATGTCACTAACAAAAAGCCTTGAGGTAGATGTGATTATCCTACATTACAAATGAGAAAACTGAGACCAAAAGGTAAAAGAAACTTATCCGAATTTGCACAACTCAAATGCAGGAGAGATGAAACTTGGAAACCCACCAGTCTTATTTGAAAGCCATGGTTTGGGCCATGGTGCTTTGGTACCTTTTACTGAAATCTGGAGAATTGATTTTTAGTAAGTTCTAATCAATTTCCCTTTTACAGATTCTGATTTCTCATTTGTTCTTCAGGTTTAGAAAGTTTTTGATCCAAGCATTCCTCCCTTCCTCTTTTTAATATTATTTATTTTTTCCTTAGGTATCTACAGAAGAAGGCTTGAGTCTGGCCAGGGAATATAACTGTGCTTTTTTTGAGACTTCTGCAGCCCTCAGATTCTGCATTGATGACGCCTTTCACGGTCTAGTGAGGGAAATCCGCAAGAAAGAGTCCATGCCATCCTTGATGGAAAAGAAACTGAAGAGAAAAGATAGCCTATGGAAGAAGTTAAAAGGCTCATTGAAGAAGAAGAAAGAAAGCATGACATGATATCCTTGCTTCTAACTCCCTTATTCTCTTTCTGAATTTTATCAGTTGGACAATTCCATGTGTTGCATTTGGCTTCAATATTTTCTGTCTCTCTCTCTCTCCTTCTCTTTAAATATCTGCCTATAGGTAAAAGCAAGATCTGCATAACTGTACCTCTTGAGATAGTTTTGTTTTGCCCTTAACAGTTGGATGGATTTTGTCAATCAGCTGGATATGCTGTTTAAGTTTTTACAATATATTACTAAATAAAATTGACATTCCAATTGCCTCATTTCCCTTTAAAGAGTCTAGCTTCATTTGGTATGCTGTCTGGTTATAGAGGAAATTCAAAATTGCAGACAGAATGATAAAAGGCTCAGGGGATCTGCCTTTGCCTGATAAGACTCTGATTGTTTGCATTTCAGGAATCTCAGTAAATAATGAAGAAGCTCAGGAAACAATTCAGAGCAGGAGTCTGCAGCCTTGTTTTTCCTTAACTGTAGAAGGCTAGGTGCTTTTTAGTGAAGATAAACCTTAGTGGAATTATTAATAATAGGAACCAGTTGTGGCTTGTTGGAGGGCTGAAAGGAAATATCCCGGTATTTGCAGGGCTCTGCCCTGTTAGGCTTTGGCAAAATTATCACAGTAAAGTCACTGAGCTGTGGCAAAAGGATATTTTCCTTGTAGCCAGAAGAGAGGCTAATAGGAACTTGGTGGTTCAGATATTCATAAAAAGACACACTGTTCCCTCTCAGTGGGAGTCCCTCTTAGGACTGCTTCACCTACAGGGCAAGAGGCTTTTTGACCCAGAGACCCTATATTATCATGGGCTTAATTTCCCATCTCTTCTTACTTGAACCATGAAACACTACCAGTTAGAGGATTCTTTTTCTTACTTGTTTACAATGGATCACCATGCAAAATGAAATTGTCTATTCACTCATTGATCCCACTGTGTAATTTGGTTTATTCCAATTAAAGCTTAGAAAGTACCTAACTTGAACAGTTCTGAATGTTTAACAGACAACTGTTATTTAACAGCTAAACATGGGTTGGAATCCATCCAACCAATCTTCATGTGTTGGGGCAGTTTTTATCATAAATTAGAAAATAGGATGAAGGGTACACATACAGCATTCAAACACATATTATTTTTAATTCACAATGCCCCTAGCATTTGTTAATCTCTGAAAATGCAGGAATGACTCAAGGTAGCTTAACATATAGTGGGAAAGCTCACTTGGCTGAAGAATAGTTGGATTACACGTTATTAGGTAAGAAGATGCATTTCATATAGTAACATAGTTAACTGGAAGGAATTTAGAGATCATAATTTTTCAACTGGCACACTAAAATTTCAGCTTTAGTAGTGTACTTGTGGGTCCTTTTATTGCTTGGAGCCAAGGCTTTTGTCGAAACCACATGGACTTCATTGCTCTTGCTCCTATGCCCAGGGATCAAGGCACCAGGCATGCAATTAACTGCTGCCAACTCCCCTCCTTTGGTTTTTCCTCAACCCTCATATTCCATGGTGTAGGACACAAATTAATCAATTTTTTTCCCATTCCATAGTGTCCTGAAACCAAATCCACTATATCTTTTCATTCTCAGGCATTCATAATTAGGGGGAAAAACACATTTTAAAAAAGAACACATGGAGATGATATAAAGATATTCCTAGAGAACTGATTGCTTCCTCCTTTTCTTGGTCCTGAATGTTTAATACTCTGTTTCTGTCTTGTTAAAAATGGTTTAGTACATTCTTTGCCTTCTGTACATTCTTCTCCCTTTGCAGCCCCTGACCCCCAGAATTTTTCCAAGCCTGAGAAGACCCTGTGAATACTATATTCCACCAGACTCTTCTGTTTGCTAGAAGATGCAATCTAGGAAACATAGTACTTGGCACTTAGTTTTAGGTGATGAAACTATATCTTTGAAAACCTGATTACTGCCCAGTCTATGAATACTAATAGTATTTGGTGCATTTCCTAACATGATGGAGTCTTTGTAAGTTTTATTACTGTAAGCTCCACTGCCTTTGGCTCTAGAATTTATCTCTTTTATTCCTTCACTTTCTTTATACTCCTTGAGTGCTGATAAATAATTTATATAGTTTAGAAATTTTTAGTGAGGTTTAGATTGGGTAACATTTGCCAGGTCTAACCATTTCACTCTATGGAAGGAAGAAGGTCTGTAAATTATCACCTAGGGCTGCATGAATTTGAGATAGTTATCACAAGCAGAGATTGAGGCAGACTTCAAACATTCATTTAAACCATTCTTCCTTCTTTCTTCTGGAAGACTGGGCAGAAGGAAATGTTCCAGAAGAATAAAACCTAGATATTTCTGCCCAAGGTCTATTGATTCACACTCTCCTGGCATAAGACCAAAATGTCAGAATCTTGTTTTTGATCATTATCCCTGAAAACTTCCAACTGGAACTAGAAAATCTAAGTCAATCTCAAAAGCTCAGAGAAGAAAACCACAAACTACACCTGCCTACATTGCCAAGGAAGGGTCAAGAAACTCTTGAAAATAATCATCTGTATCCACTGTAGATGAATGTGTAATCACCAACACATTTTATCAAATAGTGAGTAAAAGCCTACTATGCACTAAGCACTTTTATAGATAGCACACTCACGTATATATGGTGTGTGTAAGTGCGTGTTTAATGAGGCACTTAGGAAATCCTAAATACAGTTTTCTGTCCTCTAGAAATGTATCATGTATCTATTTCTAGGTGTTTTTCATTAACATATCTTGTAGGTCCCTGTGATAAAATAATTTCTCAGATCAGATATAAGAGCAGTCTAAAATATTATATTTTGTGTTTAGTTGAGCTTGGGAGCTTCTATAGCAAATGCCAGTGAGGAAAAAAAAACATGGGCACTTGGGCCAAACATTACACACATCACATTCAGATGTGTAAGGAACAAATAGGTGCTTATTTCTAACTCATCTGTTCTTTCTCAAGAGCCCCTGACTAATGGGTAGTTGGGCGGGGAGGTGGGGATGGGTGGGAAGGGGGGGTTAGGGGGCACTAAATTTTAGTTCAGTGCAGTAATTTAATGCTAATATGGGGCAATCATTTAAGAAATATCTGTAAGTAATACAACCTCTGCCTTGTGTACTTAGGTCAGTGTTTTATCAAATTTTTGCCCTGTTTATTCTCCTTTATCAAACTGCATCTGTGTACAAGGGAAAGGTGTGGTTTATGGGACCTTGTGGCAGTAGAGTTCCCTCCTCATCTTCTAAGTCCCACAGTACCCTTTGCATCCTCTTTAATCTTTTTAAGCAAGGGTCTGCCAACAAATTGGAAAACTTAGAAGAAATGGATAAATTCCTAGAAACATAACCTACCAAAACTAAAGCAGGGAGAAATAGAAAACTTGAGCAAACAGGTTACCAGCAATGAAACTGAATCAGTAATCAAAAAACTCACAACAAACAAAAGTCCAGGACCACATTGCTTTACAGATGAATTCTACCAAATATTTAAAGAAGAGTTCATACCGGGGCAGCTGGGTGGCTCAGTTGGTTGGATGTCCGACTTTGCCTCAGGTCATGATCTCGCGATTCATGAGTTCGAGCCCCTCATGGGGCTATGTGCTGACAGCTCAGAGCCTGGGGTCTGCTTCGGATTCTGTGTCTCCCTATCTCTCTGCCCCTCCCCTGCTTGTGCTCTGTCCCCCCACCCCTCTGAAAAATGAACATTGAAAAAATTTTAAAAAAAGAAGAGCTCATACCTATTCTTCTCAAAATATTCCAAAAAATGGAAGAGGAAGGAAAACTTCCAAATGATACTATGAGGCCAGCATTATCTTGATAAGTAAAACCAGATAAAGGTATCACAAAAAAAAAAGAAGAAGAAGAAGAGAGAGAGAGAACTATAGGCCAATATCTTTGATGAATACAGATGTAAAAATCCTCAACAAAACATTAGCAAACAGAATCCAATCATACATTAAAAAAAATCATACACCACAATCAAGTGGGATTTATTCCCAGGATGCATGGATGGTTCAATATTTGCAGAACAGTTAACATGATACATCACATCAATAAGAGAAAGGGTAAAAACCCTATGATCATTTCAATAGATGCAGAAAAAGCATCCAACAAAGTACAACATGGATTCATGATAAAAACCCTCAACAATATATGTTTAGAGAGAACATACCTCAACATAATAAAGGCTTTACATGAAAAATCCACAGCTAACATCATACCCATCATTCCTAAGGTCAGGAACAAGACAAGGATGTCCACTCTTACCACTTTTATTCAACACAGTACTGGAAGTCCTAGCAACAGCAATCAGACAACACAAAGAAATAAAAATTACCAAATTGGTAAGGAAGAACTAAAACTTTCACTATTAGCAGATGACATGATACTATATATAGAAAACACTAAAGACTCCACCAAAAAAGTACTAGAACTGAAGTGAATTCAGTAAAGTCACATGATACAAAATCCATGTACAAAGGTCTGGCCAAGTTCTTTTTTTTTTTTTTCAATTTTATTTTATTGTCATAAAATTGTCATAATTGTCAAAAAAAACCCCACTTGACATGAGATCTACACTCTCAATAAATTTTTAATTGTACAATATATTATTGGTGACCAGAGGTACAATGTTGTACATCAGATCTCTAGAACTTATTCATCAGCTTGAAACTTTATGGCCTTTCATTAGTAATTCCCCATTTCGTCCCCACCCCCCCAAGTCATGGCAACTATCTGATTCTGTTACTGGACTCGTTGACTCAGTGGCATGTTGAAGGTAGGCAAGTTGGGCCATGACAAATAAGCACTTTCTGCTAGTGTCCATGAAATTGCTCTTTGCTTTTGGGTCTAAAGGTCCTTCCCAACATGGTGCCTTTATTCTGACCCCATGTCTCCTTCAGGCACCTCTATCAGCACCTGTGCCTCTCTTTGGGATAGCTTTCATGCCACACACAGGCCATGGGGATTCCCGAGTGCTGCCTCAGTAAAGCTTTGCAACTCTGCCCCCCACCTCTGTCTAGTTCATGTGGGGCTGCCCACAAGGAATCTAGTTTACTCCTAGTATTAATGAGCAAAAGTGATATATATGCATAGATCAATGAGAATGTGTTCTATCAGCTGTAAACAATAAGTGTGCCCATGACCATGGGACTTGGGTTACTAGCCCAAGTTCTGAAATTTCCCTGTGGTTGACTGTAGGGAATCCCCCACCATTAGTCAGCCTGAGGGACCTAGGGTGCAGAATTAAGAAGAGGATCTCGATGTATAGTCCATTTGCTTTTTAGTATCTCTTTTCTGCAGGCCATCTGCTCGGAGTAGGCTGCATGTTTTTCTTTTCTCTAAGTAATTTTTTAACAACATGCTGGCATGTAAAATAAACAAGAAAACAGAATTTAATAGTCCAAGATGAGAAATGATTTGCTTGTTATAGGTGGCTTCTATTCTTCTGCTTTTAAAGCACCAAAATACACTGCTTTAAAATATGGGAACCCATCTCAATAAAGACGTTACATATTTTTTTAAAAAGCCATGGATCTGGCAAAATTTTAAGGTAGAATATATTTTAAAATATTTCAAAACAGAGTGTTCCCCATCACACATGTAATATCTAAGAATAAGTCTTCTGACCATCTTTATATAAATTGAAGTTGTAGTTCTTCTGGTTTGGGTCTTTACATGGTACTAGAAGATGTACTAAAACCTACCTCACCTAAATCCTCTACTGTCAGCTCGCACTTGAACACTTGAGCTTTGCTTGAGATTTTCCCATTAGAGTTTCTATCCAGGGTTAGATGTCAAAGTGCCATCATTTTATTCGGGCCATAGATCCACTATAAACGTAAATTTAAGAAAGTAGAAAATTTCTCATTAAAATATCAATGACATAAATATATTTGTCCTATGATTGCTACTTTTAACAGCAGAGCAGAGGGGCCTATGATGGAAAGGACAAAGAATGTGTGAATTTTTATGGGTGAAGAAGAGCACCTAGACCATGCATCATTTAGGGGATAGCAGGTCCACGTAGCCTACTGTACCTAAAAGTGGGGGATGTACAGGATAGAACAATGCAAACAGCAAGGTGATAGGATCATGCAGAAATTAAAGGGATGCTGTCCATCAAAGCTGGGAGTAAGAATGTACAGAATGTACAGAAAACTCACACTGTATCCTACTTCGTTTGACCTTTTGCTTCAGTCCTGTTCTGCCTCTAATATTCCATTACATATCAAGATAATTTGGTGTAACCCTCTCCTTTCAACATACTAGTGTAAATCATGAAACTGTATGGATAAGAAAGGACATCAATAAATCAACATTTCAGCCCTGTAAAAAATAGGCACAAAGTTCTAATATCTGTGACATATGTATCCAATTCATTTAAAAAATATATTCTGTAGTAAATAACCTTTGTTCCCCCAAAAAAGTTAAATAAAAATAAGTCAGTTAATTAATCAATTAAATACTAGTGTTTCAAGCAACCATAAAAATCCTGATAACCTGGTTCCCTCCTATAGGAGAGGAAACTGAGGTTTAGAGCAAAGAGAAGCCTGCAGGCATGCAAGGTCAGCCAGGCCTCTTCACCTTCATTCTGGTGATCCTTTTAGTGCCCCTCAATGCCCTTTAGGGACCAAAAAGGCTAAAAACCAATATGAAAATGCCTGTCCCTTTAATGTTTTCTGGTCTCTCAAGGAAGAGACAGAGAGGGAAGAGATATGTGACAACTTCAGGCTCATGAGGTGTCAGCAACTCCAGACACCAATTTCTGCTAGAATAACTTTAGGTTATTATATGTTCCATTTTTAGTAAAAATTATCTCAAAAGAAGGAAAAAATTCTTTTGATGTGCCCAGCATGCCACTAAGATCACAACAACAATTTATTCTGTGGACTGTCTATGTTGCAATTTGGGTATCATTCAGCTTTCTCTAGAGGTGTAATTAAAACCCGCTAATAAATAAATGAAAAAAAAGGTGGTTTCCAGAATAGATCCACAGTGTCTCTTTAAAATCTATGAAATATGAGGACTGTTTACCTCCTTTTTTAGCTTAGGCCAATAGGACACTGAGAGCAATGCTATTGTAAGTCATCCTTTGGATAGTGCTTTAGACAAGGGAGCAAGCATGTCAACTAAGGGGAATTTACCAAAGATTTAAAATGTATCTTTATTGAGAAGTGCTGGACTTACAGCAATTAGAGTGTATGTTTATGTGCAGAAGAGGTAAAGAGATGAATAAAAACACTATCAGTGTGCCACTGCCCTGGAGACACCTGAAAAGCTCAAAACTACTATGAATTACACATGCAAAAGTTCTCTGTTCACATCGTGCCTAAATCACACATAGACTATAACTTTTGTTCACTTAAGTCCTTCACCTTTCTGAGAGCTAATCAGTTGCCACATAACATGGAGATGAGACCAGGACACAAAAAGGATAGTCTTTGAATGGTTTATCTTGGCCTTTGGCATACGTTGTTTTCTTTTCTCTTCCTTCCTCCCTCTCTTCTTCCCTCCCTCCCTTGCTTTCCAGAGACAAAGAGCATGAGCAGGGGAGGAGCAGAGGGAAGGGGAGAGAGAGAACCTCAAGGCTCCACACCCACCACAGAGCCCGATGTCGGGCTAGATCTTACAACCATGAGATCATCACTTGAGCCAAAATCAAGAGTCGGACACGTAACCAGCTGAGCCAGCGAGGT
This sequence comes from Panthera onca, assembly GCF_046562875.1. Classification (NCBI taxonomy): domain Eukaryota; kingdom Metazoa; phylum Chordata; class Mammalia; order Carnivora; family Felidae; genus Panthera; species Panthera onca. The sequence continues at coordinate 62,532,323 of NC_138350.1, read as the reverse complement.
GCCCCACGTAATTTATTTTATAGCATAACCTGTGAATTTATTAGGTTTTTTATAGGTTAATAATAGAAATTATTTGTATCCTTCCTTCTGTCATTGAGAGGAAAGAAGAACTCTATAGACATAAATATAGGACCAAAAAAGTCAAACTAAAATGATAGATGATCCACTAATTTGCAAATAGCTAACTCACTGACATATATTCATGCATGTTAATCCACTCAACATTCATTTATTCCTGTATTTGTTCACTTAATATTTTTGAGCTCCTGTTGTATACAGCACACCTTGCTTGGCATTTTTTAAATTAACTTCTCAGTAATCACATAATAAACCAAACCATTCAAATATACATTGAAAAATACTTCTTGAGTACCTACTCTGTCAAGTACTGGACTAAGCTCTGGGGATATAATTATACAAAAACAGGGTTGGCCCTTGGACTCTTGGAGCTTATAGTCTAAAGAAGAGGGGCGCCTGGGTGGCTCAGTCAGTTAAGCGTCTGACTTCCGCTCAGGTCATGATCTCACGGTTTGTGAGTTCAAGCCCCGCATTGGGCTCAGTGCTGACAGTTCGGAGCCTAGAGCCTGCTTCAGATTTTGTGTCTCCCTCTCTCTGCCACTCCCCTGGTCATGCTCTCTCTTTCTCTCTCTTTCTTTCTCAAAGAATAAATGAACATTAAAAAAAAATTAAAGAAGAAACAGAGCAATGAACTATTTAGATTTGTAATTTTCAAATTGGGACTATAACCAATACTATAATGGGAAGCTATGGAGTGAAAATATTGTCCATTAGTAGGGGAATTTTAGTAGGTGAGGACTTCTCTGAAGACATGAAGATTGGCTTGGGGTACCAAGGAGAAGCACCATTTATTTAGGCCAAGGGGAGAGGGATGATGTTAAGGTGTTCTGGGCATCAAGAGTAGCATGCACATCAGCCCCAAGGCTAGTGGATTCATGGTGAGTATGGATGATTGGCATAGCAGGGATGGAAAAGAGTTCTATGATATGAGTAGACAGGAGGAGAAATTGGGAATAAGACCATGCAGGTCTGTTCAGGGTGAGAGTTATGAGTTTGCTCTTTATCCTATGAAAAATGAGATCCTGTTAAAAAGATTTAAACAGATGAATTATAAATTATTTGCCTTGTAAAATAGTAATTCTGGCTCTGGAGAATAGATTGGGAAGAGAATAAAATACCATAACTCCATTTTATCAGAAATTATCTAATTGAATACCTATAATTTACTCAGGGCTGAATAAAAATTTTTGAAAACTGGTCACCCTCTGGAACATGTGATGCTGTCATTTTTATAGCAATGACCATACATTCTTTCCTCTTCTTCATATCGAAGTTTACAAAGCCCTTCTCTGAACAGACCAAGGAATTTATTCATTCTTCAGGATTCTTTCAACTATATCCAGGAAAGTATGGCTAATGCATGTCACGATTTCATTGAACATCCTTATAGTGTTCCCTAACATGCTGGTATTCCCACACATCAGTCTAATGCCTATTATGACATCTTGATTTCTGCACCTCATCCCAATTCATTAATGTCACTCCTTGGACATTCAGAACACAATTTATAGGAATCGATTGAGGTTATTTTGTTGTACTGTGTTTTATTGTTAATTGAGAAGCTAATCAAGTTCGTAGAGATCACGGAAGATGAAGGTATCAAACTTCATTAGTAGAAAACAGGATGTGTTTGCCCAATAACTGGAGACTCTTGTTACAAAGAAAGAAGATCATCAGCCCTTAAGAGGTTGTGCCCAAGGAAAATGAATGTGGTGAGGATACATCACATCTGTGAGAAACAAGGCAACAAAGCTTATTTTTTTCCTCAAAGTTTTTCTGAGCCTCTAGTTTGACCCTGTTGTTAATCTCAGTAAAAGGAAGGAAAGTGAACAAATATTGTGATCTTTCATTATATGTCTTGTTTTTATGTTTCTTTTTCTAGTTCCCTAATCTAATGTACCCTAAATGGGTTCATATTTTCCAAGAGAGCTTTATCCCTTTGGAACTCTGAAGGAGAACAGAAAACAAAAGTAAACAAAGTACATGATAAAGAACATAGTGATTCTCACAAAGTTCAGGTTATTTGTCCTATAAAACTAACCCCTGACTAGGGATGCAGTAAATATACATTTTCAAAACAAGTTTGAGGCTCCCGGCTTAGAATCTTAGGCTCCTCCTATTTCTTATTTCAATTTCCTTTATTAGCCCTTATCATTCAGAAAAAGGGCCTGAATCAGATTTTTTTTTGAATACACCATGGAAGAGACAAGTAGGGGGTTGCTGTTACCCCTTATTGGCTATTATATAAACCATCAATAGTCATCTGTATGGATGATCACAGAAATTTCAGAAACAAACCCAAAGTTCCCAGCAAACATGTACTGATTAAAGTGAATTTAGGGAGACTGCTGTTTCCAAAATAGGGCATAGACTTACTATTTCCTGATTCTCTCCCTTGAAATTCTTCATCAAACAATGATAATTCTGAAAACTGGAAGAGGAGACCACCTAGAAACCTCAAAAACTAAGAGATGACATTATAAGTTTCTAGAGTCTCTATTATTTCTTATATATTCCCAGACTATGTGCTGGAGAAGACTGACGGGAGGAAGGAAGGAAGGAAGGAAGGAAGGAAGGAAGGGAGGGAGGGAGGGAGGGAGGGAGGGAGGGAGGAAAATAGAAAAGGAAGAGAGGGGAGAGGAGGGGAGGAGATGGAGGGGAGAGAAGAAAGAAGGGAAGAAGGAAGGGAGAAGGGAGGAGGGAGGAGGGAAGATGATGTATGAAAGGAGAAATGAGGGAAAGAGAAAGAAAAGTATGCTCTCTCTGGCCAAAAGATGGAGAAAAAAAAGTCCAAAAGAGACATAATGGGGAGTCCCAGGCCCTGATTCATAACCAAGGTCCCAGCAATTGCCAATCAGCCAGCAACAGCACCAGAAGTAGGACCCAAACTGTATAAGCTTCTACTTTACAACTTGGTCTTGCAGCAATTTGATCCACTGGTAGTAGGAAACTCCAGGACATCACATCTCTACTTTGGAACCAGGGCAATGTGGGTAGAGGACCACAATTACCAATGGGCTACAGCAAAACTTCAAAACACTACAGCACCCACAAGTGGGGCACTAGGTGTCAATCTGATCTGGAAGTGACAGCATCAGTATAGTCCTTCTTCTCTTCCCTCTACCTAGTGACATAGGGAGACCCAGGCTCAGTGGCTTCTGCCCTCTTGCTTACCCAGAATAGGGATTAGTGATAGAAGAGGAGTGCCTTTTGTCTATGCATATAGCACCAGCAGAGACTAAGTCCCAGCACTACCAGAATAATGAAGCAAAGCAAATTAACATTGGAATCTGTAAACTGTCATTGGAACTAAAGCCTATAAAAGTAGAACAGTACCTATACTGTACCTAAGCAGCACAACTATCTGAAATAGGAAATTAAGTGGGATCAACAATCTTCTATCAAGAAAATTAAAATGTTCAGGATAAAATAAGTCATTTGTCATACCAAAAACAAGGAAAACCATGATCTGAATAAGACAATCAATTGATGCCAATACCATGATGACTCAGATGTTGAAATTATATGAAAACTATTTTAAAGCAGCTTTCATAAAATTTCTTCAACAGTCAGTAATGAATTCTCTTGAAACAAATGAAAAAAATAGAAAATATAGCAAAGAAATAAAAAATTTTGAAAAAGAACCAAATGGGAAGTACAGAACTGAAAAATACAATAACTGAAATTAAAAAAAAAACAACCTCATTAAATGACCTCAAAAGTAGAATGGAGATGACAGAGGATAGAATTAGTAAATATGAAAACATATCAATAGAATTCATATAATCCAAACAACAGAATACTGAAATAAAAATGAACAGTCTTTTCTGCACAGTGAAGGAAATGATCAACAAAACAAAAAGGCAATCTACTGAATGGGAGAAGATATTTGCAAATAATATATCCAATAAAGGGTTAGTATCCAAAATATATTAAAAAAAACTTACACAACATCAAAAAAACAAATAATCCCATTAAACCTGGCAGAGGATTTGAATAGAAATTTTTATTTTCTTTCATTCTTTTTTATTTTAGAGAGAGAGTGTGTGTGAGTGGGGGAGGGGCAGAGGGAGAGAGAGAATCTTAAGCAGACTCCACTCTCCGTGCAGAGCACAACATGGGGTTCTATCCCATGACCCTGGGATAGAGCTAAAATCAAGAATTGGACATAGAACTAACTGAGCCACCCAGGTGCCCCAAATAGACATTTTTCCAAAGAAGAAACACAGATGGACACCAAACACATGAAAAGATGCTCAACATCACTAATCATCAGGGAAATTCCAATTAAAACTACAATGAGATATCACCTCACACCAGTCAGAATGGCTAGTATCAGACAGACAGGATATAACAAGTGCTGGCAAAGAGAAAAGGGAACTCTCACACACTGTGGGTGAGAATGCAAACTGGTACAACCACTGTAGAAAAACAGTATGGAGGCTCAAACAATTAAAAATGAGAAATAGGAATATTATATGATCCAGTAAATTTCACTACTGGGTATTTACCCAAAGAAAATGAAAACACTAATTCAAAAATATATATGTACCTCTATGTTTATAGCAGCATCATTTCTTTAAAAATATAATCTATTGTCAAATAAACAACAACACACAACACCCAGTGCTCATCTCAACAAGTGCCCTCCTCAGTGCCCATCACCCACTTTTCCCTCTGCACCACTCCCCACCAACCCTCCGTTTGTTCTCTGTATTTAAGAGTCTCTTAAGGTTTGCCTCCCTCCCTCTCTGTAACTTTTTTTCTCCCCTTCCCCTTCGCCCCCGGTCTTCTGTTAAGTTTCTCAAGATCCACATATGAGTGAAAACATATGCTATCTGTCTTTCTCTGACTGACTTATTTCACTTAGCATAATACCCTCCAGTTCCACCCACATTGCTGCAAATGGCCAGATTTCATTCTTCCTTATTGCCAAGTAGTATTCCATTGTACATATAAACCACATATTCTTTATCCATTTATCAGTTGATGGACATTTAGCCAAAAATAATTTGGCTATTTTTGAAAGCACTGCTGTAAACATTGGGGTACATGTGCCCCTAGCAGTATCATTTCTAATAGGCAAAATATGGAAACAACTTAAGTGTCCACCAACAGGTGAAAGGATAAAGTGCACACTCATGTGCACACACACACACACAAAGGAAAAATACTAGGCCATAAAAAAAAAGAATGAGATCTTGCCATTTGGGAGAACATGGATGGACCTTCAGGGTACTATGCTCAGTGAAATAGGTAAGACAGAGAGAGACAAATAGCATTTGACTTCACTTATATGTGGAATCTAAAAATAAAAACAAAGAAACAACAACAACAAAAAGAAACAGACCCATAAATACAGAGAACAAACTAATGGTTGTGACAGGGAAGGGGGTGGGGAGATAGGCAAAATGCGTGAAGGGAACTGGGAGGAACAGGTTTCCAGTTATGGAATGAGTAAGTCATGAGGATGAAAGGTACAGAATAAGGAATATAGTGAATGGTATTGTACTAGTGTTGTATGGTGACAGATGGTAGCCATGCTTGTGGCTGCATAATGTAGAGAGTTGCTGAATCATGATGTTTTAAACCTGAAACTAACCTAATGTTGTGTGTCAACTACATGAGAGAGAGAGAGAGAGAGAGAGAGAGAGAGAGAGAACGAACAGAGTGTCAACATCCTATGGCATAATGACAAAAGATCTAATATTCATTTTACCAAAGTCCCAGAAGGAAAGGAGAGCAAAGACTGAAAAATTATTCAGAGAAGTTATTGTAGAAAATTTCTCAAATTGGGTGAAATGCATAAACATACAGATACAAGAAGCTGAGAGAAGTATAAACAGGATAAGCCCAAAGAAATCTATATTAAGACACATCATGATTAAACTGAAAACAAAGAGAAAAAAATCTTTAAAGCAACCAGAGAGAAATGCATTAACAATAAAAGGAAAACCAATTTAAATGACAGGAGATGTCTCATGTGAAACCAAGGAGACCAGAGGGAAGCGGCACAACATTTTTTAAATACTGAGAGAAATGAAGTGGCAACCCAAATCTTATATCAAGTGAAATGACCCTGTAGGAATGAAAGGGAAAGAAACCCATTCTCAGATGACAGGAAAGGAAGATAATTTGTTGCTAACATATGTTTTATGTCCAGCTTTTAGAATGGCTAAAAGAAGCTCTTCAGAGACAAATAAAATGATGATAGTGTCTGGGACCTTCAGAAAGGAGAGAATTGGGTAAATATAGAAGAGGCTAAATAGAAGAAAAGTGTGCACAGAGGATAGGTCTTGGGCTAGGCTAGGCTACTTTGTGGACCAGGGTATGGCAAGGCAATGAAGTCAATGTTTCTAGGGCCTTTTCTGCCTCCTCCATGTTGTATGTTTTATCTGTCCTTTAAATCCCATTAAACAAGCTTCTAGTTTTGTTCTTTCAAAACTGCCTATCACTTGATCCTCACTGATTTCAAACAAATGGTCTTAAGCAACCAAATAAGCAGTATAATATTAGGCAAGTTACAATCTTTCTGAGCCTCAATTTCTTAATCTGTAAAATAGGAATGATAAAAAAGAGTATTTCACAGATAGATGTGAACAATAAATGAGGTATATACATTAAAATACATTGCATAGTTTCTTATACAGTGAGTGTTAAATAAGTAAGTAAATGAATAAATGTAGCTTGTGTTGGTGAAGTAACACAATTGTGCTCTGGGCTTTCCAGAGACAAGATGGGAAAGTCTTGCCATAATGTACTTTGACAGAGAGTACATGAGTCTATTTGGAAAATAATATTAGCCTTCCTCCTTTTAGAAGTCAAAAGCCAGCATGCTTGGAGCAAAACAAAATAATTTGTGGTCTTTAAAAGATGGAAGCAAGGGGAGTCTTTATTTTTGCTTTTGTACTCTATCTACAAAAGAAGGTCAAAAAGGAGGGTTCTCCCATTACAACTTCAGCCTGGTAGATACCAATGCTAAAATGCCCAGAAAATAGAGAATGAAGTCTCAAATGGATGTCAAATATACCCAACTCTATTAAAAGGCAGGTCACCACTGCCTATGTCTCATTTCTTAATCAAGTCACCGACCTTTAAGTAAATCAAGGCCTAAAAAAAAAAAAAGAACCTTTTCCACTGATGTCATAACATCAGTAAACTTATTATATGCTCTATAATTAAACTGATGTTCAACCATGCAATTTCCCCAATGTAGTAGAACAGCCAACAGGCTTGAAATCAATGCCCTTGTGATGCACAGATCTGGTTGGTTCTATTTTAATTATTCAAGGAAATAAAATCTAAAAGGTCTTTGATGAATATTGTTTAAATGTTTAAGCGGGCAGATTCCAGCGGATATGTAACAGAACACAACATAATTGCAGGGAAGAGGAAAAGGAAAAGACATCTCAATTTTAAATACATCGTAATTCACCCAAGCTCCAAATTGCACTGAAATATAAGTAGCAAATTTAAGTCTTCAGAGAGGATCTAAGGACTCCACACTATGAAAAAGAGGAAGAGTGGAAAATGGGGAAAAAAACATATTCATTTGTAGGTTAGCCTTTCTTAAAAAAAATCAATCCTAAGCGTGGAAATTCAATTTAAAAGGAAAATTCATTCAAGAGTAATTATTTAGTTTGGAAAGAGATTCTTCAATTACAATGGTATTCACTTCAGTAAATGCAGCCCTCACCCTGACCCTGTGCATTTAAAAGACTTTTATATTTGCAGAGACTAAAAGCCTTGAAAGCACACCCAGAGCCAAGGGCCAACTAGAAGAGAGAACAGAAGAGAAATACGGTCAAAAGTTGAGAGCTGGATTAATAGCATTAGGGTTAAGATCATAAGACTTATAAAAGATCAATGAAAAGGCAAATGGCTAAGGGAAGAGATAGGAGGAATAGAAGCAAACAGCTTTATTATATTTGAAGAATTAACTCCAAATAGGAAAAAGGAAACTCAACTGTGGGCACACAGAAATGTATTAAAAATAGCAAAATCAAATCTTACCACTTTCTTGTTCCATCCAAACCACTAACAGCTTCTCATCACTGCAAAGCTTTAATGCAGATCATAAGCTCCTGCATGAGCCGGCCCCTATCTAACTTTCTCCCAGCACATTGAGTCCACTGATAGAACACAGACCTCACATAATACTTGAAACTGAATTCATTTCAATAGTTTCTTTGCCTTCAACATTAGTTCAAACTATTTGAGCAACAGAATATCTGACTCAGAAGAACTTAAACCATACAACAGCTCTGTCACTTCACATAAAAAGAAGTATAAGGTAGGATGGCTCTGGGGTAGCTCCTATTCAGTTAATTCAGGATCTCAAAAAGGGTCTTGAAAAAGACGTACATTCTTTAGAGCTTTTACTCTGCCATTCTTAATGTGTGACTAGCTTCTTCATAGTTGCAAGATGGCTGTAGCATCACATCCTCCCACATCTATATCCATAAGAAAGAACAGGCATTAACTCTTCCCTATTACTTTAAGAGCTAAGAACTCCTCCCAGAAGCAACATCTGCAGACTTCTGAGGTATCATTGATCAGAATGACACCACATGTCAGTGGTGAGGGGAATGTTACTACCGTGACTGATTTAGATACAGCAAGATTTGCTTTCTGATCCAGCCTTTTTCGAAGTGCAGAGCCTTTTGCTATAAGACAAAATCAGTGTTATCTTAGCAGGGGAAGGCTGCTGTCCAGGAGGAGAGTAGAGGGTAGGCTTCTGAGTCAGTCACAATGGCTGCAACCACCTTGACACGCTAGAGACTTCTCTCTTAGCCAGGCAGTAGCCATGAGACGGTAAAGATATCAATCATCATTTGAAATGCAGGGCATTTTAATGTTGGTAATTCTATTTGGAAATCTTACCTAGTTTACTTTGTGTGTTAAGGCATGCCTCCCAGGAATTCACCAGCAAGGGATTTTTCATATTTCATATTTTGTCTCTTTTAGGACCCAGAACTATGAAGAACTATCCTCGCATTTGTAGAATTTACCTATAGACGGTAACTTCTAAACATGCAGTGTGTTGCTACAAGACAGAGGAAATTAGCAAGGTCTATCAGTATATGCTATTCTTTTACAATAAGGAAGGGGAGGCGCCTGGTGGGCTCAGTTGGTTAAGTGTTCGACTTTGACTCAGGTTATGATCTCACAGTTCCTGAGTTCGAGCCTGACGTCGGGCTCTGTGCTCACAGCTCAGAGCCTGGAGCCTGCTTCGGATTCTGTGTCTCCCTCTCTCTCTGCCCCATCCCCACTCATGCTCTGCCTCTCTCTGTCTTAAAAGTAAATAAAACATTAAAAAAAAATTTAAAAATAAAGAAGGAAATTTATTTTGATGTTTTCTTTTCCCCATTTTTCCAATGAGTTAGTACCTTTATCTTCAATATTTTTAAACTTCTGATAAACAAAATAAGATATTCACTATTTTGCAAAGAGAAAGATCAATATGACATTACTTATGTATTTCATTGCATACAGTAGATATATACTTGAAAAGTAGTATGCATAATTTCATATTTTATAAGTTTATAAAATGAAGGCTACCCTTTACAGATTGTGTGTGTGTATATGTGTGTGTGTGTGTATACACACACATACACAAATTATGTGTGGTTAGTATGAAGTTCTATATGCAATAACTTGTTTTTTTCACTAAATTATTTATAAACATAATTCTTAATGACTACAAAAAAGCCCATCATATTTACCTATCATATAATACTTAATCATATAATTTTGAACATTTAATTTGTTTAGGTTTTCAATTTGAGAATATCACAGTGATGGCATATTTATACACGATTTTTGTCTGCTTTTCAAATTATGTCCTCAAGATTTTGAACAAATTGCTAAATGCGCCAAACTGTTCCCTAGTAAAAGTATGTCATATCAATTTACAATCCCCCAAAAATGCTATGAATAACAATTTATTTCAGCTATAAGCACAGTTAGAACCTGCTATAGGGCAAGATATAAAACACCAGTAATTTTTTTAAAGGTTTATTTTTCTTATCATTCTAGTTTCAGGTTGGAGTGTTCTTGATTCTCTCTGCCCCCTTGTTCAAAAGTCAACTCTCAATGAAAAATTAATTTCACCAAACTTCTAAGGCCAGCAGGGAACAATAAGGGCTGAAGATCACATAAATACAGATAAAGATCTGCACACACTTTTGCTCCTTGACCGAATTCTCTCCTGTTTTCAGGTCAAAGCGCCCCTAACTCTTCCCGCCATCAATAACCATCATCTCCCTGGTCAGGCAGACTTTAGCAGACCCCCATCTTCATGGAAAGTGCATCTCCATACCATTCACACTATGCTGCCTACCTATTCCATACAGTGCCTTGTCTGAGATTGGACTTAGAGAAAAACTCCAGGTCTTCAAAGTAATCTATTCATTGGAATTAATACAGGCAGCACAAAACAGGATATTGGTATCTGACTGGGAAGATATCAAGGCCCATTCACAAATTCACCACCTTCTAGATAGTGTATTTGCTTCCCTTTTTCTATGTCTGTCAATCATATTTATTCTCACTTTTTTTGTTGTTCAATATTACTTTACCTCCCGCCTTGCAACAGCTCTGAATCCCAACCCCCTAACGTAATCCTCAGATGAAATATGGGCAAGATGTCTATAACTAGTCCCCTGAACATCACCTGACAGATAGACATACAATGGGAATTCTTTGAAATTTAAGAATAAAAACCTTTTTATTATAAAATCAATATGTACTATAGAGAAACAATAAAATAATGTAAAGAAAGATAAAAGCCATCTTTAATTCTTGTGATCACAGAGAACTACAAGTAACACTTTGGTATATAACCTTTCAAATATTTGTAATGGCTTCCCAGTATCCTATCATTTAAAGGTAATATAACTTATCTAAAGTAATTTTCTATTGTTGGAGACTTAGCCATATTTCAACATTTTACAATTACAAATAGAATTATGTTGAACAGTGTGCCATTTTTAACTGAGAGGCAGCGAAGACTGATAAAGGGAGCCCTGGGGTCCTTAGGAGACCTTAACACCTGCTGTGGTTCTGCTACTCACCACACATACAGCTTTGGGAAGCCAATTTAACTCCGTGGTCTTGAGCTTTCCTCTGTCAAATAAAATTTTTATTGAAATGATCTCTAAGTTACCTTAGGGGTGAGGATGATGATTTGGCATTGGGAAAACCATTTATATGCTTTTATAAGTCTTCAGTTAATCCTCTTACTTCATTCTATGCTTCCTAATTACCTAAGTTTCTCATTAAAGTGCTTGTATTGGGTTCCTGTGGCTTCTGTAACAAATTGTAACAAACTTAATGGCTTAAAACAACAGAAATGGATTCTCTGATAGTTCTAGGGGTTACAAGTTCCAAAATCAAGGTGTTGGCAAAACGATGCTCACTCCCAAGCCTCTAGGGAAGGATTCCTCATTGCCTCTTTTAACTTCTGGTGGCCGCAGGAATTCTTTGGTTTGTCCCATCATTCCAATGTCTTCCTCCCTGGTCACATTGCTTTCTTCTCTTCTGTCTCCCTGTTTTGTGTTGTCCCTGTGCTCTCCAAAAGGATACATGTGATTGCAGTTAGGGCCAACCTAGATCATTCAGGATAAGTACTTCCGCTATCCTTAATTTAATTATCTTTTACCACATGTGGTATTACAGACTAAATGTTTGTGTCCCTCTAACATTTTTATGTTGAGGGGTACCTGGGTGGCTCAGTCAGTTAAGCATCTGACCCTTGGTTTTAGCTCAGGTCATGATCTCATAGTTTGTGGGTTCAAGCCCTGCATTGGGCTCCACGCTGACAGTGCAGAGCCTGCTTGGGTTTCTGTCTCTTTCCTGCTCATGCTTTCTCTCTCTCTCTCTCAAAGTAAATAAATAAACTTAAAATTTTTTAATTAAAAAATAAAATTTGTATGTTGAAATCCTAATCCCTGGTGTAATGGTATTAGCAAGTAAGACCACTGTGGCAGGTGATTAGGTCATTAGGGTGAAGCGCTAATGAATAGGATTGGTGTCCCTACAGAAGAGATATAAGAGCTTGCTGCTTCTCCCTGTGTTCTCCACCACGTGAGGGTATGAGAAAACCATTATCTACGATCCAGGAAGAGAACCCTCATCACACACTGGATCTGCCAGCACTTGATCTAGGACTTCCCCACCTCCAGAACTGTGAGAAATAAATTTCTGTTGTTTAGCAGCCCAAACAGATTAAGCCATATAGTAATGTTCAATTTTGCCATATAAATAGGTAATATGCTCCAGAGATTAGTGCACAGATGTATCTTTTTGGAGGCCATCATTTAGGCCAGTAAAATGTTCAATATAAATTATTTCTCTCTGAGCTGTGCTCCATGATCATGGCCAGTTGCAGACATTCGAGTTCAACTAAAACCAACCCTACTAGGAATACCTTACTCAGGACTCTGTAAGCTGACTGATTTCATTAAAAATTTGCCTTTCAGTTTTCATTGTTATTGAGGACCTGTATAAACTGGAAAAACTACCAGTAGACTAACAGGGTTATATGTAAGGTACACAGTGAGATGGGGTAAAGGAAGAAGCTAGAGAGCTTGGAAGGGCCTCTCTCAGGAATGGCATTTTTTTTTAATTAAAAAATTTTTAATGTTTATGTATTTTTGAGAGAGAGAGAGAGAGAGGGAGGGAGAGGGAGAGAGAGTGCAAACAGTGGAGGGTCAGAGACACAGAGGGAGACACAGAATCTGAAGCAGCTCCAGGCTCTTAGCTGTCAGCATTGAGCCCGACGCAGAGCTCAAACTCACAGACACCTAACTGACTGAGCCACCCAGGCACCCCAGAAATGGCATTTTTAAAACAATGCCAAGCAGATTGGGTTTTATTTTGAATGATGTAAGAGATCTTCCAGAAAGATATAGAAGTGTATAAAACAGATTTGAGATGGACAAGACCAAGAGCAAAAGTCTAGCTAGGAGGCTCTTGCAGCAAATTAATGGATAAGTGATGAGTAAGTAAGCTATGTAAGACATGAAAGAAGGAGAAATGAAAAAAACCTTGATGACTGATTAGAAGGGAGCATCCTTGGCCTCTCAACTCATTCTGTTTTAAAAGTAGCTCCTCATAGTAATTTGGTGTTAATTTCCTTTCACATGGACTATTTAACATGGTGCTTTGAAAGGCTCCATACGTAATAATAACAGTTATGTTTTGTGCAGCCACAAGGCAGGATGCTTATTTGATTGTCAATCATCCATCCCACAATCCATTTGGCACTGTGCCACAAGCAGTGGCCTGGAAAGCCCTCAGAGGATCCTGCCAACAAGAGCAGTTGGCAATGGCACAAACGAGTGAGTGTGGAGTGATTCACAAAGAGAAACAGCATCAGCAATATAGCAGGAATTGGCGAGGACAGGCGTGTCAAAATCCTGCTTCAAGTCCTTCGGTTCCCTTTGCCCTTAAGATGCTGAATACTGTTATATTTAGGGCCATATGAGCCTACATTCTGTAGGAGAGTTTCCTCCTTTCCTTCAAGGATGTGCAAGTTTCTTACCCTCAATGCCAAAAAGCAAGATGGAATTATTCACACATCTGGCCTGATTGTTACCACCTCCTCATCCAGTGGGAGAGCAAAGTCAATGAACAAAAGACAACTAAATGTGTTAGAGCAAAGAGGGACTAGAGAAAATCAAACATGACCACCCTCTTTTTTAAACAATGAAGAAGGTGACCTTCAGAAATGGTAAGTTATTTGACTATTTGTGTGAAATAACAAATCTAGTAAATAGCGATGCTATGGCTTGAATCTAGTTTCTCTTATTACCAACACACTGTCTTTTCTGGTATTACAGACTTACTACTTAGTTGTCGGCAGTTAGGCCTAGATTAACAATTCACAGACCTGCGATCCAGTGTCAGGTCTATCAGTGACTGAATTTTTTGATCATGAAAACATTTTACATTTCTATGGACTTTGGTTTTGTCTTAAAAACAAAATAAACAAAACAAAACAAAACAGAATAGTGAACCCTACCGACCTTCCTACTATAAGAAACAAATGAGGTTTAAAAAAGAAAAGTTTATTTCATTAGGGAAAATTTGGCATTGTGTTCCTTAAATTCATTGTTAGGAATCTCATGAGAATGCTAAAGCAGGATGCCAGCTTTAGGTGGAGAAGAGATGGATAGGAATGCAGAGCAGAGAGAGATTATCATTACAGAAGCAAGATGCAGTCAGGCCAGAGACTTGGACAGGTTGATTTGGAAATTCTAACTTTTAGGAATAATAGCCCTTGAAAATCATATTTGGTGAGAGGAGGAAGGGGAAGGAGAAATAGTAATAAAATGTTTGGAGAGATCAAGTGGAATGAGAACAGGAAAGAAAAAAAGAGCACAGCTACAAGAAAAATACTCATTTTTTACAAAGAGCTTTGATTCTAATAAAAATGGACCTACACTCTAGCCTGAAGTATATGTTAGATGTACAAAAGGATCTGGGAGAATGATGAGAAATCCTTAGAAGGAATCCTTAGAAATAAGTGAGGCAGGATCTACTTGGGTTTAGAGGCAGTCATTGTGAACAAGAATGTTAAATTTCTTATAAGGCAAGGGTTTTGTTTACAAATCTTTTTTGTGCCATGAATTATTTTTGAGAGTCTGGTAAAAGCTATAGAGTCTCAAGAAAAAGGAAATAAAAATATTTACCTATACATATGTGACTGTGTTCCTATACATGTATGTACACCTACACTTACCCAGTTCAACTACATTTACAATTACACCTACAGAGACTCACCTAAGTACTTATACAATTTCATGGAGTTGACAGATCGCCTGAAGTTCATCTCTAGACTGCTAGACCAACCCCCCCCCCCGAAAAAAAAACCCACCAAACTTCTATCTTACTCGAGAAATTGAATAGAATCTTTGTTTTTATGATTTGATGATAATTTATCTAAGTAACAGAGGAAGAAAAATGCTGAGACAGAGAACACATGAATACATTACATAGCATTAAAAAATGAAAGTTCACCCACAACTTGTTAAGCTAACCAAGTTTACCCATAACTCTGAGGTAAATGGACAAGCTCCCAGCAATTCTACTCATTTATAATAGAGCTCATTGCATCCTATGTGATAGTTGGTAATTTACGCAAAATAGTTAGTTAGAACAAGATATTAAAAAACTCATACACATATCAACACAATATTTTAATTTATAAATATATATTCACATATGTAAATTATCTACCAATCTTTTTATGTTTTGTAATTTTGACAACCTTGATATTGATTAAATAAAGAAAAAACATTTTTGCAGGTCCAATTTCTTTGCATTTTGGAGAGTCCATTAGCTTTAGAATCAGAATGGCTGAATAAAATAGCTGGATGAGATACAGGAAGATGAGCAATCACAGTCAACTTAATTTATATGACTGTTACTCTCTGAAACCTCATGGGACTGTTAGGTTTGAATGAAGTATGTGTCCAAAGTATTTAATAAAATTTTACATAATAGGTGTTCAGTAAATAATTTATTATTGCAAAATAAAAAAAATAAATACAGTAATAATAACTTTGTGAATAAGTTAGAGGTTAGACTGGTTCTAACTGTAGAGAAAACAAAAGTATAACACAGATTGAAAGAAGTCAGAAAAGATAAAAATGGAAATGGTTGCAACCATATGAGAGCTATAAACATGGTAGTATGAGGCAACTAACACAAGAGTCTACTTCTCTGAAGGCTTTTACCTGGGCATTCTCCGGCGCACAGGTGGAGACATAAGGACTTGACTGGTGTGACCACAAAGGAACAGTTCAGACTCAAAATGGTTTTTAGTCAAAAGGTAAGGTAGAAAGAATTCTGAACGAGAGTCAGCAAATGGCTTGTGAGTGCTAACAACACCAACCTGATTCACCCTGAGAAAATAATTTAAATGTTTCAGTTTCATTTCCTTATCTATAAAAGGACAAGGCTGAAAAACACCAGCCCAAACATATCAGTTATTATTCTATGTTTGAATTTTCTGCAAAATCATTTTTGCATATTTCTATCAAAGATCAATATATAATTTATATTAGGTTTTGAAAATATTTGAAAATAGCTCTTCAGGTACCCTAGATTAGGAATCACTACATAAAATAATCCCCAAGCTAACTCTCTTCCAGTTTTCCAAAAATTTATGATTTTAATATATTCTATCAATATACCTATGTGGCAAATAAACAGCACCATTTGCTAGGAACAAACATATTTTTTTCTTTGTATTTTATTAGCTGCAAAAGTATGTGTGTGTATACACACATCTATCTATCTATCTATCTATCTATCTATCTATCTACCTACCTACCTACCTACCTACCTACCTATATGTATAAAGACTTTAAGGTAACACAGCTAGTTGCATAAATGAGACTAGGATGTAAAATAAACTTTTACTACCTTTCAAATAACCATTTACCCCTTTGTTTCTTAAACCAGCACATAAGCTTTCAGTCTGCTCAGGAACCGGAACACACATAAAAGCAGTTTTTGTGTGAATACACCAGGACTTTATCTGTGTCGTTAAATTCGCATGTCAGACTACTCATGTTGTAAAATCAAAGGAAGGAGACCGAATTGAGCCTTTAAAAAAGTCAATTTTATTTGTCCCATAAGGAAATAATTTCTTATAATACAAGCCAGAAAGGGACAAAAAGACCAGAGTACTCAAATTCCAATCTCTTGGTCTACTGCAGATTAACCCTAGACTAAAGATGAGCTAAGGAAAGGATGACTTTCATAAGTAAGGATTGAAAAGGAATTTAAACATCTCTGCCTAGATTGAAAGTTGAAGAAACTAAGTTCGTGAAGTTGAGTGACTCGACCTGTCATACAGTGAGGCAAGACAAGAGTCTAAGCAAACCCACGGGTTTGTTTCTCTCAGTAGCAGTATAGAAGTCTTTTTACAGAGATTTTAAGAACATGGCTGGGGTGCCTGGGTGGCTCAGTCAGTTGAGCGTCTGACTTCAGCTCAGGTCAAGATCTCATGGCTCCTGAGTTCAAGCCCGGCATCAGGCTCTGTGCTGACAGCTCTGAGCCTGGAGCCTGCTTAGGATTCTGTGTCTCCCTCTCTCTGCCCCTCCCCTGCTCACTCTCTGTCTCTGTCTCTCTACTTCAAAAGGAAATAAACATTAAAAAAAAAGGTAAACACTCATCTATCTGGGGTGACCTAATTTTCAGCGAGATTTGAAAAAAATTAGCAGCCAGTATCATTTTCAAAAATTATTTAAACACTTAAGGTACAACTTGACTCAACGAACACAATTATGGAGTTACTTACTTGAAGTTACTTACTATGTATAAGGCACTTCAAAGAAGAGAGAGATATGACACTATACTAACACAAGATTATTAGGAGGTAGATATAATTATAAAAGAGCACAGTAAACCCCCTTGGAGAAGAACAAAACAGTACAATCAGGTTTCAAAAGAAAGGGACTGTACTGGAATTAGATAAACACAAAAAAACTCCCTAATTAAGGAATGGAATAACAGTAATAAGAAAAGGTTATAAAATGGTACCATGTCAAGTACTAAGTGTTTTGTAGTATCCTAATCTGTACATCAATGCTTTGAAATAGACAAATATTCTGCACATTTTTTAGATATAAAGATGTTATTCACTTGGGGTCACACAACTTTCAATGATTAGAGTCAGAACTCAAACTCAGTTCCATCTGTCTCAAAGACAATGCATTTAAACTCGAGGATATACTACAAATGATCTGCATTTGGAACTCTGGATAGTTTGTTGGGAAGGGCTCTTTTTTTCTTCCATTCTAGGGAAAACCACCTACAAAGCCTTAGTAGCCTAAAAACCTAATTTCAGCAAAAAGTCAAGTTTCACTTATACCACAGCTCAACATATAGAAATACGAAATTCATATAGAAATAAGTGTCACAAATTTAGAAAAACAAGTTGAAATAAACTTTACAGATCAGATTTAAAGGTGTTTTACTTCTTAACAAATGAGATTTCAAAGAAATGGAGTGTAAATTTGAGAGGGGCTCTGCTTTATCCCTGTATTTGCTACCTACTGCTACATAACGGGTTTCCCCCAAATTTAGCACCTCAAAACAACATTTTTTATCTCCAATTTTCTGTGAGTCAGAGGAATCCAGGAATGCTTAGGTGATTTGTACTCAAGGTCTCTTGGGAAGGTCTGGTCAGGCTGTCAGCTGGTGCTGCAGTCTCATCTGAAGGCTTGACTGGGGAACAATCTACTTCCAATCTCAATCAAGTGTCTGTTGGTAGGCCTCAGCTCCTTGGAAGAAGGTGGACTTGGGGCCTCAGTTCCTCCCTGGCTCTTGGCCTAAGACAACTACCTCACCACACGGGCTTCTCCAAAGTGCAGCTTTCAACATAGCCGCCAGCTTCTCTCAGAACAAGTGACCAGAGAAAGAGAATGAGAGAAATAAGAGGAAGGTGGAAGACTCAGTCCTTTTATGATGTATTTTCAGAAGAGACAAATGATAATTTTTGCTATGTACTCTTCTCAAAGTTAAGAGTGTCAAATAGTTTCTGGATTCATTTTTATAAAGCACCCCAACTTTCCTGCCTTCAAATTAGATGAATAATAATTACCCAGCACTGTTGGTTATCAATTATCTTCTTAGCTACCTCTGTTAACATTCCTTGCCTTTTCTCTGAAAGTCAAGACACTCCTGCTTCAAAAGTTTAGGCTATGTTTTCTTTGTTCAGGAACTTACAAAATAAAAAATCCTACATGAGTTTTATAGGCACTTCCTGTCCTGAAAAAGAAAAGGTAATTATGTCACATCTTAGTATTCTTGTCTCTAGGATGAAACCTTTCCAGAAGTAAGAATTATAAAATTGTGCCTCTGGAAAAATTCAGGGGTCATCTCCTCTAAATAAGCCTGTTTAGACCATATAGGCAAGAAATATGTAGACACTACCGATATTCTAACCCAACTGGCTAATTGGGTTAGCTGAATTTAATGGCTAATGATGGCTGAAGATAATTTCATGGCTGAAGGTACTAAAGTTCAAAGACGTAACATGATTTACCCAACTGGCACTGCTGGTAGTTATATCAACATTAGAATCTGGATCTGCCTCTATATCCATTTCATCATCTCGCCATTTCATATGCTTTTTAGCCATTGATTTTCTTTTTCATCTTTTCAATTCTAACCTAAATTCTTTTAGCTTTATCTTACTGCTTCTATAATTTGCACTGTGACATTTTCAGTGAGTGTAACAGTGGCCTAGAAACCGTTCAATTTCCAATGGAAATGACAGCACACCTGAAGTTTGGTTGGGAGCATATATCTGCACTCAGCATCTTAACATGAGTATCCTAACTTGTGAACCTTGGTTCAGGCAAAGACTGGGGGAAGAAATGGAAGCCATAAATGAATATTAGCTTGCTGGAGTACCTTTATCATTACCTCACTGAGAATGGAATTTGAAAACTATTTGGAAGTTTTCAGGAACAAACAGAATCAGAAGACAAAATTTACTGGTCAGAACTTCAAGATACAGGCAAAAGAAAATATGAGTAACTTACAAATTTCTAAAGAGGTAGATCACTCAGGACAGGTACCTTGCCCAAAATAGGCAAAAATACAAGAGTTACTGAGGCTTGGGCTGGAGAGGTTTTTGTTTGTTTTAGTAGAAATAACTTTTCTCCATGCTATACTCCCCCAAACACCACTTTGGGACCAAATTCTCATACCTCCCTACATCTATGAGGGCAACCATACTTCCCCCATTTCATCATTGATAAGCCTCTTAGTCTATTCCATGATGATTCTTTAGTTGTAGAATTTAAGGTCTCCAGGACAGAAACCTTTTTGTTTACTGTTGGATCCCTGGTGCTTAAAACAATGCTCAGCTCATAACAAGAGCTCAATAGTAAATATTCAGAGAAGGAAAGCATAGAGAAAGCCTGCATTAATGATTCAAGTGAGCAAGCTATTCACTGATCACCAACTTTTTCCACAACTCTCTCCCTTGCCTTGATTTTATACAATAGTTATTCTTCCCAAATAACTATGACAGATGCAATTCTATGTAAAATTAAAGATAGTTTTGTGGGTAATAATTATTTGATTGATATCATTGACAGTTGAAGGTATTTGGAGATAAATTGGCTCAGAGCTAAGATTTACCAATTTAAGTACTTTTAGAGGCATCGATGAGTGTTTGAAGGGATCCCAAAGACTGCCTGCCTACCTCCATAATTCTGGAGAGAAAGACAAGCACACGTTTAAGTGATTTGTCCAAAGTTGCTGAGGTAAGTTAAGAAAACCCAGGTTTTTTTTTAAAGTTTGTGTGTTGCTTTCACTAAACTTATTAGTAACTCTGACATGCCTGTTTATTAAGCATGTGTGAACTGAAAGAAGACTTAAATGTTGATGTTTGTTAACAAGAGAGATGAAAACAACCAATTGCTTGAGAAGTAAAGTAAATACTGGCTCTCAGGGGAGAAATGTATCTAGCTTAACAAATTTTTCTGAGGGTAAAGAAAAACTATTTTCAGAAGATGGCCTATGTTTTCAAGAGCACAGTTATGAATCACTAAACATACATGTCCTGAAGTGGTAGAGGATGTACAAAGAGGAAATGATATCTGATATGCTTCTATAGAACCATGCAAAGCTCTCTCTTCATCATGAGCAGGGGAAGCTATATTACTGCATTCAGGAAAAAAATGCTCCTATAATATGAACTTGAATTGTCTTTGTGAGAATTACTGTTTGTAGTGTATGTGTGTCCATATGCATAAATGTGTATACTGAGTTTGATCTAATAGTTTCCCCCATGAAGACTAGAGAAAGATAAGAAATGAAAAGCTCATCTGACACTGGCGAAGGACACAGGGGATCAGACCTGGAGCCTCACCACCTCCAGCCTGGACTGGTCTTCTGGGAAATGTACACTAGTCCCTTTCCATATGACCTCCCTTTATCTACTTCTGTGTATTTTTGAAAATAAATATCTCAGACTTGGGAAGTGTGATGTTTTCGGACATTTTATCCTTTTGGGGGAGTGGCAGGGTCAGGGAGGGCAAATCTAAAGGCAGTGGAGCAAATCAAGGCAATGGTGAACCCAGAAAGGTTTTAATGTTGGCTACTGTGCCTAAGAGTCCAGGAAATGCCATAACTGGAATCCAAGTTACCTTCTACCCTACTCCCTGTCCCAGAACATTAATCGCCTCTGGTTATTCTCCATCCTTCAGTAAATAAAGTGTGTTGTACACGTAGCTTTCTTTTTGTGATAGGAATTTATTTATTTGCTTTTTAGAGAGAGAGGGGCAGAGGGAGAGGGAGAGAGAGAATCCCAAGCAGGCTCTATGCCCAGCACGAAAATCATGAGTCAGACACTTACCAACTGAGTCACCTGGGCACCCTGATCTTTTTGTGACATTCAGAAAAAATCACAGATAGTGCTTTCTCTGCATTACCCACCCCTTTGGTGAGGTCAGCAGTAGTGCCTGAACTGGAGGAGGACAGAGTTGCTCTGGAACTAGTCACACAGCCTTTGAAGAGGCAATAGTGGACCCAGAGGGGCAGCAAACTTGCAAAAGAGAGCACCTGCAAGATGAATGGATTCAGGGACAATTGTCTGGCAAATTCTACCTTGTACAAACGTCTGCTAGAAGAAGACCCTTGAAAGAAGTGAGGTTGACACTTGGGGTTACTTACAATACTACAATTTCCACAATTATTGAGGAAAAAAAGCAAGACCCAAAACTGTATATGTAATGTGATCATACTTTAAGTAAGATGTACTTATATATCTATGTCTATCTATATCTATGTATATGTTTCATATAATTATATATACATGTGGTTATAACTATGCCTGACATACAGATAAAATAATCTTATGCACATGCATTTTACACAGTTTAAAAGTGAAACTAGAATTTAATGACTAGGATATTCTACAGTTTTAGCAATGGGTTTGTATCTAGGATTAACATCATACAAGAAATAAAATTTTAAATCCTGGATAATAGTCCCTATTTGAATAGACATCAGGGGTAGTGGTGTCTTTTGAAAAGCCTTGAGCAATATCAGAGACCTTCTCTATAATAAATTCTCACTTGATTGCTTTAAAACCAGCCTGAGCTCCCTGTCAAAGTGAATTGCCATTATAGCACACTAATTAAATCTGGCCTCACCCTGTAATATCTTAAGGTTTATTTGGTTAATTCTTTTTAGCTTGATTATTTCAGGAGAAACCATATGATTATTAAAAAAATATATCTATTGTTATTCTTCAACCCAGTCTCTACCCCACTGGAGTCTCTTCTCATCCCCCAGAACATTATGCCCCAGCGCCTCTCACATTGCTGCCCACCCTATAATGCTGACCTCCTATTAGTTCATGTAGCTATTTCTTCAAGATCCAATGCAGTGAGGGATTTCCTGATTATGCCTCCAGACTATTGTTTCTTCTTAATGATTACTCTCACTTGGCGATTTCTCAGATATCACCGTACTCTCATACCACTTGCTTGTGCTGTCTGCTCTGCACTGATTTCAGATGTGGGCTGGATCATAAGTAACAACAAGATCATGAGCCTCTGGTCAGCAGAAGCTGCCTCATGTCTTTGCTCTCTGTTGAAATGCCACACCTTTCAGGTAACCTCTTCCTTCACTCGTCCAAGTACACTCTTCTTTCTCCATCTACTTGATGTTAGCCTATCACATGACAGATGTTACATCGCAGTTTATAACAACGTGTGCCCTCCCCCCACTTGAGACAGCAAGCGCTTGTGTAATGGAGAGGAAAGAGCACTAGGTTGAGAAATAGATCACCTGCTTCACCACCAACTTAGGGACTTTGGGAAAGTCACTTTGCCTAGATAGTCTTGGTTTTATTATCTCTACATTTATAGACCTTGTTCTGGGAGTCAAGTAAGAAAATGTCTACAAAACCACTTTTTAAATTACAAAATACTCAAAAGTATATGCAAAATGTTTACACCATCTTCCATACTTGAGGTCTTAACCATGGTTAATCATGCTTGTGGCCTCCAGAACACCCAAAGCAAGACTTGGTACCTAATGATTACTTCGTAAGTATTGCCACATACATACATACATACATACGTACATACATACATACATACGTACATAAATGGTCCATAAGAAATCCATGGAATGTGAACCAAACCAAAAAGTTTGAGAATAATCCGATTCCAGGACTCCTTTTTGAAGATCAAATTTTTCCCACTTTCTTAAAAGTTAATGCTTTGATGTGTCTCATGTGCCTCACACCCATTTCTTCTTATTGCTGGTTTATGGGAACTTGCCTCATTCATGGACAGATTATTCCTGTCTCAGATGCCTTCCATTTACAACCAGCTCTCATGCTGCCCCATATTTCTTCTTGATGGCTTTTAAAAAGCAAGCCAGCCCTTCATCCCAAGACAGCCAATGCAGTTTCCCTTTTGGATCTTGTTCATCTGTTTACAAGGCAACAAAACACACATAAACATCCCTGACACAGCCCAGTGTGGAAAAATATGATAGTAATAATCTTGGTTTTCAGGCAGGTACTGAATGGTATATCTATATCCCTGAAGAGAGAACATTAGAAATGATTACAGCATCCAGCTGCCATATGACCTACCTCATACAAATGATGCTGAAAAAAGTGTCTTGTGATACTATTTGGCTTTGTAATGATGAAAACAACCAAGATCATGATTAGGGTGATAATAATAAAAATAATACCTTATTTAACTGTCACAATAGACTTGTCCATTCCTATATTTTATTTGTTGCTCATGAAGATTTTTTAAGGTGTACAGGACATTGATTAATAATAATCAATAATAACAGGACATAGTTCAAGTAACAGATGAGAAAACTGAGGTACCAGGTAACTTTTTCATAATCCCTTAATTCATTTATGAAGTTTATGCAAACGTGGGTAGCTGGTCCTATGCAACCAACACTATTCTAGAGAAAATCTTTAAGCTCAGGTATCCTGTATTACAGTCCTGGGAATTACACAATGCCCAAATAAACAAGTAACATGAAAGAAAGTGCAGATAGTGACAGATGTAATAATGAAACTATAAGCCTAATTATAACTTTTTAAAAGACATAGAGATTTCTGGGAGGAAGGGTAGAGAGGGAGGCTACTCTCACAGTAGGTGGTCAAAAAAGTTCTCAAAAACAAAAAACAAAAAACTCTGCCTGAAGGTAAATAGTTGACCTGAGATGGGATAAAGAGGACATAGCCAATAGGAAAGCTGTTGAAAAAAATCCAGGAAGAGGGAATTACAGGTACAATGGCTGTAAGTCAATAAAAAGCTTGATGCTCTACAGAACAAGATAGCTATTTATGTGGCTAGAATCTAGTAGCAATGGAGAGAATCATAAATTATGTTGAAATGGGTAGACATAGACCAAATTATGCAAGGTTTATGCCATGGGTAGGGGTTTGAATGGTAATTTATTGTTAACCATCTTGAATACTGGTATAAATCCTATTTAATCATGATATATATTTTTGCATTGCATCGCTGGAATCAATTACATAATCTTTGCTTTTGAATTTTATACTTCTCTTTTATTGTGTATATATCTTATTGGGGATAAAATTTATATAAACCCCATAAAACAACTAAATAATTATTCCTTGTTTTCTGGGAAATATTATATAAGACAGATATTATCTATTTCTTAAAAGCTTGATATAAAACACTAAAATGCTATCTAGGACAAATATTTTTATATTTGGATAGAGGAAGGGAAGTGGCTTTTATTTTCTACTTAGCATTTTACTATCATTAAAATTTATGATCTACTAATTTTTCAGTTTCTTCTTGGGTCAATTTAGAATTTTAGATTTTCCATTTTTCTCATTTTTTCTTGGCAAACTTATTGTCATATATTTTATGATATTTTTAATTCTATTATAACATACGTATTTCTTTTTTAAAATAATGTTTTACTTACACCTTAAAAAAATTTTTTTAATGTTTATTTATTTTTGAGAGAGAGACAGAGCATGAGTGGGGGAGGGGCAGAGAGAGAGGTTATACAGAATCTGAAGCAGACTCCAGGCTCTGAGCTGTCAGCACAGAGTGCGACACCAGGCTCGAACTCACCAACTGTGAGATCATGACCTGAGCGGAAGTTGGACGCTTAACTGACTGAGCTACCCAGGCGCCCACAACTGTCTTTTGATTTTTATCACTCTTGCCAGAAAGTTGATTCTGTATTTAAGAATAAGGTTTTTAAAGGAGTAGCTTATGATTGTCTTCCTTTTTGTTTCTCTGTTAATAGATTGTTGTTTCTAATTTTCCATTATAAATGATTCTGATCATTTATAGATGATCAAATGATTATTTGTTCTATTTTTTATTAAGAAAAACTTTTACAAGTGGACCTACAAAATCAAAGATTATAAATATTTCATGCTTTTAATGCATCTTATGAAAAATTCCTCTGAAACGGTGATCCACTAACACTATTCCCAGTATACAGTAAGCCTTTAAACCCCTATTTCTTCTCACATTTTCCAGGGCTCAGTGTTATTAATCATTTTAATCTTTGGTTATCTCAAAGTACAAAACAAAATCCTAAAATGTCTGTCCATCTTACCCAACATAAAATATAAAATTCTTAAAATACAAAGTCCTTACATACTACAAAGTCCTACATGATCTGGCCATCACCTCCCGGGCCCTTTACAACCCTGATAACCTTGTCTCTCTTCATTCTCTCCTCTTCATTTGGTTTCACTCAGGTCGCACTAGATTCCTCTCTGTTGGTCAGGCTAAGCAAATTCCTGCCTTAGGGTTTTTGTACTTGCTTCTACTAACTGGAATACTTGGATGTGCTAACCTTGTCTTCACTTTCTTCATGTTACTTTTTCTATCAGGACTTCTCTGAAAGCTTATTTTAAAAGCACCCACTACTGGGTACAGACTTCCAGTTATGAAATGAATAAGTCACAATGATGAAAGGTACAGCATAGGGAATATAGTCAAGGGTATTGTAATGCTGCTGTACGGTGACAGATGGTACCTACACTTGGGGTGAACAAGTGGTGTTATATAGACTTGTCAAATCGCTATGCTGTACACCTAAAACTAATGTAACATTGTATGTCAACTATACTTGAATCAATAAATAAACACAATCACTGTCTACAATCACTTCCTACCCATATCCACATTGTAATTTAGCACTGATTTAGAAGTAGCAATCTGCACTCATGATTAAAAAAAAACTCTACGTATTCATCAAAATTATCAAAAATCAGGCCATCCCTATAATGTAAACTAGATATATATTCCAATAATCCAGACTGTTTTCTTAATATATTTTTCAACCAAAAGAATCCAAAATTCCTTGGAAAGTAGCTAAATCTCATGTGTGAGGCAGAGACAGTAAAAGCGGAACATGGGATATTTTGTACTAGAAAATGGAGAAGTTTTAAAAGATTAGTGTGATCGTATCAAAAGAGCAAAGGCGACAACATGAAGGGGTTCCTCTGACCAAAGCTGTAACAATGTGAACATCAAAAATATAATAATGACTATATTTATTGAAATACACTGAGACCATGAAAAGTCATTGGTGTATAATGATCCTCAAAGTGAGTAAATCAATATGAAGCATATGAAATCACCTCTGATGTCTCCTTGGGAAAAAAATTAACTTATATTTAATTGGATATTTAGAATTAACTTCCAAATTATGAGAGTTACAGGATAAAGGAAAAAAATTAAATGATACCACAAGGAAGTAATCACATAAATCCCAAATTAACAATTTACAGGTCAATTGGTAGAATGACATTGCAAAAGTGACTTAAAACTTGAAAGAAACTTAAGGGATGTAACAATCACATGTAGTACTGTATGGTTTAGGTTGGATCATGACTGGGACAGAGAAAGGACAAAGGACATCTTTGGGCAGAAGGGGACATTTCATTGGTTGTTAGACGATGCTGAAGATTTGTTGTTTATGTGGGATCATGTTTTATAGCTATGGAAAAAGAAACTTTTATATTTTGGTAAATACCATGAAATGTTTAGGGACAGATAATTATGTCTACATATGTCTACATTTGTTTTTAAAATACTTCACCATAGGCAATAGAGTGTATGTGTGTGTGGCGGGGGGAGGAAGTTGATGTTAGTTTTGATCTACATACCAGAGTGGTCAAAATGATGATATATATTGTCACACTTGGGTTCTAATGAATATTTACCTTAACACTCAGTCATTTGGCATTTCAGCCAAAATGTATATTTGATATACAAGTTAGTTAACATAACGAATATCAGAAATGAGTTTGCAGAGTAAAATTAGTGATTTGTTAATTAAAATAAAAATGTAAAATTTTAAGATTTTCTTGGTGAAATTAATGGTGGTTGAAATACCTGAATTGTCTAAAATACTGAGACAGTTCACATTACTGCCTACATATAGTATAATAATCTAGTGAATTATTCATTATTTTTGTTTCACAATTCATAACTGGCCTTTTGTCTAACCACTGGCTCTTGGTAACCTGATTTTGACTATCAGGGTCAGCTGGAAATTGCCCCATTAGGTATTGTCACATTTATGTTCAGTGCATTTCTCTTGCAAAGTGCTCTTAGAACCCACAAAAGGGCAAGATCTGAAATTTTGTCAAGTCTATTTAAAAGTTATGTGCCTACTTTATGCCTCCTTGCTAAAAATATTCGTACGTGTGAAGTTAGTTTTACCCATAAATGCAGAAGAAAAGTGTACCTATCATTTATCTCTATTAACACATTCTGATTTTTACCAAAAAGATTGATATTGTTCATAACCAAACTGGTTTAGGTCAGTTCATAATACGCCTTCCTCAAAAATTCAAAGTAGAAATGTGCTCATGTGTGCATGAGTGTACACACACACACACACACACACACACACACACAACCATCCTCATTGTCACTTTTCTCTTTCAGTTATAGTTCTTACCTCTTGTATCTTTTCCTTTGGGCAAAAATTGGCAAATATTAATGGAAAAACATAAAGATTTACATAAGCCATGGATGTCCTCATTCCACCTCAAAGTGTAATTACGCTTGGTTATAAAAGTAGGTTAAGTGGGTATAACTTAAACGAAATGTTTATACTCCATGCTACAATTGATGTTAAATATCTCAAAGACAGGTTCAATAACATTAATACAAAAGTGAAAAAAAAGAAAGAATGAAACATTCTTGGAGAAATGGTTGAGTCTAAAACTAAAGCACAAAAAAATAGCAGATGAGCCCAAAACAAATTATAACAGGAAGTAAGCAAGTACGTAGACAATGATGGAGGTATGCCTAACAGACAAAGGAGTCAGATTTAAGGGCATCTTATTAATCAAGACAAGGGTATTTGAGCATAAGCTATATTTATATTTATATGTATAATATATATATACACACACACGTACAAACACATATACATCCCACATACACAGATAATAAATTATAACTAAAATAATAAGAGCCTATGATTATATTCTGGTGTAAACAAGTGGAAAAAAATAATAAATGGGAAGATGGGATAGCTCTCCCATAAAAAAGTCTTAATATTTTCTCAAGAAATGTTTCTTACTTATTAGTAATTTAAAATACAATAAGTATTTACTTTTATACTTTATAGTCATGAGTCAGATATCATCTTAATCAAGTGATAAAAGTTAATATACCAGCAATGTAACAAACTGACATCATGTGTTTCTTTTTTGTTTTCCAAAATTTTTAGGAGGCCAGTACCTTATCCATTAGGCCACTGGGCCTGCTTTTCTTTAAAATTTTTAAATTTTTTTTATTATTTATTTTTGAGACAGAGACAGAGTGCAAGCAGGGGAGGGGCAGAGAGAAGGAGATACAGAATCTGACGCAGGCTCCAGGCTCTGAGCTGTCAGCACAGAGCCCAATAAGTGTTTCTTAATATGATGCAATGAAAAAAAAACACAGCATCACTTTTAACATATTTTTGTTCCTCCCAAATTATTTGCGTATGCATAAATTCAGCATAAATTATAAGAAAACACAACTGAATCTGAAGTAAGTGGGCTATACTCTTTAAAAATATAAACATCAAGAAAGATAAGCAATGATTGAGGCACTGTTCCAGATTGAAGGAGACTCAAGTAATGTGGTGTCTAAACGTAACACATAATTCTGGACATTCTAAGTATCACTGAAACACAGATAACGTTTGAACGGGATCAGTTGATAAGATGGTAAAATTTGATTAATATTAATTTCCTGACTTTGTTGGCTGTACTACGGTTGCCAGGAAGATGTCTTTTTTTGCAAATATACATTGAAGCATTAACGGTTATCGTGACTGCAACTTACTCTTATGTGGCACAGAAAAAAATGAAAACGAGAGAAAATGCGAAGGCATATGTGTCAAGAGCTAAAATACCTGGGGGAGCTACGTAAAGGGCATAGAGGAGCTCTTTGTACTATTACAATTGTTCTGTGGATTTGAGAATATTTTAAACAATTCAAGTAAATAATAATGCTAAAACAAATAATTTTACAATTGCAGAAGCAACTGTCCTCATTCTCTCTTAATCCTAGAATGTGGGGATCCCTGATGAAGTTAAAAGAGAATTCAACTACCCTTGTGCACCCAACATGACAATTTCAGTCATCACTTACAAGGATCTGAAAATGGTTACTTGTTAACCCAAAAGGCCTCTGCACCCTATATCATGCCTCCAACACCTTCCCAGGTTCTGTAAACACCCTACTCACTAATAAACCCTACATAATTACAGGAGAAATTACGCAATTTTAAATCTAAGTTAGGCACACCTAAACAGATTAAATACAGTACATAGAAATCTGTTTAAGAAGCCAAGTATTTGCTAGCTAGCTGTGTTTATCTTTTCTATCTGTTTCTTTAAAAAAACCAATAAACCTGAAGATGTGGGAGAGGAAAGAAAAAAAAAGTTGGCTCACCTGCATTTTTACCCATGTAATCATCTCTAAATGGTATATAAGAAACAAATAAAGTAGATTAAAATCATTCTAGTCATTTATCATCAATTGTGTTATCTTTTTCTCTCAAATACTCATAGTAAACTTCTTCAAAGAATGACACTGATAATGTTCAGATAATAAATTTTCTAAAGGTGTATAAAGTTAGGTACAAGCATGTGTGAGGAACAAAGTAATTTCAGCCTAGAATGAAGCTAACTTCAGAGTTCCATTGTGCTTTCTCTGTGGAATCTTTCTAGGCTGAGATGACTGTATCTTCAAACTATGGCTAAATCAAATTCAGGGTACTTCCTTCCTAAAGCAAACTTTAACCCGCCAGCCTACTGTCCTGGAAGCTGTCTGTTACATTCCAGTTCATTACTCTTAAGAGATTGCATTTTGTTGTTGTTAAACAGAGGTGAAGTGGAATACAAAGGCTACAAGGAGAAACAGTTTCTTCTTCTGGGATTCCATGGTGGTTTTTCATCCCATTGTATATACCTCTTCCTGTGTTGCATTATGGTAATGGTAAACATATCTGTCATGCCCAGCCAGGATGAACACTCCTTGAGGGAATAAATTGTGTTTTCTTTATCTTGGCATTTCCAGGGTTTTGTACATGTCTGGTACATAAAGGCACTTAATAAATATTTGTGTTGTTGAATGCAAGACAGTCATTCCCTTTGGAGATTCACAAAACTTAAACACCTAAGTTCAAGACAATAGAATGCCCCAGAGTAATAACACATTAAGAAAATGGCTTTTTAAGAAAGTAGAGAGAGAGCTCTGACCTATTATTTGCATGTTTCTCTAGTGGATTCTGGCCTCAGTAAAAATTACCAGATTAAATTAACCAGAAAATATGAGAAAGATGCTAAAAGGTTATGCGAGATGTCGAGGAAACATGCTAAAGGATTATGTGTGGTCTCCTTCCCTGAAAATGTTCATTAATCCTTCTTTTTTTTAAGATACCAGGAAGACAAATTAGAATTTATAAGGGGAAATAATTAGAGACACATAGCCTGTAGGTAACCTACAACTGCAGCTGAATGTGTATCTATTCAAAATTCAAGATGCCTATTCTTTGTTCTGCTTTTTGTCTCCCCAAAGGGCAAGGCCAGAAAAGATACTTTTGCTTCATAGACAAATGTGTGTGCCAAAGGCTCTCTTTGCTGCTCTCTATAGATAAGAAAGGAGTTTTTTTTTTTTTTTTGGTATTAAATAAAACCTATGCTCCTGGCAAATTCTGCACTTGGGTCATTTGCCTCAATTAGCTGAAATACAAGGAAGCTAGAATGAATGCTTCCAAAGACGACTTATTATTATTATTATTATTATTTTTACCTATGAAGTTGGTCTTTTCAGGGAGTTAAAACTCAAGCTCTGACAATTTGGGGGTAGTGATTTAAAGGCAATGTATCTATCGGGCAAGGGAATTTTTTTTCTCATTTATTTCAGCTAATCAACACATTCTTAATATTCCACTAGATAATATCAAAAACATGTGAAAACAACAACTGAAGGCAAGCGTGTTGGGTTAATCAGCTACAGTATGAATGAGAACAAAGGATGACCTGAAAAGTTACAATCACTAATATTCTGGATTGTGAAGAAATGGTTAACTTTAAAGTATTTATTTCTTTTGATAAGATACTTGCTATGCTATCACAAAAGACTTGGTTATGTTTTCAACTTGGCCCATTTAATTTCATTTTTCTAGTTAATTGTTCTCTAAACCTCACATGTAAACTGTGTACAAAATTCTTCCATGGTATTAGGTAGAAGTCATTTGTGAAAGGAAACAATTGCAAAAGCATTATGTAAATAATCCTGTAGGCAGCAACTTCAAAAGTCTTCCTGGTCCAGGAGCCTGGGTGGCTCTGGGTTAAGTGTCTGACTTTTGACTTGGCCCCAGGTCATGATCTCTCACAAACTGTGAGTTCAAGCCCCAGGAAGCGTTCTGAGCTGACAGCAGAGTGAGCTTGAGATTCTCTCTCCCTCTCTCTCTGCCCCTCCCCCACTGGTGCACGTGTGTGTTCTCTCTCCCTCCCTCCCTCAAAATAAATAAATAAACTTAAAAAAAGAGTCTTCCTGATCTATTCTTAATAGTTTGTAGATTGTGGATCTGCCCCATTTCCTAGTGAAAACACTCCATTGCATAGCATATTTTGCAGTGGGAGGTGAGAACAGTCCTACCTCAGAAGGACTCTCCAGCTCCTTATTACCAGATCCAGGGGGCTTGATTTCTCTGGCTGTACCTTGTTTGTATTCTCTGATTCATGACTTAGTTTCCTTCCTGAAATCTCTATTCAGGATTGTCAAGCCAATGTATTTTTTTTTCTGCCTCTACATTTTGGACCAAATCCCTATTTCTACCTTCCCCATCCTCACACTTTTCAGGCAGAAGTCATTTGAATGCTGTCTACAACAAAGGAATTATTGACCTTAAACATGGCATTTTTCCACAATTGAGTCTGCTAACTAAACCTTATCAGCTATAATATAAACTAGGCGTGTTTACTAAATCTAGACATATGTGTGTTTTGAATAAGAAATAATTATCAACTTTGCTTCTGGCCAAAATATATTAATAGGGACTGGATTTACCTTCCCATTTTGTATCAGTTTGCTGAGAGGGGTAGGGAGGAGGTGGGGACTGCAACAAAGTACCACAAACTGGGTGACTTAAATAACCAAAATTTACTGTCTCACGGCTCTGGAGACAAGAATATGAAAAAGAATCTGTCTAGGCCTCTCCCATAGCTTCTGGTGGTTTACTGGCAATCTTTGTTTTTCCTTTGCTTATACATGCTTTACCTCAATCCATGCCTTTGTGTTCATATGGCATTTTTCCTATGTGTGTGTCTGTGTCCCAATTACTCCTTTTTAAGGATATTAGTCATATGGGGGTAGAGGCTTATTCTATCCCAGTATCACCTCATTTTAATAAATGCAAACTACATCTGCAGTAATGGTATTTCCAGATAAGGTCACATGATAAAGTACTGAGCATTAGGGGGTACCTGGGTAGCTCGGTCAGTTAAACCACCTACTTTGGCTCAGGTCATTCACGATTCATGAGTTTGATCCCCACATCGGGCTATGTGCTGACAGCTGTGAGCCTAGACTCTGCTTCATATTCTGTCTCCCTCTCTCTCTCTCTGTCCTTCCCCATGCCTGTGCTCTTTCTTTCAAAAATAAACATTAAAAAAAAAACCTTTTTAAAGTACTGAGTATTAGGACTTCAATATATGACATATTTGGGGAAGGGTGGGGAGCATTGTGAGAGGGGAGCACAATTCAACTCATAACACACTGAAATAAACAAAAAATACACAAAATATTAAAACGAATATTAGAAATAATAAGTGACATCAGAACAACTCTACACCAGTAAATCTGAAAACATAAATGAAATAGATGATTTCTTTGAAAGATAAAACTATTAAAGCTTATTTATGAGGGTGCCCTGGTGGCTCAGTCTATTAAGCATCTGACTCTTGGTTTCAGCTCAAATCACTGTCTCAGGGTTCAGGGGTTCATGCCCCACGTCAGGCTCAGCGCTGACTGTGTGGAACCTGCTCAGGATTCTCTCTCTGCCCCTCCCCCACTCCGTGTCTCGCCAAATAAATAAACTTTAAAAAAAAGTCTATTTATGAAAAAATAACTTGATTGGCCCTATATCCATTATAGAAATTGACTTTGTAGGAAAAAAAATTCTCACAAAGAAAATCCCAGAGCCAGATGGGTACAAGCTATATTCTAGAGTTGTCTGCATGGCTCAGTTGGTTAAGTGTCCACCTCTTGATTTCAGCTCAGGTCATGATCTCACAGTTTGGGAGTTTGAGCCCCACTTCGGGCTCTGCACTGAGAGTGTGGAGCCTGCTTGGGATCCCCTCTCTTCCTTTCTCTCTGCCCTTCCCCCACTCACACACACACACTCTCAAAAGTCTTATGTGAACACTTGTCTTTGGATTGGAAGCCAGTCAGATAATCCCAAATAATCTCAAACCTCTCAGTGTTCTTAACCACATTTTTGGTCAAATAAGATGATATTCACTCTTTTACCATATAAAATAATATTTGCAGGCTCTGGGTATCAGATGTATCTTTTTGATAAGTACCATTCAGCCAACTAAACCTTGATGTCAAAACTGGGCAAAACTGTAATGATAAAGGAAAACTACAGACTGACATCCCTCATGAATTCAATGCAAAAATTCTAAAGATGATTTCTGAAATTTGAGTAATACATAAAAAGTACACTATGACCAACTAAGGTTTGATCACAGGAATACAAGTTTGGTTGAATATTTGAAAAATATTTGAAAAACCAATCAATACAGTTCTCCATACTAATTGATTTAAAAAGAAAAAATATGATGCAGAATTTGACTTAAATTAGTAGCTTGATATCAGTGAATAATAAAATGTCCCTTCTATTTTTTAAAAACAAATGTTGAGAGACAGAGAGAGCATGAGCAGGGAGGGGCAGAGGAAGAGAGAGAGAATCTTAAGCAGGCTCCACACCCAGCACAGAGTCTGACACGGGGCTTGATCTCATGACTGTGAGATCATGACCTAAGCTGAAATCAAGAGTTGGACGCTTAACTGAATGAGCTACCCAGACGCCCCAACTTTCTCTTTTCTATTGGAAATATTTAGACTATTGTGTTTCTTATGTTAAAACTTCCTTTATGTTATCAAGTTAGGAGAATGGCAGATGGTATGCATAATTGTATTTATTTATATATAGATATATGTTGATGTTGCAAAATAGTACCAGCATGCTTATATGAGTACCTGAAAGCGTTACTGATCCATTAAATTCCAAAGTCTGGGAATCACTGTCCTAAAACAATGCACACATTATTTTTCATTGTATATTATATAATATTCTCCACTGTCATGAGACACAGACGCAAAGAGAGAAAGGGAAATAGAGCACACAAAATGTTCTCTCTCTGAAATAAGTGGGAAGAGTAACTTCATTTACTAGAAAACATAATCGACTCACTGTTCTGAAATCTTCTGATCCACAGAATTAGTAACCCCCTCCCCCCACCCCACCATCACCAACACCTCTGGTGAAGGGAATGAGTAAGAGGAAGTTGTAAGATATTTCAGTTGTTGACTCTCCAGCAAAAGGGAGATCATTCTTGTGCCAGTCTTTGCTTAAAGCCCCTGTCCTCTCCCCTTATTCGGTAAACTGAACAAACAAATACCTGTAAGGTCTCCACAAACTGCAAACTCTTTGTTTCCCTATGGGCCTCACCCTTCTTACCTCTCTAAAGCAGAAGTCATGCATTATTGCCAAACTGTGCCCTCCCAATTTCACCACCAAGAATGTCACACCAAACGGCCTGAGAAATGGGATGGGTTGGAAATGGACGTGACGCTCCTGCACAACTGTTCTCTCTCAGCCAACACCACCATCTCAATCTGGAGAATATTGTGTGTCTGGTGTCGACTAAGCCTCACATGGATGAGGGTGGCAGGTGGAGTGGGGAGATGTGAAACCAACCTAGGATATCAGAAAATAAACTGGAAGTATTAAATGAAGACAGAAATCACTTGGGGTATGTTCTTTAGCATGCCTCTGGCCAGGTGTGCAGTTCTGATCATCTGAATACCTTTGGTGGGAAAGTAAAGGATGGGGATTGCTGTTTGTTTTCACTTCCCTCTGCCTCCACTTTCCAATTTCATTTTGGGATGCAAAGCTGTCCCTCATGCTGCTCCCACCGTAACAAACCTCCGTGTGTCCTGTTCACCAATGTAACATGTCTCAGATAAAGAAAAAACAATGTTGTCATCTCAGTCTAAGGTTGTAATTCCCCTTTAACTAGAAAAATAAGGAAGAAGAAACAATGACAGATACAAATATCAGAGCACAGATTTTTTTTTATCATACCTTAACTCAGCCTGGCCACAGATGGGATGGCTGGCACACAGTGCAGCAGCCTGGTGCCAGGCTCTTATTCATTTGGGCCCACACACATCTCTTTACCTCCATCTCTTGGGTATTTCTCTCTCTTAATTCCTTCCTTGGATGTTTCTCGCTCCAGTGGCACAGCTCAAGCCTAAATAATTGATCATTTTAGGAGGAGCATGCTACACTTTCACTTCCTTGGTATCCTGATACAAGTTTCTGATCCTAGAACATTCTCTTTCCATTTAAGGTTAAGAGAGCTTTTCTTAACTGTAAATAGAAAGTAGAAGAGCCAACTGAATTTAGAGTGAGCAAACTGTTTTTATCCAATATAATCGAGCACAGAGACACTTGGAATTCATGTTGATTATGCAAATTGCTTATGGATGCCTCGACAGAGTTTGTGGGCAAGCTGTCTTTTTTTTTTTTTTAATGAAAACGGTGATAAAAAAAAGATAATTCCTTTCTTTCTGTCTATAACCACTTAGAGAAACTGGGAACAGAGCCACACCTATCCTTTTTTTTCCTTTTAATAAATATGAGACCTTTGATTCTTTTCAGAATGAGATTTTGCAAAGCAAGCAGACTAAAAAGGCTTGAGAAAACACAGTCAAGCAAATCTAAAATGGTTGAAGCCAACATCAAAATCCCCAGCCTATTCAGAGAAAGGAGTTCTGTAGGCTATACCCAGCTAGCTCTGAACTGCCAGCTGAAGGAATTTGGATTTCATCTGTGAGAAATAGGTAACTGCTGAAAGGCTATACATTGGAGAGGGACAAGACAAATTTGGGGATTGGGGACCATGAATCTGTCAACAGTATACAGATGGATACAGGGAGGGGAAGGAGTGGGTTAAAATGCATCCATATTCCATCCACATAAGAAGCCCTATATAGCCTTCCCCATTAAAGAGAACTCTTTAACAGATTACCACGTGCCACTTGCAGGAGCCCTTTAATTGTTGCTCCCTCCCTGCTCAACATCTAAGGTGCGTCCTGACAGTCTGCATCTTCACAGAAAATTAGGTTGAGAAAAATACACACATCCACATGCACATATATATTCACAACGTAATACTCTCAATCTGAAGGTGAGCATTTTATAGCATATAAAATGTATATTAAGTTACATTTCAATGACAAATAGCATCCAGGTTGCCAAATGATTTAATACAAGATGTCCTCATTAATTCAGGTCTGTGAATCTGTGCTCAGAGCGCATCTAAGCTCCTGACGTGCTTTTGGCAGCATTATTTGTTTAATGCCACTTTCCCAGGTGCCCATATTCTTCTCCCAGAAAGGAACTCCTCAAAAGTGCTTCCAAAAAGTGTTGCTGTTATTTCTTCAAATCTGTATCATCATTTTATAACATCTCTTTCTTCTTAGTCATTTCCCTTAGATGTCCCATCTTCAACTGGGTTTATTTGTTGAAAAAAGAGAACTTTTTCAGTGTGAGTTCCACATATACCTTGGGAGACTGCCTTCAAACTCTGAAATAGCAGCAAAACTCAATCACTTCCTCCAAATCTCTCTCCTCTTGGTCAGCTACATGGCTTAACATACCCACGAAAAGTTGTAAATCCTAAGCAAGGAAACTGACTCAGGCCAATTTGTGCCAACTCTGAGGTTCTTTTAAAGACCATGAGAGGCACTGAAGTATTGGAGGCTCTGTGATGCTCTCTTCAAAAGTTTGCAATCAGCATTTACATTGAAAACCAATCGTAAATCAAATTTTGACTATAAGCAATGTTTATTTAAAAAATAAAAACACCATTATTTGTAAGCAGGCAGAACCATTCACTCAACCTGTAACTCTGTACGCTTGCAGTCCTTGCTGTCTTTCTCAATGTTCCGACCACCACCTCATCTGAAAGATCCATTCAAGACACACGGAGGTGTCTTTTATCCGCAGAGGTAAAATTCTGTTACTCTTACCATCATAATCAGGCAACCATCTATTCTCTTCAGCCAATGTCAGGACCACCTGGTCTCGGGGGCCATCCCTAAAATAAATACTGGCGATCTAACTAAATCTGTACACTGTTTTTGCAAAGATGGGAAGTGATTCTGATTTTTTAAATCTATCTGTATATCTCAAACACCTTCTAATTTCACCATTAAGCATCTATTTTATCATTTACTAAGCAAATTACAAAATAACTAATTTTCCCAATAAAACAGTTTCTAGCACTCACCAGCCTAACTTGAATAGGAGTTGTTGATCAAGATACCTTGCAGTAGCTGCTTCTAGGATACAGACTTTTTCACACAATGCTAGCCATCATGCCTGCAGTGTGGACTCTCGGTGAGGACAATTGCCCCTAAAGCTGAAGCTTAAACTACTTAGCATATACCTAAAATCTCACTGCCCATGTCAGCATATTTTAAAGCAAATTGTAGATATAAGTCATCTAGCATATCTGAAAAATTCTGGACCGTGCATAAATAAAACTGACATCTACTGATGGATTTGTGACAAATAATACTTACGATCTTAGAAAAGGCACTCATTCTAGTTACCACTTTCCTTCCTTCTTCTTTTTCATTTACTGAATAGGTAATCTCTAATATTCTATTCCTGCCATTATATACCAACTAACAATGAATAACATGTTACCCTTTACCACATAACATACTGGTAATATCATTACTATTTTATAGATGGAAATGAGGCTCAGAGAGGGGATGCACTGGAGCCTCCGATGGTCAAAATCTGGTTGATACTCTGTGGTCAAGAGCAAGAAAATGTCACTATCTCTTTTTCTGTGATGTTCTATCAGAAGTTTACTGCTGGAGGACCACCTTACTCTGTAATATTAGACTTAGGTCTTACTGAAAACAGCTTGTTCAGACATTTTCTCACAGTCCTCTTTCTCTCTACTTTTTAGGTTGTACTATGGATCTCAGTTTAAACCCAAGAGGTGCATCCTCTCTCTTTAATAACTAAGGCTATGTTACTAGGTCAAACTTTTCTGTCTGATTCTTCTCTTCAGAGAAAAGTTTCTCCAGTGAGGCTTCTCAGGCCCTCAGAGATGAAGACCTCTGGGAAATATGCCCTACAGACTGATCAGACATAGCCAGACTCCATGAATCCACCTGTCATTCACTTCTGGCAATGAATATTTCTATACCTACATAAACATCATTGAAAAAACCTTGTTGGAAAGCAGAGACACTGGCAATCTTTAAACTCTTCCCAGAGACATCAATACCTAAGATCAAAGGTCCTGAGCCATCTGGATGGTTCCTTTTACCTGCCTGGTAGAGCATTAGTTGTTTCAATGAATTTGGGCAAAGGATAGATAT
This sequence comes from Panthera onca, assembly GCF_046562875.1. Classification (NCBI taxonomy): domain Eukaryota; kingdom Metazoa; phylum Chordata; class Mammalia; order Carnivora; family Felidae; genus Panthera; species Panthera onca. The sequence goes on along the minus strand of NC_138350.1, from coordinate 62,493,009 downwards.
CTTGCCCCTTTGTTCTAAAAATGTCCAATAAGCTTCTTGTCTTTTATTCACATAAATTTTCTGCTTCACGTAAAGTTTCCCTCCTAGATAATGGTGTCTCTGGCTCCTTTTTAGTCCTTCCTGCTTTGGGGGCTACACAACATATTCAGAGGAGATGTGGGCTGAGTAGCCATTGTACATTGGATTGATGCCTATATGTATGTTTCCCTGGCCCACAATTTAATGAGAGCTCCTTTCTCCTCTCTTGTCTTTTCTGTTTCATAAAGAGATAAGAGAAGAAGGACCTCTGAATCCTTTCTGCAGAGTTCTATGTTTTCCGTGACTTGCTATCTGCCAACTGGGCTTCAGGGTAGAAAGCAGGGAATGCCATTAGTCTTCATGTAATCAGAGGATATTGTTTTATCTTCCCAAATTAGAGACCCTTTCCTCCTCAGAACTAGGGTGAATTTTGATTATGTAATTGGAATGAGCCAAATAATGGAGGAATCAAATAACAGAAACTGCTGAAAGTGTTTTACAGGAACTTTTACTCCACATCACATGCAGTGCTAGACTATATTTATCTATTTACTACCTTGTATTCAATCCTCAGCCTCAAGGTCAGACACCTCACTTCTCCGAGTGCACCTGGCATTGCTCCCTTGTGATTAAGGGCAAACAGTCACAGTGTCCATGGCCTTTGGCAGTGAAACCATTCCAGCAAAAGGCAGAAACATCTTTTACTTGTTGGAATGAAGACTAGAGAACCTATGATATCCCTCCACCTGTGGTAAGATCTCATTAGACCTTTCTTTTCTGCTGTATCTAGTCAAAAAAAGGGACAAATCTCTACTCAAACAGGTTAAAGAACTTACATCTTAAATGGCAAATAAGCTCAATTCCAAAAGGAAGGATTTTTAAGCAGGAGATAGTTTGTGTTATTCATTCTCCAACAATGCAGTACTTAAGGGGAATAATTTATGGGCAATACACAGAAGCTTGATTCCAAAAATGACCAATATTTATTTATCTCTCTGTTCCAGTAAGATGGAAACAGTGCTCATATGGAAAAATCCATGAAGTTTGGACTCCCGTAGAGCTTTTCCCAAGGATCTTCTCTTATAGTGAGGTCTGTGTCTCTCCTAATTAAGTTTGTGTTACTTGCCACCTGCAGTTTGATCTGTTCTTTTGTCATCACATATAGAAATTAATTTTCTTAGAATTGATTTCATCCTTTTCATACATATCTATGATTTTTTTTTATTTAGAGAGAGAGAGCAAGAGTAGGGGAGAGGGGCAGAGGGAGGGAGGGAGTTTGGGAAGGAGGGGGTGAGGGAAAGAGGGAGGGAGAAAGAGAGAGAGGGAAGGAGAGAGAAAGAGAGAGGATATCTTAAGCAGGCTCCACACTCAGCATGGTGCCTGACAAGGGACTCTATCCCACAACCTGGGATCATGACCTGAGCCAAAATCAAGAGTTGGATGCTCAATCGGTGCCCCAGATATGTCTATGTTTTATATAAATTTTAGCACTGCCTCAGAAAACCATTCTGGGGATTAAAACTTTTCAGTGTTGCCGCTGTGGTCAGTTGTTCAACTTCTTAATGCTTGTCACTTAATTTAAGCTCATACAGATTGGGGCTTGTTGAACCCTTACTAGTATCATTCATTCCACAGTAGAGGCCTATGTTATCATTTCTCATGACACTGTAAGTATGCACCAGGAATGTTACTTGCAAGCTACTTTATTCTAGACATGTTCAAATTTATGAGTGGATGTCTTAAATGGTAGATCCATCTAAATCATAAGAAAGCGATACTAGTTTATTAAACATCATTCAATTGATTCCCTCCTTGGAGGGAGTATTGTTTTCAGCTCCACCACTTAAAGGAAGAGGTCCCACCCCTCAGGATTCTCAATGGTCCTGACTTCCCTCTGGGCATTTATTCTTGGTGTTCCTGGAATATACCCACTGAAAAGAGGAAACTGTTTGCTGAGCCCAAATCTATGATATGCATTTTACATTTACAGTCAAGTAACACATCAGCCACCACTGACCAATTCTGTCTAGCTTGCTACTAGTTATAAAACAAATTACAGAACTCATTACTTTACATCTAGAAAGAAATGCCCTATGTTTCTTTTGAGAATTTCTCTGATTCCTAACTTTGGAATCAAGAACTTAAATTTATGATAAAATTTCTTTTTATAAAAGCTATAGGCTTCTTGTTTATCTTTATGTTCATGCACAGCCTTAGCAATCTTAAAACTGACATTAGAGAAAAAATATGTAAGTCTTAGTAGGATCCATAAGTATCTAGCCTGCAGAGTGAACCAAGAAGCCTACCAAAGTCTTCTACCACAGCTTCACTGATTTGCATTCCCATATTGATACCCAAAGGTTCAAAAGGTTGAATGATATTCCTTCTTTTTAGTCCATGAGAAGTCCCTTTTTTGATCTATTTTCTAACAGGATCCAAGATGAGCCCTGCAATACACTGGTCATTATTTCTAATGATGGACTAGTTCTTTATAAATATCCCAGAATACAAATTGCACTCAGAGAAGTCTTTAACCCTCAGTCATTAGTGATAGGTAGCCAGTGAAGAAATCTGCCTGGTTAATTCTTATCTCTACCTGGGTCAATACACCTCACATATTTTAAAGAAGGCCACCAGAATTGATGCCTATTCATGGGCAACTTCAAACCAACTTCACACCTAGAAAATTGAAATGTGAAGAAATCATGTCTCTTGCAATGTCCTGACAATAAATCTATAGAAGTGTATACTACAATATTTTCCAAGTTCATGTCAACCATCATCTTCTCTAGTGGCTGTTAAGGATCTCTGCTTTGCCCTTCACTAACTTTGTGACCTTATTTTTATTCCCAGATTTAGCAAAAGTACAGGACACCCAACTAAATGTGAATTCTAGATGAACATGTACTATTTGAAACATATGTAAACAAAAAAAATGTTTATCTCAAATTCAACTACATGCCCTTTATATTATCTAACAATACTTATTCCATCATCTTTGCCAAGCTAAATTTCATTTCTCTCATCTCTAAAATGTGACTTGTGAGATTAATACATTAAATGTGTAAATGGCTTAAGAAAAGTTTTGTAAATGATAAAGGATTAGTTACATGTTATTAATGTCATTATTCCTATTATTTTTTCCATCTAATTACCCAACTCTATTTCCATAAGGCATAGGTGTAATCTACTTCCAAATTGATTAAAGATATTAATATTAATGGCATTTCCCCACCAAGACCAAAATAGTGGTCTATGTTGTTTTTTAAGCAAGAAACTGTGTTTTGGTGTCTATGGTCATGAGAGCAGTTTCCTTTTTGTTTCTCCTGGCATTGATGGATTGCCTGCATCTGTTGTGCAAACAATCATGGTGAAACAGCAGGAAACATGGTTCCAATTTGACTTTACACCCTGAAATATTCTAAGCATATGGTGAGGTGGCAAGATCTTAGTCCCAGGGTGGGAATTTTGAGAAAACAGGGGGAGCCTACACTTTTACATTGCTCAGCTGGATTCCTGGATCCTTCATTACCAGGACACTCTCAGGCAAATATGCTCAAATAGCTAGGTTCCTCTCCACTTGTACCTAAGATGACAGAATTTTGGAATTATTAAATGCCAGAAATCAGCGAAAGAAATTTTATTAAAAAGAAAACTTCTTCACCTGATTTTCAAATAAGAATTTACATTTTGGTAGGGTAGAAAGGAAGAGAAGTTTAAAGTTTAAAACGACTAGAATGGTTGGTTTTGGATTAAGGATTAAACCCATATTTATGGGTTTCACAGTCTGAATACTTTCTAGATTTCAAAATAAAACAAAAAATCTTCATACAAACATTCACAGTCTAGAGAAAAAAGAAAGAAGTTGAAGAAGTAGTATTATTAGTATGTGGTTCCTTTGTAGTTTAATATATTCTTAGCAGATAGAGCCTCCTTTGCAAAATCACACAAAGATGTCTGTTCTGAAGAAATGGAGGATTGTGCATCCTGGCCAGAAAGAGTGACTTTGTATTTGTAGAGCTTACACCCAGGGCATACTAATAATCTGTCATCTTAAATTCCAGTAACAGCAATCCAACTCAAACTAACTTCAGTAAGAACAATGCAGAGACTGAAGTATCTCATAAAGTCAGCTTATCTCTAGGAAGATCAATGTTGTAATGTTGCTTCTGGAACCACTAGAACCAGGCACCCAAATACTGCTGAAATTCTCCCTCCTTTTCTCATATCTGATTCTTTCTGCAAGTCAGCCCCATTCTCTCCCATGGTGGACATCTATGATTTCACCAAATTGTGGAGAGAAGGCTATCCAGAGTACCAAGTGCTACCCAAGAGAAGGCTGATTATGATAACTGCAGTTTGAAGAATCCTAGGGAAGAACTCTGATTGGCCCCCTTTCCAATCAGTTGTGGCTAGAAGGTGCTCAGATGGAATTAGGTGTCCATCTCTCTACTAGAAAATTGTTTGGGTAGGTTTACAAATATATAAAAGACATTTCTAGTAAAGACAACATAGATGGAATGGGGAAGAAGTTTCCAGAAAGATATTTCTGTACAGAAGAATGCTGGGCAGATAAAACAAGAGAATTGAAAAATATTAAACTAATAATTGGGGCACCTGGGTGGCTCAGATGGTTGAGCGTCTGACTTCAGCTCAGATCATGATCTCACAGTTCGTGAGTTCGAGACCTGCATCAGGCTCTGTGCTGACAACTTGGAACCTGGAGCCTGCTTTGAGTTCTGTCTCTCTGTCTCTCAGCTCCTCCTCCATTCTGTGTGTCTCTCTCAAAAGTGAACAAATATTTAAAAAATTAAAAAAATAAACTAATAATCAAATACAAAAGCAAATTATAAACACTGATAAGTACTCAGTTATAAGAGGGCACCATATTTGAAGACTTGGGAAAGCCTTTTTGAAGAAATGTCATTTAACTTGGATGTAGAAAGATGTGGGGAAAAAGTATTCCTGAAAAGGGAACAGAATGGTATAAAGCCTTAAGGTAGGAAAGTGCTTAAGGTATTAAAAAGAAAACAAAATTGACCAAAAAAAGGGAGGGGGTGGAAAGTCTACTGTGTGTAGGGAATGATGAAAGCATATAGTAGCACAACTTCCAAGTTATGAAGGCATGGACCTCATCACTTCCATTGTGGGCCAAGTTAAAGATTTTGTATTTTTTCCTCAAGTGCTATGCATTTTGATTTTAAAATGTGATAGGGGCGCCTGGGTGGCTCAGTTGGGTAAGCAACCAACTCTTGATTTCAGTTCAGGATCTCATCGTTTGTGAGTCTGAGCCTTAAGTAAGGCTCTGTGCTGACAGCCTGGAGCCTGCTTGAGATTCTCTCTCTCTGCCCCTCTCCCACTCATTCTCTCTCTCTCTCTCAAAATAATACACTTTAAAAAATTAACAAAAAAATAAAATGTGACAGAATCCAATGGTTATGTTCATAACTTATATCACACAGCTGAGAATGCAAGGGCCATGAAGGATAAAAATAGGTATATAAACAGAGAGAAGAAATTTGTAGTTGGGATAAGGTGGGAGATGAAGACTGAAATTATATATTACTGTCTTGCTATTTTGACAGATCAACTTCTTTTCCCTTTCCTACTACACTGAAAATCACCACGTGGAATGTCTATATTCAGTCAGACTGATGGAGTTTGACATTTCCTAATATGTGCCCACCTGTTCTAAGATCATAAAAACAATTTTAAGTGTATTGTTGACACTAGATTAAGCTGTTATGTGAGGAAAGAAAAAAACACTAAGTTTGAAATGATGTCTTTCTGCAATAATTATCCCATGAAAATAACCATGTCCTAGCTGTAGGAAGTTAGAAATGCCCATGAGAATTCATATATCACATTGCCCCATTTTCAGCAAGACTTCACCAAACTGATCAGTAATAAAGAAGGTCTGACATTTTTAAAGACATCACAGAAATTAAATCTACAAAATGGATTACACAAACAAATACTAGAAATACTTCTCTTCATTTTTCTTTTTTATTAATGTTTCTGGAGAAATAATTTGTTTGAGGTAAACACAGGAAACAGTTACAATGGAGGACAGCAAAGGAATAAAAATACTGCCTGTATGTGGTAAGAAAACATTTAACATGCATCGAGTCCACACACTACTTTTAAAATAGAGCAGAAAGGGAAAATAGTCCAAAGTGACTAGTTACTTTTTCTACACACTGACCACTAACCAGTTTGATGGAATCTTTTTTTTTTCCCTTTTTGAAATTCATTGTCTTCATAGTTAATTTGGCCATGCATAAAGATACCAATTTGATTAGCAGGATAAGTTCACCAATGAAACATATTTATTTAAACTGTACCATATTTTTACACAGTAAAATTCAATATGTTAATTAAATTAACCAAAACATATAGAGTGCCCCATGGTTAGGACACACTAAACTATTCTGCAGCCACAAGAGACCCAACATAAATTCACTAGATTAAGACATAAAAAGGTCTGTTTTTTACTCATGTTATAGTCCAGGGTGGGTGCTTGGGGCAATGGGCAGCTACCCACATGCCAAGAGTCAGAGACCCAGGGAAACAGTGGATCTACTATCTTCATGAGTTGGGGTGCTCTGCTCATCTCAGCCAGTAGGAAGACATAAAAGGGTACATACAACAAGACATCCAAATTCTGGGGGGCCAGGAGAGAATTCAGTTACAGAGCAATGTCTCTGCAAAGAGGGCACAGGTATCAGGTCTCCAGGAAGACAGCTGAATCCCAAACCAACCCTATACTTTTGAAAGATAAAGAACATGGGTTTTAATGGAGACCTGTCTCTGTCGGGTGTTTAAAAGAATGTGTTTTTTAGAAGAATATAATTTAAATACATACAGAGATTTGGAATTTAAGATACGGAATAATTCAGTTCTGATGTGAGTCACCTTGGCCAGAAGAGCAACGATGAAAGCTGTGTGTGGGGGGTGGAGGGGGTGCTTCTTCAAGGGGGGAGGACAGTTCTGAGACTTAGGGGCTGAGTGATCTCAAGTGTTCTCATGACAGTGGCTACCTGACAAGACTATGGTGTGGATTTAATGGCTTTAAGTAATATAAGAGAGTAATATAAGCAACTTAGTGGTGGGTACAGATGATAGTTCAAGAGATAAGATTTTGTGCTTCTCTTTTCTTTATCTTTTGCTCAGAGAGGCACCATCTTCTGAAGGAACCAGACTTAGACACCTTCAAGGAACACGGAGCTGTCCCCCGTAATCCTTAACAAATTCAATGATTAGGTTATTTTGGAGATAAGGTAGGGTTTAAGGTTCCACTCAACACTACTGGCTTAATCCAAAACGGCCTGTGGCTCATCTTGCCCTTCTCACCTTAGTGCCCCCAAGAGAGCTGCACACATCAGGAGGAAGATCACTTTATTTCAGCCAGGCCCCCCAAAAGACTTAATATGGAAGTCCCTGGGATGGGCCAGGGCCCATAACCTGGGCTTCCCTCCCTTGAGGAAAATTCCAGATTTTTATCAATAAAGCATTTAAGTGAGAAGGAAGAGGTGTGGTGAGACAGAAAGAATACAAATAAAAGAATTGGTACAATGTAGTCAACTTCCTTAGCCAGCCAAATAGAGAAAATAAGAGAGATCTATTAGCATGTATATTTATCAGAGTTCAGAACCAAAAAGACTACACACACACACACACACACACACACACACACACACACAGGAGTGTTGCTATGTGTCCGTGTGTATGTGCGTGTAGGCAGGGGTAGGTGACAAGGCTACTAAATAAAATTTACGGGGAAAGACCACCAAATCAAATAAGGAGGAATTATCCTTATATAGGCATTGCAGTAGAGTATGAAAATCTCTAAATAATGTTATAACAAATGTATCCTGAATAAATAATATCTCTGCCTTTTTTACAGGGAGGAGAGTTAATATTTAATATTAAGCTTACTCTTGTCAAAATCAGGCAAGGAGAAACTAGGTCACTGGTCTTAGAAACATGCTAAACTGCAAGCAATGTGATAAATCTTTTGTAAGTTGTATTTTTATAAGTGTGCTCTAAATGGCACTGCTGAATATTGTCTGATAAATTGTACAGGAAATTGGCACCCTTTAAATCTTCTGAGAAACCAAATAGTAAGAGAATATATTAGAAAAAGCATGGCTGCAATTTATGGTAATCATCAAAGACACAAGATAAATTTGTTTTAAATGAGAAAAGTTTATAAAGTAATTAAACTATTTTTCTGGCTACGAAAATATAATTTAGGCCTAGTCTTGTAGAACTAGCATGTTCTTTTGTTCTTGAGGGATGAAATTTTATGGAGATATTAACAACAAAAGGAACTGACAACCTGTAATATGTCTAAAGAAGGGAATACTGTATCTGCATAGAAATTGTTAAAAATTAACACTTGTTCACTCTTTGGCATATTTAGTCAATAGATACTCTGAAAGCCTGGAATATGCTGGACCCTCATGTGTAAGATAAAATCTCAACCCTCAGAACAACTGTTCTTAGCTTCATGTTGTAGAAATATTCTATAAGGCATCCTTTCTCCAGTTCATCCCATCAAAATGTTTGCCCTGCTACAATGCAATCGTTTTTGATAATAAAGAATTTCATGAGAGTGCTTCATGGAAAAGGGGAGTGAGGCAGGGTTTCAGACTCAATATATTTAAGAGTTTTTCTCCTTCAAAGAACAGTAGTAACACTGCACATTAAAAGAAAGCTAGAAGAATACAATTCTAAAACCCAAACATAGCCGAAGAAATAGAGCACTGATTATCTCTCTCATTTGCTCAAGAGTAATGTCCATTGTCTTCCTATTATCACCACACGGGCTAGGGCAGATATTGCACATTATAGATTCCCTTATTCATATCATCAGTTACAGAGATGAACACAACAACTCTGCTTGGGCTTTTCACAGTATTAATCCTCTCTTGCCATTTAAATATAAGGACTGTGAGTTTATATAAGGAAAATCTCCTATATTCTCAATTTCAAGTTGTAAAATAATGAATTACAGAAAAAATATCCATGTGTGCATGTGTATGTGGTGTGTGTGTGTGTGTGTGTGTGTGTGTGTGTATGTAGATACCTGCTGAATTAGCAGTTTGTTTGTGGTATCACCTTTATTCTAAGTGCTTTAGGATAGGCCTGGACTTCTCTGTGATAATTTCAGTTCCAACAATAAAAATTTGTATTTAAAAGTACACATAAATGTTTTATAACCTAATAATATCTGTGTTTTTCATAAAATTTCCTCAAATCCAAAAGAATACACTACTTCTCTCTGAAATAACCCTCACATTCAATCCCTAAGGAAACTTGCAAAAATACACACACACACACTTGCAAACACCCAAATCTACTGTTTTCTATAATATATCTTAACTTCTGCTTCTTTATATTATTTCCCTTCCTGTGCTTTCTTTGGCTTGTCCTTTTTCTAGTTTCTTGAGAAGATATCTAGTTTTGAGTAAAAATTTAGTTTGGAGTCTGCTATTATAGTTTTACTTTCTGGTTTGTTAGTTTTTAACAACCCTTTAAATCCTACCTATAGCCAATACATCAGCCAATGAGCTTATTCTACTTTCTACCACACCTCTGTCTTCACTTATATTTAGTTGCTTTATTTCTGGTTTGTCACAAAATACAGCATTTCTGTGTTATCTTCCACCCTCATTTATGCCTTTGTTTTTGTCTTAGGTCTACATTTATATGCATTAAAAAGCCTAGCATCAGTGTTTGGTGAAGTTTTTCCACTCATCTATTAATTGAAAAAAAACTAACCTCATGGATCCTTCATGGAAGGCCCATACACAGAGAATGTTCTAAGTTATATGAGCTTAAAACTGTTTTGTGGGTTTTTTTTAAGTCTTGATGTTTGACAAACACCTTAGCTGGCTATAAAAATCTATTCATACATTCATTCATTTTCTATTTCTAAAGTGACTCTCTTTTTGCCTCTCCTTGTATTTTTATTGTTATTATTGAAGTATGACTGACATATATTAGTTTCAAGTAACAATATAAGTCAATATTTGTATACATTATGAAATAATCACCACTATAAGTCCTGTTAACATCCATCACTGTAAAGAGAATGTTTTTCCTTGTGATGAGAGCATGCAAGATTTATTCTCTCAGCAACTTTGAAATATACAGTACTTCTTGCTTGACCTCAGAATCTTGTGGCATTGTAGGAACATAGGAAATCATTTGCTGGGAATTGTGGGGTTTCTGTTTGTTTGTTTATTTTGTTTCTCTCTTTTCTTAATCTTTAGTTTGGGTACAGTTATTTTTCAGTTAAGCCCTACTCTACATTCAAGACCATTGAGTGTGTTGTTCACATGCAGATCTTTTATCTTTGTTTTTCTCTACTAGGCTGTAGGGAATATTGAGGGAGATGGACTTAAGTACCACTAGTTCTTGAGTTATTCTCATTGCTTGTCTTTCCTCTAAGAAGCCAGAGTCAAACCCTCCCTGCTGTGAGCAACTAGAAGGCACTACCCAACTGTTTCTCAGCCTTCACTTAATTCTTGAGTATTTAGAGGGTATGATAATCTAAGGTTCAAGGTAAATTTACTTTAAAATCCTCCTTATTAGTAGTCTCTTACTCATGCCCTTAAAAATACTTACTTTCCCCAAAGTGAGGAAACAAATTGCTTACTCTTTGGAAGCAGACCTGCAACACTGAATATGCCTAAAGTCCCAGTATAAATAACTCCAGGGTCATGATCTCCTAAATATCTTTCTTGAGAAAAATAAGCACATTAAGCAACAAAAAATGTAGCTTCATCACTCAAGTTCATCACTAGAAGAGGTTTAGAGATTATGTGGTATGACTAGAAATTAAAAACTCAGATAAATAGGAGAAGCCAAGATGGCAGAACAGCATGGACGTTTTTTGTCTGTCTCACGTCCATGAAATACAGCCAGACCAACACTAAACCATCCTGCACACCAAGAAAACTGATCTGAGGATCTGCACAACCTGAGGATCAACAATCTGCACAACCTGAACCACAGAATTCAGCAGGTACATGACCTGGAGAGGTGAACTTGGGGAGACAGAAGCCGTAGGGGGCATGGAGCCGCTTTTGCATGTGGAGAGAGGACAGAGACAGGGGGAGAATACGAGAAAGCACCCCACCCCAAAAGTGGCTGGAGAGAAAGTGAAAAATTGGAAACAGCTGCAGGAACTGAACTAAAAAGGGAGAAAGGAGAAAGGAGAGGGTTTAAATTCCACTAAGACTATAAATGGGGGAGCGCAGAGTCTGCAACTCCAGAGCTCTATACCTGGTGGTGCTCTGGTGGGAAGGGCGAATGAATCCCTAGGAGCAGAGTGGGGTCTGGGAGGTTCTTGGGGCACAAGGGGAGAAGCGGTTCCACTGCTGGAAGGACATTTGGTAGAGGCTATGAGGCCACCTGAGCCAAGCAGACCCCAGAGAATGGCCACATTTGCTGGTGATGGAACAAGGTCATTGAGGGTGAAGCCTGGTGCCAGATGTGTGTTGTGATTTTCCATAATCCCTGAAACGCTGGTGCCACACTGTCTCATGAACTTTTTCTGGGGCAGCCTGGCACCTGGCCACAGTCTTTGGGCATCAGCAGCAGCACGGTCCCACGAATATTCTTGGGTGTGGCCAGCATTTGGCCATTGCTTGTTAAGACCCTCTGCAGAGGGGCAGAACGGGTCAAAGCTGCAGTACCTCAGAAGTAAGGGGCTGGGGAAAACAGTCACATCTGAGACAAAACTCGGGAGAGAGGTACTACCTGGGACTTGCTCACGGACAATGTAAAAGCGGAGAGTGGATGAAAGCTGATGACAAAAGATGGACGTATGACTGATGATTGGGGAGAACAGAGTTCCAATACTAGAGACCGGATAGCTGGGTGACACCATTTTCACAACTCCCACGCATGTGCGTACACACCTATAAGCGCCTCAACAATCCACCCCGGTAGATTAGCAGCACCATCTAGTGGAGAATGGAGGTGTTACACTAAGCCCCGCCCAATTGGGCCAACCTCGCTTTTCAAGAACACAAGCTCACTGCCTGCTTAGTTTAAGGACTATAAAGCGCTTTATAGTTTGACTTCCAGGGGACAACGAAGTAATTCCAGTCATATTTCAGTGTGTTAGCAAGTCCAACTATTCAATTTTCTTTCTTTTTTTTCCCTCTTTTTCTTTTTTCTTGAATACACAAAGAGGAAAAAATTCATTTTCATTTTAAATTTTTATTAAAAATATTTTTCTTTAATATTTTTCTAGTATATTTTATACTTTTATGTAAATTTTTTCAAATTCTAGTTTACTTCCATCATTTTAGTCTACTCCAGTGTATCCATTTTTTCAAATTTTCAAACAATTTCCTTTTTTTTTTTTTCCCCTTTTGTCTCTAATCTATCAAGCCACTTTCAACACCCAGACCAAAACACACCTAGGATCTAGCATCATTTATTTGATTTTTTTTGTGAGTCTCTTTTTAATATTTTAATTTTAATATTTTTTTAATTTAATTTTTTTTAATTTAATTTTTTTTTAATTTTTTTTAACATATATTTATTTTTGAGACAGAGAGAGACAGAGCATGAACGGGGGAGGGGCAGAGAGAGAGGGAGACACAGAATCTGAAACAGGCTCCAAGCTCTGAGCTGTCAGCACAGAGCCCGATGCGGGGCTTGAACTCATGGACCACGAGATCATGACCTGAGCCGAAGTCGGACGCTTAACCGACTGAGCCACCCAGGTGCCCCTTTAATTTTAATTTTTCTACCTCATTAATTCCTTTCTCCCTTCAAAATGATGAAATGAAGGAATTTACCCCAAATGAAAGAGCAGGAAGAAATGACAGCCAGGGCCTTAACCAACACAGATACAAGCAAGATGTCTGAACTAGAATTTAGAATCATGATAATAAGAATATTAGCTGGAGTCAAAAATAGATTAGAATCCCTTTCTGCAGAGATAAAAGAAGTAAAAGCTAGTCAGGATGAATTAAAAAATGCTATAACTGAGCTCCAATCTTGAATGGATGCCACAGCAGCAAGGATGGATGAGGCAGATCATAGAATCAGCGATATAGAGGACAAACTTATGGAGAATAATGAACAGAAAAAAAGAGGGAGATTAAGGCAAAAGAGCACGATGTAAGAATTAGGGAAATCAGTGACTCATTAAAAGGAACAAAATCAGATAGGGGTCCCAGAAGAGGAAAAGAGAAATAGGGGTAGAAGGGTTATGTGAGCAAATCATAGCAGAAAACTTTCCTAACCTGGGGAAAGACACAGACATCAAAATCCAGGAAGAACAGAGGACTCTCTTTAGATTTAACAAAACCCGATCATCAACAAGGTATATCATAGTCAAATTCACAAAATATTCAGGCAAGAAGAGAATCATGAAAGCAGCAAGGGAAAAAAAACTCCTTAACCTACAAGGGAAGATAGATGAGGTTTGTAGCAGACCTATCCACAGAAACTTGGCAGGCCAGAAAGAAGTGGAAGGATATATTCAATGTGCTGAATCAGAAAAATATGCAACCAAGAATTCTTTATCCAGCAAGGCTGTAATTCAAAACAGAAGGAGCGATCAAAAGTTTCCCAGACTAACAAAAATTAAAGAAGTTTGTGATCACTAAACCAGCACTGCAAGAAATATTAAGGGGGACTCTCTGAGGGGAGAAAAGATGAAAAAACAAACAAAGAAATAAACACCAAAAGCAAAAAAGATTAGGAAGGACTAGAGAACACCACCAGAAACTACAACTCTACAAGCAACGTAATGGCAATAAATTCATATCTCTCAGTACTCACTCTAAATGTCAATGGACTCAGTGCTCCAATCAAAAGACATAGGGCAACAGAATGGATAAGAAAACAAGATCCATCTATATGCTGTTTATGAGAGACCCACTTTAGACCTAAAAACACCTTTAGATTCAAAGTAAGGAGATGGAGAACCAACTATCATACTAATGGTCAACAAAAGAAAGCCAGAGTAGCCATACTTATATCAGACAATCTACACTTTAAAATAAAGACTGTATCAAGAGATGAAGAAGGGCATTATATCATAATTAAGGGGTCTAACCACCAAGAAGACCTAACAATTGTAAACATTTATGTGCCAAATGTGGCTGCACCCAAATATATAAATTAATCACAAACATAAAGAAACTCATTGATAGTAATATCATAATGGTAGGAGATTTCAACACCCCTCTCATAGCAATGGACGTATCACCTAATCAAAAAATCAACAAGGAAACAATGGCTTTGAATGACACACTGGACCAGATGGACTTAACAGATATATTCAGAACATTTCATCCTAAAGCAGTGGAATATAAATTCTTCTCCAGTGCACATGGAACATTCTCCAGAATAGACCACATACTGGGACACAAATCAGCCCTCAGCAAGTATTAAAAGATCGAAATCATACCGTGCATATTTTCCGATCACAATGCTATGAAACTCGAAATCAACCACAAGAAAAAAATTGGAAAGGTAACAAATACTTGGAGACTAAAGAACATCCTACTAAAGAATGAATGGGCCAACCAAGAAGTGTAAAAGGAAATTAAAAAGTATATGGAAGCCAATGAAAATGATAACACCACAACCCCAAACCTCTGGGATGCAGCAAAGGAGGTCATAAAAGGAAAGTATATAGCAATCCAGGCCTTCAAAGAAGGAAGAAAGATCTCAGATACACAACCTGACCTTAAACCATAAAAAGCTGGAAAAACAACAGCAAATAAAACCCAAAACCAGCAGAATACAGGAAATAATAAAGATTAGAGCAGAAATTAATGCTATCAAAACCAAAAAAATAGTAGAACAGATCAATGAAACGAGAAGCTGATTCTTTGGAAGAATTAACAAAATTGATAAACCACTAGCCAGTTTGATCAAAAACAAAAAGGAAAGCACCCATATAAATAAAATCAAGAATGAAAGAGGAGACATCACAACCAACATGGTAGAAATAAAAACAATAATAAGAGAATATTATGAGCAATTACATGCCAATAAAATAGGCAATCTGGAAGAAATGGACAAATTCCTAGAAACATATACATTACCAAAACTGAAACAGGAAGAAATAGAAAACTTGAACAGACCCATAACCAGTATAGAAATTGAATTAGTAATCAAAAATCTGCCAAAAAACAAGAATCCAGGGCCAGATGGCTTTCCAGGGGAATTCTACCAAACATTTAAGGAAGAGTTAACACCTATTCTCTTGAAGCTGTTCCAAAAAATAGAAATGGAAGGAAAACTTCCAAACTCTTTCTATGAGGCCAGCTTTACCTTGATTCCAAAACCAGAGACCCCACTAAAAAGGAGAACTATAAACCAATTTCCCTGATGAACATAGATCAAAAATCCTCAACAAGATATTAGCCAACTGTATCCAACAATACGTTAAAAAAAATTATTCACCATGACCAAGTGGGAATTATACCTGGGATGCAAGGCTGGTTCAATATCCACCAAACAATGAATGTGATTCATCACATCAATAAAAGAAAGGACAAGAACCATATGAACGTCTCAATAGATGCAGAGAAAGCATGACAAAATACTTTCTTGATAAAAGTATCAAGCATCCTTTCTTGATAAAAACCCTCAAGAAAGTAGGAATAGAAGGATCATACCTCAAGATCATAAAAGTCATATATAAACGACCTAACGCTAATATCATCTTCAACGGCGAAAAACTGAGAACTTTCCTCCTAAGGTCAGGAACAAGACAGAGATGTCCACTCTCACCACTGTTATTCAACATAGTATTGGAAGTCTTAGCCTCTGCAAATCAGAAAACACAAAGAAATAAAAGGCATCTAAATCGGCCAGAAGGAGGTCAAACTTTCACTCTTCACAGATGACATGATATGGAAAACCCAAAAGATTCCACCAAAAAAATACTAGAACTGATTCATAAATTCAGCAAAGTGACAAGATATAAAATCAATGTACAGAAATCGGTTGCAATCCTATTCACTGACAATGAAGCAACAGTAGAGAAATCAAGGAATTGATCCCATTTACAGCTGCACCAAAACCCATAAAATACCTAGGAATAAATCTAACCAAAGAGGTAAGAAATATATACACTGAAAACGAAAGTAAGCTTATGAAAGAAATTGAAGAAGACACAAAAAAATGGAAAAAGATTTCATGCTCCTGGATAGGAAGAACAAATATTGTTAAAATGCCAATCCTACCCAAAGCAATCTATTCAATGCAATCCCTATCAAACTAACACCAGCATTCTTCACAGAGCTAGAACAAATAATTCTAAAATTTGTATGGAACCAGAAAAGACCCCGAATAGTCAAAGCAATCTTGAAAAAGAAAACCAAAGCAGGAAGCATTACAATCCCGGACTTCAACCTATACCACAAAGCTTGTAATCATCAAAACAGTATGGTACTGGCACAAGAACAAACACTCAGATCAATGGAACAGAAAAGAGAACCCAGAAATGGACCCACAAACACATGGCCATCTAATCTTTGACAAAACAGGAAAGAATATCCAATGGAATAAAGACTTTCTCTTCAGCAAGTGGTGCTGGAAAAACTGGACAGCAACATGCAGAAGAATAAACCTGGACCACTTTCTTACACCATACACAAAAATAAACTCAAAACGGATGAAAGACTTCAATGTAAGACAGGAAGCCATCAAAATCCTCAAGGAGAAAGCAGGCAAAAACCTCTTTGATCTTGGCTGTAGCAACATCTTACTCAACACGCCTCCGGAGACAAGGGAAACAGAAGCAAAAATGAACTACTGGGACCTCATCAAAATCAAAAGCTTCTGCACAGTGAAGGAAACAATCAGAAACCTAAAAGACAATTGACAGAATGGGAGAAGATATTTGCAAATGCCTTATCAGATGAATGGTTGGTATCCAAAATCTATAAAGAACTTATCAAACTCAACACCCAAAAAACAAATAATCCAGTGAAGAAATGGGCAAAAGACATGAACAGACACTTCGCCAAAGAAGACATCCAGATGGCCAACTGACATATAAAAAAATGCTCAACATCACTCATCATCAGGGAAATACAAATCAAAACCACAATGAGATACCACCTTACACCTGTCAGAATGGCTAACATTAACAGCTCAGGCAACAATAGATGTTGGCAAGGATGCTGAGAAAGAGGATCTCTTTTGCATTGTTAGTGGGAATGCAAGCTGGTATAGCCGCTCTGGGAAACAGTATGGATGTTCCTCAAAAAATTAGAAATAGAACTACCTACAACCCAGCAATTGAACTACTAGGTATTTATCCAAGGGATACAGGTATACTGTTTCAAAGGGACATATGTACCCCAATGTTTATAGCAGCACTATCAACAATAGCCAAAGTATGGGAAGAGCCCAAATGTCCATCGATGGATGAATGGATAAAGAAGAGGTAGTATATATATGTGTATACACACACACACACACACACACACACACACACACACACACACACACACACAATGGAGTATTACTTGGCAATCAAAAACAATGAAATCTTGCCATTTGCAACTACTTGGATGGAACTGGAGGGTATTATGCTAAGCAAAATGAGTCAGAGACAGGCAAATATCATATGACTTCACTCATATGAGGACTTTAAGAGACAAAACACATGAACATAAGGGAAGGGAAATAAAAATAATATAAAAACAGGGAGGGGGACAAAACATAAGATATTCTTACATATGGAGAACAAACAGGGGGTCACTGGAGGGGTTGTGGGAGGGGGGATGGGCTAAATGGGTAAAGGGCATTAAGGAATCTACTCCTGAAATCATTGTTGCACTATATGCTAATTTGGATGTAAATTTTTTAAAAAGTTAAATTAAAAAAAAAACTTAGGTAAGTAAAACAACTTTTTAAAACTGTCATAGATATTGACCGTTATTGTCAGAAACCAGGTTTCATGATTCTCAGTCCAGGGCTAGTGTTTGTTTTTGTTTTGATATCGAATGCACGTTCCTTTATTTTATACTTAGGAAAGAAATCACCCACTCTTCTTCTTTATTCCCTCCCCAGTCTTCTTCTGAAAATATTTAAAAATTATAACCAAATGAAGTTAATTATTATTATTTTTCAATGTGGTTTTCATAATTGTTAGGGTTTAAATTTTTACAAGTGGCCAATGTCCAAGCGACTTATGGAGTAATACTGATTATTAGCAAAAAGGAAAATTCCATATTACAAGTCAGCAAGTTCTAGTACAAAACTAGTTTGTGTGTTAGAATGCCCTTTCCTTTTTAGAAAAAAATTAAAGTGTATTTTTTTATTTTTGAGAGAGAGAGAGCATGCACAAGTGGGGAAGGGGCAGAGGGAGAGAATCTCAAACAGTTTCCACACCACCAGCATAGAGACTGATGCGGGGCTGGAACTCACAAACCGTGCAAGATCACAACCTGAGCCAAAGTTGCGCACTCAATTGGCTGAACTACCCCGGCGCCCCATAATAGCCTTTCCTTTTAAAACTGTGGAATCTTCACAAATTCGCATGTCATCCTGGCTCAGGGCCATGCTAATCTTCTTTGTATCATTCCAATTTTAGTATATGGGTTGCCAAAGCAAATACCAGTACTGTTTCTTATGCTTTAATGCCTGGTTTAGATAAGAAAATGCTTCAACAGTATCAAGAGCTACATAGTCATCAAGGGTTAAGTTTAGTTGACCAGCTGAATAGAAGATTCAGATTTTATGTACTTATCATAAATTACTGCTAACCAGAGTTTCTGAATAGCAGTGAGAACACAGATAATAGCATTACTTATGCCCTGAGTTGGTATCAAGCCAGTCAAAAGCAAATAAAGTTGATCCTTACATCAACCTGTAAATGTATGATTTCCAGCAACTTTTATGAAATACTGAAAATGATTTTCAACCTACATTCTACTTTTATAGACTGGTGATCCTCTGTGGACTCAGGAACTAGATGGGAATCCATTAACCCATGATTTTTCACATCCCTTTTAACAAGGACATTCGTTGTCTCTAATATCCTATATCAAACCATCATCTTACGTAACAGGAGCCCAAGAACACCTACTTCATAATAAATATAAGGACTATACGAATTCGGATTTTGATGTATTCATTGAGAACTTTTTTTCATCATGCAAAAAATGAATTTTTATGGTAAATACTGGTCAAGGTGGACTTTCCAGTCTCAAATACTCAAGGCCTTTTTTAAATATAACCTTCAGATCTAGGATAAAATAAACAGACTGGTTTTGTTGTAGACACATATCTGTCACCAGCATCACCTATGGGTATTTCATAGGTAGGTGCACACAGCTCTCTGAGAAGGGAAGAAGGTAAGACCCTATCTTTATAATATGCTTTTTATATAAGTGACATTTTTTCATGTTGTCAGCCTTCAATTTTCCACCGATGCACTTACAAGTTTTCACCAACACCTGAATGCAAATGTGACACCAACCCTGAATGAAGCATGGCTTTCCTTGCAGAGCCTTTGGTGCTGAAACAATGGGAAGTAATAAACACTCACCACTGGCCCTTTTCCACAGTGAAGTTACTCATTGCAAACTCACCAACAACTTTTGACCTCTAGACCCAAAGACTATCAATTACCCAGCTTACAGAGGTGGAATATAGTGAACCAGCAGCATCATTTGGCTGTCACCCAGTTAACATTCTATCATAGGTTGAAAAGCAATTTGTCCAATATTTCAACTGCCAGGGAGAATTCTTTATTAGCTTTTGGATAGGTTTGCCTTTCATTCGGATGATTTGAATAGCTTCTGTGGTAGGAGAGATGCTGCCCTCAGATAATGATTTTGCATTTCACCTCATCATTAATGCTTTGGACCTCAAGGGAAGTCACTGTGCCTTTTATGAAGGTCGAAGCATTTTATAACCTTAATAAAGACTCATAGCCTCAGGAATAGCAAGTGTGAGCAAGTGTGGGGGGATTGACTGAATAAAAATATAACTAAATTGGCACTTTAGACTACACTCTTTGGAGGATTTCAAATGCAAATCAACAGTTAAAGAGTACAATGGCACCCCAAACTTCAGTGCTATTCAAAAACACACACACACACACACACACACACACACACACACAGAGAGAAAGTGGCATTATTCAAAGAAAAACGAGAGAAATTATCTTTTTCTTTTTTTCCAGAAAAGCTTTTGTCTGTAGTGTTATGTTTAATACCTAAATATTTTACATTGGGTGCCATAGCAGTTTGATTGATTTGAATTAAAAACAATAATCATGGTGATTCTTAGTTATTGTAAATTTATTTGTATATATCATGTAGGTCACTGAATCTTGAAGTGTGAAATGAATACAATAACCAAGGGTGATTATGAAAACTACTCCACCATCTACATTTCCCAAGGTCACTCTGTCCCAAATATTACTAACAAATTACTGCTTTCAATAACTTACCTAAGGATACTCTCCAGAGGAATCATTTCAATTTAAAAATTCAATGGACTCTTTCAGTTTTCCTAGGCTTCTACTTCTTTCCTTCAGGCATAGTTTACTGGCTATACTTCTGTTCACAGGAAATGAGTAAGAAAACAGAAGCCCCAATGACAGGCATTGTGATAAAATTATATCTCATCTTCTTTGACTGTTGTAGAAACTTTTAGAAAAAGGCGTATTATTCCTATTTACAGACTGGGGATTGGAGAGATGAAATAATTTTGCAAGGTCATGTTCCTGAGGAGTATCAGGGCTAAATTCTGCTGAAAACAATCAGTTTTTCAAGTGTAGAAAACCATACTATCTACTATAGCAATAGAGAGCACAAACCAGGAGGGCAGGGGAATGATCTAGAATAGGACAGTGCTTGGAATACCCAAAAGGATCCTACAAATGATAAGACACCTGACTAAAAGGCTGGTTCTCAGGATTAACCCTGGGAAGTCTGACTGTGACAGGCCAAGCCTAAGGCAAGAAAGGCTCTGATTTAAGTTATCAGCCTGAAGGTGAAACTCAATAGTCAGCTTTGTCCACTGGCAACTGCCTAGAAGGCCACTGAGTTTTCTAAGCAATTATCCCATAAACTACAGGAAAGTTACAAATTTTCAACTTCATTTGTGCATTACTCTATGAATTTGAGCTATGTGAGGGCAGGGTATGGATCTTTCACTTTATCTCAAATATCTAGAAAATGCTTGCTAAAAGGTTAAGTTCTCAATAAATTAGTAATAAATGAAGGTGATCAAAATTCAAGCTAGGCAGAGGAAAAAAGTCAGGGTTAGGGTTCAGATACCCATCCTAAACCCAAGGCCACGGTTTCTGGGGATAGGTAGCACTCAGCAACTGAAACATGGTAGTGTGCCCAAGAATTCCAAAATAGGAGCAATACTTATTAACTAACTCCTTCATTAAGATCTGCCACGTCAATATATTGACTTCTAAAAACAGAGCTTCCTTTGAACTAGCTAGACTTGCATTACAGAGCAGAAAGCCTTTCAATTATTTGAGGTTTATTCAATATATTTCTACTTTTTTGAAATTTGTCGATATACCCATGATTAACCCAAACCTGGAACTGACCTATCCTGGGTCATTCACTCCAGTTTCATTAAGCACCTTGTCTCAGCACAGGCCCTAAAATGTCTTGATGCTCCTAATTTAACCTTTGTTCATTCACTCAGTAACTCCTTTGTTCTCAAATATTAAAACCAAACTATTTTTGGTTTGGTTTTTGTTTTTCTCAAATATTAAAACCAAACTAGGCTGGGGCGCCTGGGTGGCTCAGTCAGTTAAATGTCTGACTTCGGCTCAGGTCCTGATCTCGCGGTTCCTGAGTTTGAGTCCCACACCAGGCTCTGTGCTGACAGCTCAGAGCCTGGAGCCTGCTTCAGATTCTGTGTCTCCGTCTCTCTCTCTCTGCCCCTCCCCCGCTCACATTCTGTGTCTCTCTCTCAAAAATAAATAAACTTTAAAAAAATAGGGGCGCCTGGGTGGCTCAGTCCGTTGAGTGTCCGACTTCAGCTCAGGTCACGATCTCACGGTCTGTGAGTTCGAGCCCCGCGCCGGGCTCTGGGCTGATGGCCCAGAGCCTGGAGCCTGCTTCCGATTCTGTGTCTCCCTCTCTCTGCTCCTCCCCCGTTCATGCTCTGTCTCTCTCTGTCTCAAAAATAAATAAACGTTAAAAAAAATTTAAAAAAAATAAATAAAAAATAAAAATAAAAATAAAAAAATAAAAAAATAAAACCAAACTAGGCAATGGGGAAAACATAGTTAGCTTAGTGGGCCATCCTGGAGCACACCGCTTGTCAAGGAAAACAGGAAACAATGCAAGAATTTACAATGTAAAAGGCTTTCATAAGGACAAGTACAGAATGCTAGCAAATTACATGCCTGGTATTGTTTTGTCTTCACAGACACTGCAAATCTTGAGCTGATCTATATTCCTTCTTTGCTTTTAAACTGGGACAGTTCAAGCTGGATGTGCAGTATGTGCCCGCAGTGATAGGAACTAACTTCATCCTTTACTGATCTTGGTTTCCAATTGTCTCATTTCCTTCACTATTAACTTCATTAACATCCTTTCCAAGTTGCCCAATGAGCAGGATGAGATGGGGTATGATAAATATATACACCATCCCAGAAATACTCCTCTTATCTATTAGGTGTATGGTGACTTTGTACATAGCAAATTGTTCCGTGTATTTATTTTTCTTCCTGGAAAACTACACTGAGAGTAAGATAGAAATTTCCCTAATGTTTAAATGTTTGAGGGGCCTGAGGTATTACTTCCAATACAATGAAGTAAGACAGGGGTATAAACACTGTACATTCATTTATTCATTCATACCTTCCTTCATTTACCACTTAGTTATTACAGGTCCATTTTGCACTAGGGACTTTTTTAAGCACTGGGAGATTAAGTAGTACAAATTTTAAAAAGGTCAAAGTCTTTGCCCTCATGGAGACTGCATTCTACAAGAAGAGATAAACAACAAAATATGCTGTGTTCAAAGATAAGACATATTATGATAAAAGATGAGCAAGGAAGGGGAATACGGATAGGTTATCGTTTCATACAAGAAGGAGAGAGATGGAATCCCTGTTAGTATGTCTAAGGAATATGTAAAAATGGTCATGAGGTTTGTCTGAGCCATGAAGGTACCCCTGGTCAGAAGGATTTCTAGGGAAAACCTTATAAGCAGAGAAAACATAGGGAAAACCTTACAGGCAGAGAAAACAAAGACTGCAAAGACCCAAATACAGGAGTTTGTTGGCAAGTTTGAGGAATACTAAGGAGGCCACTGTGACTGGACAGAATGATGCAGGTGAGAGGCAGTGAGGTCGCAAAGGTAGGGCTCTTTCAGACTGTCACAAGAGCAGGGAGGAAACAGTGGCCATTTCAGAGATTCTGAAACAAACCAGGAGAGCAACAACCATGGCTTAGATGAGAGTGGTGTTTGTAGAGATGTTGTGAAATAATCAGACTCCAGAGACATTCCAAGGGGAAAGCTGAGAAGTTTGGCCAAAAAATGTGAGGCTGGACGTGATCAGCCAGATTTCCAGGAATAGGAAATAGGCAGAGCACTGGTCAAGTTCAGAAGATTGAGCAAAATTCAGGTGGGCACATACACTCAAGCAAGGGGGACCCTGAGCACAGAAATGAGGATTTAGGTAAAAGCCAGAAATGAAAAAGGGGCAACAAAGAATGGAGTAGTAGCAAGGAGATGGAGAAAAGCAATCTCAGGACCGAGAGCAGCCTCATTTTAAGCTCAGGGAAACCCAAAAGCTGTGCTGATTGCCAATAACCAGGAACCACTGACAGCAACCACAGGGACAGCTCTCCTACTGCCTTCCATCAGTTGCAGGCACCTCATCAAGTCTGCCCACAGAATTCTGGCCTTGGACCTGTCTTATGGAGAAAAGTGACTTACAAGGAGTTACTTGAGTAACTATCACTAATACATTCTTTTTTTTTTAAATTTTTTTTTAACATTTATTTATTTTTGAAACAGAGAGAGACAGAGCATGAACAGGGGAGGGGCAGAGAGAGGGGGGGACACAGAATCCGAAGCAGGCTCCAGGCTCTGAGCGGTCAGCACAGAGCCCGACACGGGGCTCGAACCCACGGACAGTGAGATCATGACCTGAGCTGAAGTCAGATGCTTAACCGACCGAGCCACCCAGGCGCCCCACTAATACATTCTTTACGTGAATTTCTGCATTAATCCACCTGTAGGTGAGTTCTCCTCGAGAACAAATTGGTCATGATGTCATGTGCCTTTTCTTTTCATGTGTACTTAAGTGTATCCTCATGAATATGATTACATTTTCATCTGTGTGTTTGCTCTGACATTCCCGATGACAGGAGACAGTTTTAAGAGGTGGTAAGTGTGGGACTCTTTCTATTCATACCTCCCAAACTATCACTCCCTCCATACTGGCCAAAACCAAGGCTGATTTGTGCTACCCCAAGACAGAGGGAGCCCCTTAGATTTGTATACCAACCAGTCTTGCTCCCCAGGGCCAGAGCCTTTATTTCACTGACAACTGATAACATTTTTAACTCTTATAATGAGATATTTAGATCACAACAATGCTATTAGGTTGTATTCATCGGGGATTGTATTCATGAGGCTAAGCATAAGCTCTTTTAATGTTAAAACACTTAATATACATATTAAATATATTGATAAAATATATTCTAAATGTAACATTTTATGTATTTTTATATATATTATATATTATTTATTTTATATATGTACTTTTGCTGCATTATAATGAATGATTCAGCTCGCTCTAGGATAAGATTCCTATTTCCCAACTCTATAAATTAGGTGTTATTAAAATAAAAATATGCATGGCATTTTAAATTCTTTTTTAACCTTTATTTATTTTTTTGAGACAGAGAGAGACAGAGCATGAACAGGGGGAGGGTCAGAGAGAGAGAGACACAGAATCTGAAACAGGCTCAGAGCTGTCAGCACAGAGCCGGACACGGGGCTTAAACTTACGGACCACAAGACCATGACCTGAGCCCAAGTGGGCCGCTTAACTGACTGAGCCACCCAGGCGCCCCATAAATATGCATGGTGTTTAAAGGGCAGAACCCTCCTTTCTCTTGCTTGAAGAAAGAAAAGTTTTTTTTTTTAAGCTGTGAATGATATAGGAAAAACTGATGGAAGTAAAACTGTTAAACTGAAAGATTAGCAAAAAGAGAGAGAGAGAGAAAAGAACTAATTTCATGAAGGACTATGGGGGAAAAGGAAGAATCTAAGAGTGAGATTATACCTCTGGACAATGATGCTCTTATCCCCTGGCCTGTGGGAGGAAAGAAAATGAATGAGTAAGCTAAAGACTCCCAAGTAAAATTATGTTTGTAAATATTTCCATGCACTTAAAGAATAATTCTTTCTCCCTAATATAATGAAATGTATCATCTGCTGTCACCTAAAAAAACAAAACAACAAAAAAACAACATAAAACAAACAAACAAACAAACAAAGCATTTTCTTCCAGAAGTTTGTGTCTGAATTTCAGTAGCTCCTAGCAGGTGGAAGGTTCTGTGTTAG
Source organism: Panthera onca (assembly GCF_046562875.1). NCBI lineage: Eukaryota > Metazoa > Chordata > Mammalia > Carnivora > Felidae > Panthera > Panthera onca. The sequence goes on along the minus strand of NC_138350.1, from coordinate 62,467,422 downwards.
AAGGTGATGAAGAGAAACAAACAGATTTGGGACTTGAAAATCAAATCAGTTTTCAGAAGAAAGTGATCAGCCTCTAAAGCTCATGTCTAGTGACTTGAATCTATTTTAAAATGTGTTTTTAAAAAGCCTTAAGATTCCAATTTTATTCCTATGATATATGGTTTTGGAGTACAGAAGTCCTAAATATAATTCTTCACTAATTTCCAAAACAGATTTATCATTATTAGAAGTTTTATGAGGACCATAAAAATAATAATTGCTGTTAATAGTTACAGAAACCCACTTACAAAACAGAAAAGTGAGCAAAGGTTATAACAACTCACATACATACACATACAAACTCTACACACATATCCATGAAAAGGAAACCGTTCAACTTCATAACTAACTCAATAAAAACAATGCCATTATTTTCACCTATCAAATTGATAAGATCTCTCTAAAAGATCATATTCAAGTTGACAATGAATCTTTTATGAAGTAGATGGGCCTTCTCATCCATTGAATGGATGATAAATTGGTATTTTTAGGGGACAGATTTGGCAATATGACCCAAAATCACTAAAAATGTTAATACATTTTGATCCAGATATTTTACATCTGGGAATTTACTCTGAGAAAATAAGCGTTGAATTATACATTGATGTCAAGTGGTGTTATCAAAGTGTTAATTGCAATAATGAAATATTATGAAGATGCAAATACTCAAGAATAAAGAATATTTTAATAAATTATGGTATGCTATGTGGAGATTAAGTATAGCTTGAAATGACATACTTTATTTTAACATTTTTTAGGAAACCTTTTCTAACATAACACAAAGGAAAAATTAAGATATAAACTATAGATTTGGTAGGATTACTGTTATTCTAAACACATATATGTATGGATATACACACATAAATAAATAAATGATCTCCACATGCTATATAGGGAAAAAATTTTTTAAACATCAATTAATCAAAACATTAGCTGTGATTTCTTTGTAAGACTAAGAGTGACTTTTATTAAATTTTTTTATTTGCCTATTTCTCTAAACTAGTTTGTAAGCCAGAGAGATGGAGATAAACATAGGTTTTTGAAACCTTGTATTCTGTGCAGAGTGGGTGCTTAGTTGTTTAAGTGAAGGCAAAAAAATGAACAGGCAAATGCAGCCATTTAATATCTCTGAAGCCCAGCCTTGCAGAGAAAGCTGCAAAATGACAACTCTGAGGATAATGTAAGGGTGACCAAGGGAAGCAACATGAATATTTTCTCTTATGAAAGAACCATGAGATTTTGCATATTTAATGTAAAGCTGTGAAAATGTCTGCTTTCATGATCTGATATGAAAGATCTGCACACATAAAAACTCCTCAGAGTTCCATTTGTCTATTTTGCTGGAAGACTGAGTCAGTCTCTCCTGGGAGGCCACCTTACCTTTCACAGATTCTGGATGCCATGGTGAGCCAACATTCACCCAAATAGGACATAGGCTCATTTTATTGATATATTTTTGTGTGTGAGAAATAGGAATGCTATTTTCCACATGCCTACTGATGACATAGCATTACAGCATACTTTCACTTTCTTCAAGTGTTGTGCATTCCTTTCTCTACACTTTTGTTCATTTTCTTATTCCTCTTAAGATGAACCTTATTTTCTCCTCTGGTCATACAAGTCTAATATCTACTCCAAGTCCCAAGATAAGTCACCCAGTACCCATGAAAACCTCTTGACTCAATAGTCCTCAATGTATCTCTCCTTCTATCATTTAAAGCTCTACACAATTCAACAACTGATCACAGAGTAGTTTTTTCCATAGCTTTCCAATTAGTCTGAGGTTATTAGAAAGTAGGAAACTCGAGGTACAATTATCCTGTTTTTTTTCCCCCAATGCCTCAGTGCTGATCACACTCAATAAAGGCTAATTGAATGATTTCCAAACATGTTTGAAGTAGTTCAATGTTCCTTCAGCAGGTTTTTAGCAAAACATTTCAATGCACTGGGTACCATGATGTTTTTAGAGAGAATACTCCAAGGAACATGAGAGAACTTGGACCAGATGGGTCCTCATTTCAATATGGCAGGGGAACATTTCCAAGGCTGAAGGACTACTTTCCACCTCCTCCTGTGTAAACTCTGGCTTGTCACACCTTAATTATTTAACAGCCCCTGCCTGGCATGAAACCAGAAGAGACTGGCTCATTAATGTTCCATTCCAACACACATTCTTTCCAAAAGCCTTTAAGAAACTCATGAATATTTCATTGTCTCTATAAGTGCCAGGAAGATGGCACCATTATCTAAGAAACCGAATGCTACTTGCTAGGTTTGCTTCCTTGAGCAACTTAAACCCAAACAGGGTACATTCCCTTCAACAATCCTTTCTGTGAGCCCATACCCATTAACAGGTGACATAAATGAAAAGCAGAATCTTAAAGAGGGCATTTAATAAAAGAAGGCATGGTGGGGGGTGGGAGGGAGGCGTTCTTCTCTTTAAAGGCAGATACCTGCTTGAGATTGTATATACAAACTCAATTAGAGCTGGAGAGATTAATAAAGTTTAATCTAATCTAATTTCTTAGAAGCACTTAATGAAAATTAAAAAAAAAAAAAAAAAGAAAGAAAAAAAAAGAAACTGAGGGAGGTAAATCTGACCATAGAAAATATTTTAATAGACAAGGGAAAAAAAGACTCAGGTCTTTTTCCTTTCTTTACTACCCCCCCCCCCTTTTTTTTTTCTTTTTAGAGACAACTTACTTCAAGCCAAGAAAACTCTAGGGAGTTTGAATATTTAATGTTATGCTTTCCCACCCTCTTCTTTCACACTCTTCCCTATATGCTCAAGAGCCATATGATTGGGGCCATAAGGAAAAGCTGCTTTACTCAAATATATCCAAGCTGTGAGCCAATTTTGAAAATAGAAACTAAGAAAAAAAAGAAAAAGAAAAAGTGTACCACATTTTGAAGTACCCCAGGTCCACAATGGCTAGTGAATTATGATTATGCATTAGGACATAATCATAAATCTTGGGCTTGTTAAATGAGATTATATTTTCCAAATACTTATTCTATTGAATATGTATATATGACACCTTAGAATTCCTACAGAAGGTATAGGCATTGTTTTCCCATTTTATAGGTGAGAAAATGAACATGGAGAAGTTAAAATGATTTGTCTCAAGAAAATACATACTTATCTGATGGTAGATCTAACTGTAAAATGCACACCTTCTATTCAGTCCAGATCTCTTTAATTGAAACCACGTGCTGTATTCGTAAGGGACATTCTTTTCCTGGAGTCTTAATATTCTCTGGGGAAAGATTAACTCCAATATAAGCACTGCTTCAAAGTATTTTAAAATTGGGTGCAAGACCTAGTTCAAAACTGGTATGAAAAACTTGGAAAAATCTCCAACTGACAATTATCTTTTTTTCCATCATTTAAAAATAATGTTTGAAAATATATGTCCACTAAGAATGACATTTAGAACACAGAACTGGATGTAAACTCAACAGCCCAGTACCATTCATCTGAATTCCACATTAGACCATGTTCTTTTCTTTTTGTTCCCAAAGGCATATTTTATTCTATCTTCATGAAAAGGACAGGTCATTATCTGCAGTATGACAACAGAAGAGATGACTGAAATGTAGATTGGCCATAACTAAAATAATAATAGAGTTACCATATTATAGCTTTGGCTAGTAGCATGCACTTTTTTATGTAACTAAATATAATTCTGGATATAATCTCTGGAAATTAAAATTTGCTGTAGTTTGGAATGGTTTCCCTGGTAACCAATCCAGTAGTCATTCTTCTGTGGCCAGTCAACTTTGCATGTAGGCAGTTGCATACAACAAATAACATTGAGTGATTTCAGGGTCACAGAGAAGACACTAACCCTGCTAGTCCCACCTAGTGACAGAAAGTATTGCTAAGAGCAGTGGTGCTTGTAAGAGTCAGCCACTGCAGTGCAGTTCCCAGAAAACCCTGACATGGGACACAGAATCAAGACCTTACATGCCAGCCCTGCAGAGTGAAAAAAGTTTCAGGCTACTTGAATGGATTTCTCAGGCAGAAGTGGCCCTCAAATCCTCACCATCTATAGCCATCTACCAAATGAATATTGGATGGATGTGTTAAATCTATTTAGGTGAGATTAATTATTATTCTTTTCAAACAGTTCAAAGAAACCAGGAAAAGGAAGGCAGACACAAAAATTTGCAAGACTGTATGAACTAAATACTTTTGACACAAATGTCACAAATGCATTGATTGAGCTTATATAGGGCAAGATCCTTGGACTGGGAAGCAGAGAAACTGAATTGTAATTCCAGATCTGTCACTAAGTAAAAATAAATGTATCTTCCTAGCCTATCTTCCTAGGCTGTGCCAGGATTAGGTAACTAATGTGAAAGTCAGACAATAATATAAATGCAAATGCTCATAGTAGTATATTAGTATAAATATTATTAATAAAAAGTTAATATACAGTTATAGAAATATCTAAGTATTTTATCACATAATGTAACTATGCAGCTTTATAATTTGCACAATACATATTTATAACTAAGGAGATTGTTAGTGGCCCAAAAACTAAAATTAAAAATAATTGTACTAGAATGTTCTAAAAATTCCCTGGTAACGTTCATCAGAATTCTGGGAAATAGGAATTGTTTTCTTTTCTAACTTATATCCTAGATTCCTAGTTCTGAAATTTAATACCATGTCTTTTCTTCAGAATCTCATTTCCCAATTAAGCAATTTCAATGTCTATAGTGGTTAAACATCAATAAAATATGTACTGCATTCACTTGTGTTCAAATCTGCTTTTAGCCCTGGGGAACATACAGAAGTAGAATACAACCCTAGCACTGAAGAAGTTTAAAATGTATCCTCATGGGAGTTTACAATAAGTTACAGATTTTTTTTTTAGGATTAGAAGTGAAGTTTAGAGCTAAAATATGGTGTAAGACAGGATTCCCTATAATCCCCAATGGAAATGAGGCACTGTGGATCATTCATACATTCCTTCTCATCCTATCATGTTTTAACATCTCCTTTAACCCCATACATACATCTAGTGACAATATCACCTTGCTCCTTACCTTTAGCCAAGCTTCTTGGAAGCCTGTTGTTTCCTGGGGTCTTGCTTGCATTGCACCACTTACTCAAGGCAATCACTAACACCAGTTACACACAACTGAAGTTTTATCTGAAAAATTCTACCTAGAAATGCTAGTTCCACTTGGGAAGTAGTCTACACATACCCCAAGTTATTACAGGAAAGAGTTTTTCTTTCTGCCACTACAGTACATAGCCAGGCATCTTTTCCATCTCCACTGTCAGGTTCCTCTCTCTTTGCTGCGTGACCTTGATTCCTTGCCACATGCTACAGGTGTTTGTTATGGTAGCACTCTACTTCTGTATTAGTGAGTATAAAGATAAATTCTATTTTAAACACCCAATGCCTTAAAATAATGATAAAATCTCTTTCTCTCTTCCGCCAGGACAAATGGAACCAAAGGACTCTGAAACAGTAGAACCACATGATAGAAGAAACCCAGATCCTTAAGTTGCAACTAGGGAAACCGTCTTTTTATTATTATTATTATTATTATTATTATTAAGCTGTGTGATGAGCAACACAAAATACTCTCAGTGTTTAGTCACTGAACTTTTCGGATTGTTATAACAAATAGAATTAACCTGACTAATAAACTATTCCTCTTAAAATCCTACCCATTTCATTGAACACTACCATTATAAACCCAGTTGCTTAAACAGGAAACCTGGGCATGAGTTTGGTTTTTACTTATTTTTTATTCCCTTCTTCTAATGTCTCACAAAGACTTTTTGATTCTACCTCCATATGTAGCATCTTTGATATGTGTGTATTTCTTTGTACCACCAGTACACAATCTCATTTCTGGTTACCAATATTCTTTCCCAAATTTCACAGCCGCAAAAAGCACTTTATCCTTCATTTCAACTTCTAGACCCAATAATTCATTCTCCACATGGCATCTTGAGTGATCTTTTAAGGGTCCAGCCTGGTCATATCATTTCCCTGCTTATTATCTTCCAAGCAATTGCTATTGCCACAGGATACAGTTCTAATTAGATCAGTTATTAAGACCTCTCATGACCTACCCCTTTTCCTCATCAGCCTCAATTTTCCACTTCCCCTCAACTTTACACACTTTCTTGAAGGCACCATTCTCTGTCATGCCTCTGAGCCTTTGCAATCTTTAACTTTTACCTAAAGCTCTTACCATGACTTCATGTCCTCTTCCTCTTTGTTTTCCATTTTAAACTTTGCTTCTTGAAAGTCCTTCTTGACTCCCTAAAATAACTGGATTATGTGACTCGTCACAATGTCACAGAACACTGATCTCATCTGTAACCACTGTCTTTTTGTCATTTTCCTTAAACCCTACATTCCTTATGGTCAGGGACTGGGGCTCAGAGTTGCTCAATACATATTGAATAAGTGAAAAATTAACCCTCTCTTTGTATAAACAGTTACTTGCAGAGATATCAGTATTTTAAGACTAGAGTCTTTAAAAACTCCAAAGTTTATAAGAAGTCTTACCTGCTGTTTTAAATGCAAAACATTTTCATAATTTTGCACCTCTTTGGTATATGGAATATATATAGGGCTAATGGCCAAATATCTAGAAAAAAAAAGCTAGAAGTTTGATATTACTATTTATATTCTGACATTTCTTTATTTTAAATATGGAATGCTTCATGAATTTGTATGTCATCCTTGTGTGGGGGCCGTGTTAATCTCTATATCGTTTCAATTTTAGTGTATGTGCTGCTGAAGCAAGAACTATATTCTTACATTTCTATTCCATAAGATAATTATTTTAAAAAGTTTGCCTATGGCTACAGACACTCGCAAATACGCATAAATGAAAGTACTGCACTTTTCAAATATAGGTGAAATTCGAAAGACCTGCATGCCTATCTAGAAGCACATTCACCAGATATATCCACATAAACACAATTCCAATCAAGGCAAAAGATTGAACTTAAATTAACAAAAGGCTCTTAGAATCAAAATAAACAAGAAAATCTAATTTAATCATACTGCAGTGTTCATCCTTTCAGTAGTCCCAATTTTACCCTTGACAATCATCAACACCATTTCTTATGATTTTCTTTTTCTGATTTATCCAAAAAAATGTAAACAAACTCATCTAAATGGGCTCATCTCAAAATGCTGAGTTCTGTTTAATAAATTCCCTTTTATTGGAATCAATTTCTTTGTGCCAAAAAACCCCAAGTGAGTCATTAAAGCAATTATTGTGACTGTGTAATTTTACTGCCCAAATTACCTAAATAAATAGTATTTACTGCAACAAAATGCAAGCTTACTGTCTTTTCACTTACTTTCAAATGGTAACTAAGAAGAACTGCTCCTGATGTTCTCAAAAATTCACACTGCTGGTAGACACAATGGTTTCTGATTCATGAGAACTCCATTGCTTCAGCCCCATAGGTGTTATGTGCTTTTAAAATATATTTACATTTGTTGTCTTATTTTTTCATATTTTATATTTAACAATTTTATCCTAACTTCATAGTTATTGGAGCTATGTAACGCAGGAGTTCTACATCAGGGCTTGACTTGCTGCATGCAACATTACACGTTTGCCACCTGCCCTAGAATTTATTCTCCTAGTCTTTTTAAAGGCATGCATAACTCTTAAAGCATCCATGCTTGTATATGAATCTGCTGATCTTTTAAATTGTACAGGTTCAAAAATTTTACTTATTTTTTATTTTTATATTCGCATTTTAATATGAATTTATTGTCAAATTGGTTTCCATACAACACCCAGTGTTCATCCCAACAGGTGCCGTCCTCAATACCCATCACCCACCCTCCCCTCCCTCCCACCCCCCATCAACCCTCAGTTTGTTCTCAGTTTTTAAGAGTCTCTTATGGTTTGGCTCCCTCCCTCTCTAACTTTTTTTTCTCCTTCCCCTCCCCCATGGTCTTCTGTTAAGTTTCTCAGGATCCGCATAAGAGTGAAAACATAAAAGATCTGTATGCTGAAAACTATAGAGAGAAACTATAGAAAACTATAGTTTTCTATATAGTTTTCTAAATATAAAAAAAACTATAGAAATTTCCTTCTTAAGAAGGAAATTGAAGAAGATATAAAGAAATGGAAAAACATTCCATGCTCATGGATTGGGAGAATAAATATTGTTAAAATGTCAATACTACCCAAAGCTATCTACATATTCAATGCAATTCCAATCAAAAATTCTAAATCAAAAATTTTATAGATTGTCATCTATAAAAAAGGAAAAACAAAATCTGACCATTACTGAGGCTAATTTGAGGGGGTTAGGAAAGGGCTTCTTCCCTTTCATTCCAAACATTTTCTTGCCCTGCATGAAGAAGGTTCAAACCCCTTTGATCAGGCACCAATCTTCCTTCTATTCCTACGTATAAAGTGGAAAATGCAAATGTTCTCAAGGGGAGAAAACTAGTGACATATATTGTCTTGTATTTAAATAATGGTTATTATCAGTTTCTAATGAGTTTTTAAGAAGGAAAAGGGGAGACAATGAGGCCAATAGACATGGCAGAAAGGAGAGGCCAGGATACCAAAGACTAACTCCATCAATTTCAGAACTTTGAGGCCATTAACTCCTTCTTCTTCAACTATGATTTACTCACTCCTGACTCCAGCTGATTCACAGTTGGTGAAGGAAAGACTTCAGATCATGTGGTTCATTGTTTACCCCTCAAAATTGAACACATATTCATTTTTTTAAAGAACAGGTACCCTTTGGATACTACCTACAAATTCAGTCATAGCATATGAAGTATCCTAAGTCCCTCAGGAATGACTAAAAAAAATTAAGTAATGCTTTGTCTAGTTTTAGAATTTGTTAATGTATTATAACCTCAAGAACTTTGGTTGTTTTTTTTAAGATGTTTTGTTGACTTCAAATGTCTTCATAATCAAACATATCACACCAAGGTAAAAATCAAAGCCAGGAGAGCCATCATTTACTAAGCTTTGAGCATATATACAAAACTATGTATTTTACACAAATAATGCTTTGAGTCCTTACAAAACCCTACAAAGAAGATGCTATAGTCCCATTTTAAAGATAAACAACAAACCAATGCTGAAAATGTTTAAGTAATCTACTGACCAAAATCATAAAATGCGCCTGTAGAATGTATTAGATCTCAGTTCTGTATGACTCAGAGCCCCTTATGGAAAGGGGCTACCCTGACAGAAAGGTCTGTGTCCCACAGATCTGGTGCTGAATAGAAAGCACCAAGAACAAAATAGAGCAAGAAAACACCAGGAAGGATCTGGAAGCTACTCTTGGTCTCCGAGATAAGCACAGTACACACTGGAGACTCACCAAGGGGTGGGCCTGTAAACAATAACACTGAAGTTGTGTCCTGATTCTACAGCCAAGACTTCAGGATTTCTGTTATGAACTCTGCTAGGTATGGGTGAACAAGTATTTATCTAAATGTGTTTGGAACATAGGAAAAAGAAGACCTTGGCACCTGATGAGGACAGTCAGGAAGTCCCTTCCTAGAAGGAATTGCCATCTTCTGAAGAAGTATCTGGAGATGGAGTTGAAGGAAGTAGTATCTCACAGAGAAGAAGAGCATATCAAACCATAACTCTGGCCATTCTATGGGTTTCATAGCAATCTAACTGTTGAAGGAAGAAGGCTTCAAACTTTCTGGGATCATACTTGGCTCTCTATAAGGTCACTCTCAACGTTGGACTTTGCATATGTAAACTGGACAGCCCATCACAATGTCATATTAGGGGATGTCAATAGCTTTTTATATGTCCATTTGTGGCCTCCTACAGGCATTTAAGTTTCCATGATGAGAGACCAGGGTGTTTCTCAAGAGTCTACTACTAAAATATAAATCCATAGAGAATGGGTAAAATTCAGATGATCCCTAAACATCTCAGTATAATTTGGTTTGGAACCACACTCACAAGGGTATGCCCCCATCAGAATGAAAAAAGACTTAAGTTTTGATTTAGGAGAAGAATGGAAAAGTCTGGAACATGGAGCCTTGCCCAGAGGGAGCACTGGCCAGAGCAGTGAATAACTCAACTGCCAGAAATTTGGGAAGAGCTCAAGAAATAGAGATGCTTGGTTCTGGAGGGCACTTCCAGATGTTATAAACAGTTTAAAAAAAAGTGGGTGGGGGCTGGCACACAAAGCCAAAATACAGTGTCCTCTATCTTTGCTGCATTTGCACATACCTTTTTTCTTCAAAGTGAGTATAAACATTTCTCAATCCCTTCATGGTTTGACATAGCAAAGGAGACACAGTCAAAGCTTGAAAATTCTTGTTGACTTGAAATATCTATTTTTTAATGAATTAAAAAAGTTAATTTAGTGAAATCTGCTGCCTATTGCCCACATCACATTCTCAAGGACAAAACGTACCAAAGTGTAACCTGAGCACCATGGTAGGCATTACTCTGCCACCCAATTCTAGTTCAGAGAAAATTCATCTTCTCTTAATACATTCTTAGAAAAAGAAATCATATATATAGCATTTGTAATTAAATACAAACAACTTGGAGCCCTCAACCCAGCTAGCATTTAGAGCATTTCATTTAATCAAACATATGATATATGAGTCAGCAGACTGAGATCTAATGATCATAACTCTCAAGAAAAGGGTGATTCGAAAATAGCAACCTAGGGAAGCCATCCACCAAGGGGAGCAATTAACCCAGAATGACATTCTATTCTGCTGCTTCTTGCAGATTGCATGCCACAGCACTTCCCCTGTAATTCCCATCTAGCAGCTAGGGTAGTGTGCATAGTCAAGCACTCTTCACTATAGTTTCCTCATCTATCAAGCAACTTTTCAAACGGGTTATGAAGAAGGGACAACTGGGGACTGCTGATTCATAAGATAAAACATATTTTGGGATCCTTCATAAGCAGGAAATTAACTACTTTTTTTTCTTCTCTTAAAAAAAATTCCTGATCTTTGGAAAAGATGAGAGGGTAATTAAAACTGCAATTAGTGACTAGGTAATAAGGAACAATGAGAATAAAAGGAAACTGGAAAGAGCTATCAGGTTAAATCTGAATCCACCCAAATTCAAAATACAGTCTGTAGTCTAAAAATAAAGGAATTGCTCAATAAATAGTGGCCAAGATTCCACATAATTCTTCCTCAAAAGTGTGTGTACAGAGGTAAACTTACAATAATTTTACAATTATTTATTATGTTCCAAAGGAGGAGGAAAAAAGCATTAGTGTCACATTTGTAGAAATAAGCAAAGATCAACCAAATAAAAAAAGCAAAGACTATTTATTCAGATGTTGATACAACAGGAGAACCAGCTATCATTACTTGCACTGTGACAGAGACTCAAAGACGACAAAGGAGAGAGAAAGCTTAACAGTGAAAAAAGAAGTCTTCAGGAATGCCCTGACTGGAGGCTGGTGGAATCGGGAGGATGTAGGCAGCCTAACTAGAATGCGGGAGAGAAATCCTGTGTGATTGGTTAGGGGTGTCTAATTAGCTTTCTCTGTGTGGTCCTAAATTGGTAGCTGGGACAAAAACTAACGAATCGATTGGATACTAGAGGTAGCAATCTGGCTTCCTGCAAGTAGGACTTGTAACAGACTGGCTTCCTAAGTTGTTAACTATAGATGAGAGGATGGTTTCCTAGGCAAGTTGTTGCAGGTTGTGGGTTAGAATTAATTCCTCAATTCTTTGATTCTTTGATTCTTTCTTTCTTTCTCTTTCTTTTCTTTCTTCCTTCCTTTTCTTTCTTTTCTCTTTCTCTCTCTCTCCCTCTCTTTCTTTCTTTAGAGAGCGAGAGTGCACATGGGGGAGGGGTAGAGAGAGGAAAAGAGAGAATCCCAAGCATGCTGATAGCCACACTGACAGCATGGATCCTAATGTGGGGCTTGAACCCACAACCCTGAGATCATAACCCGAGCCAAATTTAACAGTCTGATGCTTAACTGACTGAGTTACCCAGACACCCCTAGAGTTCTATTTTTATGGATTGCCTGGGTATTATTCATTTGTAAAACGAGTCTCTCACATAGAGTTAGATCAACAATAAAATCTTTTAAGTTCTATAAAAGTGGAAGCCAGATGATTTTATTATTTAATAAGAAACAAATGGTAATATTAATATTAATGTGGCCACAGAACCTATAATATCTATTAGGGAATGGAGTAAATTTTTTGGGATATGATGCAACCATTACTCCAAATATTAAAAAAAAAACTACCAAATTGGGACTCTATAATTATAGAAACAAAAGATTGCCCTCTCTATTGTAAAAGTATTAATAGTCCATTAGATATTGTGGCATGCTGTTTCTGAAGGAATATATTCATCTTTGCCATTCACTCCTTTTCAAACAAATCTTGTTTAATACTGATACATATTAAATCTCAAAGTAAGTCAATCCTTATATTCTAGGTGTGTTTAATTTTTTTTTACTCTAGTATGTTTTATTTCTAATTACAAAAAGTTATAGAAGACCAAGACTGCCTTCTCATGGGGCTCTGAAATGGCTCCAAATTTCATAATGGGATTTCCCTAAAGAGTTTGGGCAGAGGCAACATCTGCAGAATCATGGTATTCTGTCCCAAGTAACCATATGGAAGGGGATTGTACACATCATTAATTTACTGTCTCAACAACATAGGAAATATATGCCACGTGAAGACACTACCTAGTTTCTGGGGTTGTGGAGAAAACTAATATAGACCCTGCCTCAAAGAACTTAGAGTCTGAAAGAGGGAGACAGATTTCTAATCAAAAAGGAGTAAATACTAATCAGTCATTCTTCTGCAAAGTCATTTCAGAAGTGTGAGATACAATAAAGATCACAGAGGAGGGTGTTCTAGGTCCTTGGAAGAGGGACATGATAAAATGTCAACAAAACTCTATCTTTTACCACTTGGACAAAATCAGGAAAGGCATTTAAGACAAGGGGACAGAGTAACCCAAGGCACAAAGCATAAAGTGGCCTAACTCATTTGAGAAACATAAATAGCAATGAATGGCCAAAAAGATAGTACATGTTGAAGAAGGGTAAAGGGAAAAATAAGAGGGTTAGTAAGGACCAGATTATGGAATGCAAGAATGTCTTACCAAGGACTTCACACTTTGTCTTGTAGGCAATGAGAAGCCTTGGAAAATTTTAAGGATTATATTTTTATAAAATAGCTTTTTAGAAAGATACATCCACTGCTGATACACATATACTTGTTCAAGACTAATTTTGCTTCCTTGTTGCTCTTGTAGTCAAAGGAGAAGTCTAATTTTCCAATAAGAACATTTACAATGAACCTCTTGATCAGAACGAATTTGTGTAGCAGAAATGAGATGCCTAACAACTCAGGGGACAAAATTGACTTGGGACAGGAGAGAAGAAACTTGAGTCCCAAAGAAATACAGAAAACTAGCCTAAGAACAGACTTTAGAGATCATCTACCCCAACCTCTTCTTCTACATAGACAAAATGTTAACTAAGAAATTTTGTTGCAAGATACAATAGACAAGATGCACTAAAGTGAACTACCAGACCACAGTGAAAATTTTCAAAGGAAAAAGTAGAAACCCAATTATAAGACATAAGGGAATGAGAGAATTTGGTCATTGGAGACTGAATGAGGGAAATGTGATGAACACTTCTTTGGAAGGAGGTGTTTCTTTGCTGTGAACCCCTGCCTCTAGGGGTAGCAGTAGGAAGTATCTGCCCCTACTGCAGGCTTAGCTAATGGACATCAGGGTAACCTCTCTGAGCATGTGATATATCAGATGCTGATGAAGAAGCACAGTGGACTGGTGTCTGACCATGGGCTGGAAAAGCTAAGAGCAAGACACAGTTGGCTAGCAGCCTGGATAGCAGGAACAAAAGTAAGGTAGTAAAATTGGTGATGTGTATTCCCAGTATTAACCAGGGCAAAGGTTGCATAAGTGCTTCTTACTGAACAAATGCAGGCCAAGCATAAGAGAGTAGCCAAGTGAGTTGTCTTAGATCTAATCTAATAAGGCATCCACAGAGGCAAACAGACCCCAGCAAGGTATCCAACGGATTTTTGTCAGAATGGAAAGATCACCCACATCAAGCAAACTATAGCTAAATGTCCCCAGTAATAATGGGGAGTCCCTGGGCATAGAGAGTTGTCAGATTTAGCACATAAAAATACAAGGTGTCAGGTACATTTGAATTTCAGAAAAAAAAAAAAAAACAAATAATATTTTAGTAAAGGCAGGTGTTACATATTGCATGGACCATAAGGAACTAAAAATCTGCTGTTTATCTGGAAGTACAATCTAGCTGGGCATCCTCTACTTTATCCAGAAACCCTATTGGGAAAGCTACATCATCACTGAACAGTGGCCAGACTCAGAGAGCAAAAAACCACCACGTGCCTGTACCAGCCACGTAAGAACTTTTCTGCTCCCTTTACCATTCCTTCTTCACTAAGATTCAACCTCGGAGGGTTTGAATTGCAAATATGGGGAGAACAATCAAGGAAAGAAAGAAGAATCTGCCTGGATCTCTATTGCCCTCTGCAGCAACCTCAGCTGGGGGAGCAAGTAAAGGAACTGTAACTGTGAATGCATTTGACTGTTCATACGCTGCACATTCTGAGTTCAGGGATAAATAGGTTTTGTGACTCCAACTTCACAATGTTGGATTAAAAGATCAGAAAAGTTATGGGTCTGCCTGAGATTTCCTCTAGATTAAAGAGGATAAATAATTCCTTATCTCCTAAACAAAGTAATTGGGGCAATGGGAAAAGAAAACTAATTTGTGCTCTGATTGCATGTGTAAGCCTTCAATAGGCAGTTATGTGCAATCAAGTTATGTGTACTTCCATATACCAGTGAAGCCTAAAGAGATCTAATGATTGCTCTGACAGCAAACTTCTAGAGGTGGATGAATGTGTGGAGGAGCCCAAGGTTCTCACATGTGCCCTGCAACTCTTCCCCGTGGTGACTTTGTCATTCTTTGCCAGCACTGAAACATCCCTTCCTCCCCCATAAATTCCCAAGAACTAGAGAAATCATAACTTCTCAAGTTGACTCAAAAATACTCAAACAATTGTCATTTGAAATCTCTCTAGAGAGACTTGCATGAAAACTCAAAATAAACTTACAAGCTATATGAACTAGGAATATAAAACCATCTCTCAGTTGTCTTTAACCAGGGCTCTGCCTCAATGTGCTTACCAAAAGGAGAAGCCCATCCCCAGTGAGATGTTTCTTGAAACATCACAAGAAAGTAGTTTATTCTCCTGAGCAGTTAGTGATGGTTATTTTTCAACGCTGTGGTCTCACTTTCTAGGGAAATATGAGCCAATTGAAGACCCAGGAAATGGGGGTCAGTGACAGGGAAGGAGATCAGGAAAAGAGAGATATTAGAAGAATGCATACATATAGTAGTTTCCTGTGGCTGCTCTAACAAATTGCCACAAATTTAGTGGCTTAAAAAAATAACAAAAAAATATTATGTTACAGCTCTGAAGATCAAACTCTGACATGGGTATCACTGAGCTAAAATTAAGGTGTCATGGGTATGACTTGCACTCCTCTGGTGAAATCATTTCCTTGCCTTTTCTAGATTTAGAAGCCAATATACATTTCTTGGACTGTGGCCCCTTCTCCCACCAAGAGCCAGCAATGGTGTCACATTCCTTCCTCTACTTTTATTACCACCTCTCCTTCGTTGACTCTCACCTTCGTTGACCACCCTCTTTCACTGATAAAGACCCTTGTGATTACTTTGGCCTCACAGACACCATCCAGGATAATCTTCCTATCTCAAGAGGCTTAACTTAACCATAGCTGCAAAATCTCTTTTAGATAAAAGAAATATATGCACTTATTGTGAGGATTCAGGATATAGATACCTTGGAGGACCATCATTCTATTACAAATGTGTTCTCTCAGTCTTCCTTTTTGGGCAAATTCTGAATTTTGAAAGGACAGCCAGGAATGACTATACTGGCTGGCATTTCTCCCTTTACTTCTTTCCCCCTTCTAATAAAGTCATTCCTCAGCTCCATTTTATTAATTCAAGGAACTCCCAACTTTATAATTAGTTTCTGCCATCTTGTCAAACTTGACATCTGCTTAACAGTTACCTTTCACTGGCACTTTATATCACTCCTTAATCTGGTTGCTTTCTTCTCCCAATGACTATACCTCCCTGCTCCTCCTGGGGACCACTGTTCTTCCCCTTTTACAACTGTGTGGTTCTGCTAGGGATACCAATCTAAATCCCCCATATCTACATCCCTTATCTACAAGTGTTGACTTGTGGTCCAAGGGTAGAGCAATAAAATCCTGTTGGAGATCTGTATACTGGTGAAATAGGGACATGTAAACCCACTGTAACCATCCACATTAAAAGGTAGGATGATCTCTAGAAGAACCTGCATTGTTGTGTCTCACAGCAGAAGAAAGAAACTAGTCTGTAGTAGGAAAAGAATAAAGCAGAGACTCTGTGGAGGACGATGATCAAGCTGAAGAGGCAGCTCTGCCCTTCTGGCAATTTGATTCCCTGAATTTATTTTGCCTTACAATCAACCTCACCTCTCTCTTTCACTGCAAAGTTGACTCAAAAATATTCAAAAAAAGAGAAAGAAAGAAAGAAAGAAAGAAAGAAAGAAAGAAAGAAAGAAAAAACTTTTGTTTGTTTAGGCTAACTTAAATTTGATTTTAATCATTAGCATTAGCTTAGTATAGTCCTGAGCTAAGTGTCATACTTACAACATCCCATTAAATTCTCAGGACAATCTTGAGATGGCACAATACTTATCTCTATTTTACAAATGAAGAAACTGAGGCAAGGATTGGCAAGGTTAAGTAACCTGCCAAAGTTCATATTGGTAGTATGAAAAAAGAGTTAGAATTTAACCCCAGTCTCTGCATCAAAAGCCTACTCTCCCAACCACAACACCAGACTGCCTCCTTTTCTCCCCTGCAGTGAGACAGCATACCATGCCAGCCAAGATGAGTCTCCTTGGCACTCTTGAAGTATGTTGTGCTCAGTTTGCACATGCTGTTTCTTCCATCCTGCTGGATAATCACCACAATGCTGAAGACAGAAAATGGTAACTGGATAAACCCTTCAAAGAAGGAATATTCAGCATTCACTGCTTATTACATTAGCTGCTGCTCTTTAAAAAAAAAATTAGACCACAAATTGTTGATTGAAACTCATAATGCCCAATCTCCTGTACCTCAAACCCACAATTCTGCATTGTAAGCTTTCTTCAATTTGTCTTAGTACAACTTTCTACTTCAATGTGATGTGCTACATTTGAGGGTCTAAAATTAATAATGGGATCTCAGAGAATATATAAAAAATAAACATGCAGCTTTCCAATATTTTCAGAGCCTTAGGGGGAGTCACCATTCCAAGAAAGTTACCAGGCTACTGTTAAGAGGAATCAAGGGATAAGTTCCAGACTTGGGACAAAATGAGTAGGGGTGATGGGAGAGGCAGAAAAAGGATGTAGTTCTCTATGTGTTCAGAGTTCTACAGTAGGCTGAATCCAGAATAAATATCTCTACCTTATAGACATTTTCCTTGAATCCCCAGTCCAGACTGGTTCTCCAATTATATACTCTCTAAGCAAGCTGCACTTCTTCTTTAAAGGACTTACATAATTCATAGATCAATTATTCATTTGTTTTGTGTGTCACCACTAGATTTGACCACAAGCTCCATTTGCTGCTGTGGTTGTGCACTTCCCCAGGACCTAAGAAGAGAACTTTGTACTTGTTAAAGGAAAAGAGAAAGGGACAAAAGCAGGGATGTTGACTCATACAGGTGATGACATAGGAAAGTGGATAAACACCATTTTCCATGAGACCTGTGGAAGTCGATGGTGGCATAGAGATTTTGATTTGATTCTCTGCTTTGGCTTTGTATCAATAGTCTGTATCTTGTCATTTCATTTTATCTCCAATAGAACTTCTCATAGCATCCAACAGACAGACAATTTTCATCAAATTACTATTCCATACCTCACCTTCAATCCCTATTATTGGCTGTAACATCATTATTGAACGTGCTAGAATCAGTTTAATACACAGTATGTGATGATATTTTGCTCTGGTATTTGAGGATTTGCTGCCATTTCTTTCTGAGTTCCAAGTCCAACTCTTAGTTTCAGAAAAAAAGTACATTCTTTTCCATTAACAGAAATTGAAGCTGGGCTTTACACTAGACATGTTTGTCCTTAAACATTTGTTCTCGGTATTACCCTTCTACAAACTATCCTCTCTCATCTAATACTTGGTCCTCCAATCAATACATGCCCTCTCCTAATCTCTTGGAGCTACTCTTCTTGAGTGCTCCCAACTCCATCATGTTTTTCTTTTAGTACTTTTTTACTCATTTCATGATTTATTCACAAGCCTGACTATTCCTCTTTCTCCTTGCCTCTTCCATGTCTATCTCTGCTGCTTCTTATAAAAATAGTATCCCAAAACTTCACATTTGCCCCAGGCATATAAATGCTCATCTACAAAGTTCATGCTAAGTGAGGGGAGACAAGCATTTAAATGATCAAGTGAAGAGCTGGATGCAGGAAGCCGAGCACGCATAAAATGAACAGACCAGAGGCCATGTAAACAAGAATGAAAACAATAAGGATGAGCCTATGAAGAGAAAAGAGCAAGTCAAGGAGTCAATTGTCCATGAAACAGTCAACTGCAAGACAGCCTCAGAGAAAGATGGATGGTAAAAAGTCCTAGTAAATTAGCCAATACAGAGAACGTGTCCAGGGACTGGGAAAGAAGGGGTCAGTGAGCAATGGAAGTTCAACAAGTTCACCACAAGAACAGTCTCTGGTGCTGAAGCCTCTTTTGCCTCAGGCTTGGGTGCCTGCCGGTCGTCTTGCTCCCACTCAGAGCCAGCTTTGGATTAACCTGTCCTGAAGATAGCAATCTGGCATGCCAATGCCCTTTAGGAACTGATCCAGTGCTCCCTAGAGTGGAAGAAGGAATATTCCATGACACTGATTTCATCAGATATTTCCCCCCACCTTTGCTAAATTCAACTATCACCTTAAGAAATGGAAAGGGATTATAATTTTGAATAAGACTGCACTAGAAAAACCAGCATATTTTTAATCGCACTTCAAATAGAAACCATTCCCTCCTAACCCTTTGTCCAAATCAAGCTGTGATATCACTAAGAACGTTGTCCTGCAGAGAGAGCTGCTACCTCCAAAGCCCTAATTCTATTTACCTCTCATTATTTCTTCAAGACCACATGGTGATATTTTAAAGGTGTTATGAAAAGATCAAAGGAATTCAACTTCGTATCATATTTCTCAAAGTACACCCTACAATATTTCCCTCCTATCTCTAATGGAAGGATTTTTAATAAAATTTTTGATGCGTTTGTTTTAAACCATTTTAAACCACTGTGATGCGTTTATTGTTTTAAACCATTTAAACCCTTGTGAAATATAACATATTACAAAAAAGTGCACAAGAAATGTACAGCTCAATGAGACATTACAAAACAAACTACACAAATACCATCCAGGTCAAGAAACAGTGATGATACCCCAAAGCCCCTTCTCTGTAATGCCCCTTCTTTGTCACTACTACTCTTTGGCACTCCCCTGAAAAAAAGTTTCCTCGGGGCACTTGGGTGGCTCAGTCAGTTAAGTGTCTGACTTCAGCTCAGGTCATGATCACGGTTTGTGAGTCTGAGCCCCGCGTTGGGCTCTGTGCTGACAGCTCAGAGGCTGGAGCCTGCTTTAGATTCTGTCTCCCATTCTCTGTCCCTTCCTCGCTCTCACTCTGTCTCTCTCAAAAATAAACAAACATTAAAAAAATTAAAGACAAAGAAAAAAAGTTTGCTAGCACCTACTATACAGTATTCCACCATCAGATACACAAAATTATTAATCTGTACTATCGTTGACAAAACATGCATGTTGTTTTTATGTTGAGGCTATTACAAATAAAGCTGTGTAAGCATTTGTATGCTTATCTCATGGGGTACTTGCTACTCTGGGGTATAAAGTCATATGAGTATCTATAACTTTAGTGAATAATACCTAAAAGGTTTTATAAGTGGTTGGACCAATGAACAGTTCCATCAGGGGTATGTGACAGAACCCAGTGCTCTTCTTACTCTCCAATGAATTGTAACCAATCTGGTGCTAGTATCTATGGACATCTAATTTGGGTTTTAATTTTAGTTGTTTGTTTGTTTGCTTTTGGTTATTAGGATGCCTTCTTTTATGAAGTGCCCATTCCAGATCTGACCCAATTTTTATTATGTTCTCTCTTCCTTACTGATTTGTAGATTCTTTATATTCTGGATTCACACCCTTCAACAGTTATATGTTTTGTAAATATCTTCCATTTGGTGGCTTACCTTTTACTTTTACTTTTCTTAAGAGAAGTTCTTCATGTCATTACACTCAATCTTTTCTTCTATATAACATGCTTTCTATAGACTATAAAAAGTTTTTTTTCTCTGCCCCAAATCATGATAGTACATGACAATATTCTCTAAGTTTTTGAAGCTTTGTTTTTTAAACTTAAATATTTAAAACTACAATCCACCTGACACTAATTTTTGTATACAGTGTGAGGTAGAAATCAAGGTTCATTTAAATAAACATGTGTATTTCACTGTTCTAGTGATATTTACTCAAAGACTATCTTCCCCCTGCATTTCTATTGGGGTAACTTGATTTTAAATCAAACATTCATATATACATGTATTTGCCAGTAAACAGGCAGAATCTACTAAAGCAAAATGTATTCATATTTTATGATCTGGTAATTACACTCATAGGTATATAACCAATAATGAAGCCTATATATTTATAAAAGTCATGTACAGAAGTATTTCAAAACAGCATTGCTTTTAATAGGCCAAAACTAGAAACAAGCTAAGTAATCGCCAACAGTAGAATGAATAAATACATTGTATGAATTTATTCAGCATAAACATCCATACAATGAAAATACTAAACAGCAATAAAAATGATGAACTGCAGTTACATATTTCAGGAACAAATCTTATGAATATAATGTGGAGCAAAAAAAAAGTCAAAAGAAAAAATATATACTGTATGATTCCTTTAAGATATAAAAATAAGCAAAATTAATCTGTTTTAATATTTTAAAAAACTACCTTTGGGAGAATATAGTAGATAGTGATGAATGGGAAAGGCAGCAGGGACTTTGAATTACTGATAATGCTTTTTTTTACTGCATTGTTTTTACATGGTTCATTTTGTGAATTCACTAATCAGAGTGCTTACAACTTGCACATTACTTTTCTGTACCTATGCTATATTAGAGTAAAAAGTTGATTTTAAAAACTCAATAAGGTAAAAACCCATGTATTTATGTCAATGTGGCATGTACCAGTTTTGAAGAAAACAGGAACACTTTGTGATACAGATGAAAGAAAGTAAGAAAGTCGTCAGGAGAGAATGTTTTTGTTGTGGCTCTGTCGTTTGTAAACTTAAAAAAAAAAGTCCCTTGACCTCTCTGGATTATGGTTTTCTCATCTGTAGAATGAAAGGCATTGGCCCCTCAATATTCACTTCTAGAAAATCTGTTCTGAAATTACATTTACCTGGATAACTAGAGCAGAGCTACACACCTCCTTTAGGCCTGTCTTCACAGGGACTCTAAGTTTCATTTCTGTTTCTTGTGCATTCTCCACTGGTTTTATTGTTGGCCTATCTCTATGGATTTTTTCCATAATAGCTTTCATCTTCGAATAATCATAAGATAGTTAAAAAAAAGGAAGAAAGAAAGAAAGCAAAATCACTTCAGTGTTTCTCAGAGGCGTGTGTGACTGGCCATCTGGTTGCATTCACAACTATGGCAAGAGCAGAGGCTTTCTCTATCTTATTAATTCAGTGCATGTCTTTCTTTGAGAAGTTAAATGGTCATATTCAATTCCAGCTTTCCTGTCAACACTTATGGGGAACATGTGGCCCTTTGAAGTTGTAGCACATGCCCATCCCTTCACAATTTCTTAATGATGGTTCAGGGTTTGGTAGGCTAGAGGATACCTTTCATGCACGTCAAAATAAACATCTATACAGCAATCTTCTCTATTTATCACCATGATTTAGAGCCGCACATCCACTCAAACTCCTAGATTAGTATCTGTCCTCATGCCCTTACACCTGCTTTAGAAATGCAGTAACTTTCTAAATATGTCATGGCCCCCAGTTTCTCCTTATCCTAATCCATTTTGTACATGATAGCACATTAATCTTCCCAAAATGCAACTTTCAAAACTCTTCAGTGGCTTCTGATTTTTCACTTTATATAGACATTTAAAATTTTTAGCAAGCTAAAGAATCACAGTGGGGTAGGCACTGTTTGAACAGGCAGATTCCATGCCCCCTACTTGAGATATTGTCAATCAAGAGTGAGCCCCCAAATTTACAGCTGTTTGCCTATCTAATTTGGGGAAAGATGGGAAACCCAGAACCATTTCAGGCATTTTTAGAGATGCTTTTCTACCCACTGCAAGTGGAGAAAGGACATGTAAAAATAAACTCTGTGCTTTGGCCAAATATCCTATAGCAGTGAATTTGGGCACTGCCAAGAAACCATCTTCCTTAGCAGGTTCCTCTAGATAACTTTAGAACTTACCCTCAGCTATTGCAGTAAAACTTAACCTGCCTTGGAAAATAGGAGTTAAAAAAAAAAAAGTTAAAGTCAACAAGGAGTATCACAGGAGGGCCTGTTTCACAGACTTCTTAGAGGATAGGGTAGGAAATTTTGGACAACTTCCCCAAAAGTCAGATCAAACAGCTGCTTGGAGCTGTTCAGTAGCCCCTTCAAAAGAGTCTGTCAGGAAGGATCAGGAATTGATTTGACACCTTTGGAGGAGACAGGAAACCCTTAGAATTCTATGGGAACTATCACTGTAGCTCCTGGAATAATGGAACAATGAATGGAAGCCCCATGTAGAGATCAGCAAGGAGACACTACGAAAAGAATGTTTTGTTGTCTGGAGACATCCATTCCCTCATCCCTCCATGCAAAGAGATTACCCATGATGGTTTCACATGGAACAGTTAAGAGGACAGATGGAGGAAAGTGTACTTCACTATAAACCAAATGAGAAGGGAGAACTGTATTTCCCATAAAGAAATATGGTGGGAATGGAAATAATCAAGATAATCAGATTATTCTGCCTACACCATTCATTCCCATTTCCTCTCCCCCACCTACTTAATACTATGACCAAACAAAAAGTAATTTGTTTTTGTACTGCATATGTTTTCTATTTCATTCCTTGATATATTTACATAGGCTCTTCTGCCTGGTACTCCAAACTAAGTGCCTACTCATCCTTTAGAACCCAGCTCAAGCTCCATTTCCAATCCAGCTCTCTCAGACCTCCTAGAAATAATTGATCATTTGATTCTGTTACCCACTACTAGCATCTTACCATTTACAAACTTTTATTGTGATACATGCCTCACTATACTAGGATCATTTGTTTTCCCCACCAGACTGACTCCTAAGGATAGTCTTTATAATCCTTTATAAACACTTATGAAAACAGAGCATGATCTATTTGTTGAATTAAGTAGAAGTGGAATAGTTGATAGAGGTAGCAAGTTCGTTATAAAACATCCAAACAGTACCCAGGTGTTCAGTTCTAGGTAAAAGAGTAATCCTGACAGAGAAACATAAACATTGCATCCTCTACAGTGGCTAAGACAGGCAACATATAGGTGGTTTTCAAAACCTGACTATACAATTAAAGGATTAGTATACAAATGACATTGTGAGTTCACGGAAATTGGCCAGAGAATAAAAACTAAAGGGTAAATTCAGAGCATCAATCAATGTGACTATTTTGATTCATTGGGCCACTAAAATAAAAGATACATTTAGTCAGAAAGGATAAATTGTTAAAACTTTCATCTTAAAATAATAATAGCTAATGTATACTGATCACTTAGAATGGACTGAATGTATGCTAAATTTTTCACATGCCTTATCTCATTTAATACAGTAAGTTGATGGTATAGGTATTGTTACCATCTTCTTTTGGGGAAAAGTGAGGCTTAGCATGGTTGCACAACTCACACAAGATCATGCAGTTGAAGAAAGCACTTTTGGAGTTTGCAACCAAGAAATGTCATTAAAAGCTATACCCAGGGGGTGCTTGGGTGGCTCAGTCAGTTGGACTTCCGACTTCGACTCAGGTCATGATCTCATGGTTCATGGGCTCGGGCCCCACAATGGGCTCTGTGCTGACAGCCTGGAGCCTGGAGCCTGCTTCTGACAATGTGTCCCTCTCTCCCCCTCACACACTCTCTCTGTCTCTCAAAAATGAATAATAAACATTAAAAAATTAGGGGAAAAAAGCTGTACCCAAAACAATTGTATCTTATAGCATATCACAGGATGAGGTTATTAAGAAGGTAAGGTCCAATGCAAATTATGAAATTTTTTTCACATCAAATTAAATTTTTATTACACTGCTCTTTGAAAATTCATTAGTAAGTGTAAATAAAATTCTTTTTTTTCTGAAGATTTTGTTCATTAAAAATTAATTTTGTGGATTTTTTCCAAATGTATATTTATATTTAAAGGCCAGATGGCAGAGGGCACTGTTAAATTGCCAATTTTAAGAGCTATCTCCATTGGAACTGATCATCTCATAACAAAATTCCCTTCATCTCGTACAGGAAAACCTATAAAAACAAAAAAGCCCTTCTGGCTGGTACGTTATGACCATGTATACAGAACCAAAATAACATGTATTTACCCTCCAAAAGAAAACAGAAAAGAATATGGAGTTCCTCCAAGCCCTTGGTCTTCAATAGATTTCCTCAAGCTAAAGGAAACGGAAAAGTGTTACAGAAAAAAAATGGGCTTGCCATTGTTTGCGGCATTTACCAAGTAAGAGCCCCAAGTCAGAGACTGTAAGTGAACTGACTCCTGTTAATAAGAACATTCATCTAACAGTGCCAAACTCACAAACTTGAATTCCCATAACTGAACTTCCTTAGTTTGGGTAACTCAACCGCTCCACCTTCCCACATTTTCATGAAGAAATCTAGTTGATATTCACTGACTGAAGTGAAAAGAAATTCTCTTAATCCCTCACTCTAAATGACTAGAAGATTTCAAAGTATCATATTACTAGTCAAATTTCATTAATCCTTATAAGACAACTTAACATTGAAGCTAAAACCTTATATTGGCAACGCTAACAAAAATGACCAATAAATACAGAAAAATGTTTCATCAACCTAGTCAATCCGCTCCATCCTACATGAAATTAGAGATTTAAAATCATTCATAAGTAATTGTTTGGTAGTGTTTCTGTTGACAGTTATAGAAGGTTTTTGTTGTTGTTACATTTTCCTTTTGATAAAATTTCAAATTTGGAGAATAGTTGTAAGTATAGTACAAGGGACTCCTATATTGTCCCAAAAGTCACTAATTGTTTGCATTCTACCACCAAGTATGTTTTCATTTGGTTAAATGCAAGTGGAACATCTTAAGTCTTCACTTTTAATAAAGATGGTATTTGTTCCCTGAACCATCTTTTCAAGTCTGTATCTGGTTAAGTATATTGACTGCCTCAGTTTATCTAACTCCTGCAGATGTGATGACCCCTAAACAAGCATGGTCCTTCAAGACTTTCCCCCTCAGTCACTCAGCTATAATTGCACCTGGCATCTGATCTTCGTCACTTAGGTACTCTAACCACCTCACACTCTCTTCGAAAACAGAACACAATATCTCCACTTCCCAAGCTAATCCCCAACTGCACACTCTATCTCGATTGGTAGCATCAGTGATTAAAACAGTAATCTAAATTATAGTCATCAATTAGGTGAGACTTGACAACTCTGTGTCTCTCATATTCCATATCTTTCTGAAAATCTAAATTCCTTCCCTTATATTTACATTTTTCTCTCCATCACCACTTTCTCGGTCAGATAATCTAGCTCTCCCCATGTCTCACTTGGACTTGAAATAGTCTCCTACGCAATTTCCTTACATATCATCTTTCTTACCTAAAATTCATCCTTAATAATGCTATCATGAAAATCTAAAACACAAGAAAACCAGTTTGTGTGTGTAGACACAACTCAAGTTTTGATAGCTACTTGTTGCCTGTAAGATTAAATTTGAAGTACATAGATTTGTAAATGATGTCTCTCAAAATCTGGCTCATCTCCTTTCCAGATTTATGCCTTTATATTCCTCCTCAAACTCTATAAATACTAAGAAGTAGATAAATTAAATCATGCATCATTAATTGGACACAAAATTACTTTGAAGCGCATGTAAACTCAGCTTCTGTTAGTATTAAAAAGCCAAACCTTCTCACTTACAATAATTTTCTTCCATGAAAATTCCAATTTATTATACAAATTAGGGCTCAAATATCACCTCTTCTACCTAATGTTTCCTGAATTTGCCATCTGCCATTATTTAATTCCTCTTCCATACACTGATAATATCTTACCCATGTTTCTTTGTTCTTATCATATTACAAGGCTTATTAAAATTTTTTAATTTATTTATTTTTGGAAGACAGAAAGAGAGAGCACTAGTGGGGGAGGGGTAGAGAGAGGGAGGGAGACACAGAATCCGAAGCAGGCTCCAGGTTCCGAGCTGTCAGCACAGAGCCCGATGTGGGGCTTGAACCCACAAACCGTGAGATCATGACCTGAGCTGAAGCTGGACACCCAACCGACTGAGCCACCCAGGCGCCCCTACAATACTTATTTATTCTATGTCTGTTGCTCCATTACACTGTGAACTACTCAGTGTTACTTTGTCCTCAAATTCTAGCTTGCTGCTTCCGCATAAGAATTGCTTAGGACATATTTTACAAATACTACTACTTACTGCTATGGAGAACTAACGATTACTGTACCCTAACTATTTTCCAGGAACCACATGTATTATTATCTCACTTCCCTTCCCTCAAAACTTTCCAGGAATAGATCATCATGTGCTATTAACAGACCTCTGTTGCACATGGAAGTAAATGAAGATAAGTCGTTTTCCTAAACTTACACACACATTACAGCCATAGTCAGGAGTCACCCTGTATGTGCTGATCTGGAGCTTGGGTTCTTAAGCCTTCACTACAGTGAAATGAGTGATGTAATTTAGTACTTGTATTTAAAGTGAAGAATTTTCTTCCCAAACAGCAATATCCTTGACATTTCTGTTTATGTAATAAAGTCTGTGTTTTAAAGAATGTTTTTCAGATTTCTAAACATTTTTCCAAATAGCTTTATCATCCTTTCAAATTCAAGGAACTTTTTTTTAAAGCTCAGGATTGTTTCAAATGTGAATAGTTGCTATTCAGATCTTGGAACGACGCATTCAGACCTTTAAATTATTCAACCCAATGTTTCCATTATTATTGCAAATAATGAACTGAATGGCTCTTTAAAACACTCATCCACTCTGCTACACCGGGAGAGCAGTTCTTCCCTCAAGAAAGACTCAAGAGGGAAGTCTGTAAAGGGTAAAGGGGTTTTGCTGTTAGCACTAATTTTAAGGTCATCATCTGCACTTTAAACCGAATTCAGAGGAGGAGGTGTACTCAGCAAGGCACATTACTGAATTTGAATATTTATGACCATTTTTGAATATGTATAACCCCATTCTAAATTACTGCTTAATTTATTGCCACCACCAGTATCCCCTGCTAAACCCAGTTTGTTTATGTAGACACAACTTAAGTCTGTTTGGTTTTCCAACTCTATCATCTCAGAGTTTGGATGTGATACACAAACTTATGGCCATCTGCACTGAGAGGTCCCATGTTAGAGAACCCAGGTGAATGCACTATGATTTGTGTTTTTTTACGCTCCTTTTGGCACTCCTAGACTTGTAAGCTTATAATGACTATAATAAGCAGAAGAGACACTAACGCTTATATTCAGTGCTTCTTCTGCATTAGTTCGGTTTGACTCTCTCTAAGCAAAATCATGAAGACTACAGGGTTATCTGAAAATGTATCCAGTGCATGATCATGTGAAAATGTTACAGGTTCAGACAAATTTCTTACGGTAAACCTTTCTTCACAAACTCTTCCATTTCTCCCAGATTTTCTTTCCCAGATTCACTCCTTTGGAAATGAAATCCACCCCACTATGTGATTTGGGCAAACAGATGAATCCTCACTAGAGTCCCTTGGAGACAAAATAAGGTTGACAGAAATGGAAAGAACACAAGTTCTTCTTGGAGTACTTTACATTGGGCCCTAGGAAGTTAGAGCTGGAAGGGCCTGGAAGATAATCTGACACACGCTTTATGTATATGCTGAGATCCAGGAAAAGGAAAGGACTTGTGAGTCACATGGCTTGTTAGGAACAGAGCTGGGTGCCAAGCGTGCCCACTCACTCTGTGACTCTGGGCTGACACTGATCATGCCCGTTCAACAAGCTGGGAAAGCGAAACAAAGTGGGCAACATCATCTCTGCCAGGCCCAGGGCTTCATAAGAAAAATGTACCCATGTCTTTTTTTTTTTTTCCTTCCCCTCCCCCATGGGTTTCTGTTATGTTTCTCAGGATCCACCTAAGAGTGAAACCATATGGTATCTGTCTTTCTCTGTATGGCTTATTTCACTTAGCATCACACTCTCCAGTTCCATCCATGTTGCTACAAAAGGCCATATTTCATTTTTTCTCATTGCCACGTAGTATTCCATTGTGTATATAAACCACAATTTCTTTATCCATTCATCAGTTGATGGACATTTAGGCTCTTTCCATAATTTGGCTATTGTTGAGAGTGCCGCTATAAACATTGGGGTACAGGTGCCCCTATGCATCAGTACTCCTGTATCCCTTGGATAAATTCCTAGCAGTGCTATTGCTGGGTCATAGGGTAGGTCTATTTTTAATTTTCTGAGGAACCTCCACACTGCTTTCCAGAGCGGCTGCACCAATTTGCATTCCCACCAACAGTGCAAGAGGGTTCCTGTTTCTCCACATCCTCTCCAGCATCTATAGTCTCCTGATTTCTTCGTTTTGGCCACTCTGACTGGCGTGAGGTGGTATCTGAGTGTGGTTTTGATTTGTATTTCCCTGATAAGGAGCGACGTTGAACATCTTTTCATGTGCCTGTTGGCCATCCGGATGTCTTCTTTAGAGAAGTGTCTATTCATGTTTTCTGCCCATTTCTTCACTGGGTATTGAGGAGGGCACCTTTTGGGATGAGCACTGGGTGTTGTATGGAAACCAATTTGACAGTAAATTTCATATATTAAAAAATAAAAAAAATAAAAAAAAATAAATAAATAAAAAAAAAAAGTGAAAAAAAAAATAAAAATTTAAAAAAAAAAAAAAAAAAAAAAAAGAAAAATGTACCCATGTAAATGGGAAAGCAATAGATATGAGCTTCCCCTAATACTTTTTTTTCATTAACACTAATTTCTATTATACATAGGGCTAAGGAAATAATGCTTAATTAAATATGACTTATAATTTCACAATTAACTAAATGTTCCTTTCAGGATAGCAAAGTGCTTTTAGTGCCAGTTCTAATATCCTCCTTCCCTGTCTTCAATGATCAAAAGTCCATCTGTGAAAATAAAACACACAATGTTAAGACTTCTTCTTCTGGGAGATGGGATTAAATGGGTAGGTCATCTTATTCTCATGCATATATTTTTTTCCATTCTCATGCATATTTCCATATTCTCATGCATATTTTTTTTCCATTTTCCAAGTTTTATGCTGTGAGCATGTGTTTTTTTCATTTGAAAAAGAAATTTATAAAAAAGTGAACCATTCTTTTTAAAAAATGTTTATTTATTTATTTTAAGGGGGGATGGAGGGGCAGAGAGAGGGGGTGAGTGAGAGAGCATCCCAAGCAGGCTCCACGCTGTCAGTGCAGAGCCCAACACAATGCTTGGACCTACGAACCGTGAGTCATGACCTGAGCCGAAATCAAGAGTTAGACACTCAACCAGCTGAGCCACCCAGGCACCCCAGGAACTATTCTTTAACACATATTTTTAAGAGGACCCCATATTAGTTTCCTATGGATGCTGTAGCAAATTACTGCATATTTCATGACTTAAAATAACATACATTCATTATGCTACAGTTCTGGACGTCAGATATTCAAAAAGAGTTGGCAAAGCCACATTGCTTCTAGTGGCTCTAAAGAAGAATCCATTTCTTAGCCTATTCGGGCTTCTATAGGCCACCTGCCTTGCTTGGTTCATAGTCTCTTCCTCCATCTTCAAAGCCAGCAGTAGAGAAATTTCAACTCTTTCTCTATTTCTCACCTTTGCTTCCATCACCACATCTTCTCTGATTCTCTTCTGCATCTCTTTTATAAAGACCCTTGTGTTATACTGGAGTCACCTGGATAATCTAGGCTGACAGTCCCATCTCAATATCCTTGACTTAATCGTATCTGCAAAGTTCCTTTGCCATGGATGGTAACATACACATGCGTTCCTGGAATTAGGATGTAGGCATCTTTGGGGGGGGGGGGGCATTTATTCAGCCTACTTCAGACCTTCTTTATCAAGCCTTTCTGATTTCTTCCAAACATTCTCAGTCTCTCGTATGTCTCCACCTACTACTCCCTGCCACACACACACACACACACACACACACACACACCATTGGCTTTTTCTTTTTTTAATATCTCTATGGATATATTTATGAATATTTTTATTTATGAATATTTTAAATATTATATCAATTAACATTCTTGATCCCTTCCCTTCTGGACTTTAAACACTATCATTTTTTTTCTCTTGGCTTCTCTCTTACTCTCCCTTTGTTTTAGTCAATAATCAAATATAAATTGAGCAACTACATGGCCCCAGGCACTGTCTATGTTCTGAAAATAGAGTGGTGGACAACACAGATGAGGATCCTGCTCAGGGAACTTTCACAGTGGCAGGAAGGGTGGAATAAACCTGCTGACAAATACACAAAATAATTAGAATTCTTCCTATATACCAACAGGAAACTAGGCAGGATATAATGTATGCATAACAGAGAGATGGATGAAGTGCTTTCTGAAGAGGGAAACGGAGTCTTGAGGCCTGAAGTAGGGGCACAAGTGGAGTAAAACCAAAATAGACTGAAGCACTGTGGATAAAGTATCCTCTAAGTCATTTCTTCTAACATCTACAGAGGAGCCATGAATGAACCAGCATTGTTTAGTGGCATAAGTACTGATTTGGGACTTGGGAGATATAAAGAAATAATAGAGGTAATAGAGAAATAGCCCTCAGTTTCCTCATCTTCCATATTAAAGAGTTGTGTAATAAAATATTCTACATGTTTAACACGTATACAATTTCCTTTTACATAGTTTTAGATGTACTGTCCTTTGGGACATTGAAAGTCAAAGGCATTTGACACTAATATATTGCTCTATTTAGGTTGTGTGTGTGTGTGTGTGTGTGTGTGTGTGTGTGTATGTGCATGTGTGCCCAATAAATGTCAAGTTGGAAGAGTATTTCATTCCAGGAATCGTCAAATAGGCCAATTGACTGAAAAATAATTACAAGATTATTATGGTTATCTTAGCCCATGTTATTATCATTTCTGAAATGAGGCTTCTGATTCCTTTTGTGCTCCTAATAAAAGTGCATGCACAGCTGAAGTTTATTGCTCTAACTCAGATATGCTGTCCACAGGCTGCGTTCATCCTTTCCCTGCCTCTCAACGCCAGGAAATTGTCTAACACTGCTGACCCCAATACAGTTTGGATTCTATTCAATACCCCAGAAAACATTATAGATCATTCTTATTTGATCATAACAAGGCAGCTCAGCCCTGTTTTATAATGGTCATAAGTAAAAATAAATAACCAATTTTGTCTGAATGAAATAAAATCAATACTTCTCTTTTGCAATATGCTTCTCAGGAAGAAAATCCACAAATTTGTCTCATTTCTAAAGGTCTGGTGGCAAATCACTCAGAGGCATAAGGGCTTTTTTCAAGTCAGCATGAAATGGGCCAAAACACACCATCCAGATTTTGCATGTGCCCAACAAAATCGTAGTGGCTCAACGTAAAGTAATTTTTACGGATGATTACAATGGATATATATCCTTGTGCCTGATAGAACAACACAATCTAATTCTTTTTTGTGACCAAGCATAACGTAAAATGAGATTTATCTGTGTGCCCACAATATCTATTAGGTGCTGGGGAGATGGAGATCAGGTGAGTTACCCACTTATTCAGTAAGACATTATCACTGATAGTGTTCTGACACTTACGATAAATGCAGTTATGGCAGCATGGCTATAAAAGTCATTCCTGGATTTTTTTTTTCCTTCTTAAAAAAGCACCTCCAAGATTATGGTGCTAGTTATCAGGAGAAAGTGTGAACCTTTCTTTTACAGGTATTCATCAACTTTTTGGATTCCTTTATGAATATTAAATTAAGGCATTGGACAATGTAGAGAACATAAATGTAATTGAGCACCTAAGTTTATTAAGGAATAGATAAAAGAGAAGTAAAAGTCACGCTTTTAGAAGTTAAAAGCACATATGTTTCACCCAATGATTTGTCAAAAATAAAAATGGAGAGAAATAAATGCACTTTCAAATATTTTCATAGGTTATGTTTTCCAAGCAACTCAAAAAAGGTGGGGAAGTTTGCATATTGCATAAGAACCAAATAAAAAACATATGGCAATAAAATACATTATTTACTTTGTCAGGGCTTCTGGCCTGTTTCATTTTTTTTTTTTTATTTGATTACAGACTATTGTGGGAATAAATGTACAAAGTCAAAAGCTTTACTTCTTTCCCTAAATATATCATTAAGGTCATAAAGATAACTAGATAAACTAGTTTAAAGATAAAATAGAGTTTATCTTTAATAGTTGAGGAAGTCCTCCTGTCTGGTCCTTGCATAACAGAAGAACCACCTGCTTCTTAATTCTTTGTCCTGGAAATCATGTAGTCATCATCATTTGCATATCACCTGGGTGGCATAAACACAGGTACAGCTATTTTTAAGAGTACCTTTGCCTGTATAATTTTAGTAAGACATGTAAAATGGAGTCTGATTCTGAACTCTGAACTGAAGACTAAGCATTCTGCCATCAAGAGGGAAGACACTCTTTCCCATGTTAGTCCCAGCTCTCATGGATATCAATGGTACCTCCTTGGGAGGCTGATGTTGCTCTCATCCTCCTATGTATCTTTCAAGTCATATCAGCCTTGGGGTAAAGTAGAAGAGAAGACTATCTCAGTTCCAACTTTGGGAAAAGGAAACATTGGAAGGATGCAGAGAGTACCCTTCCCTTGGTTAAGAGAAGAAGACTGAATAGGAAGTTGAAACCCTGGGTTCTCTCCTTAAATAACAGCGAAGCTGGCTAATGTGTTAATCTTTCTACTTCCATTTCCTTATAGATACCAGAAAGAAGTTAGCCTAGCTACTCTCCAAGATTCCTTTCAGAATTCTTATGAATTCCCAATTTCAGTGCTCCTAAGAAGCTGTCTCCTCCTTCCTTTCACCATGTGGCTCATTTCATATAAATGACCTGGAACCACAAAACCCTTCAATACTTGCCAGCTCAGTGTGCATAGCTGACCTCCATTTTAACTGTCTGTGTCTCTAGAGCTGACTGCTCTATTTGCAAGTCAACCTCCTAGGAATTCATATTATCTTTGCAAGCTGGCAACAACAGTTTAGTGTTTAAGATAACTAGGGTAACCTGACCGTGAAATGGCCACTCTTTAGCTCCACTTCAGCACAACCAGGCTTTTGTTCTCTGATGGAGCTGAGCCAAATTCCTATAGTACTGAGCTCAGAACCTTACCATTCTTAGACTTATTTTAGGGAACATGATGGAGAGGCTGCCCAGACATTTTTACTCTCATACAGGTAGAGAGTGGCATCACTGAAGTCCAAGAGATGGGCCATCCCAAGGGAGGACCACTTTGCACATCGTTCCACTCATGCTGAAGCAGGTAAAACCTCATCTCAAAAAAAAAAAAAAATACACAAAACAAAACAAAAACAAGTCAATAGAGGAACTGAAAAATGACAAAGTTGTGAAATAAAAAACAATCAGGAAAAATGGAGGAAAATGCAATTAAAAGTTCAGTACTTCAATGTTCACAGTAAATTTCTGCTTAACGAAAAGACACATTTGTCTTGGGAATGGTTAGGGGTCAAATTAATACCACTGACTCAAAGGTCAGAGTCAAGAAACAATTCATGTTTATTCTAACACGATGGTACATTTTTATGGAGCTATAAAGTTTTAAATGTCCTTTTGTAACAAGTGACCCCTAATAATGGAGATAGTTTTTCTTATGACATCAGTTGTCAGGACTGCTGACCCATCCATTCTGGAGAATACTGGACTGTAGACCTTATTTTGAGAAACACTGTCATAAAGTAACTTTGACTTTTAGCAGTGAGAGAACAACTCTTAGGTTGCATGTTACCTGAAAAAACATATCTCACTCTGCAGAAGTCACTGACTATGCTTCCCTCCTACATCACCCTGTTGAACTCCATTCACTCCCTACCAGAGGATATAGCAGCCCAAAGCAGTGATATTAACTGTTTCCTAACTACTTCATTGGCTACAAGTTTACAGGAATTATCTCATTTGAATATTACAATAACTCTACTCTCAAGAAACCTGAACACATCTCAAGATTATATAACTGCATGGAATCCTGACTCCAAAGCTGGTACCTTTTCCACTGCACACAAAAGTACAACTCAACTCACAGAGCTGCTCTGGACAATCAGAATAATTCAAAGGTAGCGCTGGGAACATAAGAATCAGGAATGTAAGAAAATGGACCAGAGAGTACACTCCCAACGTAAGAGCTCCATTCCACATGATAGGTGAGATGAGAAGAATGAGATAGGACTGAGCACAGAGATCCTCTCATCAAATCCTACCTCATAAGTCTTTTTTGACCCATGAAATGAAGGTTTCCATCAGCCTTTATGTGACTTTTACTCTGTAGGGAGTATTCAGCTTAAGAGAATGATGGAATGCCCTTTTCTCCTCTCAATTACTTTTCCCCCACAAATGATAACTACGGATCACTGACACCTGACTGCTTTGTTTTGTAAGATATCAACAAAACATGTTTAAGGATTTAGAATTTAGTAATTAATCGAAGTCACATATCACTTTTTAAAATTAAAATAAATTGAAAAAAATCTTTGTTCTCTACAACCTTTGTTTTCTATAATTGGGTGAATGAGCATCAACGAAACAAACAGGAGTTGGGTTAGCCCCCCATTTCTGAAATAAGCTACTTAAAAATGAAGTATGCCTATAGCCTATATTAGGCTAAGGCTAAGTCATGTTGTGGAACCTGGCTACACATTGATTCTGTTGTCTGAATCCCCAACATCATTCATTTCAAGGAAATACCCTTTTTGGTCAGGCAAATGATACTGACCAAAATAAATTGCTGTGCACATTCAGTGAGGCTCACGTTTAAAAAAAAAAAAAGGAAAAGAAAAAACAAAAACATCTATTCTCGCCAAGAAAAACCAAGCTCATATCTGAATGGAAGCATGCCACTCGAAAATTTTCTAAGAGTGGATACTATTTAAAATATAGCCAAGATTTTCAATGAACATTACTAAACAGGCAAGTGAATTTTGGTGATGGAAGCATCCTGCTTTATTCGCATGACCGATGTGTGGATTTTGAGAGATGGATTTGTTATTTTTCATTTCTGGGTATCAGAAATAGTACTAAGAGGTGGGCACTGTTCCAACAGATGTTCAATAAGATGTGGGTCACACAGGTCATACTTCTAAATATTTCAGAACTCTGGAGAATTCACCCATGCTTCATGCATCATTTGTTTCCCTGGTTTAGCTAGACTTTTTGTCAAGAATCTCAGTAATGTTACCATGCTATTCTGAATTATTGCTACAAGAATAATTTTTCCTTTTAACTCACACATGTAGCTTTTTCTAAGGCTGTGTCCATATAATGCGCAAAGGGCTCATTGACAGGTTCCTATACGTCCATCAAAAATTGCTTTTTTAATTCATGAGGCAAGTATCTTGAGTTACTTATTTGGAATGGATTTGGCTTTCTCTCTCTCTCTCTCTTGCTTTGTGAAAATGCAGCTTTAGTTTTAACAAGGATTTGCTACAAATCCTAGAAAATGGACTTGTCAGCTGACAAAGGCCTTTACATGGTCTATGGTCTATTTTTGAGCGCTAGAGAGTTCAATTTGGTGAAATTGTGCAGATAACTGGATTTTATGATATCTAGGCTGTAGAGTTCTACAGAAATACACCAGGAATTTCATTAAGGAAATACTTTACATTTCAATTTATATATATTTGAACATATTTAAATGGTAACAATAATTCACCCACAATTCCTATTTTGTATTCATGAAAAGGTTATTCTTCCACTTATCACTTATTCCACAACTCTTTTTCCTTTTCTGGAAGAATAATATCCAAAACTTTAGGCTCTAAACCGGGAGCAATTTGTCCAAAGTTTTCTAAGGGTCAGACAATGCACATGGTTGAAATGAGGAAGACATGGATGCCTCTTATATACACTGGGGAGGGGAGGAATGGGTGGAAGAAGCAGGCAGCATTTAACCCCACTAACTATTGTTGTGCTTATTTCTGGCCTGATTTGTTCACTCCCATCTTGGGAGGTGAGAATAATTTTGTTGTCTTTATAGCCCATGTAGAAGAAAACATTTCCATGTACCTTGAAGTTTATACTTATATGCTGAGGTTGTAGGAGGAGGGTTTGAAGACACTACCTTGGAAAAGAAGTGGTCTCAACCACAATGGTGATGACTGAATGGGGGTTTTCAGAAAAGGTGAGCTCCTGATTGTCTCAGCTCGCTAATCTTGATGGAGATGCTACAGTGAATTTTATTTCAAGATTGGGGCATACGGATGGTGTTCAAACTGGTGAACAGCATGGGTTATGTCAGCACCATTAATACACAATCCTGTGACTTCTGACTCCCCATTCACTGATCCATCCATTCAACAAAGACAGGAAGCATTTTTTGTCTGCTAAGTTCTACGTTACATATTGGGGACACAAAATACTCTTAAATGAAGAGGAACCCAAAGGAGAAAGGGTTGTTTCTATTTGGGAATTAAACACCCAAAACATGAAGACAGAGATTAAATGGAGGAGATAAGATGTAACGCTCCAAAAAATGACCTAGTGTTATCCAGCTGGCCAAGGGAAAACCTGTTTTAGACACAGAGAGCATTGGAAGAGAAAGCAAGGATGCAGGAAACAAGGTGGCATGATGGTGGCAGACACAAGAAGTGAAGATGGCTGGAGGTAGGGGAGCTTTGTGAGCGGTGGGTGTGAAGGAGGAGTGAGAAGTACCACTAGGTCAGAGATAGGAGTTCCCAGCACTCTATGTTAGCTATTAGACCTTGTCTTACAGGCAAGAAGATGTCTTAAGGTCTTGAAGTGTTCTGAGCAAAAAGAAGATCAGAAGCAGGGTTTGTTTTGAAAAATATATTTCTATTTTATTTTACGTATGCAGAATCTGAAGTTCAGAATTACAGCAATTTGCCAACAGCAACACGTTTATTAAGCAGAAATGGCACTCAAATCCAGGATGTAAACCCTAGCAGTGTTCTATCATAAGACAAAACCTTTACAAAAGTGCAGTATGGCACCCTGCTTTGAACATCCTCAAGTGCTCACAGATGCCTCTGAAAACCATAACAATAAAAAAGGGAAACAAAATCCATATGCAGAGTTTTAAAATGTCATTTAGTTTGGATGACACGGATGCAATTATGTTTAATCCTCCACCTTCGTCCTGCTAACATGTGCAGAGCCAGGAGCCTCTCACTTTGGCCCATCTGAGCACTTTCAATGGAGAGCATCTGTGCCTACCAGACATAGCCAGGGCCTGTGCTGGAAGTCCCACAATAGCCCACCAAAGGTCACACGTGAGCTACCACGGCCATAGTCAGAGCCGGGAAAAAGTCTGTTCTCAGAGATTTTCCTACCCAACTGAGCAAATCCAACTGCTTTAGTCAAACTATTAAAAAAATACAATCATCCAAAACAGAAGAGTAAAGAAAAATGATCTTATTACATATTGTCTAAGTATTTCAAGGTTTTCCCCTCCACACTGTGTTTTAGTGGTACAAAGGGTGAAGGGATCTTCATTGAGGGGCTGTTGATCAATATTCTTCTTGATTGATCAAAAAGGAAATTACCCCCATTCTTCCACTTTTCTCCACTCTCCAGTCTATTTCAATGTCAATCTCACAGTGATCCACACTGAGAGGACACCTGCCTTCTTCAGGTCAGCCAATGACATTATTGGGTAAGTTCCTCCCTGGATGGTCTCTGGTTTCCTAGTTATGGTCTGGCCATTTAAGCAAAAAAGAGTGGATGGCTGGTGTTCCCAGAGTTTTGTCTATTTATTCTGGTTAGGATAAAACAAAATGTCCCCAAGTTTTCCAGCCTTCAGGAGATCACCCTCCCTTTAGCATCCAGTTAACTTATCGTTTGATCCCTGATACTGATTCACTGCAGGCAGTCCTATTTCCATGTTCTAAGAAGGAGGAGTCTAAGACTATTGTTAATGGTGGTTATCTCTCTCTGGTCTCTAATCTTCCTTCCTTGTCAGTCCACACTTGTACTCCTGCTCCACATTGCTTTGGCTCACCTTTTTCCACCTCACTCCAAGCATGGCCCCTTCCTTTATCCCACCCAGATACAGCAAACAACGGCCTAGAATTTAGCAAAATTTTCTAAAGATTTAAGGGTAGGATAAGGAAGAAGAAATAAACTCTGTGCCCAAGGATACTTTTCTTGGAGTCCACTGGGCATAGATATATCTGCCAAAGGCTTCCTCCTGCCTTTATTCTTCCTTAGCCCCTTGCCTGTCACCACACAGATATTTTATCCTGTGTAAAATTTGTGTAAAAACACAGATATGTGTTTTTAGTGGTGGGGGTGGGTTGGTAATCTTACCTTCAACAGATGGAAGTATGTTTAATCCTGCCCCCTACTTGGAAAATAGGCTTCCACCCTCTTTTGATTCCCACAAAGAGTAAAACCCTCCTTTCCCTACTGTACTTTCTTTAGTCTACTTCAAGTTCATCCTGTAGTCAATCCCACAGAGATGTCACTCTGCTCCAGTGATGATATCTGTTTTTATAATTATGAAGTGTGTATTTGTATCTCAGCTTCTACACTATCTCCATTTCAAGGAACATATAAAAAATCAAAAGACCCATCAGAATGAATATTTCCAAATAAATCCAAAGATGAATAGAGAAACCTGAGGAAGCCCTTCAAAATCATCTTATTCCTGAGATATTACTTTGTTCACAAACTGTTTCCAGGAATACACTGTTCTATAATCATATCCTTTGGAGTTTTGCCACTTCAGCCTAATTCTTCCATTCATGCCTGGTGTAATGGGACAGATTACATCCAGTTGCCATTATTTTGTGGATAGTCTAGCTAAGAATATTCCAACAATTATAGTATATATATTTTCAGGATCTTGACACAAAGGACATACTTAATGATTTTAGTAGATTATCCCATAAATCATCCAGAAAAAATGAAATAAGTATCATGACAAGCATAAGGACACTATTAACCACTGGCACTGTAACAAGTCAGTGCCACTACTTCCTTCACTAGTAAGGAAGGTGGACAATACGAACACAAATACCAATAAAGGTGAAAATGAAGCTCAGGGGAAACTCAGAGAATAAGAATGTACTTGAGGAGTGAATAAGGCTTATTAACAATGGAGATAATATTTTGACGGGGCATGAAAAACGAACAGGATTTGAACAGGTAGAGTTGAGGAACAAAGGCCAGCAGTGGAGGTAAATAGGGTTGAGGGAGCAAAATTTTACAGGGAAGAAGAACAAAGGAAGCAAGCATTTATTAATTTCTAAGGATCAGAATTTTGGTGGCAGGGTGATGATGGACATATCTCATTTTCTGGGGCTGCAAATTTGGGGAAGCATTTCCTGTCTCTTCCTCAGCAGATGCATACCAATTCTCAGGGGAGGCCCTTTCCAGAATAGGCAGAACCAATTGCTTTCATCTTAAAAAATGCAGTCTTTCGGGGCGCCTGGGTGGCGCAGTCGGTTAAGCATCCGGCTTCAGCCAGGTCACGATCTCGCGGTCTGTGAGTTCGAGCCCCGCGTCAGGCTCTGGGCTGATGGCTCGGAGCCTGGAGCCTGTTTCCGATTCTGTGTCTCCCTCTCTCTCTGCCCCTCCCCCGTTCATGCTATGTCTCTCTCTGTCCCAAAAATAAATAAAAAAAAAAAAAAATGCAGTCTTTCAAGTAGCAATAGCCAG
Source organism: Panthera onca (assembly GCF_046562875.1). Taxonomy (NCBI): domain Eukaryota; kingdom Metazoa; phylum Chordata; class Mammalia; order Carnivora; family Felidae; genus Panthera; species Panthera onca. Next base: position 62,427,070 of record NC_138350.1, on the reverse strand, counting down.
CAGTTGAGATTAACTGAGAAACAAATGCTGTGTTCAGTCCAAACAAAAGGGGTGTCCTGTGTCATAGTGCCTGGAATTGCCACTCCGAAAATAATGAGATAGTTTACAAAACATGTGCCTACAATGTAATAAAAAAAAATCAGACCAACAGCCATCCCAGTGTTCACTGTGCCTCTCCAGATCTGGGTAGAGTGCGTGTCTGACGACCTCATTAGTTTTCTCAGGGGTGGGAAGTAGCACAGACAGATGTCCTGGGCCATGTGACTGGGTGAAGACGAATAGCCAGGATGCAGCTGTGTAGACAGCTGTCTAAACCGATTAAAAAATAGATCTATCCATTCCCCTCGGTACTCTCAAAGACTCTGGGATTATCACAATTTATACACCAGTCCAAATATGTCTCCTGCATAATAATACAACTTAGCTCTTCCCTGGCACTACAGTTTTTCAAAGCTCACTGCACATACAGCTTCCATTTTAGAGTCTTTAAGAAAGGTATGTAGGAATATCGAGCTATGCAGATATACAAATGGATTGGAGCATTACCCCTCATTAATTAATTACATCTCTGGACAACATTTTAGGATGTGTGATCCATGATCTTATGACTTCAGTCAAGGAGATGCAGCCACAGAGACCTAGAAGCAAATTGCTCATCCTATGCTATGATTCTGTATAACAGAAACCCACGAAGCAGGCTTCAAATTCTGGGTATGGTCATCCCACAGTCCCAATCCTAAATATTAACCCAGGAGACACAAAAGCAAAACAGCCCAGTTGTCATAAGTAGGAAAATGGAAAAACTGTTAGATGTCCATGCAATGGAATTCTAGTCAGTAATGAAAATGAACAATTTACTATTTCCATCAGGCTTCTGATGAGATCACTGAAGTTGAGGTATGAAAAGACATTTGTTGCATTACAGTTAGGGAGGTCTGTCACTTTATCTGTTTTTTTTTTAAATTTTTTTTAACATTTATTTATTTTTGAGTGACAGAAACAGAGCATGAGCAGGGGAGGGGCAGAGAGAGAGAGAGAGAAGGAGACACAGAATCCAAAGCAGGCTATAGGCTCTGAGCAAGCTGTCAGCACAGAGCCTGATGCAGGGTTTGAACCCACAAACTGTGAGATCATGACCTGAGCCAAAGTCGGATGCTTAACTGACTGAGCCACCCAGGTGCCCCTGTCACTTTATCGGTTTATCACACAGCCAGAGAAAAGGGGACTCAGACCTTTGCAACAACGGCCATGAAAGAGTGCTCTGCTGGAATCCTTTGCAAAACTTTTTGTTGCTATTTTCACCTCCCTGAATATAATCTTTTTTCACATTTTTTTTGTTTTCTGACTTGTAGAAAGGCAGTTTAAAAAAAAACATGTACCAAATAAAACCTATTTTATTAACTTGAATATTTGTAAATTATTTGGGGTCCTCTATGTATATGATCAATCACCTGAGAGCAATGATAATTTGGTTCATCTTTTCTAAATAAGAAAAACTAATGTACTCTGTATTTGGAAGATTTTCATCCAAAATTATTGAAATAAAGGAGAACAAAAAACTTGACCTTTCCAAAACAAAATAAAACATCTCCTCGTGAAGCTGATACTCTAAAAAATGGCAATTTACAAAGGTAAAACAACAAAGTAGCTTGGCCTTGAAAGTAAATTGCAAAACCCTAATAATATATTTAAGTACAACATAAAACAGAAAAATATGTTTAATTAATGAGCTCAGAAAGCATAAAGCATTATTAATCTGACTTGAAAAATCAAGGATAAGGAATCTAGCCATACTTTTTATTATTTATGATATGTATTATGAAGTAGAAAAATACCAATGCTTTAAAAAAAAACCTGGGCTCTCTTTCCAGCCTAGTCGATGACTTTATGGAAATTATTTCTCCAGGATACTGATGAGGTAACACCCATGATCCTTCTCTATTCGAAAATTTTACTTACTGATAAATACTCAGAAGTTATCTTATGGGGTGCCCGGGTGGGTCAGTCAGTTAAACGTCTGACTTCAGCTCAGGTCATGATCTCAGGGTCTGTGAGTTTGAGTCCCACATCAATCTCTGTGCTGACAGCTCAGAGCCTGGAACCTGATTCAGATTCTGTTTCTCCCTCTCTCTCTCTGCCCCTCCCCTGCTCACACTCTGTCTCTCTCTCTCTCAAAAATAAACATTGAAAAAAAATTTTAAAAAAGTTATTTTAAAGTGTTTTCATATGATTGCTATAGCTAAATTGACTATAATTCCTGCAATTAAAAAAAATAACTCCCTATACTAATATTGTCTTTCAGCATACTTTTGCAACCATGACCTTTTTCTTTTTTTTTTAACTCTGACCATAACCCTATATAGTAAGTATGCTAGGGAATTTGCAGACAGTATAAGTGAAACCCAAAGCTGAGAAATGATTCATCCTCTGCAATATATTAACAGAAGATAAATAGTACTTAAGTCCTATTAAGCAAAACATAAAGGTTTTAGTTCACATTTCTCCCACAATGGTGCTCATTTGAAGAGCAAGTAATGGTTGAGTGATATTCAGGTTGGTATCTTAATATGATGACAGTGGCTAAGAAGACATATAAATATGATGTAACAATGTTTGTATTTGAAGAGGCTATAATTTTTCAGAGTCCTGAAACTGGGAGAAAAGTGATCAGCATGAAATCACAGGGTTAGTATGTAGAAGTTTAGGTGTCCTCGGGTACTTTACCAGGTGTGAATAAACAAGATAGACCACGAACTTTGAATGAGTAAAAATGCACATGGGTATACTATGTTTAAGAAATATTGAGGGCGTGTGGGTGGCTCAGTCAGTTAAGTGTCCAACTTTGGCTCAGGTCACGATCTCACAGTTCGTGAGTTTGAGCCCTCTGTCAGGCTCTGTGCTGACAGCTCAGAGCCTGGAGCCTGCTTCAGACTCTGTGTTTTCCTCTCTCTGCCCCTCCCCTGCTTGTTCTCATTCTCTCTCTGAAAAATAAACATTAAAAATTTTTTAAAAAAGAAAGAAATATCGAGGTATGCTGTGCTTCAAAGGTAAATTTGATTAGCAGCGTGACAAGAGAGTTGGCTGAAAAGTAACAACATCTACCTGTGTGGCCAGGAAGCAGAGTGAATGCCTGTTTAAATAGAAAACTCCTTGATGTTAAGATAAACCCAATTGCTGGAGGCACAGAAAAGGAAGGTGTTCTGCCAGACAAAGAACAAGATGCCAGGCACTCATGGTGACAGTGTGAAGTTGCTGGAGCCCTTCTTGACTTCACAGTGGGTGACTTGGGGTGTTTGAGCCAGGGTGGCTCAGTGGGTTAAATGTCTGACTCTTGATTTGGGCTTAGGTCATGATCTCACAGTTCATAGGATCAAGCCCCATATCAGGCTTGGAACTGACACCACATAGCCTTCTTGGGATTCTCTTTCCCCTCTCTCTCTCTGCACCTCCTCCTGCTCACACTATCTCAAAATAAATAAACGTTAAAAAAAAAAAAAAGAAAAGGAGGCAGCTCTTGCTGACCTATCAGGGGCCAGGTGGGTGTTCTCTAATAAATCTGCTTTCAAGAGTCTGAGTCCATGCTTCAGGGTATCCCCACTGATACTCAAAAGTGGGCCCTATGTAGAAGAATCTCAGAAGCAACAAATAGTGTCTATAAGATGAAAATGAGGCCAAACACATACTCAATAATCCATTCTGAATTATTCAACTTTCTGCTTCCAATTCTGGATATATTTTCCTCATTTTTGCCCATCTTTCTAACACAGGGACTGATCATATTCTAGGAGAAAATATTAACAGAAGAAAATTAAGTCATTTCAGTAGAAGTCTGTGATAGGCTGCACAATGGTTCCCAGAGATATCCCCACAAAATATCCAAATTCCCTGAACCAGTCAATGTTACTTTATACAGCAGAAGTGACTTTGAAGATGTGAGTAAATTAAGGATTTTCAGCTAAAAAAAATTGCTTTGGATTATCCAGGTCATAAATGAAACCACAAGTCTCCTTATAAGGAAGAGGGAGATTTGACACTGATGAAGAAGGAAATGTAACCACTGAAGCAAAATGCTATCCTGCTGGCTCTGTAGATGGGGGAAAGGGCCATGTACCAAGTAATGCCAGGAATGCAGCTCTAGAAGGTGGGAAAAGGCAAGGAAATGAATTCTCCCCTAAAGCTTCCAGAGGGAACACAACTAGTGACACATCGATTTTGACTCAGCATAATGAATTTTGGACTTCTGATTTCCAAAACTTTAAAAGAATAAGTATGGAGAACAAACTGAGGGTTGCTGGAGGGGTTGTGGGATGGGTTATGAGCTAAATGGGTAAGCGGCATTAAAGAATCTACTCCTGAAATCATTGTTTCACTATATGCTAATTTGGATGTAAATTTTAAAAAATGAAAAATAAAATTAAAAAAAAAAACTAAAAGAATAAATGTGTGCTCATTTAAATCACGAAGCCTATGGTAATTTAAGTAGCAACATGAGAAGAATACAAAGTCTAATCAGGAAAGTTAATCTGGTAGGAATCACAAAATTACATAAGATTCTCACAAAAGTAAACACAGAATGCTTTGGATGGTTCTCTGTGGGTCACCCAGATCACTCGCAACTTCCATTAGGCTTAGTTGACCTTTTTTTAAAAAAAAGTTAATGTTTATTCATTTTTGAGAGAGAGAGAGATGGAGCGTGAGCAGGGGAGGGACAGAGAGAGGATCAGTTGACCTTTTATTCATGTCAGTAACATACTCTGTAGTGGCCTATTCCACACATCTGCATTCTACATGTATTTTAAGAGTCAGTATCTCAGTCTCCTCCTCCACTAAGAACATTGCAAGTCTTGGACTCTCCATCCTTGAGGGCAGATACTATGTTTTGCTTCAGACTGTTGCATATGGGGCTGTTTAATAAATATTTGCTGGAGCATCTGGGTGGCTGAGTCAGCTAAGCATCCAACTTCGGCTCAAGTCATGATCTTGCAGTTTGTGAGTTCAAGCCCTCTGTCGGGCTCTGTGTTATAAACTCAGAGCCTGGATCTGCTTCAGATTCCATGTCTCTCTTTCTCCCTACCCCTCTGCCACTTACTCTGATATTCTCTCTCTCTCAAAAATAAACAGTAAATATATATATATACACACACACACACACACACACACACACACTTGTTGAGTCACTCAGTGATTGATTAACTGTTCTAAGCAAGCATTGAACCAAATCAACCATGACATTGGTAAAATAAATAAATTGGTCCTTTGTTTACAGTGAGGAATAAGGCCTTTCACCAGCTTAGGAGCAGACAATATAGAGCAATTAGTGCCAAAAAGGAAGCAGGCCCACAGAATCACATAGTCTTCAAATTCTGTGATGTAGAATTAGAACCTTTGTAAATAACACCTCTTGAATGATTTTGAAAAGATGCTAATTCCAAAGACTAGATGCTGGGACCAGAGAAAATAACAGTGGCCACTGTTGTTAGAGAGCCACTCAGTTATAGTTCTTCCAGCCAAACCAATCACGTTGAAAGAGTAAATTACGCATGAACAGCAATCTAAGTCCATGCACACTTAAGGGGGAAAAGAAAGGTTTAACATGAAGAATATAACAACAATCTCAGTTCAAAAAGACAAATTCTCTTAGAATCCAGAGAAATTACTATGATGAAATGTGACAAGAAAACACACACAATAAGAACAATAAGTCATGTTTCTTACTTAATTTCAGTCTCTCATGACTACATGACCATTGCCAGAAGACAAAAATGCAACCTTTGGTTTGATTACAAGCATATACTTTTCCATTGTTTGTTCAGTTTAGTATTTTTGAATAAGCCCAACTTAGGCAAGCTTTCTCTAACATGTAGATTACTTATAATTTTACACAATTATGCAAAACTGTAAGTAAAGGAACCCTTTCAATCTTTTTCAAGCTATTAAGCCTAAAGGAAATTTGTCAGCTTTGATGATTTGAGAACTGTTCTCACTGAGTAATCTGTGAAGCCTGAAGGTTCTACTTGAATCATCAAGGGAAATTTGTTTTGGAAAGGAACACACACATCTGGAGATGTGAGAAAAGGCAATGAATAGTCAGGCATTTTCATGTAAGGGCATCTTTTTCCACCAAGTATGGTCTCGCTGCTTTGAAGACTTTCTTTACCTGTTTGATGTCAACTCAAGTCTGAAGAAGAGAAGAGAAAAAACTCAAAACTTCATGAGATTTTTATTGTATTGCTCACTGGCCTCTCCTCACCTCACTTTAATGCTGCTTTCCTTGTACTGACTTCCAATCGGTTCTTCTCTAACTTCCTACCTCATCTGGTATGTTCAGTTTGTAGTTCCAGCTGACGGACAACTCAAGCTCACAATCACCCGTTTTGTCTCTCCTTCTTCTTCCCTTGTAATAGCATATGTTTTCTTCTAGCTCATACAACATTTCCTTTCCACAATTCATTTTAATCTTAACTGTAAATATTTCAGTGGGATCAAAATTTACAAAGTATTAATCAGATTGCCAAAAATGTAACTTTTAACTTAATTTCTGTGTTGAAACTCATCTATCTCTTTCATCTCACAGCTTTTTTTATTTGGTAATTATTTGGCCTTTTGGGATTTCCCTTCTACACTTAAGACTTTTCATCCTTCTCGCATTTTGAAGAGTGGAGTCATTCCTGATAAGGGAAAATTTTACAGCTTAAAGGTTGGACAATTGTTCCATGATCCTGGCCTCTCCCTTAGGTTCTTGCTGTGCTCACTATGGTGCCAGGTGGATCACCTCATCCATTTTACCCTGAATTGATATAAGTGAGATATGGCTGGTCCCACCTTGTCTTTGAGACAGGATATTGACAGTTGCTGAAGTCAATGGCCATTCCTTCCTTCCTGACTTATTAATTGCTTCAATTATAATCAACAACATATAGCTTCATATGAACTAATATATTCAATATGGACCTCATAAGTATGTACTCTCCACTAGCTATGCCTGAGAGGTTAAAAATCCAACATGATGTTCCTGAATCTTCCCAAATGATTAGCATTTTCTACGCCTCACAATCCATCACATTTGCGTCTGGCCTCTTGAACATCACTTCCTGATTCTCATGGCACCACCTACCATTGCTAAGAAAGATTTTTCTTCCCCTGTATGAAACAAACTCCATCCATTTATGATATACTCTTGCTCTTCCTATTTGTTGACAACTATGATCAAATTTCCAAGTATTAGTGTATATATATTTTTTGTACTTCATTTCTTTCTGCTCTAATTTTTATTAGTTATTTCTTCTGTTAACTTTGGGCTCAGTTTTTCCTTTTTTTTCTAGTTCCTTAAGGCATAGAGTTAGGTTGTTTGAGATTTATTTGATTTTATTTTTTATTTTAAGGAGAGACTGGCCATGAGTAGGGGAGAGGGGCAGAGGGAGAGAGAGAATCTTAAGCAGCCTCCACGCTTAGCACAGAGTTGACGTGGGGCTCAATCCCATAACCCTGGGATCATGACCTGAGCCAAAATCAAGAGTCAGACACTCAACCAACTGAGCCACCGAGGCACCCTGAGATCTTTCTTAACATAGACATTTACTGTTGCAAACTTCCCTCTTAAAACTGCTTTTGTTACATCCCATGTTTTGGTATGTTGCATTTCTACTTTTATTTATTTCAAGATACTTTTTATTTTACCTTTACTTTCTTCTTTGATTCAATGGCTGTTCAGGAGAGTGTTGTTTAATTTCCCTGTATTTGTGAGTTTTCCAGTTTTCTTCATTATTAATTTCTAGTTTCACATCATTGTGGTCAGAGAAGATACTTGGTATGGTTTCAGTCTTCTTGGATTTTCTAAGACCTGTTTTGTGGACTAACATGGTCTATCCTAGAAGATGTTCCATGTGCACTTGAGAAGAATGTGTATTCTGTTGTTGTCAGATAGAATGCTCTGTATATGTCTATTCACTCCATTTGTTCTATAATGTTGTTCAAAGCTGCTGGTTCCTTATTGATTCTCTGTCTGGATGATCTACCCATTATTGATAATGGGGTGAAATCCATTGGTGATTAAGTGTTTTAAGGGGATAAAAAAAAGAGGCAACTAAAGGCTGGTGGCTTGAGAGAGAGGACAACTGGCAAGAAGAGATGTGTCAACAGGATTTAGTCATGGACTATGCTGAGGGGCATGATAGGCAAAACACTCTTCTATTGCTTCTACCATCTGCTCAATAAAACCTATGTAATTCACTAATGATTCTGAGGGGAGTAAATTCTAGCAGTGGAATGTCAAGAATTGCTGGATCTACCCAATTTCTGGGTGCCACTGGTTACTAGCCCAAGCCACAGTCGACCAATATCTCAGTTATAAATATTTTCTATCCTGAGAATCTATCAACATCATATTATACTTCTGTCATACCTTATTACATTTATACAAGGAATGGTATAAAAATGCTTTGCAAGTTAACTTAGTTACATTAGTTTTTTAAAGGGGTTTTTAAGCTATGAGTACTTTGCTGAAATAAAATATTATGAAGTTCACCCATACAAGAAAAGGAGCCATGCAAATGTAAAAATAAGTGTAATATCTGTGTACTATTTGATTACTTATAGCAGGGAAGGATCAGAGTGAAAAGGCAGTTTTATCCTTAAAACCAAAATGCTTTCATTTCTATTATAGAAGTTGAGGAAATTTAGTTACAGAAGACACCACACACCCAGTAAGAAGATCCAATGACCTAGACCTGACTTATCTTCTCTACCAGTCCTTTTAGAAGCCATTTGGTCTAAATCCCTATGGTCAATGGCAGAATTTCTCTGAATTCCTAGCAAATGCTTTGCTTAGCAGACAGAGTATTAAATATTACTTTTTGGTTGAACAAATCTTTAACCACCTAAGTGCACAATTTTCCAATTACCTTTTCAGAAATCATGTGCAGGAATAATCCAACTAGAAGGTGAAACCTTAGCTCTTTCACTGATGTGAAATTGATTGCTTCCTTTGTTCCCAGTGATATTTTTCTTAAAAGAAAAGAAAAAGGCAAATCATTTTTAAGTACTGAATTGACAGCCTTGAGACTACAGTGCCAATAGACATTTATTTGCTAAAAGATAATATAAAGTAGATGTAAAGATAAAGCAAATTTTCCTATGGTAGAAATTAAAATGCCTGAAACAAATTTGTACTGACAGCTGGGTGTTCGTAATTTCCAATGCTGGGTCAAACATCTTACCCAGAGAGGTATGAACACTGATATGGAGGGTTGCACCCCTTCTAAGATACCTCAGTAATTTGTTTTAGATTCCTACTTCTTCCTCAGTTCCAAGTACTGATTTACCAAAGTTGAAATAGAATAGACTGACATCTATTTGTTATGCTTCATATTGCTTTCACTTGAATATTGCCAATAATGAAGCATTAGATCTCTGGATAGGTGAACAGATCCTGATGTCAACAGAGGAATGAATGGACAGTCATTGATGGTACAGTTTAATAGCAATACAAATCTTTTTGCTTCGGGTTTTGTTTATATTGAAAAACACTTATAATACATGCTTGAGGTAAGAAGCATGTTTATCTTTCTTTTTTTTTTTTTTTTTAGATACTGTCCAAGATAAATAGCTAACTATTCTAAATATAGAATCTGTTACGACAGGTCAAAATCAAACCAAACAATATAAATGTTATTAGGAATAGATACCAAGATTTATTTTTTTTTTTTAATATTTTTTTAACGTTTATTTATTTTTGAGACAGAGAGAGACAGAGCATGAACGGGGGAGGGGCAGAGAGAGGGAGACACAGAATCTGAAACAGGCTCCAGGCTCTGAGCCATCAGCCCAGAGCCCGACGCGGGGCTCGAACTCACCGACCAGTGAGATTGTGACCTGAGCTGAAGTCGGACGCTTAACCGACTGAGCCACCCAGGCGCCCCCCAAGATTTATTCTTTTAAATTTTTTTTCAACGTTTTTTATTTACTTTTGGGACAGAGAGAGACAGAGCATGAACGGGGGAGGGGCAGAGAGAGAGAGAGACACAGAATCGGAAACAGGCTCCAGGCTCCGAGCCATCAGCCCAGAGCCTGACGCGGGGCTCGAACTCACGGACCGCGAGATCGTGACCTGGCTGAAGTCGGACGCTTAGCCGACTGCGCCACCCAGGCGCCCCCCTCCAAGATTTATTCTTAAGTTATAAGACAAACTAGAGGCACAAATCAGAATCTAGATCATGTGAAGTTCATATAAAGAAGTTATATGATGGAAGTTATATGAAGTTATAAAGATGGAAACTTCTTATAGTTTAGTGGCTTTCAGAAGATGTAAAGTTTGTGGAAGAAGTTTGCTAGAATTATAACACCCAGAGGGCACTCTCAGAAACAGACCACACTGTGTTGTCAGTCAGTCCCCAACAAAGATGACATATTCAGTTCTAGCTGCTGTGTGAAAGGGGATTCTTACACTCCATGGAATCCATCCAGAGAGAAGGATGGTAAGAAGATTTTTACTACATAGAAGACTCAACTAGACCATGGTGTTGTCTACAAATGATAGTACCAACAGCCAACATTTACTAAATGCTAACCTGTGCCAGACACTGTATTAGACACTTGTATGCACCAAGTCATTTAATAATAATTTTAACAATCTGCTATTACTACAAATAGTGGTAGTTATAACCCTAGAACTTGATACTAGTATTAATCTGCATTTTCCAGAAGAGAAAATTGAAGGAGAAATAAAGTAACTTTTGTAGTGTGCAAAAGACCACCATCAGGAAGACAGATTAAAGTTGTTTCACTTGGCTAAAAAGAGTACAGCAAAGACAGAGAGCTGCAGGGAGGCAGCACATAGCTATGTTAAAGGAAAAAAGCTTTAAGACCTGGATCTCTCTAAAGACTCAGGTGCTATCCCTGGGAGGTTGTTCAAGAGCAGTTAAATGGCCACTCAACAAGAATGTAATGGAGAAAACATCTGCTACAGACCCACCATTTCTCTATCTCTGCCCACACCCTAGTTTTTTATGAGTCTATGAAAATCATTAGTATTGAGGTCATTTGAATCAATTTATTGAACAAAATGTAATTTCTGACCTCAGGACAATAGATTTCCTGATACCCATTTCTAAGTTTGATGGAAAAAGAGAGAGAAGGAGATATGAACATCATATCCACTGGGTTATGTTGCAAGAATGTGAAAAGCCATGGCATACAATGGCAAAATAGACACCCAACTCTAACCTCTATCTTTATTCCTGGTCTTCTGTGAGAGTACACTCCTCCTTGAAGAGCACTTTGTACCCATAACTCCAAGCATTATGTAGTTCCTTGCCTGAACAAAAGAGAATGATCAATTTCTAGCATCATGTCATTTTGAAAAGATAGTTAACAGGCTCTGGGCTTGGGACCAGTTTGTTTCCAGAGAACAATAAAATCTTTTGAGAGGGAAAAAAACCCTCAACAAATTTTCTACATTTAAACAGTTGGCATTTCTCTCTATATTTTAACTGCCCCAGTCCTGTTATGGAATGTGATTCATTTTATTAATAATACTTTTAGCACTCCAATCTCTATCTACCAAAGATCAATGTATTTTAATGAGATGTTTCAATTTTATCAAACATAAATGCTTCCAGAAAAAAACTAAATTCTTCCTTTCTGGTCAATTACCTATAAGAAGTTAAATACAAGACCCTTTGTTTCCTGATAGACCAATAATGGGAGGGTAAGATTTTCAGGAAGCCTTTCAACTCTCAGTTTCAACTAAAGGAACTTTCTCAAGGTCCAAGAGGTCATCTTCTGAAAGGGAAGTTGCATTTTTCGTCCAGCTACAAGGGACAGAGCTAAGACCAATGTGCAGCAGTGCAGGCAAGGGAACAAGTGAAGCAGCTGACAGGGAGGGGAGTGGATTTAAGGTCAATAACGTGACAACACAGTGGTGTGACCTGACCATAGTGCAAGTAGGATGATGAAAAAGTGAAATCCCCTATCTGCATCCCTAGTTTTTCCTTCTCTTCTATCTTTTCTTCTCACTTTTAGAATTCTGCCTTCTTTCTCCTTTAGTTTCACAGCACAGAATATCAGAGTTAAGGTCAGCCATGAAGAAAACTAAAAATATTTTTTTTCTTGCTAGGGAATTATTTCTTGTTAAGAAATATATATAGTGTTAAATTAGGTAGTGATACTACAAAGATTAACAAATTTATTTCTACTCAGAGTATGTGTGACATAAAGGTGCAAATGGACAGTTATAAAAAAAATGTTAAGAATAATGTCAGCAATCGTCAAGAGAAGGGACTCAGGAAAAGACCCTTAGAAGCCTTCACAAGCTCTGATTTTTATGTTTTAAAATTTGTATTTATTTTCATTGTAAATTAAGTTCCAAGTCCATGGAAAACAAATTCAGGAGACACAAATGAGCAAAGAGAGAAGGTTAGATCTACCTCCTACTGTTTGACTGAGATCCTCCCAGTTTTCCCCACAGGATATAACCCAATTTTCTGCATCCTTCCAGAAATAGTCCATGCATTTAAAAATGTGTATTTTTTTTCATGTTATGAATGAAATCATAATGGGTAGAACTGTCCAAAAACATATAGTTTCTAGCCACATGTGTAATTCTAAATTTTTTAGAAGCTGCATTAAAGAGAGAAGAAACAAGTGAGATTTATTTTAATGTTTTATTTAACCCTGCATACTGAAAACAATTTCAATGTATATAAAATTTTTTAAATTATTGAGATTTGTTTTTCATACCAAGTCTTTAAAACATAGTATGTATTTTATACTTTATAGTAAATCTCAGAGAGTGAATTCCATCTGAATTTTCATCTTAATTTCATAAAGTATGAATATAAAGCAACAGTTTAGGGTTTATTTTTTAAAAGTTTATTTATTTTGAGAGAGACAGAGATAGCACAAGTGAGGGGGGGCAAGGAGGGAGGGAGGGAGAGAGGGAAAGACAAAGAATTCCAAGCAGTCTCTGGGCTATCAGAACAGAGCCCAATGCAGGGCTTAGACCCATGAAACCCCGAAATCATGACCTGAGCCAAAACCAAATGTTAGATGACTGACTGAGCTACCCAGGTGCCCCTAAAATTAACAGTTTAAAAAGGAGATTCCCATATCCTAATTATGCCAAACATACTTAAATGTTTCTTTCAATAAATGAACCCAGTATCAGATGTAAATTTTAATTAAAATAAAAAAATTTATTTCTTCAGTCAGTCACACTATCCACATTTCAAGTGTTCTGTAGCCATATGTCGCCAAAGACAACTATCATGTTAAACAGCTCAGATCTACATGTTGTTCTTTATCTTTTTTAATAATGTATCTTAAAACTTTTTCTCACGTGAAAACATAGAGTAGACTCATTTTCATATAGGTTACATAAAATTTCCTCGTATGAATGTGCCATAATGTATTCAAGTAGACCCTACGGATGGACATTTAGGGTACTGTCCAATCTTTGCTGAAATGCTACCATGCTACAGTGAATATTCTGTGTATATTGGCCATTTCACATATTTGAGTAATTGTATCTTTAAAATAAATCCTTAGAAGAAAAACTTCTGGTTCAAAAGGCTTTTGCATTTTTTCTTCCTGAAATATATGTCTAAATTACCAAGCCAAAATGCCAAGATTTCCTATTTACTTACAATCTTCCATACCTTATCAAGCTTATTTTTGACTTTCATAAAAGTGAAAAAATGGTGCCATGGTATATTCTTAAGTGCACTTCTATTATGAGAGAAGGCAAGTATCCTTCACTAAGCTTAAAAATTATTAGTGAATATTCCATTTTCTATGAACTGTCTATTCATTGCCCTTATCATTCCGTCATGTTAATTCACAGAACTCAGAAAATTTTGAAGAATTAGCCATTGGTATGTCATATTAGTTACAAATACTTTGACATTTATATTTTATCTTTGTTTTGGAGCACATGGAGTGTGCCTGTTTCTGTATGTGTTGCCATACCGGCATTATTCTTTTCATGTAATCAGATATGTCAGGGTTTCATTTGTTGGTTGGTTTTGTTTCTTTATGGATTATTGGTTGGGTATTATGCTGGGAAAGGCCTCCTCAAATCTTAACATTTTTATAAAAGTTTTCTCCACCATTTTTACTTTTATTCTTTTTATAATTTTACTTTCATTCTTTTTATAATATTATTGATTTGATAATTGAATAATTAATATGCCAAGACTTTATTTTGGTACAAGATGTAGAAAACCATTTTATTTTAATGGCAACTATTCTGTCACAACACTATTTATTACATAATCTATCTTTTGTTTATAGATTTCATTTGTAACCTTGATCATACACTAAATTCTTATAGGTAATAAAACCTTCCAATGGAATGGTCTATTCATATTCCTGGCATTAAGTCTTAAAGAAGGAGTGTGCTTGGTTGGCATAGGGAAGGTGAAGATGTTCCTCATAAAAGAGTAGAAATAGGCACAGGCACAGAATAAAGGAAGGTAGGTAAATAAATAAATAAGCAGAGAACTACAGTAAGTTCTATGTCACTAAGATGAAAGTTTGGGACAAGAATTAGAGAAAAATAAGTATCAAGATGGGCTGGCAGTGGCCTATGAGCCATATTACATGCTGCATTAAGTAAGCTATACTTTATTACGGAAGGGGTCAACTGAATGACTTTCAGCAGAACAGTATGGTTCAATTTATGTTTTAGAAAGATTGTTTTAATGACAGAGCAGAGATTGGGTTTGAACAACCAGCCCGATAGATTGGTAGCCAATTGAAAGGCTGCCACCACAGTCCACATGAGAGATGGAACTATATAATAGATGAACCATGTAATAGGGATGGAAAAGAAAGGGTGGACTAGAGAGAGATTTGGGAGGAAAACTGTGGCATGTTGTGATTGATAAAAAGGAAAACTGATTAAAGAACCAAACAGCAAGTATATTTTGGGTTTGGGTGCGGGTTTGAGATACCTGCTGAATGTATGTACCATGCAATTGAATATGTGAAAATGAAGCTTACAGTAGAGCTCTGTAGTAGAGATAATGATTGGGATGCAGCATATTAATGTTAATTGATACCATGAGGAAACAGGAGATTAACCACAGAGTAAACAAGGAGAAAAAGGGGCACAACACTGAAGAACAAAGGATCATCAGAGAAAGAAGATACAACAACTATACAATAGTGGTATGAAATAAAAGAAAAAAATTGAAGTAGACAGTGATGAGGAAAATCAATGTAGCAGAGATGTTCAGTAATATAAAAATCTAAAATATCTCCTGCATCTGACAACTAGAGCCCTTGAAGAGTACCTCTTAGAACATGTCTGGAAGTGGGATTAACAATGGATCCCAGTCATGTGAAAAGATGAGACCGGAAATGAATGTAATAGGAATGGAATGAGAGATTAGAGGATGTGCAAGGGTTGAGGAGGAAATCAATAGAGAGGTTGAAGAAATAGGATAACCTATCATGGCACAAAGGGCACAGATAGAAAGGTCACCCTTGAGCAGGAAAAAGAGCACCTTATCCTCTAAAACCACAGAGGAAGACTCATCCTTAAAAGGTTTGCAGAGATTGAAAATATTTTGAAATCACTGTTGAGAGTGTTCAGAGAAAGGAAAAACAAGGGTGAGGGATACCAAGGGTCCAGCTAATAACTTAATATAGAGGATGGTTCATTTGTTTGAATAAAATAGTGAGAAACTAAGTGCCCAGGAAATATTAGATATCAGGAGAAGAAAAACAAGTAAAACTCTGATGTTGTTGATGGTCAAGTTGGAAAGGACTTGGCAGTACCTATGAATAACTAATTTCTTCCTAAGAGCTACCAGGGAGTGATTTTTACATTCAATGTAGGGGATGAACTTGGAAGGTAACAGAGGAAGCCTTTGTTGGGTTGAGAAATCTGGTATCATCTGCTCTCAGGCATTGCTGTGCAGATAATTTTCAATAGATCGAAAAGGAGACTGTGGAGTAGAAGGCACATCAGGAACAAAGCTTCAGAGGTGGACACGGTATATGTGTTAAGGAAGAAGTGGTAAAAAAAAAAAAAAAAAAAAGCATTCATTGGAGGACTGAGAATTAGGAGAGAAGGTTGGGGAAGAGAGTAGCAGACTTATGGAATGCTCATGGAAGTATGACTGGTGTTGTGCATATGTATGTATAGGTATGTGTGTGCCATACAAAGTCATATATAAAAAATGTGTAACATATATACATAAATAAAAATGTATATTTATTAAATATATATTATACATAATATATGTTATGCATACAATATCATACTTAAAATCATTGGACCCCAAAATACAAAATCTAACAATCTCTTAGATTTGTATCTTGTGTAACATGTAAAATGTTAGCTTCACATTCTTAGTGAATGTGAATATATATATTTCATACATATCACATATATATGAAAATCAGCTCCAGGGTACCTCAAGGCCAGTGCCTCACATCCCAACTACAGTTTTAGAGACCAACGTCTTGCAGCTATTCCTAAGAACCCGTGTGTTTGGATCAGCCCCGAAATGGAGATGAAGGCAATTTAGAGGATTAGAGGAGATCTGGGCTTTGAACGTATTACTCACGTTTGTTTGCATTTTTGTTTCAGTGATGTTACACCCATGGTATCAGCACTTCATTTTGCCCCATCCCTTAGTATCCCAAGGATAAATGTAAAAACTGAAATGATCCCCAGACTCTAAGGGTGAGTGCTTCTTTCTAAGTCAGAGTTAGTTGCCAAAGTCTTTACTTGACTTTAGCAGTCCAGCAAATAAGAGGCTGTATATCTCAATAAGGATACAGGTGACCTTGTTTAGCAGACCCTCCTCATGAAAATGTGTATTCCTGTTTCTCCAGAACAACTAAAAAAATTAATACCTCTTCATGAACTCTGTATTTGTCAAGGAAGAATTTCTGTTAAAATAAACAGTGAAAGTGTCCTAACTTGAATTTCTCCCAAATAGACAAAGATTCACAAATTCAAATGAAAGTACCTTAATTAGACAATGAAGGAAATGCTGGTAGAGGAGTGGAGAATTGAGATAAAAAGAGAAGCACACTAAAGGGAAGGGAAGCAGGATATAGTAAATTTTCAGGCCAACCACCACCACAGGAAGCTGGAGATTAAGCCAAAAGGGTAACTCTAGGAGTTAGTGGAGCACACACACTTCAGAATTATTCCACCTAAAATATGCAAACCTGGGGTTTCCCATGGTAAGGAAAAGTGTTCACATAAAGAAACCCTGGTGCTGGCAGTTGCAAGGTTACTGGCGCGCACTGAGGAGAGAGAGACAGTTAGGTGGGGAAATAATAGCATCTGCCTTCCAAAGATGAAATGCTTTTGTGAGATTATGGGTACCATAAATGATCAGAAATAGAATTATTGGAATTTTTTTTCCAAGTCTTCCTACAATTCAAATGAGTTTAGTTATTATTATTATTCTTTGCAACACTCCTTCCCTTTTTCGATCTTTTTTTTTTAAGGTTTGGTTATTTTTGAGAGAGAGAAAGAGAGAGTGCAAGTGGGGGAGGGACAAAGAGAGACGGGGACAGGGGATTGGAAGCAGGCTCCATGCTGACAGCATCAGACAGCCCACTTGGGGGCTTGAACTCACAAACTGTGAGATCATAACCTGAGCTGAAGTCCGACACTTAACTGTCTGGGCCACCTCGGTGCCCCAACACTCCTTCCCTTTTTGTAAGCTGAGTATATACAGTTAGTTTAGATGCTAACTTAGTTTTACAATAGCACCAAGAATCTCATGATACAAATCTTATGTTGTACTATAGTCAGTAAAGATCTATTTAATTTTCCAGGAAGAAGAATTAACTTCAACCACTTCTTTATCATGATGGAACTTCCCCTCTTTCTTTTTATTGTAGAGCATCATTTATTAAGACCTACTATATGTAGAACAATCTGGCTTTCAGCATAGATACAAAAGAACCTGAAAATGTAATTGCTGGTTTGTGGAATTTCCATCAAAGAAGAATATTCTTGACAAGCATGCAAGAGAAGATACAAAACATGCAAAAGATAAAACATAAATATATGTAAACAAATAAATTAATCAGAACATATATAAAGTGTCCTTCTTCTACTAAATCACATATTAAATGCTACGTGACTAAACCAAAGCCTTATACTCCCAGAATTTACGATATGTATGCTTGGAAGAAATCCTAACAATGAAATGCTAAGAGAATCTGACAAGAGAACACACAGCAAATTCATACACAGGGTAGTATATTGTCAAGTGATTTCACAATAGGGAGCCATGAAAATGGGTTATCTAGAAAATGCTTCAGGGGCACCTGTGGAGCTCAGTCAGTTAAGCGGTGGAACTTGATTTTGGCTCAGGTTATGATCTCATGGTTCATGAGATCGAGCCCGAAGTTGGGCTCTGTGCTGACAGTGCTGGAGCCTGCTTAGGACTCTCTCTCCCTTTCTCTCTTTCTCCCTTTCTCTCTCTCTCTCCCTTCCCTTCTGTCTCTCCTCTCTGTCCTTCCCGTTTGCACATGTGCTCGCCCTCAAAATAAATAAATAAAATTCAAAAAAAATCCTTCCTGTAGTAAAACAGAGAAGATATTCCAGATTAGTGTTATCAAAAGAACAAAGAAAAGTAATTGTGTGGATTTGTTTGTTTTCCTTGAATTCACTGGCATTTTTCTGAGTTAATCAAGCCCATGTTTTCTTGGTGACAAAGGCATATGTTCTGGCATTAGTTACAATTTCTCATCATTATTGATAAAATATAGTTTTGTACAGACTCCAAAAATAAAATTGTCATGTCTAAACGTGGTAATTTGTCCTCAGAATACATTTAGCAAATGTGATACCAAATATGTCTCCTGGGAACCAGCACTCATATTTCTCTCAATGGAACGTAAGGATTATCTTTTGTTCCCAGGACAAAATAGCCAGAGCTACAAAAACAAAAAAGCACTCAAGAACATCTATGCTAGAGATCTGAATGTTTAGTGTGTACTAACTCATAATTATCAAACACCTCCTATGATGGAGCACTGTTGTAACATCCTCCTTGTCCAGAGAGGAGTCTAAGAAAGTAAAATGTAGAGAAATGTCAAGAATAAAATCTAGCCAGTGACCAAATAAAACCCTTCAGCCATGGGAAAGCTACTGGAATTATTAATAAGGAGAAAAGCTTAGGAACATTTAGAAATGCATTATTTATTAAGAAACTGTCAATGGGACTCATAAAAGGCAGGCTGTGAGTGAAAAATATGCTTGTTTGGGTTGAGTATATTACTGCCGACAGGCTGGAGATAAGCTGGAAACAAAGGGGAACATTAATCTACTCTCAGGAAAGCATTTGTTATGGCAGCAGCTATTGCAGTGGTTTTAAGCAAATGAATCACGATATGTGGTGAAAGCAAGTAGGAGTAATTAAAGAACAAAGGTTGTATGTTGTCTCAGCAATGGAGGTGAATTTAGTCATCTCATCTTGGGGCCAGTTAGAGGTGAGTCAGGACACCAGACTGTCTGACCTGCCTCCTGGGAAATGAGAAAATGGAAAAGAGACAATCAAATACATGAGGATTAGGCAACGGACACTTCACTGAGCAACTGAATGATGCGTCTTACCCACTAACAAGAAGCATGAGCAGTATCAGTGGAAAGTCCTTCTCCACTCACCACGGATGACTGTGAACCTGCTAGCCAGGACACATTGGGGTGAGGGTGGGGATGGGGGGGTGGATTTTATCTCCCGAGCTTCTAAATATTTGCTCATTTCAGGAATGAGCAGAAGAGTCAAGTCAATGCCACAGGGAATAATGCAACGAGCTCACACCTTAGAACAAGCAGATCTGGATTTGAACCAGCTTCTGTCACTTACTAGCTACATAAATTGGACTAGTGTTCTTGGAGTCTTTTTGTATACAATGGGAATACTAACCCCAATTTCACATATTTGTATGAAGGCTAAAAATTTAAAAGAGATATAATGAACACAACATGTCCAACAGAGCTGCTGGCACATAGCAGAGATTTGGTAAATATTATTAGCTGCTTTCTTTTTTTGGGGGCCTAGTATATAATGCCTTCTTAAACACAAGGAGAATAATTTGGTATGGATCTACTCACTTACATTTGGAATTATATCATTGGTGTACTCCAAAGTTTCATTATTTCTCTATTTGGCTTAGCATATGCTGACAGAGGTAACTTAAAATCTCACAAAATAATTCTGTGTTGATTTCTAAAATGTTTGTTTTATACATGTAATGGCACTTATGCTTGGTAAATGAAGTTATTGATTTTTCTGTCTTCATTGTGGATTCTACCTTTTATCCTTATAAAATAATCTCTTTTCTTAAAATAATTCTTATATTGGGTTTTCTTGAATTCTAGAATTTTCTTGAAATTAGTATTGTCAGGAGCGCTTGGGTGGCTCAGTCAGTTAAGCAATCAACTTCGGCTCAGGTTATGATCTCATGGTTTGTGGGTTTGAGCCCTGCATTGGGTTCTGTGCTGTCAGCTCAGAGCCTCGAGCCTGCTTTGGATTCTCTACCTCTCTCTCTCTCTGCCCCTCCCCCACTTATGTTCTGTCTCTCTCAAAAATAAACATACATTAAAAAAATTTTTTAAAGAAATTAATATTGTCAACACTTTATTTCTGCTTGCATATTTCCAATTTCATTTCTAACTATTGTATGTCACTTTATTCTTTTTTTTAATTTAAAGAAAAAAAATTTTTTTATGTTTATTTATTTTTGAGAAACAGAGTGAGCGGGGAAGGGCAGAGAGAGAAGGAGACACAGAATCCAAAACAGGCTCCAGGCTCTGGGCAAGCTGTCAGCACAGAGCCTGATGTGGGGCTCGAACCCACAAACTGTGAGATCATGACCTCAGACGAAGTCGGACGCTCAACCGACTGAGCCACCCAGGCGGCCCTTTCACTTTATTCTTAATGAATTTTTTATTTATTGAAAAAAAATTTAACATTTATTGCTTTTTGAGAGTGAGAGAGACAGAGCAAGAGTGGGGCAGGGGCAGAGAGAGTGGGAGACAATCAGAAGCAGGCTCCAGGCTCTGAGCTATAAGCACAGAGCCTGATGCGGGGCTCAAACTCACAGACCGTGAGATTACGAACTGAGCTGAAGTTGGATGCTTAACCAAATGAGCCACCCAGGTGCCCCTTAATGGATTTTTTTTTATAAGCAGAATAAAGTTAAAAAAACAAAACAAAAAAGCTTCTGACTTTTCATATTTTTATCTGCTTCAATTAAGTGGTAACTGATACATTTACATGTTCAATGTTAACAGTCATCTTAATTTTTATTTCCATTTTTAAAATATTTTAATGTTTTTGCTCTTTGTTTAATTTTATTTTTTTCACCATATAAATTATATTTCTGTTGTTTATTTCTTCTCTAGGAATTTATAACAAAATATTGTTTTAATTTTACTAAAGTTTATCTCTAGGTTTTCCCACAATATTCTTATATTTTTTCTAATTATTAAAATTGAAAGTGCAGTGTTATCTTCAGATACCTTTCCTCTCACCCAATAGGAGTATTTGGGTCTTTTAACTACCCTTTCTCCAGTTCCTAGTCTCAGTCTCTTTTTTTTTTATAATTTATTTTTATTTTGTTTTTGTTACAAAAACATGAGTGCACACGAGCAGAGGGGAAGAGGGGCAAAGAGAGAGAGAGAGAGAAAGAGAATCCTAAGCAGGCTCCACACTAGGCACGAATATGGGTGGAGCCTGACCTGGGTTCAATCCCACGACCCTGGGGTCATGATCTGAGCAGAATTCAAGAGTTAGCCACTTAACCAACTGAGCAACCCAGGTGCCTCAAGGGTGTTTCTTACTCTTTATTCTCTTGCATCCCTCTATATGTGGTATTAAAGCCATGGATGTGATGGGGAAGAGACCTCACCATCAGCTTCAGACTCATCTATCCAGCTGGCTACTGAAAACTTCAGAAGGATATTTGTTAAACATCTCAAACTTAATATGCTCAAATTTTATTTTCTGATTTTTTCCCCTAAAAATCTGCTTCAGCCAGAGTCATCTCTCTCTTGCTGATGGACATTCTGTCTTTCTTGTTACTCATGCCAGAAACCTCGGAATCCATCTTGACTCCTTACTCAATTACTTACCAAATCTTATTAGTTGTCCCTTAAATTTTTCTCTAATATCCTGTCCCTTCTCACCTGCACCTCTGACTCTTTTCTCCAACCATCACCTCTCACCCACCTGGATTGTTGCAATAGTCTCCTACCTAGTCTCCTCCTTCCCTACCTAGCCTCTCATAGCCTACTGTCCATACAAATAGCCAAAAGAAAACTGGTCATAAACTATCTTCTGTGATTTTCATACTCAGTTTTCCTCATCTGCCTGCATAAAGAAATAAAGGCACTCTAAAAAAGAAGCCAAGGTTCCTGCATCTTTGTTTGGAAGAGTGTCAGCTAGGAGATTCTCCTCACTCCCTATATCACACACTAAGAAGGCAACTAAAGACATCCTTCCTTCAAGCTAAACCATGAGATTTGGTTAGCAAGTGGGGTGGGTAATGATCCGAGAATGATCCAGAAATTACTTCCAAATTTGAGATGCCACTAAAAAACGTCCTAAAGTATATGGTAATGGCTTAGAAGTTAGGCATCAACTGGTGAAGAGAGATGTAGAGTAGACTGGCCTGCTGGAGATTGTCACACATGGCAAAATATGTGCTAGAACCACCAGTTACTATAACTTAGAAAGCAGATCATGTGCTTACTGACCCTATAGGTCCAAGGGAAAGATTAGAAAACAGAACATTAGTAGCTATATATTCACTAATCCCATTTGACCTAGCTAAAAATACATAGGAACACTGCAATAACAAACTTACCTTGAATTAAGACTATATGACTAAGTACTTGACAGTGAAATGTGGGCAGAAGGGATGATGTTCACATTCAAATAGCCTGCAAGATCTTCAATATGCTCTCATTTACCCATCTGTAGAGTAGACAGCAGAAGGTTTTGAGGTGGCAGTCTACACATGAGAAAAAAATATGTGAGGGGCATCATTTCTTACTACTTGAGAATTTTTTTTCCTTCTTCTAATGAACAATTCTTAGTCCTCAATATTTTTGCTGAAAACTCTACACTCATGTAAAGTTTCATTTTCTTCTAACATTTGGTATTGCTAAGATAAATGCTGATGTCCACATAATGTTTGACTATGATATTAAATTGTTCTTTTCAAACTGATAACTTGTGGGAGATTTTTCTCATGTTCTTTACTAACCACTGGTCTATTAAATCTATCTCTTTGGGACACACTGAGTCCTTCAATCTAGGAAAGGCTTTTCTTTACATCGTAGATTATTATTTCCTTCCCATTTGCTTTTTCTAGTCCTCCGGTTTCATTTTTGAGGAGAGCCATAAATCTGTTTGAATCATTACCACTTTAAAATATATTTTCTCTGTTTTCATGTAGTAGTTATATCCCTTTACATTGAGGTGTGTCTCAATTAATTTTTTAAAAAAAGTTTATTTATTTTTGTAAGCGAGAGCACAAGTGGGAGAGGAGCATAGAGAGATGGAGACAGAGGATCCTAAGCAGACTCCACACTGACAGCAGAGAGCCCAATATGGGTCTCAAACCCACAAACTGCAAGATAATGACCTGAGCGGATGTTGGACACTTAACTGACTGAGACACTGAGGCACACTGATGTGTCTCAATTTTATACCCCATCCGACCGATTGAACTTTCTGCAGCCTGAATTCTGACTATGTGCACTTCCAAACATTACTCTTACCGTTTTCAATAGCACAATCACTCCTTTTCTTAGGCACTTCTATGTCCACGGATACACCTTTTAGCATCCTCTTCCATTTCAGTTTTTTCTTTCCTTGTGAATTTGTTGGTCTCTTGCATAGACACAGACCATCAAAAACTCCTTTTGAATATAGCAATTAGTTTTCTCAAGTTTCAGCAGAACATTTCCAGGTGTTTTTTCTCACAAAGCTTCATTATATTTATTTCCTTTCCCACGTTCTACTGCATAATTTTTATGTTTGCATATCACTCACTCACTCATAAGGAAAATCTACTTAACTCTCAGTATGTGTCAACAGAAAGAGTGTTTATATATAGATATTCCTTGCCTTTCTTCACCATTTACTTAGGTGATGGAAGAGCCCACTTCCAGATGCATAGTTACAGGGTGGCTGTAAATCCCCAAATCCCATGATCTTGTACCCATTTGTCTAGTGAGCTTTACTGGTTTGAGGTAATATTTTTTCCCTCTCCATTGCTTATCTGATTCTCTAAATGGTTAAAATACTTGAAAAACTTTATTTCCAACTATAGAATTTTACCAGAACTCATGCTGTATCATATTTTGTTCATTTGTTGATTTGTCTCCCCCTCTCTCTGCCTCTCCCATGCTCATGCTCTGTCTCTGTTTCTCAATAAATGTTAAAAAAAATTTTTTTTAAAGATCACTACTTTTATCATTTCCCTTTTATAGAAGAAGATCCTAATCCTATCCGTCAGCCAAGCTTGAAATCTTAGAAGCACTTTCCTGTTCTTCCTCTTCCTGAGTACATTTCCAATAAGAGTTCCTTTCAAAACACTGTATCACTTCCTCCAGAATTTTTCTGAAATGCTTAATCTACAGCAATCATACTCTTCATCATATTCATCATTATCATATAATATAGACTGAAACTTCTATAGGTCAGAAACTGTCCTAAGAGCTTTATATTTAATCTTCATGACAATCCTATGTGGTGGTTACTATTTTTATTTCCAACTTACAGACGAGGAAACCTATATCCTAAGGAACTTAGTTTCCCGAAGTTAATATAACTAGTTAAGTGTTAGGAAATGTTCCTTCTGGAGGGTAGTAGATTATAGAAATAGGCTTTCAGGTCAGATGAATATACCTCTACCTTGGTTCTTTTATTTAGTTTCTGTGTAGCTATGAACTTTGGTCTCTACATCTATAAAACATGAATAATAGAGTTGTAGTGAGAATTAAGCACAAAGTATCTCTAAAACAATGAAAATACGGTTGATCCTTTAACATAAGCATTAAGGGCACTGACTCCCTGCATGGCCAAAAATCTGTGGACAACTTCTGACTTCCCAAAAACTACTCCTGACCAGAAGTCTTACCAATAACATAAACGTTTCAGTAACACCTATTTTGTATGTTAGATGTACTATATATCATATTCTTATAGCAAAGTAAGCCGAAGAAAAGAAAATGTTAAGAAAAACAAAAGAGAAAGTACATTTACAGTACTGTACTGTATTTATATTTAAAAAATTCTACATATAAGTGGACCCACAGAGTTCGGACTTGTGTTGTTCAAGGATCAACTATAATTTTAAATATTAATTCTCTTTTCTCTAGTAGAAAAACAAAATGACCTGTTGAGCTTCTGTTGGTCAGCTAATTTGGAATAAGAGAGTTTCATCTAAGAAGCCAATATACATGAATATACCTTTTGGTCTCCTATTTTAATATGCAGCTTTAAATCTTGACATTTAAAAATGTTAAATTAGTGGCTGATCAATTCCAAATAAATTACCATCTTTAGAGGTGATGCTAATCAATGGAGGACATGGCAGGGTTGGTTGGACAAAGGCTCATCTGACATTGAAGAAGATGTGATAATAATGGCTTGGTATTTGTGATTTTAACTCACTTATCATGTCATTACCACAGCAAACTTAATAGCTCTAATTAAACCCTTTGATGCTATGACTTCCACCAAGCTGATGATGGTAATCATGCTATTATATAGATTATGCTAATAATAGGACTGGCTTTCTTAGAAATAAGGGAGTAATAACTATAATAATTTAATTGTGTCCATATTCTCTATGTATCAGCAGAGAAGCACAACAGTAGACATGTGTTGTGTAACAGGGTAGCCTAGGCACACTAGTTGTAGAAGGTGACTTGAACATAAGGTAAATGGCTGAGAACAGGGGAAAAAGAAAGAGAGAGGGAGAAGGAGACGAAAAGAGAGAGGGGAAGAGGGGGAGAGGAAGAGCGAGGGGGGGGGGGGAGTTGTCACACAATAGTACCTCAGGAACATCAGATAAATTCACCTATACCCAGAAAAAGTATTTGCATGATAGAATCATGGCACCAGAAAAGGAGTGTAGAAGTGAGAACCTTATGATCTACGACCCCAAAATAGGACAGTGGATACAGTGGATAGCAAAGATTCTAAGAAACAAAGGGCAGAGTCCAGACAAAGAATTTGAGAGATTAATGGACAGGAGAGAGAGGAAAGGAGGGACAGAGAAACAGACAGACAAAGATAGAATTTAACAACCAGATATTATTCTACATCAGTTGAGGAAGCAATTGAATGTTAAGTTTAGCAATGGTCTGAATTTGAGGAGGAAGGAGAGAAGTCTGAGATGAGTCTCCCAGTAGCCATGAAATTCTCTCCCAAACCTTGCCTTTACAATATAGCTATCAAGGACTGACAGAAGACATTCTAGTAGACTAAGAACACCAACCTAACATGATAAATGTCACTCTGTTTCTCGAGTACTTTCCTGGCTCAAAGTTAAGAAGTTCCTGTAACGTTCCACATAGGCATCTAATGTTTCTCAGATAAAGCGATTACAGTATTTATATGTTTAATTAATCTGCAGCTAAATAATTACAATCCTATTCTTCCCAGTGAGGAGGAATAACTAGCATCAAAACAGTAAAAAGTTTTTCTTTTCAAACACTAGACAAAAAAGGGACCAATGAGGTTACTGATTCTAATTCTACATCATTTTAAATCTAAAAAAACTCTAATAAATAAGATACCGGACTTTCCTGCGGTGGTAGTATTAGCCAGTGCAAGAGTTAGGCCTAGTTTCTAATTCCTTACCCATTGTTCTTTCTCTACTAGTAATACTATCCTTATGTTACCCTGTGTAATTTCCGCAACCTTTTTCACATTTTTACCTTATTTAATTCTAAAAATATCCCTGAAAATTAGCTAAGGAGAAAACTGGGACTTGAACTCAAAGATTTTAAATATACCCAAGTAACTTGTCTCTTCAACTTTATCTTTACTCTTTAATTGCCACTGGATACCCAGGCTCATGTATCTACCTCCCCTTATGACTTTCCTAATTGAATATCTAATTTGGTCTCAAACTTAATATGATAAAATAGGAATCTTGATTTCTTGACCCAACCTCTGCTCTTATCTGTTGGTCCCCTGGCCTTTCTTATTAGATGGCACTGCTAAATTCTAGGCATGGTGCTTGAGTCCTCTCTTTCCCTTCTTCCTAATGTCATGACCATTCAGCACATTCTATTGACTACTTCCAATACATGTCCCAATGTGTCCACTTCTTTCCAACTCCACTTCTATCATACTATTCCAAGCCACCGTTGTCTCTTGCCCAGATTATCACTACAGTGTGTATCTGGTCTCACTGTTTTTATTATTGCCCATCTGCAATTCTCTCTCCACAGAACTGAGAAGAAATTTTCTCAGAAATCCAGTGAATAGAATTTCATAGTTCCTAGGCAATGGACACTCTGAAAATATTTGCATATTTGTTCCTATGTTCGTCTCCCCAACCAGATAGCAAGAATAATATGAAGTACATATTAAGGTAATTAATTAAATTGTAATAAATATGTCTGTACCTACCACCAAGGAAATCTTGAAGCTCCTAATGTTGCTGGCTGCTTCGTCTTTGAAACTACTATCCTTCCCATTCCCCTCAAAAAAGGAGGCATGATGCTGAACTTTGTGTGTATCATTCTTATGCCCTTCTTTATAGTTTAGATTATTACAATCCAAAATATATTTGTAGTTTTCTTGTATTTAAATAACTGGAATCATACTAGTTATATTCTTGTGTGACTTGCTTTTCCTTTTAACTTAACATTTACTCAACAATGCAGTCTGTGAAGTTTACACATATAGCATTCCTTTCTATGCCTGTATTGTCCATTCTATCACTTTACCAATGTTTATTAATTTTAAAATTTTGGGGGGTTGTTTTATATACTAAATACTATATAGCATTATATAGTAGTTTTATATAAAAACATTCTTACATGCCTCCTGGTGCACATGTCCAAGATTTTCTTCGGAGTATATATCAAAGGGTAGAATTACTGGGTTGTAGGATTTAGATATCTTCAAATTTACCATGTAGCAACAAATTGTTTTGTAGAGTGGTTATATAAATACACTGTTCTATTCACACTAGCAGTCTATAAGATTCCCCATAGTCTCACATCCTTGCCAAATCTCGACATTGTCAGAAATTTTAACCTCTCACCAAAATGATTAATGTGAAATGAAAGCTTTTATGATTTTAGTTTGAATTTTCCTGATTTACAGTGAGCTTGAAAATCATTTCATATTTATTGGCCATTAATTTTTCTTTTTCTATGAAATGTCATTTTAGACCTTTGAATTATTTTTTTACTTAGTGGATTCATAAGAGTTTTTTTACATAGTCTTGCTGAAAATCTTTTGTTGATTTTATATGTGGCAAATATCTTCTTCAAATGGGATAGAGCTTGTATTTTCACTTAAAACATGTATCCTCATAAATTGAAATGTTAAACTATGATTAAAATTATTTCAAAACAAGTCTATGTAGTTTCTGCTTTCAAAAAAAAGTTCTCTTCCCCAAAAGGGGAGCTTTAAAGTTTTAAAATTTTGCGTTTTACATTAAGCTTCCATCTTCTTGGATTAGATTGTTCTATACTGTGAAAGGTAAGCACCCACATTTATATTTTCCCTAACTGAAAAACCAATTGCCTCAGCACCATTTACTAAATGGGCCACCCTTTTCCCTGACTGATGTGTTTTCCACCGTGGTCATATAGCACAATTCTGTCTATGCCAGAGTCCGTTTTTGAGGTCTGTTTTATGTTCCACTGGTTATCTGTCTATCCCTGAGTGAATCTCATCCTCTTTTAGTTACTATGACAGAATAGAGAGGCAGTGCAGTGTCATGCTTAGGAGTGTGGACTCTGACACCAGTTACCTTGATTTCTAGTTCAGTTCCATCAGTGTTACTTGTGTGACCCGGGGTAGGTTCTCTATCCTTACTATTCCCTGCTTATAAAAATGTAGATAATCACTCTATTCTAAAGGTTAGTTGTGAAGACTAAATCAGTCAATATATATTTTTTTAAACTTATAAAAATGCTGATGTATAGTAATGCTTAATATACATTAGCATTTCTTTAAAAATTAATTTTTCATAACATGCATTTCTTTCAGACTGTCAAGAAAGCTGGGCCAAAAAAGCAAAGTCTGTTATTAGAAAGGCAAATAAAAACCATTTTCCGTCCTCTCCCCGTTTTAAAAATGTAATTAATATCATTACTTCTCAGGTCATACCTGCTGTCCTCAAACCTGCTGTCATTTCTCCGTGAGGAATTGTCCTTGACAAGTATTTTGGCCCCTTGCCCTGGCCTGCTACCAGCCTTCTGCTTATTTCCTCGGACCTGCCGTGTGATGTATTGTTTCCAGCCTCAGCATTGTTTAATGTTCATATACCAAACACTAATTGAAGTTTCCAGGAGCTTATTCCTCCAAGCCAACTTTGTGCTAGTGCTGGGTCCAATCTGTCCAAGGCCCCTTGGGAAATCATCCATCCAAATACAGGGATGCACGGACTTGGTTGTCTGGCTACAAACCAGAGGTCTCTCCATGGTCCACTTGGCCTTTGAGTCCTTGGCCTTGAAAGTCTACATTTCAGGAGAAGGTCTGTTTGTTAACGGAGAGATGGAAGCATCTCTGAAAGTCCTCTGAAAGGCTGTCTGAATAAAGAATAGGCACAGATGTGCACAAAAAGTGACTAGATTCTCCAGGTTGCAATATGCTCCATGTGATCTGCCTGAGACAGGGTAAAAAGTATGTGTTGGATGAAGGGATGGTGATGATATATTTTATCTTTGTAAATTCCCTTCTCCAAAAGGTTTTCTCACACAATCTTCGTCTTATCATCTTGTAAAAAACAAAGTTTGTCACTCACTCATTATCAGCCTCGTTTTTACCATTTAAAAACTAAAGAAATGGCAAACACGGGATTTCATCAAAGTTAAACAATGACATGTCTCTTCTCTCATCTTCTTATTTAGCACTTTTTGAATGTCTGGCAGGAACTTTAGCTACTAGACAAGAAAAGATGATTAAAACAAGGTTCTTGACCCCACTTTCTATCTTGTCCAGTCCCCTTCAGCTTCATGTTGCAGAGGTAAAAGTGTAAGTACATTTGTATGAAATATATGTGCAAATGCTACCACAGATATATGCAGAAAGCACTAACAGGACCAGGATTACAGAAGTCTAAATTCTACTTAGAATGACCAAGGTCTTAAAGAACCAACAGAAGCTTACAAGGTAAAAAATGAAAGACATGAAATAATAAAGCATTAAAGGAGAAATAAAGCATTAAAAGAATGACCAAGGTCTTAAAGAACCAACAGAAGCTTCCAAGGTAAAAAAGCAAAGACATGAAAGAATAAAGCATTAAAGGAGAAATTAAAGAATAAAGCATTCCATTTCAGGAATGGAAGAGAGTTCAATTGGGATTTAAAAATGAGGTGGATACAGCACAAAAGGAGGTGAAAAATTGAGGTTAGGAAAATAGAGAATTTATTTCTGAAGAGTGAGGCTATAAACATGTCTACATATTACGTGAGCACCAGTTTTCAATTATTTTGGGTATATACCTAGAAGAGGACTCGCTAGATCACATGGTAATTCTATGTTTAAATTTTTGGTGAATTTCCAAACTGTTTTCCACAGCAGCTGACACATTTTACATTCATACTAGCAAGGGATATGGGTCCAGTTTGTCCTCATCCTTGCCAACATTTGTTATTTTCCAAATTTTTGGTTGCCAACAATTCTTATATTCCAGCTTTTTTATTAGAACATTCTAGTGGATGTGAAATGATAGTTCACTGTGGTTTTGATTTGTATTCTTCTACTGACAAAGAACATTGAACATCTTTCAGTATACTTGGTCATTTGTAGATCTTCTTTGGAAAAATGCCTATTCAAGTCTTTTGTCACTTTTGACTGAGGGTCTGTTTTGGTTGTGAGTTTTAAGAGTTCTTTATAGGTCTTAGAGAGTAGACCCTTGTCAGAGAGATGATTTGCAAATATTTTCCCCTATTCTTTAGATTATCTTTTCACTTTCTTGATAATGTCCTTTGATATAAAAGTTTTGAATTTCTGTCAATTTCAATGTATTTTTCTTTTATTGCTCATGCTTAGAGTATATATAAGAATATAATGCCAAATTTATGGTTATAAAGATTTACCTCTATGTTTTCTTCTAAGAGTCTTATGGCTTAGAACTTATATTTACATTGTTGATCCATTTTGAGTTAATTTTGCATATGGTGTGATGTAGGAATCCAACTTCATTCTTTCACAAATGAATAGTCTTGGAACTCATCAAAAATCAGTTAGCTATAAATGTATGCGTATTTGTATGTACAGACGTACATATCTCAGTTCTGTTTCATTGATCTATAAGTCTACCCTAATGCCAGTACCATACTATTTTCATTACTGTAGTTTTGTACTAAGTTTTGATATTGGGAAAAATTAGTCTTTTAATTTTGTTACTCTCTTACAAAGTTGTTTTCGTTATTTCGAGACTGAATTACAGTTCGCCAGAGAAATGAAACTAATAGGTGATAGACAGATTATGATAGATGGATAGAAGAAGAGGTTTATTTATAGGAATTGGCTCACTTGAGAAGTCCTTAACCTGCTGCTGCAAGCTGGGAGCCAGGAAAACCAGTGGCATAATTCAGTCCAAATCTGAAGACCTGAGAACCAGCAAAGCTGATGGTATAATTTCCAGTGTGAAGTCAAAGACCTGAGAACCAGGAGCTCAGGAAGAGAGAGCACAAGAATTTGCCCTTCCTTATCTTTTTTCTTCAACTTAGGTTCTCCTATCAGATGAGGCCCACCCACACTGATAAGGACAGATCTCCTTTACTCAGTCTACAGATTCAAATGCTGAATCTCTTCCAGAAATGCTCTGAGAAAC
Source organism: Panthera onca (assembly GCF_046562875.1). NCBI lineage: Eukaryota > Metazoa > Chordata > Mammalia > Carnivora > Felidae > Panthera > Panthera onca. The sequence continues at coordinate 62,395,042 of NC_138350.1, read as the reverse complement.
ATACCCAGAAAGGATGTTTTAGCAGCTACCTGGGCATCCTTTCGCCCAGTCATGTTGACATATAAAATAAATTATCACAGGGCTCCTGGCAGTTACACATGAATTTGAGAACCAGCTTTTTCATTTCTGCAAAAAAGACTGTGGGAATTTTGATAGGGATTGCATTGAATAGATGGATCATTTTGACAGTATTGTCATCTTAACAATATTAAGTCTTTTAATCCATAAATAGTGGATGTCTTTTCATTGGTTTAGGTCTTTAATTTCTTTCATCAAGTTGTTATAGTATTCAGTTTACAAGTCTTTAGTGTCTTTGTTTAAATTTATTCCTAGGTATTTTCCTTTTGGATACTAATTTCAATGGAATTGTCCAAACAAACAACAGTCAGGCATAAGGAAGACACCACATATATAAGATCTATCAAAACCAACAGAAATTAGAATAAGATCTATAGGGCTATACCTGGAAATGGGAATTTTCAGATGTAGATTTTACAGCAGTATGTATACTATGTTTTAAGAAGGTAAAAGTTTACAAATTTCAGCTTGTCCATGAAATTTTATGTAACTTATCTGAAAACAACAAAGTAGAGTTTCCAATCAGAAGAAAATCTATGACCATGTGTTCAGCTGACTCTGCTTTCATTATAACAAGAACAACTATTATTTTTGGAGTACTTATTACTGCCAGGTTCTATTTAAAATGAATTATATATTTTAACATGTATAATCTTTACAGCAATGAGATAAATACTATTACCTCATTTTTCAGATGAGAATACAGAGGCAAAAAGACCATAAAGCACTTGCCCAGTATCACAAAGCTGGTAAGAACTAAAGTCAGGTTTTAGGCCCTAGTCTCCAAATCTTAGGATATTAAAAGACTAAATACTCTTTTAACACAAGTACATCAGTTCCTTATAGCAATACAAGTAACTTTTAAGAATCTGAGATTTTTTTTAAGAAAGCTATTTCACTTCACAAATATATACCACACAAACTATCAGATTCTCAAAAGTTTTATTCTAGAAAAAAATTGAAAATGTACATTATAAGCTGAAGCTGGGCAAATAACTTTAAAAGAAAAGGAAGCAGAGAAATAGAAAAGTCACACATGACCTGGGTCTTCATGGATGGAAATGATTTGTACATTTGGAGAAAGAAAAACAGAAGGCTCTCACAGATAGAAGGAATAACACCTGATGTGTTCAGGGACTATGTCTCTTTCCTTGTGCCTGGAACATTGAACATATAGACTCCCTTGAAGGGAGTTTCATTGAGAATGGAGGAAAAAGAGTTAAAAAAGCAAACAGGGGCGCCTGGGTGGCTCAGTCAGTTAAGCTTCCAACTCTGGCTCAGGTCATGATCTCACAGTTCATGAGGTTGAGCCCTGCGTCGGGCTCTGTGCTGACAGCTAAGAGCCTGGAGCCTGCTTCGGATTCTGTGACTCCCTCTCTCTCTGCCCCTCCCCCACTCATGCTCGCTCTCTCTCTGTCTCTTCCAAAAATAAATAAACATAAAAAAAATTTAAAAAGCAAAGATTCAGTTCTGAAGTGATAAACTGAGGTTGTGAAAGGTTTCAACTAATTTTCATGTGGCTTTCATATTAATCTTTTAGCAAAGTAAAATTACCAGGGGCTTTGAACAGGGCAGTGATGTGATCAGAGCTATATCTTGGAAGATGACAGCAATTCTCAGTATAGACTGAGCCAGCAGACCAGCTTGGAAGCAACCGCCACAGTTAGGGAAAGAGAACCTTACAAACTCTCATAGGGCAATGGCTAAGAAAAAGAGAATCCATTTTAAAATGCAGTACTTAGACAAAACTTAAGCAAAAAGAGGAATGGAAACAATCTACTAAATCAGAATTTTAAAATGTAGGAAAATGAGACCCTTTGCTATGTGGCTAGAATTATCTATGCAATTGCTTCAAACATCTTTTTTAATAAGAGTGACTGTAAATTTAATTTCAGTATATTTACATCAAGAAAATTTTTGCATTCTCTTGACTTCTTTGTTTAAACTGTTTTGATTACATATCTTGACTCATCACATGTCGACTTTAATAGAAAAAAATAACTTAAAATTTTTTTTCATCCCACCTTTGCTATAATCAAAATGTTTGAATCCAAGAAGGTCTTTGGAGCTCAGTTTTTCTTAAAATTAAGGAGACTTGGAGCACCTGGGTGGCTCAGTCAGTTAAGCATCTGACTTTGGCTCAGGTCATGATATCATGGTTCATGAGCTCGAACCCCACATCTGGCTCTCTGCTGTCAGCACAGAGCCCACTTGAGATCATTTGTCAACCCCTCTCTCTGTCCCTCCCCTGCTTACACTCTCTCTCCCTCAAAAATAAAATAAACATTTAAAAAATGTTAAAAAAAAATTAATGAAGGGAAACTGAACTAACCATCTCTCTAAAATCAATTCCCTCTGTACAGATTGTCACATGAATGATATGGTTATTTACATCCCACAGAGAAAAAGTCATTCAAACCTACATTCTAAATAAGGCTCAAGCACATATAACACCTGTATTAAAGCGATTTTTAAGAACATCAGCAATCCCATGATCCCACTCTCTGTCTGCATGAAAGGGTTCCTCATCTTTCTTTGCTCTTTGCTGTGCTCTTTCAATCTTCAGAAAGAAGGAAGCTAAGATTTCTGGACTTAACAAAAAACCCATTCCCAAAAGAGCGGCTCTGTCTTCCCCTGAGATGACTGGCTGAGGAGCTGGGCAGAGGAAACTTCAGACTAGAGCATTAGCCAATGGTGCATGTGACCGGATGTAGGGGAGGAGCAATGGCAGATTTGTTTCCAGGGCTGTAAATACGCTGCCTCTCAGCGCCTTAGAGATTGTTCCTGTAGAGGAAGTGGCATTCGATAGTATTTGCTGACTACTCCTGACAGCCTCAGCTGGCATCACACAAACCAGAGAGGAGGAGGCTGCTAGCAATTGTTTAATTATGTGACCTTGTTGCTCTTCAGGTCTCCTCAATCCTTGAGATTGGCTAGAAACCCTAATATACCCTGTGTGAACAAAGAGCTTTCCTGAAGACTTCTGCTAGTTCTGTGAAGACTTCTCAAATTCTCAGGCTCTCTTCTGCCTTCAAGTGTTTCTTTCCAAGCTGTTTTCCTGTGTCTCCACAACACTAAGCCTGGTTGTGTCACACACACACAACCAAAATCAACAAACATTCTTAATAAAAATGATTAAGAATGCAAGGGTTATTACTGAATAAATGGAGAAAGCTAATACTAGCAGGTGGGCATTGACTAATCCATCTGCACAATCACCTTCAACTTGCATAGAAAAAGGTCTTGTTCTTTTTCCTTAAAAGTTTGTGAGACAAACCTCAGGGAGTGCTCCCCTTCCACAGGAATTCTGGTTCACTTTATTGGGATGGGACTCAGGAATGTGAATTTTCAGCAGTTATACAGGAACTGATACAAGAGACCACTGGGCCACACATAAACTGTGCATTCGGGTCTCATTTTCCCCCTGAGAAGCTTATCAATGAATTTAAGGGCAGCTCATGACCTGAGCCAAAATCAAGAGTCAGATGTTCAACCTACTGAATCTCTAGATTTTGAGTTCAAACCCCATGTTGAATGTAGACATTACTTACAAATAAAAATCTTTAAAAAATTAAAATACACAAAAGAGTAAAATTTAAGTCTTCCTTCTAGTCCACTCTCAGAAGTAACCACTATTAGTTTTATTAGAGATTTATGTCATATTTATTTAATACTCTCATATAAAATCCGCTTTTATATTTATTTTGTATCTATTTCTGAAAGTTTTAAGGTTTCTTCTTTTCCTTGAGAAGTTAAATTTCACAGACTGTGCCTAGGTATGATGTTTATTAGAGAGTTTTGTTTTGTAATGTGTTGGTTGTTTTTAAGTTCTTACGATGGGGCTCCTGGGTGGCTCAGTTGGTTGAGCATCCGTCTTCAGCTCACGTCATGGTTTGTGGGTTCAAACCCTGTATTGGGCGCACTGCTATCAGTGTGGAGTCCGCTTGGGATCCTCTGTTCTCATCTCTCTCTGCTCCCCCCACAAAGATAAAAAAAATAAATTTGTTCTTCTGATGATTTCAATCAAAACTGTGAATAATTTTGAAAAAATATAGCATATTAACAATGTGTTGGTTTTTTCTTACAGTATTATTTTTGTTCTTCTGTTGCTCAATGTTGTAACTTTATACTCCCAGTTGTAAACTACAACTCCCAGGCTTTGTCATATAAATTTCAGAGTGTATTTATGAAATCCTTGAAAGATGGTAAGCACATATACATCCTTCCGTTTTTCTGCTCTCTTTTCCACTTCCTGGTTTAAACAATTCTCCACTTCTCCACTTCCTGGTTTAAATGATTAAACATTTACAGCTTGTAGCCTAATCAAAAATCATCTTCTATGTTTTCCATAAAAGTTGATTCTAAAATTTTCTCACCCAATGAAAGTATTAATAATATTAGTATTATGTAAATATTACTCTCTAGAGAAGCAAGTAGTGAAACAAGATCCACAAGGAAGGAAAATTAATCTTGTGTCCTTACCTCAGTGTTGCTTGAGAGAGAATGCCTCAGGCACCCAGGCCAAGGAGTTTTCTATGGTTTCTTTACTTTTTTTTTTTTTATTTTCTTTTTAATGTTCTATTTATTCTTGAGAGAAAGAGAGAGCATGAGTGAGGGAGGGGCACAGCAAGAGAGGGACACAGAATCCAAAGCAGACTCCAGGCTCTGAGTTGCCAGCACAGAGCCCGACGTGGGGCTTGAACTCACAAGCCATGAGATCGTGACCTGAGCTGAAGTCAGACCCTCAACCAACTGAGCCACCCAGGCACCCGTTTACTTTTTTACTTTGATTGCTGCAACTCATTGTTATTGTTGTACCTTAAGAGTTATTGCCATTGTCGGTTTACCAGAATATGTCCTATGGCAATATTTTCAAGTTGAGTATAATATAAATAGTTCGATATCTAATACCATGCATATTTGAAAAATACCTGTGTGTGTTTGTGTGTGTTTTGTTACAGGAGGGTGGGAGAGATGCTGGTCCTTGTCTCACAGAATTGAAGAATGAATCTTAGGACAACAGAGAGTGAGCAAAGCGATGGAATTTATTGAGAGAAAGTGTAAAGCCCTCAAGAGTGAGAGGGGTCCTGATTGGGTTGCTGCTGAGGATTTCTGTCCCCGACTTTTTCTTGAGACCTTATCAGAAAGTTTGTGAGACTTCATGCATGGCACCTCGCTTGGGTAAGTCTGGAAAAGGTTTATCTCATCCCTTTTTTTCCCCCAAACTCTGCTGCCTCTTCCTCAGTCTCCCACTTGTAGCTGCAGTCTGCCTTCCTGAACGTCCCTTATCTCTCCCTGCCTAATGTTAACCCTTTCCCTATCGACTTTCACACCTGATTAGTATTTGTGCAATGCATAGAGATACTGGAAACTGGTAATTCAGATACTTCAGAATTTTGAAGGAATTTCTATGTCATTTTAGTGTGTAAGCAGATGAGACTTGGAGGCAAATGGCAGAGGATTAAAGGTGGGCCTTGATAAGTAGCTCCTTAGCCACTTTGGTACATTACTTTGCTTTTCTGTACCTTACCTTTCTCGTTCATAAAATGAGAATAATATTAAGATTGCGGTGAGAATGAGTTAATGCATGTAAAATATTTAGCTTAGTGCCTATGACTTAGTAATATTCAGAAAAGGTTGACTATTCTTTGAGGTAGCCAGAATCGCTAATGAGAGGTTGATGTTATATTTATTTCATACTCTCATATACAATCTGCTTTTATATTTATTTTGTATCTATTTCTGTAAATTTTAGATTTCTTCTTTTCCTTGAGAAGTTAAATTTCACAGACTGTGTCTAGGTATCATCTTTAATCATCCATCCTCCCCAGTTATAGATAGATCTTTGAAGTATGAATTCTGTCTTTGCCTTGGGGAAATTTTATTTTTTATTTATTTGATTACTTATTTCCTCTACAATCTATATTCTCTATTTCTGGAAATGATTTCAGAGAGATATATCTATCCTGAGTCTATTCTGCATTTCTCTTCACGTTTCTTAACTATTTTCTATTTCTATAGTATTGTTGTAAATTGCAGATGTCCTTAGGTTTTCTTCCCTACTGACAAACTGCCCATTCATTGACTTTTTTATTTCAGTAGTTAAATACACTGATTTTCAGGAAACATCACTTGTTGCCTGATTGCTAGTTTTTCATAGCAGCCTATTCTGTTTCTTGGATACAATATTCTCCTAAACCTCCCATAGGATGCAAATTAGAATTGTATTCTCAATTTTCCCTGAATTATCTCACCCTCCTCTGGGATTGGATGCTTTGTCATTCCTCCAGCTTAGTTATTATCCATTCTTTTCCTGTGCTCCTCTAATGCCTGGTGAACTTTGTGTGTTTATTTATATAGAGATATTTTACAGAATTGTGATCAAAGTTATATATATATATATATATATATATATATATATACACACACACACACACACACACACACACACATATATGTAGGATATATATATATATAGGATATATACATATATATATAGGATACACACACACACACACACACACACACACACACACACACACATATATATATAGGTTAAAATTTCAAATGTGGCCTTTAAGACAATGCTGTCAAACAGCAATCACAGCACCCTTCCATCCCTGGAAACTTCCTCCAGGTCTCAGACATGGAGTGGTCACTTTCTAGTCTTTCATCTTCTCTTGTATGCAACTCAGTTTTTCTAAATAATGTGCTCATATTTCTCAAAGTTCACCTATCAGTTCTAGGCACCCTGTACTAAGTTTTTACTATGGAAGATGAAAACTTAGCTCTCATATTATGATCCCAGTATACATTTGCCTCTTCATATTTTTAGATCACGGTATTTGGTTAAATCAATACGCAGTATTTACACTATGATTTCACAGACATACTTTTACATTGTATTCATTCTTTTTTAGGGTTTGTTGTGCTTCTTGAAGCTGTGGATTACCATCATTCTCTGTGGAAGAATTGCTCAGCCAGATACTAGTCTAGAAGCAGAAGACTCCTTTTGACTTGAGTTTAAAACTTGTTAAGGAGTCAAGATCTTTAGCTTTGTCTTCAAGGTAATAAACATGTGGAAAGTTTGTCTGCAAAATCAGTATGTTGGCTTGAACTAGGTAGATAATGAAAAGAAAAACAGATTTACATGAGCAAAAGATTGAGAGTATTTTTCCATCTTAACTTTTTTTAAGCATGCAATGCAATGAATGTCTAGGAAGTGCTAAATTTTCATGCTTATCTTACAATCCAATAAAAATCCAGTAAATAATTTAATACTAGTCTTATTAAAATCAGGCTTAAGTATGCATTTGACAGACTTCCCATACTATAGCTAACACCTTTTTTTTTTTTTTTTTTTTTTTTTTTTTTTTTTAATATTCTAAGGAAAGTATTCAAACTTAGACTTCTGTTTGGTTAAATATAAATCCACAGAGAATGCAATCAGTTTCCTCAGGTTCTAGAAACAAAAAATCATTAGTTAACTCTTTAAATTTCCTCTCATTATTCAAGTCATACTCCATTAGCAAATGTTTCCTACTGGTGCTATAAAAATTTCTCAACACTAGAGATCATTTTTGGTCTTCACCTGTAGGATAGTCTTGTAACAGGAATCAAATAATTACCTACATCAGTGATAAACAACATTGTTGAACCAAGACCAACTAAATTTCAAGGAAAATTAAAAATGAAGCATGAACTACTTCCTATTTTCCCATTCCAATGGAACTTTTTTTTTCTTTTTAAGCCCACAGAGAAAAACATGGGTATTCTGATAAATTAAATCAAGGGTTAGCAAACTATGTGTAAAGGTATACAAGAGCCGAACAGTAAATATTTTAGATTTCATGGGTATAATATCTAGGCCCTTGTAACTCAAAAGACAATACATTTAGAAAAGGTGGATATGGCTGTGTTCTAATACAACTTTTATTTTTAAAAAACTCAGTTTTCCATAGTTTTCCCCACATCAGAAAATCATCCTTTCCATCACACTCAGCCTTTCTTCCAGTCCCATGAAATGCTCCAAAGGGGCCAAACCCTCACCAAGCTCAAAAACTGTCTAGAAATTCCACTAGATGACTATGAAGCAGCATCACCATCTGTACCTACTAGAATGATGATTCTGTGCGTGGCAGACTTGTAACTGAGAAAGCCAAGAGTAAAAGTCCACATTTACTCCCTCTTTGCAAGAAATCACCCCTTCCCATGTGGTTTAAGACACCTCATGGATCTCTTGTCTCATTGCCCTTAGGTGAACACTTCAGGGGAAACAAACACTAACTAGTGGAGTGACAGGTTGAGAGAATTACTTATGTTTTGCTTTTTCTCATATGGGGCTCACTCATGTGTCTGCTGTCAGCTGCTGGGTCAGTTTAGGGCTGGGTAACACTGGTTAGGCACCTCTATTCCCCACCATATGGTCTCTCATCCTCCAGCAGATCATGGTGGGCTCCTTCACTTGACATAGCAGGTTCCAGTAGAAAGCAAGAGGGAAAATCCACTGAAAAAGTATGTGTCAAATATTTGTTCTATCTCATTGGCTAAAGCAAGTCAAATGGCCAAGACCAGAGTTAGTATGGAAGGACTCAGGGAGGCATGAATGAGCTGAAATCATGGTTGTGTTTAATCTTAACCCCAAGAAAGGATATTAAAAATGAAAGTCTGGGTGATAATTATTCATTAGGTAAACTCTAAAGCTACAATATGTCTAGATCTTTTCAAAGTGTTCTAGTTTCATAAATTTTCAATGAATATGATTTACTGGATATATTACTAATATACATTAATCTCAGTTATTTACAGATAAATTTGAAAATCAATTAGCATGTTTTCAGTTTTATTATTTATATTCAATTTGGGAAATATGGCTACTGTCCTTATTCACTCTTTAAAGATTTATTTTTCTAACTGACTACTGATAGGTATTAACATGGCACTTTATTATGGAGGGCTGTGTCATTACAAGGGCATTTTTCAATCAAAAACTGATAAGGAGAGCTAATCCAGTTTGCAACTAATACCTCTAAAAGACAAAAACCATAATCCTTTCCAGCAGCTTTCTGGCTCCTATGTTCAGAGTTATAATAACTGCTAGAAAAAAGAAAAATAGCCTCTTCTTGAGTTTTCCTCTTACAAAGGGCCCTACTAACTCAGAATTTATTTTTAGTCTATTTTTTTTTTCTGTTGTCAACCCAGGTCATTTAACCATGTATAGTCAAAACTTTTTTTCCTAAACCTGAATACCATGTTTCAATGAATTCAGAAGACCACAGCAAAGGGACTGCAGAAAGCTTTGTATGCCTTTAACCTGGACAAACAGATGGCCACAGCAGACAGCTCTTTAGCAGAGACTACTCTATCTAGGACCCTTCTACAAATTAGAAAATCATTTAGAAAAAGAGACATAAGCAGAGCCTTTGTTCATGCCACTTTCTTGTCCCCAGATGAGATGAGATGATCTTCTTGTTTAATCAAAATGCTGTTAGGTAGATTAACTACTCTTGCAGAAACCCAGGAGAGGGATTTGGCAAAAGTGGGAGCAGAATACATGTGCCATCAAAAACAGCAAGTGTAAAATCCCAACATTAGGGAAGAAATGTCTCCTGAGAAAGTTGGGGGACTGCCCTTCATTTTGAGGAATGATCCATTTGGAGTCCTCATTTTCCCTGAAGTTGTTAACTATTTTCCCTGAACGTAAGAGGACTCTGACAAGGGCACTGCTACTATATGTTTACAGAGGCACAGAGGGTTTTATCTGGACCACAGGGATCCTTTCCTTGGACTTAAACACTTAGAACTGTGTGTACGTATTAGTTTATGTTTCTATGTCTTAAGGACCAAACTTGGCTTGTTCTTAAAAATACATTATTGGGCATTTAAATCTTACCTGGTGATTTTGAAACAGAAATTGATCACAGTAAATTCCTCATTCTGAAATTTAGTCATTTTCTAACACTTTTTCCTCTTATAGAAAAGGACCTCTCCCTTTAATATCATATGTTCCATGCTGGCAATGAATGTCTATGGATGAATTAATTTTTAAAACAATAATGCTAATAGAATATATGCATGGTGTTGCAACAGATTTGGATTTTATTGGGCAATATATCAATAAGCTTGTTCCTTTCTTAGTAGTTGCAAATAAAACGAGTAAAAAGAAAAGCTGTATATAAAAATTTAATGAATGCAAAGACCTTCAAAGTGTCACTGAGACTGAAAGTACAAAGCTTATCCCACTGATGGAATATGCAGGAGTAAGACTATTAGCACTTAAAACTCTCTGGCCTGATGATTCTGTGTACCTGCACCATGCCTTCTCATTGTTCTGAGCACTATGTTATTTTTGTTTACCAATGAATCATAGTTTGTCTCTTTCACTTGTAGTCTATCATAGGAAAGGGGCTTCTGCTAATCCCTCATGATGCCCAGTGTCCTGGAGGAGAAGTTTAACATTCTACATTGTTTGGCCCTTTGCTTTTGCTTTGTTATATAATCATTTATTACATGGACTTCACTTCAGAGATTGCCAGTGTTGGGATCCAAGAGCTTTCCTAAAATGTTATCAAAGCAATATTTTCCATTCTATCCCAACGCTTTAAAGAAACATTCCTACTTTAAAATTGATGACCTTAAAAATAACACACCTCACACCTTTTGGGATGAGCACTGGGTGTTGTATGGAAACCAATTTGACAATAAACTTCATATATTGAAAATAAATAAATAAATAAATAAATAAACAAACAAACTAGTGAAACATGGAAAAAAAAATAACACACCTCAGGAGGAAAAAACGAATAATTAAAATGCAGAAGATTCCTGTTTGAGGGTTTTTTCCCCTCCCCTAGAGGGTTCCTTGGGGAAGTTAACAATCTGAATACAAACATTTCAGGTATCTACTTATGAAAAATGACCAAAGGAAAAAAAAAAGTCCTGCCCCATCCTGATAAACTAATGATTTATAGGCAGCAACAACAAAAAAAGAGAAATATTTCCCTGCATTGCCCAACACTCACACTCAGTTACACAGACTCACATACATGTATGTATCATACATACACACACTATCTTAATTCTTCATGAGAAGTGTGCCCAGAGGAAAAAGAAAATGGTGAGAAGGGGATTTTTGTCAGACATTAGACAGCACACAGAAGCCTCGTTTGTAGAGGAGATAAATACTGAGATTTATATTTTTAATATGTTCTTCTAAAAGAAAAGTGAAAAGGAAACATCACCCACACTCTACCTTTTGTTATCATAATGAGAGCCAGATGGGGTTTCACACGTAAATGGAACTCCCAACTGCAGCAAAATGCCTAACAGTGAATTGGACTCCATCAAGCCCCCGCCACCATCTCGAGTGTTTAAGGCCTGCTATAGCACATGAAGGGTGCATAAATCACCCTGCGAGAGTGGAAAAGGAAACAGCTTCAAGAGTAGGAGTCTAGGGAGCCATTCCTGAGTTACAGAAATCCCAATGTTCCATTATGGTTTCATTAGCTATGGACAAACCCCAGCAGGCCTAGCTTTCCAGACTCTCTGAAGAATCAAACTCTAAAAGCTCCTCCCCCTCTTATCTGAACCACTCATACTAATCCTGAGAAGGGAGGATGTGGGTGCAAAACTGCCAACTATTCTGAGATTTCAGCTCAAGTGGGAAATGATGCAAAGGGACATTAGCATACAATGTTTATGAGCCAGTTTGGAGTTCCAGTAAGTTTCCTTCTGTAACCAGCTACAGGATTTCTGGAAAGGCCCTGTAAGTAATATGAAAGCTTCTAGTATACAAAAAAATAAATAAATAAATAAATTTTATGAAAAGGAGCTTGTCACAGACTCTGAAGACATGGGTTTCGTTTTTTACAAACTATCTCAATAAGCTGTGTGAGCAACTTGCTTGATTGTTCATTAGTAAGATGGGGAATATATGTATATATTATCATGTGACATCAAGGAAAAGTACTCTGAACAGTATACATGTACAATAGAACTCTCCCTTTAAAGAAAAGGTAATGATCCAAATATTAAGGGGAGTCAGATCCCATGCCAACTTCTCAGGTCAAAGGGACAGATCAATAATTGTTTGGAAGAGGAGATACCAGGAACAGAATGAGAAATGATGGAATAAGGATAGAATCTTAATCCTCTAAATCCAGGGAGGACCTCAACAGAGCACTGATTCTCAGACTTACTTGTAAGTCCACATACTAATAACACATTTATTATGGGATGGTTGTGTATTTCCCAAATTCATATGTTGAAGTCTTAACACCTAGAGCCTCAGAATATGACTGTATTTGGAAATAGGAACCTTAAAGAGATAACGAAGTTATCGAGTATGACTTGAATCCCTTTAAGAAGAGTGCATACACACACACACACGCAAAGATCACATGAAGACACAGGGAGAACACGGCCATCTGCCAGCCAAAGACAGAGGACTATGAAGAAACCAAACCTGAAGACACATTGATCTCAGGCATCCAGCCTCAAAACTGTGAGAAAAAATTTGTTTTGTAAGCCAGTCAGCCTCTGGTACTTTGGCAGGCTAACAAACTGATAGATCGTTTTAAATATTTTCTTTGCATTCATTTAACAAACACTTATTGAGCATCCGCTATTCATCAGACATTGGGTTAAGAAAAAAAAAAATTAAAAAAAAAAATCACCATGGGTTCATAAATATTTAGTACTTTGACCTACAATCTAAAATACTTTATTGTATGTTTATTATTTTGATTACTTATTTTTTTAAATTTTATTCATTATTTACTACTTTAGTTTATTACTTAAAGATGCGTAGTGAAGTCTCCAATTATAATAATGGCTTTGTCTATTTCTCCTTTCACATCTATCAGTTTTTTCCTCATGTATTTTGACACTCTACTGTTAATTACATACACATTTAGGACTATTATGTCTTCTTGGAGAACTGACCTCTTCATGTAATGCCTCTTTTTTCACTGATAGCTCTAGCTTTATTGAGATTAGTGTTACCATGGTATAGCTTTCTCTATCCATTTACTTTTAACCAGAGTCTATGTATTTACAGTGGGTTTCTTGTATTCCACTCAGTAACCAAGTTTTTTTTTTCTTTTTATAGAAATGCCTCTAATATTTAATTACTTGAAACAAAGGCCTTCCTTTGAGAACACACCCACATCACCACCTCCTGAAATGAGTTTAACTGAACCCACCCATTGTTAGGACTGGTATTGAAGTAGAACCGACCGCCAGCTCAAGTTTTCATATTTGAAACTTTTCAAGGAAGTTTTAGAGGATGGAACTTTAAGAAGCCAGGACAGGCCACCCCAAAAATGTTCCACTATGGCATGTTGATTATTTTGATTTAAAGTTACTTAATAAATGGCTAGTGCAAGAACATGTGACCCTCCCTGGTCTTCAAAAAGCAGGAAGGAAAAAAGCCAGGACAGGCCACCCCAAAAATGTTCCACTATGGCATGTTGATTATTTTGATTTAAAGTTACTTAATAAACGGCTAGTGCAAGAACACTGTGACCCTCCCTGGTCTTCAAAAAGCAGGAAATCTATCTTCCTTGTGAAATGTGCCCGCTCCCTTTCCTTACACCAGAAGGCAGAGACACATTCTTATCACCAGATATAGAGAATTCAAGGCCAAAAAGTCTGTATAAACAAAGGTTGTTACTTTTACTAATTTATTATCCCAGTCCAAATCCTGTTAAGAATGACTCACTAATTAAAGCTCCTAAACATAAGATATAATTGTCCTGTAAATTCCTCACAGATTTATGTTTGTCTAAAATGTACAAAAGCTGCCTGCCTTGGTTATTCTTTGGGTCTTAATTTCATTATTGGGCCTCCTTGTGTACTGTATAAGGCTTTCCCTTCTCTTAAAGGGAAAAATAATAAATTAGGTTTTTTTGTGGATGTCATATAGTTGGGTCTTATTTTCTTATTTTTCTTTTAACTAGTATGTTTAGACATTTCACATTTAATGTAATTATTTATATAGTTTAATATCTGTTTTCTATTTGCAGCATTTATTCTTTGTTTTCTCCCTATTTTTCTGCCTTCTGTGGTTTTGAGTATTTTATCTTATTTTTCTTTTATCTGTTAGCATCTCAATTATACTTTTTTTTTGTCAGTTTCTTGCAACCTCTTTGATAAGCCCAAGAAAAGTTGTTCACTTTCAGATCATTCAAGCATTTTCATGTTTTAAAGACAGGCATGATGAGGGGTGCCTTGTGGCTCAGTGGTCAAGTGTCTGACTTTGGCTCAGGTCATGATCTCAGGTTCATGAGTTTGAACCCCACGTCAGGCTCTGTGCTGACAGCTCAAGCCTGGAGCCTGCTTTGGATTCTGTGTCTCCCTCTCTCTCTGTCCCTCCCCCATTCACACTCTGCCTTTCAAAAAACAAAAGAACAAAAAAAACACACTAAAATATTAAAAAGAAAATAAGATGGGCATGATGAATTCCAAGCTTTTTACAGGTCAAAGTGGAAACCAGAAATACTCATTTTTTTCATAACACAAATTTCTTGATGAAAGAAGCCATGTATAGATTTATATTCTGGTGCAAGCTCTCATAATTGTCATAACCAGTGATATATGCCACTTCCTAGCCTTCCCTGTAAAATTTATCAAATATGATGCATAAAATTACAATGTAATAATTCAGATAAATATATTTGTGATCTAGTTTGCTGTATATGCAATTAGCTAGTGTCTCCCAATTAGACACAAGATCAGGAACATTTAATTTGTGAGAAGGTGGACTGGAGAACAGGAGAAATAACAGCAAATAATATAAAAGTCTGGAACAATGGACATTCGAAGGGAGAGGTAGTGGCCTGATACAGAGAAAGAAATATTAGAGTATTACATGTACCTTTGCCTACTCCTAAAATATAATAGAGTCCTATAATAGCTGACACTGAGGCTCTGTGTGCTAGTAGAACATTCTACATGGAGATAGCATCCCATGGACTCATGGTTTCATTCATTCATTCATTCAGTTGTCCAAAAAAGTTATAAATAAAAATACAAATTCCTAGATTTTAAAACTGATTAATGACTCATGAATCATTTCTTTCAAATAACTATGCCACTTAGTCTACAATCACATAAGACACATGTAGCCAGCCTTATCTTTGTAAGTTAATGTCTCTGAGTCCAATGAGAGACTGGGAGGCAGTGGTCAGAGCAATGATCCTGATGCAGCTTTTAGGCAGTTTGATGAGTAGCTCTACATCCCAGGCCAGGCCAGCTCTTCGTGAAATTATCACTCAGCCAGTTCTACACCCCCCTGCCCGTTCAGCACTATTTCCCCTCTATCTGCCTCCTCTGTTCCAGGTGACCTGGTTTTTCCACTAATCCATGAACTAGCTACTTACATTCCCAATGCAGCTATTAATTCACATTCCTAACCTGACCCAGAATCACTTCTCTCCTCCATTCAAATTCTTTCATTGTATACCATATATTCCACGTTCTGTCCTTTGCAGAAAACCTCTGGGATTGTCCCAGCCCATAAGAATAGCCAACAATTACTGGGCACATGCTGTTTGAGAATATTACACTTTTTAATGGATTTAATCTTCACAGTTGCTGTAAGAGTTGACATCATTGTCTCGATTTGGCAGATAAGAAAACCGAGGCTAAGACTGGACCCAATGGAGTTAGTGAGTGGCAGAACCAGGGTTTGAATCTGGACAGTCTGACTCCAGGGCTCCTGTATATAGTCTCTGCATGATAGCAGTTTTTACCATACTAATTTCCTACTTCATTCTTACCGTCAGTAATGTATTTTAGAATTTCTTTAGTTATTAGTTTTATAGATGAAAATATCACCCCTAGAATACGGCCAGAACTGGAACCTTGTTTCATATTTTTCTGTATCTTACCCAGTATATAGCGCAGAATCAAGCTCAGAGTCATTAATAAGTAAATGTAATTTGGCTAATTAGCTATTCTTAATCTGGATTACTGAATTTCTAATCCATCCAGGCAAATGATCAAAATGATAAAAATAACATGACACATGTAAATTGTATTCTTTTCCATATATACCTAAGATACACATTCATACATATTTAATAGGCCTCAAAGGGACAAGACTTAAACAAAACTACCATCACAACAAAAAGACTTCACATCAACATCCATAACCATTGCTGAGAAGGAAAATATATAGAATGTTCTAATATTTCCCCCCTTGACTCTGAAAGTCAGAGAACTCTCCTGGACCCCAGCTCCAATTTCATTCTTCCTTTCATATAATGCCACACATGACTGCATGGAATGAGTCAAACTTATGCATTTTGCAAAGACATCACATATCAGGCCCATGGAGACTCAAGACAGTTCCCAGCCAACAGCTCCAATGTATATTCTGTCTGACTTTGGCCAGAGTCTTGAAACTTCAGTCTCCTTGGAACTAAGTATTCCCACTTAAAAAGGGAGTTTATATGCTACCCTAATTCATGGACCAGCAACAAGGAATTTAAAAACACATGTGCTTAAATACATTGAAAATAGTTTAAAACATTAATGATAAAAAACAAGTGCAGACACATTTCCCAAGTGTGACACCCTCTTGGCTAAGCACAGGGATCCATACTGCCTCATCTATACCCATGTTTTAAGTTAGTCTCTGACACATGGGGTCCCCATCTACAACCCCCGAAGAGCCTGTCACCTCCTAATCAAAGACAGAGAATCTTGTTTTGATTTTTTTCTTTTTTGTCCCTCAGCGACTAAATTAAAAAAAAAATTTTTTTTAATGTTTATTTATTATTGAGGGAGAGAGAGACAGAGTGCAAGCAGGGGAGGAGCAGAGAGAGAGGGAGACACAGAATCGGAAGCAGGCTCCAGGCTCCAAGCTGTCAGCATGGAGCCCGATGAGGGGCTCAAACTTACGAACTATGAGATCATGACCTGAGCCGATGTCAGACACTCAAATGACTGAGCCACCCAGGTGCCTCCCTCAGAGACTAAAATTAACTGTATACACGTAAGTGAGGAAATTTGGGGAAAAAAAATCACTTTCCCCAAACCCTGAGCCCCGCTTTGCTTCAAACCTTTTGGACATGTAGAACAACTATTTTCATACCTATGATTCACAAAATCTAGGAAGAAAGCCCATGATATCAGCACATTCTAGCTTCCTAACAAAAGTCCTCTAATCCCCAAATCCTGTGATCACTGTTTTGCATAGTAAATCAAGTTAACAGTGTTTTAATTAAATATGTAAACTACTGACTTGGAAGATGCTGACTTTCACTGCATTATAATTCATTAGCTAATAAAAGTTACCTAAACACACATTTCCAGCATTTTCAGGAGGAAAAGGTATTAATTTTCCAATTTATTAGGAAATGTAAATGTTGACACACACCTGATGTTATCATTAGTTTTCACAAAGGTCTCTGATGATACAACACTGATTGTCCAGAAAGGATAAGAGCTTCAAGAATAATTTTCATCCTGCCTCTGCATTTTTCAAACCATGTTGTCTGAAACACATTGACTTACACGGCCATGGAAATAAAGCCTGGCTCTCATGCTGTAGGACAAAAAGAAATTGAATGCTTCAAAAAATGTCAAAATTTCACCTTTTGTTTGATAATCACTGTAGGCTGTCTTTGTACATGTCTTTGTAAGTATCCATTTCAAGGCCAAATGGACACTTATTAAGGTTATTCAGGCCAATAAAGTCAATACTGTGAGAAATAATAAAACCAATCAACAGTATTTTGTGCTATTTTTAACCTCTATTATCTGAAGAATTGCCTCAATTATCCACTCAGTAGATATTAGAACTGTCCTAGACTAGTGAGATAGCAAAAGGGTAGAAGGTGGTTAGAGGAGAACAAGATGCTTCCAGAAAATGGAAATGGACTACAAGTGTTTTAATATTGTTTTTGCATTCAAATAATTTTTTTAAAAAATCTGATTAGATTCCTAAGAAAAACTATCAAGGACTTTCTAGTGCTAATAATTTCTTTTTTCAGTAATTATCATGTATCATGGTAAGATTTCTATGTGGCCGAAACCCTTCCCTCAAGGCACTCTAAAAATCAAATCCTGGAAACCAACTTATTCTATGAACAAATGGGAAAAACCACAAATTAAGAATTTGAGTACTCATGTGTATGCTTCAGATGACTTATAAATCCTTACTTTCAGAGGTACATATTTTAGAATGTGCAGTTTGAGTTCATGGCCAATGGAAGTTGACTTTGGTGGTATTTAGGAGCAGTAATAGCTTTCCCCCTTGCTTTTGCTGCTAAGGTTTCTACTGAACCTTCCTACTAAGGATATTAGATCTCCTTTCATCCTATGTTAAGAATTCAAAATTTACCACAAAGAAGTTCTCTTCACACACCTCTTCATCTTTTCTCTTTCCTGGCCTTGCAATGGTGCAATGAGTTCTAGATTTAGCTAGTACAGTGTCCGTCTTTCTGAAGTTCCTCAATCACCCCATTCTCCATTTCACGACAGTAAAAGAGGTCTCCCTATACGACATTATCCAGGGCAGAGGACACACTACCAACCCTTCTCCTGAGAAGACATCAGGAAAACATTCACAGAGGCTTCTCAATATCTTTTTCCTCCTTCACGAGAAGAACAAGTTCAACCCAATGTACCTCCCATAGCAGATTCCAGGCATCCACCCAATTGGGGAGTGGAAAGAAGTGTTACAGAATATCCCTTTCTCAGTGATCATGCATTTTTATTCTTATTTTCTCCTAAGACAGATACTGGGTGTAGTAGAGTGGGAGGACACTGAAAAAAAAAATTGATCTCATTAAGTCTTGTGGGTTCCTATCACACACACTTTAAGATATACTTAAAAGAAGAGTACTCAAATCACTCAATTTTCAAGAAAATACACTTATCATAATCTCATAATTTTCAAAGACGTGAACATACTTACATAGTTGGCACCCATATCAAGAATCAGAACATTATCAAACTGTGGAAGGCATCTCCCTGTTCATGTCCACTTCTGATCACTAAGCACCTCCCACTCAGACTAAGGAAAACCACTATCCTAACTTCCAATCCTAGAGATTAATTTTGTCTTTCTTTCAGTAATATGTCTGAAGAGGCTCATCCACATTATTGCATGTACTTAGAGCTCATTCATTTCAGTTGCTGTACAGTATTTCATTTTTGAATCTATGACAACGTATTTATTCATTCTACTCTTACTGGTATTTTAGATAGCTTTCAATCTGAGAGGATTGTCAATAGAGCTGTTGTGATTTATTCTCGTACATGTCTTTTGATCAACAGGACTCATATCATTTGAATATACATTGAATATATTCATTTGAATATATGCTTGCTGGGTCATAAGGTATGCATATGTTTAGCTTTTGTAGATATTCTAAACTGTTTTCGAAAGTAGTTGTACCAATTTACATTCCTACCAGCAATGCATGGGAAATTCAGTCACTCCATATTTTCATCAGCAGTTTGATACTCTTTTTGCTTTAAAAGTTTGAGAGCCAAAGCACATGCATGGGCATGAGCAGGGGAGGAAAAAAGAGAGAGGGGGAGAGACAGAATCTCAAGCAGTCTCCTTCCTGTCAGCACAGAGCTCAATGTGGGGCTCCATCCTACAAACTGTGAGATCATGACTTGAGCCAAAATAAAGAGTGGGACACTTAACCAACTGAGCCACCCAGGTGCCCCAGAAGTTTGATACTCTTTATCTGATTTTATTGTGTTGAGTTTTGATGTATTACATTATGGTTTTAATTTGCATTTCCCTATTAATAATTCTTGTGTTTACTGGCCATTTAGATATTCTCTTTTATTAGGTGCCTATTTAAGTATTTTGTCCATTTCTATGTTGGGTGATTTTTTAAACTGATTATTAAAAATTCTTTCTACATTCTGGCTATGAATTCTTGTTGAGCATATGCTTTGTGATAATCTTTTCCCCCTCCTCCTGGACTGCCTTTCACTTTTTTTTTTTTTTAAATGTTTATTTATCTTTGAGAGAGACAGAGACAGAATGTGAGTGGGTTAAGGGCAGAGAAAGGAAGACACAGAATCCAAAGCAGGCTCCAGGCTCTGAATTGTCAGAACAGAGCCCGACGTGGGGCTCAAACTCACAAGCCATGAGATCATGACCTGAGCTAAAGTTGGAAACTTAACTGACTGAGCCACCCAGGCACCCCTTTCACTCTTAATGGTGACTTTCCATGACCATAATTTTTATATTTCTATAAATTAGCACTTTTTAAAGTAAATTTAAGAAGTTTTGTTTACTACAAGGTCATGATATTTTTCTCATATTTTCTTCTAAAAGATTTATCATTCTACTTTTAATATTTAAATCCGCAATCCATCTCAAATTGGATTTGAAAGTATGCTGTGATTCACTCTATTCGCGCTCTTAAATTTAGTTCATCGATTTCAGTGATTGATTTCCCAAAGAGCAAACTGTTCTTAATCTTTTAGTTTCAATTTTTATTAAAAATTTTTTAATTTTTATTTTTTTGAGACAGAGCACATGCACAAATGTGCACTGGGGAGGGGCAGAAGGAGAGAATCTTAAGCAGACTCCATGCTGGGTGCAGAGCCCAACACGGGACTCTATCTTCTGACTGACATCATGACCTGAACTGAAATCAAGTCAGATGCTTAACTGACTGCACCACCCAGGCACCCCATTAATTTTTATTTTCAAAAGAATCATCCCAATTATAATGCTCATGATCATTTTTTAGAGTACAGATTTAATTCACTATTAAAAATATAGTGTTCTCTGTTGAGTTACTTTTTTGGGGTCGTTTTTCACAAATCTAAGGGGTTTTTTTTGTTAATGTTTATTTTTGAGAGAGAGAGAGAGAGAGAGAGAGAGAGAGTGAGCATGAGCAGGATAGGGGCAGAGAGAGAGGAATAGAGGATTTGAACTGGGCTCTGTGCTAATAGCAGAGAGTCTGATGCAGGGCTCAAACTCATGAACTGTGAGATCATGACCTGAAGTCAAACACTTAACCAACTTAGCCATCCAGGCACCCAACAAATCTAAGTTTTCATAAGGATTTTGTCACTTTAGAAAATATATTTAAAAGTCTATAGTTTGAATCACTATCACTTCAGATACTATTTATTCAGGAATTAGATATAGAATACCAGCCTGAGGGGTCCCTGGGTGGCTTAGTCAGTTGAGTGTCCGACTCTTGGTTTTGGCTCACTTCATGATCCCAGGGTTGTTGTATTGAGCATATGTTTTGTGATAATCTTTTCCCTTTCCTACTTGATTTTGGCTCAGGTCATGATCCTGGAGTCATGGATTTGAGCCCTGCATCAGGCTCTGCGTTGAGTGTGGAGCGTGCTTAAGATTCTCCCTCTCTCTGCTTAAGATTCTTTGCTCCTCTTCCCTGTTCCCACTCTCCAAAATAAAATAAAAAATAAAAAAATAAGAGTTTGTTTTATTTATTAACATGAGAAACTTGGGAGTTTTCTTCAACACGGAAGAACAGAAAGCAACAAGATGGGCTTGAAGAGTTAGAGACACAGTCTCACATGAGTGTGTTTCCAAATATGTAATACACAGCAGTGACTCAACATTCTTAAGAACACAACAGAGTCAAAATGTTGGGATATATATCCTACTCCACTCTTAGGACATGGAAATTCACTATTCTATATAGGAGTTCTCAAAGACTTTCTAGTGTCTGTCCTACTTCTACTGATGACACCTGACATGGCAGGCACACTTTGAACTTGGGAGGATTTAGTTCTTCAACCCAGCACTAAAACACATGTATAAGACATGTGAAATCGTTAAACATAATACAGCTAACTCTGTTATCTTTCAGATGCCTATTTTAGTATCTGGAGATTATCTATGTATTTTTCTTTCTTCTTTTTCCCCTGAAAGAACATTCTTAAATGGATTGGAACTTGCCTAGTGAAGTGTACAAGGATTCACTGATGAATTAATGGAATTAATTTACAACAGCCAAAGTGAGAGACGGCATGGCTTCTTAGATCTGATTCTAACAGCTTCCAAATTTAAAAATAATACTGGTATTTCAAAGAAAATTAAGAAAACCTACAGGACTGTATACATAAGGGTGTGGAAAGAGTGGTAATAAAATTGTCCAAAAGCCAACTCAGTATTCAAAGTTTCTAAGTTTCCTTCTTCCTTCAAAATGATGCAAGCTCTTTCTCCAGCACTCCTTGACTACCTTCCTTTTTCTGGATCCTTCTGCAAGGCACTGTACAGCATAGCAGAGTAATTATGTATCGATTGGTTTGACAATTATTTCACATATATTAATTCTATCTCTATATTGTATGCTCCTTGAGGACAAGTGAAGATGCCATGATAGTAATATAATAGGGTAGCTACATTTCTTGAGTGGTTTTAGGGAACTTTGAAAAGTATTTTGGGGGCGGGGGCACCTCGGTGGCTCTGTTGGGTAAGCATCCAACTTTGGCTCAGGTCATGATCTCCCGGTAGATTTGAGCCCTGCACCAGGCTCTGTGCTGACAGCTCAGAAGCTGGAGCCTGCTTGAGATTCTGTGTCTCCCTCTCTCTCTGTTCCTCCCCTGCTCGTGCTCTGTTTAACGCTGAAAAAATAAGCATTTTTTTTACCCTAAATATATTCTTTTTAATTTAAATTCCATTTCCATAAACCAAAGCTTTTCATTACAGTTAGAAAAATACCTTAAATGAGAGTGATATACTCATCCCGAAGTACAAAAAATAATCTGACAGCCTATTTGGAGAGTGGTTTAAATAGGGGAGATGGATAAGGGATCTTGAGGCAGGTTATCTCCTGAAGAGAATCTCAGAAAAGGTTATGATGCATCAGAGAGACTGGCCCTAGGACATAAACAAAAAGGAGTTTCAGTGAGAACCTAGCTGGTCAAGGGGCATTTTATTTAAATGCGATTTTTCTGAGAAGCTGGTCCTAACGGTAGCTTTTGTATGCTATGCTTTTATTATGCACCCCGACAGTATTTCAGATTTTAATTTTGACTGATAAAATGAATGCAGCTAAACATGTCTATCATTGAAATAATTATAGCATGTAAATTTATAGATAATCAAGTAACTTTCTGTCAGATAAGAAACATCTTCAAATTATGGCTGTTATAATTGGGTTAATACATTCTCATTATTGTATAATATGCCAAAATAAGTTTGTTTAAAAAAAATAGTATTACAAGCCTTTCCTTCCTAACAGACTAGGTAGATGCTGCTTCTAATTCTGAGCATTGCCTTTGCTCCCAAATAATGAATGTAAAAGGAAGTGGTTACATAGATTTATGATGTGATTTCATGGCATTATGGTGAATACTCATAACTATGGGACCTTGTAGAAAGCGAGACCTGATATTTAACTCAAGCAGTCTGGACCCTATCCCTCTGTGGGAAAGCATATATTTTCTTGTAGCTTAAGGCCATCTCAGAAGAATAGATACACACGGCATGAATGTTGTAACATTTTGTGAGTGTGTGCACAGAATTTATCTTTTCCAGTCATTCCTGGCATCATTTTTCACCATTGAAAAGCTCTAGCCTTGTTATGCAATACCCTATTTCTAGCTATAAAAATGAAAAATGTTTTTTTTCCCTCCAGAAATGTTTGATTAAAAAAAAAAAAACAAGCAACTTGCTGTCAAATTTTGGTTTTCAGATACAAATTGCGCATTTTACAACTTCACCCAAATAAATGTTATTTTTCCCAAGAGGTCACTGTTCTGAAATGCATATATAAGAGTCATTGATAGCATAAAATTAGTTGTATTTTTTAGAAAAGGGAGAAAGAAGCCTTAAGCATATCCAAATAGTCTTCCTATTGTCTCTAGTTTCTACTTCAAAGCTAATCACTATGAATTATGGAAATAACATATCTAACACCAGGAGGATGTATCTTCTACAGACCCCTTCTTTTCTCAGGGTTTTTCTTTCTGCCCTTCTGTTTTATCACTGCATAAGTAGATGCAACAGGTACCATCATTCGAATTTGTCTCTCTGCTTGGAGCTGCTCAGCCCTAAACCCTACTTCTATATTCTTGAAAGATCTCTTGAAAAGACTGTTAAGATGTCTATCAATCCAATCTTAATACCTTCATGAAGAGACACAAAGGCAAACTCAGTAGTATTTAATTTTTTTTAATGTTTATTTATTTTTGAGAGACAGAGACAGGGCACGAGCTGGGGAGGGGCAGAGAGAGAGGGAGACACAGAATCTGAAGCAGGCTTCAGGCTCTGGGCTGTCAGCACAGAGCCTGACGCGGGGTTTGAACTCATGAGCTGTGAGATCATGACTGGAGCTGAAATCGGATGCTCAGCTGACTGAGCCACCCAGGCGCCGCTTAGTAGTATTTAAACAAGATCTACCCAGCAGACATCTTCCATTTCCACCACAAGCATTTAAAAATGTAAATACATGATCAACATTTAAAACTGGGAGAGTGCACAAACACGCACACACACAGATAAAAGGCAGCATTCTAAATGCCCTTGACCATCAGAACACTTTTTCCATGGAGAGCCCAAATTGTGGTATGGGGCAGTCAGCTTCCAGTTCCCATCCCTGATCTTTAACCATCTGGAGAAGTAGGAGGTCTCCATTCCATAGATGCAAAAGATCACTAGCCATACTATTCATCCCTTATTTGTGTAACAACCACATTTGATAATGCCCCTAACCCACTCAGGATGCCCTCCTTTTGTCCTGGTATTAATTTGATTCTTCAAACCCCATCTTCACTCAAGAATTTTTCTAAACTTAGGCAGTGCCCTACAAGCCAATACTTGATCAGCTCTATTACGCACAGGGCGAAGGACAGTGTTTCAGCTGGATCTGTGACCAAAGTCATCACCAGTTAATTCACAAGAGGCAAGCAGAGTTATCTATCAGTCCATCTTGCTCTCGGTAAAAAATGTTCTGGAATCCGTTTCTTTAACCTTTTCCCTCAGGGAATCTTCTCTTTACCCTCCATGCATCCTTCCCTGACAAATGAGAAGAGCAAAGAACCCAGGTGAGAAAACAGTGAATTTCCCTTTCATTTTCAGGGAGGCTGTTGGAAACCGTTTCCTTCAGAACAGGAATTGTATCTTTCCTCATGGGTACCAAGCACATGGCCAGGAACACTGTGCATGAGTAACGAATAAAAGTATTTGAATGAACAAATGAGGACATGAAGTCCAGGCTAAATGGAACCATGAGCTGAATTTAGCTGAGTCACTTAAGCATGATTGGCATTAGCAGGAAGTAGAGCAAGTGTGATTTAATGAGAAACGGTTTCTGATCAGAAATATCTATTTGACTATTTCTCACTATGTTAAAAGTCTTTCCTCAGAACCATTTTTCAGAATCCAATATAGTGAAATATCCTAATGAGAGGCAGTTCTGTAAGTTAAATTTTCTTCTTTTGGCAGAATTTCATTATTGGAGTGGCTTCTAATGACAACAGCTGGAGAGCTGCAGACAATTTATCCCACAACAGGCAGACAGGAAGATGAGAGAGACTGGGTGACAGGTTTTGCACGTTGGCAGAACCCACATACACGAACTTTATTCTGCAATGAAAACTCATAATATCATACACAAAAGAGACATTAAGTCTATCTTCTCCTATATGAGAGAGCACATGAGCCTACCCCACACCCAGCATAAGTGACTAACCCAAGACCACGTCACTCATTAGTAGCCCATGTACAATGTTGGTCTTCACCCCATGTTCTTTCTTCAGTAATTCTATTAGCAAATAATATTTTCTTCCCCACATGTTAAATCATTTTTAAACTGATTAGTGGCCTGAGCCTCATTTTCCCAGTATCACTTTATAGCAGGCCTTTGTGCCAATTCTTGGCTGAAGAATAAACTTAATTTTCCTTGTAATAGGTACAATCCTCCAGGCTCTACTACTGTGAGGAAGGGCTGGAACTTAGCAATGGGCAGGGGCAGGGTGCTGAAATCCCCGGAGTATGCAAGAGAAGGCAGCCTGAGGGTGCTGCAGGGAGACTGGACTAATTCAAAAGCTGATTATCTGGTCACTTTTTCTCTGGCATTTGTGCCTAAACTTCATCCTGGAGTGCACAGACACATACACACACATCTCAAACCATATATCTATATAGAAACAGAGATACTTTTATGGACTCACCTAACAGGGAGATGAAACCTGGAGGAGAATGTGTAAGAATATTGGGGAAAAAATAACAATCGTGGAAAGGAGAAGGAAAAAAAATACATAGAGCATTGTAAATCTATTTAAAAACAAATTCTAAATGTCACACTATATATCATCCTGTAATGGATCTCCTGCTGTGTCCTTCACGGTCTCCTTCCTGCTTTGGCCCCATGCTAGCCAGCATCAGCCAGGGAGTAATATCTGTATATATTTTTCTGCCAGCAGCACTGGTGGTACTTTCCCAATTTGAATTTTAGAAAAAAGGAAGAGTATGTCTTTGGCAAAACTGTGAATTAAGCCAACACCCTTGTTGTCACTGACAGCCTCTCAGTTCTCTGTTGCTCTCAGCTCTGATGATTCCTTGGGCTGCTGCCCTTCCTACAGTGGTCAGCGTCCACGGACCCTACCCTTTTTGTTCACTGTAAGACCTGCTTTCTGCAAAGCATTAGGAATTCATTTACACAAACACATGGGCATCTAAGGGCAGCTTTCTGTGGATAACATGTACAAACAAAATAGCTAAATTCTGACTAGTGAAATTGCAAGTGACAATGACCAAGTGATGTGTATATACAAAAAGGGTTGGGCAGACAGTCTGGGCAGGGATTTGAGAGGAGTGCCCCTTCCCTGGGAAATCACCTTACAAAGTCTGGTCACTCCTTCTAGGTCCAGACCATTCTTTTCTAAGGGAGAAGAGGGAGGGAGGTGGGAGACAGAATGACCACTCCAGAACCGTAAGTTCAATCATCATCTCTATTATCTCTTAGGCATGGTTCCACAAAGGCAAAAACTGGATTAAAGCACAAATTGTAAAATCAGAAATTATGACACGATTGCCTTATTAAAACTCAAAGTAGATATTCGATCTATCCAAATGGCAGAAATCATTACTTTCTCTGATTAAAAAAAAAAAAAAAAAGAAAGAAAGAAAAAAGACAAAACACAAGAGAATGAGTATAAGGGCTCCTACGCTATGTCTTTTGACACAGGCTTTGTTTTTAGTTCTAGCCCTTGTCTGACGAAAAGAAGTTGGGGTTTGGGATTGGCAAAGGAGAAGATTTCTGAGAAGGAAAAAGGCAAAGCAGGCATCAATAATACATAAATAGGATCTGCACAAGCCTGCCAATTGCAGTCCTAGACCTCTAATAAGACCCCATATAGCAGGCAACCCTTTAATAAGAGGCATCCTGTTTTCACTGTGCCTCCAGACAGGAAGCAGAGGTGAGAAGTTCATTGCATACTGTTTCCTTCACACTCTCCCTCTAGACTCTCAAATGCAAGTCGGTGTTTGGGGGCTTGCAGGGGGCTGGCAGCATACAGTCTTAATATTCTTTATTAAAAACCAACTAAAAACACAAAAGGAGAGGCAGACTGAAGGGCTTCCTCATGGCAGGGGGCCCATCTCTTAGAAAGAAGGACCATCTCTTGCTTTGTCTTTGTCTTCCCCATTAGAGGCTCCTGGAGTGCTCCCTGGCATCATCTGTAATCACACACCCTCAGTAGAACTCTGAAAGAGTGATTTTTCTTTAATGAAAAAGATTGAGGCCACTGGGAGGGGAGGAGAGGGAGGAGCTGGTGTGTGTGTTTGACAAGCAGAAAGAATATGATATTCTTTAACTTCACATCACATATACATAAGTGGAATAAGCTAACCTATTAAAATTTTAATTCTGTACTTTCAAAGAGGTTTCACTGAAAATACTAGGTAAATATATTTCCATTTCTGGTGAACATTTTATATAAAAGCACATTAGTAAACTGAATTGCCAAATAGCTTACATCAGGGGACAAAGCTTCTCCCACTGATGACATTTTGAAAGGGACTTTGCAAACATCTCTGTCTTCTATCTTCATTATATATCTATAATATCCAGTAGCAGAGAACTTGGGTAGCTCATCACTGCTAATGATAGTAATGTGGTAATTCAACGTAAGTGATCTTTTCTTTTCTCCAATGTCTCCTCCTCAGCTACAGATTCATTATATTAAATGGGCTAATCTCTTTTATCCCTGTGCCTGAGTCCTGTTTATTCATTTATTCATTCAATGCATATTTATGAACAGGCCCTGAGTATTCAATTGTGAACAAAACAGAAATGGATGTTAACTTCACAAAGTTTATATTTGAGTTGGGAAGACAGGCAATAAAAAAATAAATGAGCATAAATGAGTATATACATACTGCGATAGGTTACACAAGGGAAAAGAATCAGGTGTCATAAGAAAGACAAACAGGAACAGAGATAAC
This sequence comes from Panthera onca, assembly GCF_046562875.1. Lineage (NCBI taxonomy): Eukaryota > Metazoa > Chordata > Mammalia > Carnivora > Felidae > Panthera > Panthera onca. The sequence goes on along the minus strand of NC_138350.1, from coordinate 62,366,550 downwards.
TATTATAAGTTGGGGGATAGGAGTCAGAGACTCTCTGGAGGGAAAGAGCCAGAGTGGAAAGTATTCTAGAGACAAAACAAGTGTGTGAAGATCCTAAGCCTGGCTTTCATCTTGTTGTGGTATCTTCCCCTCCCTACTCTGTTTTGGTCTTCCCTTCCTGATGGTCAAAAAGGATTGGAATTAGCTCTGGAAACAAGCTATATGTGTGTAGTTTGCTTCTTACCTGCAGAGTTCTCTGCCAGTTATTTTATATCTGTCTGCTTACACACTGTGTCCTTGACTAGACCTTATCGTGTCTCTAATGATTCTGCTTTCAATTCCCACGTGTGGATTTTCCCCCCACACCATCAAGCAATTCTCCTATTCCAGTGGGTGTTCTACAACTCAACTCAATTCTGACACTACCTACTTACCTGGGGATAGCATCAGATCCCACAGATTAAGGGTCCAGTCCTACAAGACTGTTCCCACTTAAGGTGCCAATTGCCAGTCCAGGTTGTTACCCGTACTCCTGACCAACTTGGTATCAATCAGAACTTCCTAAGACTCCCTCCTTGGGTTGGATTAACTTGCTAGAGTGGCTCACAGAATTCAGAGAAACATTTTACTTACTTACAAGATTACTGGTTTATTATAAAAGGACACAACTGAGGAATAGCCAGGTAGAAGAGATTCATGGAGCAACGTATGTGGGAGAGGGCACAAAGCTTCCACGACCTCTCTAGGCAAACCACTCTCCTTGAATCATGATATGTTCATGGAGAACCTAGAAGCTCTCTGAAGCCCATCCTTTTTGTTTTTTATGGAGGCTTCATTACTTAGGTCTCATTGATTATATCACTAACCACTGATGATTGAACTCAATTTCCAGCCCCTCTCCCCTCTCTGGACATTCTTGCCATCTGTACCCTCATTCCACAAAAGGGGTCTAGCTAGTGTCCAATTATGTTCACTGAGATGACAACAAATACCATTTCTTTAAATCAAGTCAAAGAGTCACATATAGGGTGTTTATGAGCATGAGTTCTGGAGCCTGGCTTCTGACTGTGAATACTGGCTCAACAATTTATTGGCTGTGCGACCTTGGGAAAAACACAACTTTTTTCTCCCTTAATTTTTTCAACTATAAAATGGGGTCATAGTGTTTACCTCACAAGGGAGTTAGAAGGATCAAAGGAAAATACATGAAGCACTTAAACTGGTACGTGGAACATAGTATCTGGAAATATTATCTAGAGTCACAAAAGGAAATTAATTGGCAATTGGTTATGAAATCCAGCATATATATTAGCAGACTTAGCCAAAGAAGCATAAAAAATTAGACTGTAAATACTAAAAATCTAGGTATAAGATTCGAATGTATCTACATTAAGGCTGAACTGTTAAAGTAATGAGTTTTGTGCCATAATTTTCCTTAATTTTTTTCTAATCTGAAACAGGAGTAATACCACTTTGTTATGACTGAGCACGAGTGAGTTATCCTTGACTTCTGGAAAAAAAAGATATGTGGAGATCCAACAAAACAAGTAGATGATTTTCCACTTCGGGCTCTACCCCTACCCTAGTTTCCTCTCATTCTCAACTGAGAGGTTTGGACTGGATGATCCATTATATAGTTCTGTGATTATTTCTAGACACTCAACAATGCCTACAGCTTTGAATAATTTAAATATGAAATGGGTGCTTCCTGAAAGGACCTCATTTATCTCTGAAAGATGCATGACAGACATAAGAATCTAAATAGCAACATCTGACAATAACACCCAACTCTATGAATTTGTTACGTGAACAACAAATGGATCATATTGTGACATGAGAAGACTTACTGTAGGACATGGAAATTAGATCAAGGCACAAAAGTCATAAGTTTAGCCTGTTGGCTTTCCCAAAAGCACACGGCTAGTTTGAAATGCTGTTTGCATAAGAACATGACCGCCAACTCCAGCCAGCTACAGATTCCTGTCATTAGTAATAAATGACCATGGCAGTCTCAGAAATGAATAGCATCCAGAGTTATGAGATTCCAGATGATGTTTGTTTATGTGCAGCAATTAGAGCCCAGCTGCTATAGGGGGACAGTCATATTCCCAGCTGAACTTTAGGAAATGTGGCCTTTCATTAAAGAAACTACTCTCAGGGCACCTGGGTGGCTCAGTCGGTTAAGTGTCTGACTTCAGCTCAGGTCATGATCTCACAGTCTGTGAGCTCGAGCCTTGTGTCGGGCTCTGTGAGGACAGCTCAGAGCATGGAGCCTGCTTCAGAATCTGTGTCTCCCTCTCTCTGTCCCTTGCCCACTCACGCCCCTGTCTCTCTCTTTCTCTCAAAAGTAAATAAACATTTTTTTAAAAATTAAAAAAAAAAAAGACTACTCTCAAGAAATTGAATTTATATGAACCAAAAGAAGTCGACCTTGCAAAGATGTGTCAAAAGTGCTGTGTAAAATCACGAACCCCCTCTGGCTCATCCTGACACCCCAATCACAACAGCTTGAGCAATAGTAGATGACATTTATTTAACAAGAAAGGACCTGCCCTGGGACCGCCACCGGCTACAAAAGAAAACCATCATGAACTTACATTTGGATTATAGACCCAAACCTCTCTTTGAAAGAAGTTTCAATTCTAAGATCCTCGATTCCATAAGGAACTGATGTAGTAGAAAGTTACGGGTGGGAAGAAAAGAGGGAAAGCTGGGAAGAAGCCGCCCTAGGAGGAAACTGGCAGGAAGTTTATCTGGGAAGCGAGACAGAACTCCAAAGATGATTCCTGGATCAGTGGGGGTGGTTTTGTCTTGGAGAGTGTACAGGCTGCATTACTACTATCAGTGTTGTTTTTATCCCGTATCCATTGCTCCATACAACAGTTTCAGGTTCTGGCACTGCTCGACCTACAAGGATGTGGGGTGTATTTGCAGTAGGCATTTGAAGAGATTTGTCATTGGGTGGAAGGCAGAATCTGTTGGAAAGACTTTCTCCCTACGTTTCATTTCCCAAAAAACCCTTATTCCGAAGATTATCCTAGGTGTTCCAGAAAGAGGCCATTTGAAAGGCTCCTGGGCCTCTAATTTACTTATTTGACTTTGAGAGCTACTTGGTCATTATTTTGAGAGGTGAATTTGGTGCTCTTGTGGTAGAACTCACCCGTGTCACTATTCTAGATGATTTTCCACTGGTCATAACAATAAGGCATTTTTTTTCCCATAAAATGTCTGTATTGGTCTTTTTAGAGCTACTTGGTCATTATTTTGAGAGGTGAATTTGGTGCTCTTGTGGTAGAACTCACCCGTGTCACTATTCTAGATGATTTTCCACTGGTCATAACAATAAGGCATTTTTTTTCCCATAAAATGTCTGTATTGGTCTTTTTAGTATCTGAAAATCTGAATATTTTGAACTGTGTTGCCTCAGCTTTGAGGAACTGGAAACTGCAAACTACGGTTTGTGGCAAAAGATCTCAAACAAATGATAATACTGATGTGTGATTTTTGGTTGTAGAGTATGTTTCCAGGTGGGTATCTTTGTCTTTGCACAGTAGTAAACCAGAATGTTCTGTTTCCCAACAGCCTATAGCTTCTTTGTTATTCCATGTTTAGGAAAGAAAGGGGCAATCTACCTGAAAGAAAAGAAGGCCAAGACTGAATACTGAATGAGGAATTTAGTTCTCATTTGTAGGTCATTCTGATCCTGATTATCATGTCAGAGTCAGAGCAGATGGGGTGGGGGGCGCTAAGTAAGACCTCACATATGATGCACATGGTAGAACTTCATTGCTAATTTATTAAATCATGAGACATACTGGTCTGATTTTGACCAGATATTTCTGATTTGTTGATAGAAGACCCTGCATTTCTCAAGCGGGTGTGAATTAAAGGCTTTCTTGCTATTTTAAACTAAACTTCTGTAAGTATCTGATAAAATGATTTAATCTATTTATCTATACACACACACACACACACACACACTCCAAAAGAGTTGAACTTATATCATTTAAAATTGACCTCTCAAAACAACTGTTTTAAATTTATCTGGGAGTTAGTTTATAGGTGTGACTGAGTGATGACATGGAAAATTCAATGCCTTTGAAAGAAGAGTTTATTGGGACGCTTGGGTGGCTCAGTTGGTTAAGTGTCTGACTCTGGCTCAAGTCATGATCTCACAGTTCATGGGTTCAAGCTCCGTGTTGGGCTCTGTGCTGGCAGCTTGGAATCTGGAGCCTGCTTTGGGTTCTGTGTCTCCCTCCCTCTCTCTCTCTCTCTCTGCCCCTTCCCCACTCACACTCTGATCTCTCTCTCAAAAACGAATGAACTTTAAAAGAAATTTAAGAAAAATAAAGAAAAAGGAGTTTATTACTTACAATGCCCAAGAGGAGGCGGCACAGCATGCTATGCAGAGCCACACGGAAAAGCACCACAGTTGTCCCAGAGACAGGTGAGTGCAAAGTTTGGGGAGAGCCATTATTACTATAGTTGCGGGAAAGTGTGAGGTGGGGACACGCCCTATCGGGTAGTAAGAAAAACCTAGATGTTAAGGTTTGTGGTCAGAGTTTTTTTTTTTTTTTAATGTTTCATTTATTTATTTTTGAAAGAGAGAGAGACAGAGCATGAGTGGGGGAGGGGAAGACAGAGAGACACAGAATCTGAAGCAAGTTCCAGGCTCCAAAGTCTCAGCATAGAACCCCGTGTGGGTCTTGAACCCATGAACCGTGAGATCATGACTGAGCCAAAGTCAGAGGCTTAACTGACTGAGCCACTCAGGTCCCCTTGTGGTGAGGGTTTTTAATAACATTTTTGTGTACCTATGAAAGCACAGGAATGGCAAACTGAACAACTTTGCTTGTTAGCTTGGCCCATGTTTCCAAGATGCCAAATCATCAATTATAGAATATTAACAATTCCACAACAATGTAGACTAGCATTAGTCAACTTACATGTCTTTGCTAGGTATTTGCCAATAAGTAGTCTTTCAAATATTTGAAATTATGTTTATGAAATATTATCAACTTTCCTACAGATGCTTCAGAAAACCTTAGAAACTTTCTTCAAAACTTTTTTTCCCAACTACACTAACTAAATTACTTTTTTTCTTTCCTTTAATGAGTAAATAATCAATATTTTCCCTCTCAGAGTGGTATTCTGTATTTCATCATTATTCCTAATCTGGTTAATTAACTGTCCTATGTGCCATTTTGAACCACGTAACATTTTTTGATAGCGTAAATTCTATATTTTGGTAGAAAGCAATTCACCTTTTAAAAGTTTCATTCAACACTAACCAGAAACTATTTAGCAACACTTAAACACTGCTATTTTGCTTCTGTTAAGGTTAGGGATAGGCTCTAGTTACACGTACACTTAAATTGTTATTTCTTGGTGTTGTGCATATAGGAGGGAGAGAGAGAGAAAATGTAAAGGGTTCAATTAGTATTCTGTGATAATCTGCTCATCACACAGAAACAGCACCTAAGCAGAGGGCTTGACATTCAAAATCAATACTGTGCTGAACATTTAAGTGTCACAGCAAATATCAATAGGCCCAAAGTCGTTCATGTGCTGGACAGTCTAACTGGCAATGCAACCAGAATGACCAATGTATTTTCAAGTTCCTCCCACCAGATTTTTCCCCCTCACTTACATCTAGATAGTGAAATATCACAGGGTCAACAAATGCAGAGACCTACATTGGCTCAGTTCACCTGAGCTCCCTAGGATGGCAGCCGCTCATCCCATTATCACACAGGACTTAAACTCAAGCTGCCAGCTTGTGGATCTAATACTCCTCATCCAAGTATAAAGCCTTTTCCTCTTAAATTTCATTCTTTTATTTGTGATGTGGTAAAAGAATTTGAAAAAAAAAAGAAAATAATGTTTAAACTAATTGAACAGAAAAATCCAGTAGTTCCTAAACAGCATCCCATATTTGTCCAATGCGGATGCACACTCAACACCTTTAGGCTGAGTAGACATTGCCAAAATAACCTTACCATGTAACCATTCAGAAACTCCAGGTGACAAGGACCATGGCTGTGTTCAGGAAAGAGCAGGTGACTAGAATAAGAAGACCTCAAGTCCTAACATGTTCATTATTTCCTTGTTGTCTTTAATTTTTTTTAATGTTTATTTTTGAGAGAGAGAGAGAGAGAGAAACAAGCAGAGAAGGGGCAGAGAGAGGGGGAGACACAGAATCTGAAGCAGGCTACAGGCTCTGAGCTGTCAGCACAGAGCCCGACGCAGGGCTTGAACTCAAGTACCCTGAGGTAATGACCTGAGCTGAAGTCTGATGCTTAACTGACTGAGCCACCCAGGCACACCATTTCCTTGTTGTCTTTAACAGTGTTACTTAAGTTATGAACCTCAGTTTCCTTCTAGGACAAGGGAAGAAAATTATCCATGTCTTGCCTATCTTACAGTAATCAAATGAGATAATTAGAACGTGCTGTGCAAATGTTACAAGTTCTTAGTACTATGTCTCCCTCATTTGTTGTAAGGTTTGGATTTATACTATCTAAACATTATTTTGAGTTTGGCCAAACAGCTTGTTATCAACTAAAAATAGCTATTTGTATCAATGACCTCTTATTTTAAGTGGATTATCTCTATATTCTTAAAACAATTCACTTAAAAACTGGTCTTTCAAGGGCACCTGGGTAGATCAATTAAGCTTCCCACTCTTGATTTCAGCTCAGGTCATCATCTCACGGTTTGGGAGATCAAGCCCTGAGTCAGGCTCTGAACGGGCAGTGTAGAGATTGTCTGTCTGTCTGTCTGTCTGTCTCTCTCTCTCTCTCTTTGACTCTCACTCTCACTCCACCCCCTACCCCTCTCACCTGCATGCTTTCTAAATGAATGAATGAACCCTCTCACCTGCATGCTCTCTAAATGAATGAATGAATAAATTTTTGAAAAGACTGGTCTTTCAGTAACTTTGCTGAAAAGTTTGCTGATTTCTCAAAGCACTGCCTCAAAATTCAAATTAAAAAAATCAAGGATATGCCAACGAGGTGATTAGACATCAGAAACAAAGTCTGGAAGTCCCAGGAGACCAAGGCATCAACAACCACATACTTCACACCACAACTGCAGAGCCAAAACAAAGCTCCATTGGAGGTATTAGAGGACCATGGAGGGGAGCAGCCAGGAGGCTCATGAGTGGCATTCATTTATTCAAATTCGTATTTTCCCTATTCAATAAATATCCACTGTATAAAACCACTTGTAACAATGGAGAACATAAAAATGATTATGGCATAGTCCCTTGTGAAAAAGCATCTGTGAAACAACACTACTGACTCTGAAAAACTCTGCAGACCCTCCTCAACAAGGTCCTTGGTCTGAGCTAATCCCACAATAGTACTTTGGGTCTCACTACCTGTAGTGGGTTCAGTAATACCCCCCTACCAAATTTGCATGTCAGAATGTACAAATGTGAGTTTAAGATTCTTGCAGATATAATAATGTTAAGATTAGTTCAAAGTGGATTAGAGCGGACGGTCTTAAAAGAAGAGGGAAATTTGGAAACAGAGAAACATGAGGAAAAGACCATGTGAAGGTAGAAGTGGAGACTGGAAGTACGCATCTACATGCCAAGGAATGCCAAGCATTGCTGGCAAATACCAGAAACTACAAAGAGGAAAGACAGATTCTTTTCTAGACTCTTGAGAGGAAGCATGGCCCTGCCAACAACTTTATTTTAAACTTCTCACCTCCAGAACTATGAGAAAATAAATTTCTGTTGTTTTAAGCTACCCAGTTTGTGATACTTTGTTATGACAGCCCTAGGAAACTAATTTACTATGGACATTAAGACCTGCTCTTTCTCTTTTAGAACAAATGTCATTTAGATGGCACGGAAATTGATTCAACAGATATCAATATAGTATAAAATAGGATTGAGTGCCAAAAGGATTAGAAAGGAATAGAGAGATCAGGGGACAAGAAAATTACAGAATGGAATACTTGATTAAAGCTAATTTCTTAGGGTTAATTATATAACACTTAATCTAACTCACTTTACTGAGAAAGTCCTGAAGAAATGTCACTTGAGCACTGACAATACTAATATTCTCTTTAGGGATTCCATTCACTGCACCACTCAGTGTGGCTGGCCCTGCCTCATTTCACCCATCATCCTGGTCTCTCCTAGCTTCCAAAGAGAGGGTCTCTAAGTCCCCCAAGAACCCATATCCATCCCACAGCCAAACGTGACCAGTTTGAAAGCAGCATCAACTCCATCATTTGCTATAATTTATAAAGGGAGAGAGGAGGGGAGGTAGGTCAAGGGTCTAAAATGTCAGGCATCATAGTAATTACTTTTACATGTATAGATTAATCATTCATTCATTGGACACTCATAAATGTCTCTCCTATTTTTATTAAGCATTTCTTAAGTGCATAGCATTACACCAATTTTCCGGGACTCTAAGTTGGACAAGAGAGTAATAGTCCTTGCCTTCTTTTCCATTTACATCCCTTTTTGCCTGATTCTGGGAGTCATATCTTGGTCTGACTGCTGGGTTCCTGTGTTGCCTCCAAGCCTCACCTGACACCAGGCCAAACTCCTGTCAGCCTATCAAATTCCCTAAAGTAGGTTTACCAACCTGAATCTCTTATATTCGCCCAGATGACTGGATTGGGCTTCCTCCTTGACACTTCACATCACTCCAGAGTGTTCCCCATTGTCTTTTTTTTTTTTTAAATGTTTATTTTTATTTTTGAGAGAGAGTGAGGGACAGAGAGAGAGGGAGACAGAGAATCTCAAGCCAACTCCATGCAGTCAGCACAGAGCCTGATGAGGGGCTCGAACCCATGATCTGTGAGATCATGACCTGAGCCTTGATCAAGAGTCAGACACTTAACCAAATGAGCTACCCAGGCACCCCAACCCTGTTGTCTTTTTTTAAGGCTTAATCTCCACTGTCACCAAGGTCAAGCCTAGAACCTTCTAATGGCTGAGGATCCGTGGCTAGCCTCTGATTGCTTTCTTTACCTAGAGCTACATTCTTCCCCTCATATGCTGCATACCCCTAAATCATTCATTCCATCTGTCAGGTAGGCATTGAATATTTATGTAGAACTTACTGTGTGTTGGAATCCACTCTAAAGGTAAGTGCTAAATGTGATAGTTACAGTTTTTCTGTCATGGAACTTAGGTTATACATTAAAAGACCAACAGAAAGAAAAAGAGAAAAAATGTCTAAGTAGTACACAAATAAAAACACTGCTAGGACTAAGACATTTTATTTGAAAAAAACAAAAACAAAATGCAAGGTGATGAAACAGAACGTTGAGTAAGACCTTCCTAAGGAAATGTAATTTAAACTGATATTAAAACAACAACAACAACTAGCCCTATGGAAAAGCACACAAGGCCCAGCAAACAGCCTGTGCAAAAATGCTGAGGAACTACACAGCATATTGTATTCCAAAAAAAGAAAGAAGACATATAGGCATAGTGATAAATGAGAAAATTGACTATATCAGGTTCCTACTGCTGCTGTCACAACTTTCCACAGACAACACAAGTTCTAGAGGTCAAAATCTGAAATGGGTCTCACTGGGCTAACATCAAGGTGTCATCTGAGCAATATTCCTGTTGGAGGCCCTAAGGGAGAATCCATTTGCTTGCCTTTTCCAGCATCTAGAGGCCACCTGCATTCCTTGGTCTGTGGTTCCCTTCCAGCAATCACATTGTTCCAACCTCTGCTTCCATCACCACTTCCTATCCTCTAATTCTGACCCTCCTTCCTCCCTGTGTGTGTGTGTGTGTGTGTGTGTGTATGTGTGTGTGTGTACATGAATGAAAATGGGAAGGTACAAAAGGTTTTAGGAAGAAAAGTGTTGTTTTCTAACTTAAATTTTTAAAAAGATCACCTATACCATTATGTGGAAAAAGAATTCAAGATGGGAGGGAGGGCTAATTAGAATCCATGAGAAAAGATGCTATTTCCTGTAAACTGGGTAGGAGATGGTCAATGTCCAGACTAAAATGGTGGCAGTAGAGAGGAAGAGCAGAAAGAAAATTCAATTATACCAACTCATCTAGATATTAGATTATATAATGATGAGTGAAGGAGAGAGCAAGAATCCAGGATGACTTTTAAATTTTTCAAAATTAATTTATGGTGAAGCTATTTGGTGAGATGGGAAAGACTAAGGGATAAGTTAGGGAAGGGCTTAGAATTCTATTTGAACATGTTAAATTTTAATTGTCTATGGAAAGTAAAGGAGAGACATATCACTAGTTTCTCATGTTAGTTTAGAAGTCAGAAGAGGAATGGGGCTGAAGAAATTAATCTGGGAGTTACCTAAAGATAACTTTCAAACTGATAGTGATTGAAGAAGTCACCTAGGAAGAAAGTAGAAGTGAGGAGGGTGGGGGGAAGGTGAGGGAGAATGAAAGAGGAGGGGGAGGGGAAAAAGAGAGTTCTTATCACATAAGATTCCTTGAACTCCCAGACACCAATTGTTAGTCTCCGACCTTTTCAGACTTAGCTGTCATCTTACACTTGGCCTCTTACTTCTCTGGCTGATTCTTCCAGTCCTTCCAAGTTATATTCCTACCTTCCTGGGATATTATACAAGCCTTCTCATGCCCATTTGAACTCAAATTCTAGCTTTCATTTACCTGTTCTCTACTGTCACCATCAATAATTCCTACTCATCATTAAATGTGAAATTTTCCATGTTCCTCAGCTAGTGACTTACAAATGAAGCTACCTCCCATCAAAGGGTCACCTATTAAAATACTAATCCCTTCCTAGGAGAAAAGCCTTGGGTTCCCATAGTTCCAGAATTATCACAAGACCATTTGGCAAATGTCTTGGAATCCAATAAAATAAGAAGAGAGTCTGACTTCAGAAATCCAGCGTAATGTCCTTTACCTTTCACATAGGGAAACTGAGACCTGAAACCATATTCAATGTTTTACAGATAGATGCTGACCAAGAATTCAGGTGGCAATAACCTTTACATAGATGCTTTCTGCTAAACCATGTTATTTCTAGACAAAAGGAACGATCTGATATCAACATGCTCTTGTCCCCCTAGACAACGACAAAGGCTATGGAAACTCAGGGCTTTTTCTGTACTGTGAGATTTAAAACAAAAATCCCAAACCTCTCCTAGAGATAACTAAGCCCTCAGATACTTCTTTATACAAAGAAAGAAAATGGGGGTAATCATACTGCCCTAACTATAAGAAAAAGCTAACATGATTGTCTCCATTGTGTTATGCTAATGAAATATATCCAGTCAGCAACCCTAGAGCTTTAGATTGTTCTCTTCTAGAGATGGGCAAAACTCTAAGTCTTAACTGCATGTTTAAAAGGAGGACCAGAGATGAGCTAATTCAATTTCCACAACCATTTCAATCTCTGACCCTCTTTCTAGACTTCAGCAGCTCCTGATGATCATCAATTGTGAAGGTGTTTTTTGGCTACGCTAGGAACTTAACTAAACCAGTAACTCATTTCATAAGTCACCGAACAGTTGACAAAGGATAATGACTTCCAGTCAATCTTAAACTGGGGATAGATTCGAACCAAAGACATAAAGTGAAAGTCCTCTACCCAGTGTCCATTATGCAACTCAAGGTAAATTTATGCTTAATGCAAAAGATCTGAGTGGTAATTAATCTTCAAGGATGCATTTAGCTGTGACTTGTCTTCCTGAAAGCTTTGGAAAGTGGCATTCGCAAACTCCTCCACATTAAATAGGTGTGACTATGTGTCCAGGGGTTAGCCAAGCACAGCATGTTTTCGTAGTACTCACTGGAGCAGCAAAGTAAAATTCAATTCAAGTTGAGGATACATGATAATATTAGAGCTTTGGTGACTGATTTTTTTTTTAATATTGTGCTGTGGAAGATTTCTATGGTAGGTGATAGGAAATTTTTGACATTAATCAGTGTTTCCCAAATCTAGTATTTAAAAGATCTCTGTAATAAATATATCATTATAAGTACATTGAAACTTTTAGGTAAGAATATTCTACTATTAATAGATTTTTTTAAAACATTTCATGAACACTGAGATTCTTGGCAGAAAATTGCATTAATATGCTGTTAAACAGAGTAAAGTTCTTTCTTTGCAGAGCACAGAGACATTCACAGAATTATTCTAGCTGGAGGAGAGACCAAAAATCTCTGATTTAAGCAACGCATTTTGTACCTGAGAGAATTGTAGTCCAGGGTGCTCCCATGATTTCCCTACACTCACCCAGCTTAGACTCTAAACCAAATCTTTTAACTCGAGTCCAAAGTAGTTTTGACTTTATCATACTTTCTTACCCACTGCATATCTGGTGAAATAAGGCAGAAAATACATAATCACATAATTAACATGAAAATATATAATTATTTTTAAAAACATGATTACATTTTAATCTATGCATTATTTGTAAAATAACTATTGCTCCTGCCAAATGAAATGCTTTCTTCCAGAAAAACTCATCAGTCCAGTAGCCTGTTTATTGAGTATGAGCCACGTACTTTAACAGTACTTGTGGTAATTTGAGAGAGGGCTCAAAAGTGAACAAAACACTATTCCTGCCCTGGAGGAGCTTATGATCAAACTGGGAATAGTAATAATGTCACAGCAAAATCAGCACTGGGACAGCAATTTAAGGATGGGAGAGGGAAGATAACGGTGCCAGAGGAGGCCTTTTAGTAAGAACTAAAATTGAAAATGGTTTTGAAAGTAGGATTCAGAAAGATGGAAGAAACTAAACATCAAAAACTGGAAAAACAAAATAAGCAAGTGAATGAAGCTGGAATCTGCAGTCACAGTGTGACAGGGACCCGAGCAAGCCAGTTGAAAGGTAAGCAATTATTTTGCTTTGAGAAAGAGTGGAAGACCTCCTGGCCCAGCCTCTTTGGTTTCAGCTCCTGGCTCATGACCATACTTTCCACTCAGACACAATGTTTGGAAAATCATTTTGGGGACTCTAATTTGCATTTATTATTTTGCTTTTTGTTGCTTTCTGCTTTCCACAAAAACTTTGCCTTTTATAGCCTCAGTTTTCAAATTTTGCTTTATCCATATGCTATAATGCAGACACTATGAGAGATCCCAGAAAACAAGGATGCGATGAACACGATCTTAGCTTTTTTATGGGAAGACAGATACTTGGGAGTAATTACAATGAAATCGGGCAATATATATGTATGATAAAAGCAGGACAAAATGATATGGCAATGCATGGTATGTGCATCTATTCAAGCTCAAGTACCTTAGAAAAGGTTCCCATTGAAAAGGGGAAGTTGGTTTGATATCTAAACAATGGGTGATGGGTATGAGGTAACTAAAATAAGAGGATCAACATGGAGGTTTAGGGTGAAATGTTCTAGGCAGAATTATCAGCATGTATAATAGTATAGAAGCAAGAGAGAACACGAGAAGTTCCAAGTACTGGAAAAAGTACAGGAAGTGGGTCATGGCTGATAGATGAGGCTAGCAGGTTACAGATAGAAGGCAATCACAGAGGAACTTAAAAACTGAGATATGGAATTATATTTTCTCCTTATGATAAAAGCTTAAACAATTTCAAACAGGTTCTTTAGGTCAGCTTTCTTGCTGGGCTTGTACCAACCTTATTAATAGAACTCATAAAAGATGGTATTTAAAATGGAACAATGTTCTGCAGAGTTTTAGAAACCAAAGCAGTGGTTCAGATTGCTATCTCAAAGGCAATAAGGAAGGGAGATGCATTAAACACTGTCTAAAGAAATGTGACATAAAATTGTGTTTTATATATAAATTCCATAGAAATACCCCCCCCCCAAAATGATGGCAACGAGAAAGAGAAAAAAAATTACATGGCAGATGCTATGTCCATTAGATGATATAGCAATTGGCACAATGTGAATTCAGTGCACTTCTAGTGCAATAGCCCCTTAAAGTTTTGGTAGTTCACCTAGGAGATTATTCTCACCTTCCAGTTATAGCTTCAAAATGATGATTTTTGAGCATTTAGAATAGCCTAAGTCTTATAATTTCGACTTTCTCATATCTGGCTAGTAATTTTGGAAAATAATTGGTTCAAAGTCCTCAACTTAACACTGTATACAATTAGGAAAATCTATAAAGGCGATTGTAATTTTGAAATATATACCTTTTCTAGAGGAAATTAACCATGGTATGTAAGTAGACATATTTAAAGAGCATCTGCTAGAATATGAGTAAGTAAATTGCACCCACCTTTCTTACTCTAAGTGTTCATGGAAACATTAAGACCACAGGCATCAGCATCAGGGTTAAAGATACTAGCCATTTTAGGTGTGTCAAAACACAAGCAACCCAGCTATTCTACTATGAGTCCTGGTTTTACTTAAGGCTCATGGCTCTCACAGGTAAAATTATGGTAGCCAAAACTCTTGCATTTTTTTACTTACTTCATAGCCCAACTAAAGAAGCTCTCCAGAATTATTCACCCCTTTCTTAGTATTTCCAATTAAACACACTATGTGCCATGTAACAAAAGCAGACCCTCAGAATGCAATTTGAATGGAGCCAAGACCTATGTGGTTCTATCTCTTCTTGGACCAAGAAACACAATCCAGAAAATAAAGTCATTTCAAAATAACTCAACATTTGTGCTTCTATTTCCCAAGAAGCATAAGGATGGTTTAAATATATAATCCATGGGCAACACTTACTAAAATTCATTGGACTCTTAAGTTTACCTTCCTCATATTCTGCAACTGTTGCTCCAAAAACTCTTTCACCCTCCTGGAAAAAAAATGAAATGCTAAAGGAAGCAAAGTCCAAAACTAAATAAAAGCCTTCCTCCACACTCAGTGTGATAAATTTTCTTCTCCTTCTTTTTAGTTCTTTATTATATGAGTCAAGCCTTCCCTTGAATCATATTTTTCCCTCTAGCTTAACTCAAAACTCACTTTTGTCTTCTGGAAATTCATTTCCAAAGTCCAAAGATTCAGTCTGGCACAAAGAAGTCCCCTCAGAAAGATAAGCAGGGCAAAGAAGGCATGTTGGCAACATCTGGGTGGAATGACATGAGAAGGGCAACCAAGGCAGACAGAGACCCAAAATTATTATTGAAGAGTGAGGACTGCAAACTCTTACATGGTAATTGTATTCTCCTTCAGAATCCCACATGCCCTCCAATCTCCACCTTTCACTTCTTCCCTCCTCTTTTCACCATCCACACTCTCTGATTCTTGCCTGCTTTTCTCAGTGCTCTGGCTCCAAACATGTGACTCTATATCCGGGTCATGGCACTTAAATCTTTCACTCTCTTAGATGCCCATCCTCCCCTGCAGGGTCCCTTTCCTAACTTCAGTATCTCCACTTTCCTGGTGATGATTCCTAACCACGACACATGGTCATGTTATTTTCCTCTTACTTCTACTTGAACATGGCTGTAAGGGTTGCTGGAACTTCTTTCTTTCTTACTTTTGCATACAAATGCTCAGATTTCTCATTTAATCAGGATCAGCAGTCTGACAACTCCCAGAAATTTGCAAATTTTGATTTTGAGATTCAAAATAATTTGCAGTCTGATGGTGTGTTATGAAATAATACAATGTGGCAAGCCCATTTTAAAAGAATCAAATAAAGTGATAATGGTACAGAGAGTTTCATGTATTTATTTCTGTTGTCATTTGCATGCCTGACATACAGCCTTCCTTCAAAGGATCCAAGAGCACTTTTAGTACTTTGGCCTGAGATTTATTTGACAAAAACTTGTGCTTTTAAATCACTACCATGTCTTGTCTAGATAGGTAATGTTTACCATATGGGCATATTTGTGTTTATTTCAGTATTGAAGTCTTCACGCTTAAAGACATCTTTCTAAAAAAAAAAAAAAGTTAAGTGATTGGACAGGCAACATTTAAATGATACACAAGGTAATAGCTTCATGGTCTCATAACAAGGTGTAGTTGTAGAAATTGCAAGAGGTAAACTTGAGAATCATTTCCCAGACTCAACAGTCTGGGATGTTATTTTGTTTACTCGGCTAATACTGTTATTGATGAAACGTCTCTAAACATAACATTAGGCTGTTTTTGATATTGGGAAACCTGACCAAAGACCTCATGAAAGGTATAATCTGTAGCCTTCCTAAATGTAGAGCACACCCTCAATGCAGCTAGTTTGAGTAGAGGAAAGTCTTGCCTAAAAACAAGAGGGCTTAATTTATACTTAAGGAGACCAGAAAAGAATTCCAAATGGTCGGGTAGCCTAAAATCACCACAGCAGGAATGTCCAAGATTCAATAATAGACTGTTTTTGTTGCTGTAAACATCCTCCATTATCCCAAATATTTTGCATATTCACAGACATTTCATACAGTTTGTTTGTTGGCCAATTACATCAAGATGCTGAGTTCAATCTTTGGTCAGCATAGTGCGTAGAGAAGAGACAAATGGGAGGGAAGCCACAATGTAGTCTAAGCCCAGATGCAGGAAAGATGTGAGGCCAGAAATGCTTAGGAAATGACAAGACTCTGGGATTTCACCAAAGTCTTAGGACATGAGCCATTCCATAGAATATGGGGGTGAACTGGGCTGGTTGTTTTTCATCCTCATGGAGTATAGTGACTTCTGCTGATATCGAAGTTATATTCCATTTTCTCCTGGCATCTTCTGTTATGTTTTAAGCCAAAAAATGAACTATCACAGAAGTTTTTTTCCCCTTTTATGTTTCTATTTATTCAAATCCATTCATGATTGCTCAAAGTTATATCTGTGTCATTTGCTCAAATAGATCTTATGGGTATTTATAACTCTCCAGCTATTCTCTCATTCTCATTTTGTTTCTCTCTGCCCTCTGCCCCTCCTTTCTCAACCACTTGTTTCATCCAAAGTTTGTGAATTACCAATACTCTTTCCTAAAGTCCCAATTTAAGATAAATACATACAATTAGCCACTTATTTGCAGACTTCATTCTGCCAACTGGAATCAGAGTTTACAAGTGTCACTATTGCTCATAATTTAACTAAATATACCTTTTAAAGTTCTTTCATATTTTGAGAATTTGTTCATTCACTTTGCATCTACACATTATACAATGACCTAACCATCATAGTGTTGCCAGGGCATAGGCAGTGTTCCATCAAATCTGTGAGCCTAGACAACATTTCAGAGAAATAGATCACACCTTCCCTAAGTGAATTTGATGCTGTATGTAACATCATGTAGAGCATAGAAACACAGACAGGCAGGATACAGATGGCAGGAAAGTGAAAGGTTATGTAATCCATTCTTTTAGATGAAGAGACTGAGTGTTTAAGATACTTGCCTAGGAGCACCTGGATGGCTTAGTCGGTTAAGCATCCACGTGGTTTCGGCTCAGGTCATGATCTCACAGTTTCGTGGATTCAAGCCCCATGTCAGACTCTGCACTGACAGTGCAAAGCTTGCTTGGGATTCCTTCCCTCTCTCTCTCTGCCCCTCTCCCACTTGCACTGTCTGTGACCCTCTCAAAGCAAATAAACTTAAAAAAAAAAAAAAAAAAAAACTTGTCTACAAAGTTAATGGAAAATCTTGGACCAGAAACTGTCCCTGGTTTACATCAAAAAGAATAAACAGGAAACAGGAGACTCCCCATAATTTTTTAGGGAGATTATTTCTATTTTCTATCTCCATATCATAATCCTATGGTATACTGATCAAGAAGCTTTTGGGGGGTGATGAGGAGGGTAGATTTACTCTATTTCAAAATCTTGTAAAACATTATAGGAAATTTTTTCAAGCATACCAAAGAGTTCAAAAAATGGAAATGTTTGGATTTGTCTATAGCCTCCTGTGATAATTATTTTAAAGGGAATAGGACCTTTTGGAAAAATAAATTATTTTATATTCAACAGAAGTCAGTCACATTAACTTCGAAATAACTCATGAGACAGTGCACACTCAAACCATATCCTCTGGACCATCATGTTCAATGGGACCTTTAAGTGAAGCAAAATGTCATTAGCATCTTATGCAGTACCATGATATGCCATTATCCTTCAGGCAAATTTTTCATTCACAAGATGTTAGCCTTTAAGACGCCAATGCCAAATCAAGTATGTATTTATTAAGTACCAAGCTAGGGGATATTGCTCCACATACCAGTTCCTGACACAGAGCCATAGAATGAGAAGAATCTGATAATGGATAATGCAAAAACATCATGGGATTGACCTTAACGCATCCTTGAGAACACATCAATGATGCATTCAGGTTACACAAAAGAAGAGGATAAATTCTACAAACTCTTTTTTTTTAAGGAAATTTGTTTGGATAGTCTTTTTTTGTAATTTTATTTTAGAGAGACGTGGGCAAGGAGAGGGGCAGAAAGAGAGAGAGACAGAATTATAAGCAGACTCCATACTCAGCACGGAGCATGATGTGGGGCTCAATCCCAAGACCCTTGGGTAATGACCTGAGTGGAAACCAAGAATTGGACACTCAAATGACTGAGCCACCCAGGAGCCCTGGACAGACTATTTAAGGCCAAAAAACAGAAAGATCCAAGTTTTCAGTCCTGCTATATACTTTGATTTGTTCCAGTTACTATGTTTTTCTTATCACATCCGTGTTTCTGTATCCTGTGTGACCTTTGTCACAGGACTTACCTTGTTTTGGAGCTGTCCTTGATGCTTACCTCAGACCTGGAAATCTGCTTTCGGGACAGATCCAGCCTTTAATTCCCTAATGATGAAGAGTCTACTTTTCATGAACCAGGTACTTACCTCTCTGCCCACTTTGGGTTGCACCACTACCCCCCTATGGACCTGGAAGAAAATGTGCCAATTCTACCTTCCCCGGCTCTCCTCTGCCATGTTTTCCCAAGTCTGATTCTCCTTACAAATTCTTCCTCAGTCCAGTCTTCCTGCCACAGCTCCCTACTTAAATACACATGTAAACAGTAATTACTATTATAAGTGAAAGTAGTTTGGTACAATGGGAACAACACAGAGCTGGGTGTCAGCAAATCTGGTTTTTAGTTATGGCTCTGATACTAATGAACCATGTGACCTGGACCAAGTCATGTAGAATTTCAGAAATCAGTTTTCCCATTTACAAAATTGAGACAATGACATATTCTCTATATTACTACTGAGGGCAGTTGTAAGGCTTACACAAGACTATAACATGAGACCAATTCTGAAAAATAAGTATAGTTATCTATGTTTGCAAAATATTTAATGTTTTAGTCAAAAGGATCACTAATTACAATGTTCTTTCTTGAAGCTTCTAATCCCTAACTTTAAGAGATGGGAGATGAAGTTTTAATATTCATTTCTTCATCTAGTAAATTAATGAGTACTAAAATAAAGCTATGTTGCACTGAACACTTCGAAGGTTAGGATTATTGGGAATATGAGATGTAATAATTATAAAGTGAGAGGAGATCAAGTAATACACATTTTGATATTCATTGATCAGGAAAATCCCTACTTTTTGGATGTGGGGAGAGGTAGTCTTTTATATTGAATAACAATTATTTTCTAAGTTTGGAATTGAAAGAGAAAGATATCAAAAATAATCTCACAACACTAAGAAGATTCACTGGAAGGGCAGAAGAAAGGAATGGAAAAAGAAAAAAAGGTAAAAATAAGGGAATAAAGGAAGAAGGGAGGAATGAGTGAAAGAAGGAGAGAGAAATGGAAGCAGGCAAGGAAGGTGGGAAGGAGGGAAAGAAAGAGGTTGTTCATTAACAAGCCACGTTACTGGAGTCACTCAACTTAGCTGGACTTGATTTCTTTAATTGACAAAAAGACTGGGACTAAAGGACTACTAAGATCTTTTCAAAATCTATGGGAAATTCTGCAATTTTAATTCTCTTTTTGAACTCCATGAGGCCAAGAACTGCTTGCTCTGTGTAAGGGAAAGCTGGAAAAGCACTATTATGAAGCACCACTCTCCAATACATTTTGTGACAATGAAGAGAAAAAGAAGGTCAAGGATACTTCTGCCATACAGTGTTAGACAGCAAATAGCTTTTCACCTTATTAAAAATTATCAAGTCTTTCAGCATGAGGCTAATGTGCTGAATGCAGCCATTGAAGCTGTCTGTTAACCATTAAACTAAACAGAATACCATTTCATGCCTGACTTCCCTCAGCTATATGAAGACTGCAGTGGCAAGAAAGGTAGTGGGGAATCAAGAAAATCAAGAATTTCTCTTTGTGATGAGAGGAAGGCTATTCTGATTTAAGTCTTCTACAAAGAGCACCAATACCCTACCCATGGGAGAACACTTTTGCAGATGGCACTGCCTACTCAGATGATAGCACACTTGTCTGTCTTCTTCACAGTAAAAGGGAAAGGAACAAAATGAGGTAACACAAAGCTTCACAGATGATAAACACAGTGATAATACACTGATCTTGGGATCAAGCAATTAAATACACACTACTTTATATTTCACAAAACTATCCTGGTCCAAGGCAAAACTGAAAATCAGGTGGGTCAAAAATTCCCTCTGTCATTCCAAGATTTCTCTTTTAACCTCTCTTTCCTCAAACTCCCTTTTCCTTTACAATTTTCCATTTCTCTCCATTTATTAGGATCCAATAATACCTTAACATGGTTCCTCCATCTTGCAGCTTATAACTTATTCATACTGAAGTGTTAAGAATTTACTGGGTGGTCTTTTCTGAAATTGTCTGACTGTGAAATAGAATACTGACGAGTGCAATGGTTAACCCAATGGCAACATGACATGATAAAAGCATATAAAACTATAATTCACAAGTTATGCCTTAGCTTTGTGTGGCCCTTGCCAACTTCTCTCTTGTGAAACTCAGTTATCTCCCATTGAAAATGATCTAGGGATTACTGATTATTCAGGAATTAACAAGGCTCAACAAGAATTTCAGGCTAAACAGAAGAAAATATGTATGGACTTGGAAAAACTCAAGTATGTCTCATGACATGACAGGTTTCCAAATGCTCCATATTCTGTTCGAGATGGGCAGGCTTGATGAGAAGCAAGTGTAGGCACTACTGTTTACTTGCAAATATAAGATAGTTATTTTCCTATTATCTACCAAAAAATGTTCCATAACTCACCAACACAGCTATCTGGTTGATGTACATGCCACTTTAATCTCCCTCAGGCACAGCTGTGCATCACTGCTCAAATTGGCAAAAGTGCCCACTCTCCTTTTGTTTCATCCTGGCAGTGTTAGTAAATCACTTAGAACATAATTCCTGCCAAGCCTGCATGCACTTGACAAAGTAACGGGACAATATAATGTTGTGAGTCTATTGATGACATTCTACAAATTCAACAAAATATGAGAAGTTGATTTTTCAAGTCCATTTAAATAAGGCCAATGAATTTCTCTTTGTCTCTTGAGAGAGGTTAATCTCAGGATAAATGGTACAGGATTGAGAGAACATTCCCAGGTGGTATCCGAGGAAACCATGAGCCATAGACCAGCAACTGAGTAGATAGAGCACTGCATGAGACAGTCTGTGAGAAAAGATGAAGACAGATTAGGTGAAATGGTGCACAGTGACACAGAAAAAGTCATTTTTCAACTACTTCTGGGAATTCAGGCCCAGGGCTCTGGCTGATACTTGGGAAGATGTAAGAAATTTTAATATTTGAGACCTCACCATTCTGTGGCCCTATATAAACAGATTCAACTCTAAGCTGCCCATCACTAGGGTTGTTATCCTTGGTTGTACAGTGTGTATACTGTACAAAGGTATTTGGTCAAGGAGTGGGTGGGACTTGAAATAGTCAATAGTGCACTCACTTAGTTCTGCATCTTAGCAAAAAGTTGGGTCTGCCCTGAGTGGGGGATGGAGTAGTATTTGTCCCTCATTTCACAAAGATGACATAAAATTTAGAAAAGGCCTTGCCCCTCAGAATCATCTGGGAAGCTGTTAGGTTGACAGTTCATTCTGTGTATATATATTTTAAACCTATACAGACCTGCTGAGGTAGACTCTTTCAGAGATGTGGTCCATGTGCTTATTATTTAAAGAGCAATACAAATTATTGAACAGGCAGACAATTCTGTCAACTACTGACCCAGAACATCAACACACACCTTTTCAAGATTTCTATTTCCTCAATTCATACTCCTCCTCCTTCCTTCCTTCTTCCCTCCCTCACACACTCATTCACTTTCATTCTATAATGCCTATCACCAACTATTTCCCATTGGCAGGAACCCAGGAATTTACTATCTCTCAAAAACAAAGCCATCAAAGACAATTCTCCCGGAAGATATGATCCTTTGGTGAGAAAAAACAAAAGTATCAAGATTGTTTTCCTCCTTGTTGCCCTTCTGCTGTTCCCTTCTTTCAGAGTGGTGCAATGGGGTTAGATTCTGAGAGGCACTTCCTACTATTAAGGGCTTGGTGAAGTCATGGAGGAACCATTGCAGCTGGGTGTTCAGGTCTGGCTCTACTTTAGGCCTTAAGGAAAAAGAAGAGAAGAGGTTCCTGAAGTTTTAGTTCTTTCAATAGATTCTCAAGGCAAGAAAGCCCAAAAGGAATTCAGAGCCTTGCTAGAAAAGTGCTAAAGTGTGCATTTGGATGTAGCAAGTGCTCAGAAAACCAATTATGCCAACACAAGATTATATTGAACAGGTCTCACTGAGCCCACAGATGAAAGTCTAATGATCTTAGGAATCCTTAAAATACCATTTGCTTCCAAATACTGAGCAGCACAATTCCCCACATCAAAGTCTTCCAATTGACTAGTCAAAAGTCAAAGAAATCCATGAAGAACTTTTTGCTCTTCAGAATTTCCAGATACAATTTGACACACTGCCAAAATACACACTTTTTTAATGTCAAATATCTGCATCCAGGTGGTCTGATTGCTCTTTTGGCTTCATCTATCATCATGCCCAGGTAGAGGATTCTCAAGCATTTCCTTTTAATCTCACCTTTTTCATGGATTCCAGTCTCATATGTCAAATTATGGGGAAAAAATGGACATTGTCATCAATGTCATCAACTCAGCATATCAAAAATGTTGAGCTCATCATAGCCATGCTCAAAGGATGTCCAAGTTTCTGCTCTCTAGTTCTGAAACATATTCCTAGTTATGCTAAAAAAAATCTCAGAGTTTCATTTTGTTGCCTTTTCTTTTCATCCTTTTCACATCTGATCAGGACTCAAGACATGTCCTCTATTCACATTATGTCTTGAATCCATTCTTTTACTTCCATTCTCATTACAAGTACCTCAAACCAGTTCCTAACCACATCCAGCCTAGATTTTTACAACTGTTTCCAAATATATTTTATTGCTTTCAGACTCCTGATCTATTTTACACACCAATATGTAGCTAATATTCTTAATCAGCCTTCTCTACTATAAAAAGAACCAAAAGAAAATGGCAACTTTCAAGAGCCCCCATGAGGTTGATTCAACATTTCCAACTTTACCTCACCCAAGATTGTTCACATTACTTGTAATTACACAATAACACAAATAACATACTACCATGCTTTCTCTACCACCATACACTCACTTTTGTTGCTTTACCTCATTGACTCTCCCTTCCTGCAGCTAACTTTTTATTGAAGTATTTTCATCTTTAAGCAATAAACTTCATGCTTCTTCCCTAATCAGAACAACTAGAATGGTCTCTCTGGCCTCAGTAATTAGTTCTCCCCTTACCAATTACATTTATGCATTGCTTTTAAGTGCTGATATATATGTATATCACATCTTTCATGCTAAGATTCTTCAAATCAACATGAGGAGAGTTTCTCAACAAACAGGACTAATCAAAACTAAAAGTAGACCTCCAGAGAAGGAGACAGTTAAAATCACTGAAGTTAATCACAAACAGAAGCAAAAGTTATAAGATGACATGGGGCAAATGGTATAGAGGTCATTCTAGCATCACAGAGATAAGAATACGTTATCCAAAAATTATAAAATTTTCCTGATGAAGGCACACTTTACTTAAGGATAGGAAATAATAATAGTTCATTTATTTTAAAAAGTATATTGATTGTCAATTACATGTAAGATATTATACATAAATATTTAAAAACATGAGATTCACTCCTTTAGAAAGCTGGCTTTAATAGGAAAGGCAAAATACTGACAATAAAATGGGCTAGAGACTTGCATTGGTCCTGCTACTCAAACAACAATAATCTTTTACATTTAAATGCATACTATTCCTTAAATGCTTCCAAGATAAAAAAGAAAGGAAGGGAATGGGGAAGGGGAAGGGGAAGGGGAAAGGAAAGGAGAAGAGAAGAACCAAGATCTCAAAGAATTAAAGGGAATACTAAAGTCTGCTTTTACCTTAAGGGCATTTGTCAAACCTGTGGTTTGTAATAAATATACAAATCTAATGACACAGACATTTATGGTAAAAATATACTTACCCCTAGCAAAAGAAGTATAATATAGTTATATTAATGTTAGACAAAATATGTTCTTTTTTGCAAAAAGCTTCACTAGATACAGGTATTTCACAAAAATAAAAGGTTAAATTCATTGGTAAGATATAGAAATTTTAAACTTAATAAGAAACTATATTGTGGTCTCAAAATGTGTAGGTAAAATTGACATATCTTCAAGAAGAAAGAGACAATTCATTATCATAATGAGAGATTGTGACA
The DNA here is from genome assembly GCF_046562875.1 of Panthera onca. NCBI lineage: Eukaryota > Metazoa > Chordata > Mammalia > Carnivora > Felidae > Panthera > Panthera onca. The sequence continues at coordinate 62,341,994 of NC_138350.1, read as the reverse complement.
CATCCCTCATAAAAACAGAGTTAAGAGTAAACTGGGAGACCTTCACAATGAATAACACATTTAGACTACTTATATATAGAATACTCCACACAATAATTTCCAAGCTTACACTGAACATTTACAAATAATAATAGTATGCAATTATAACAAAATCTAGAGGGATATCTATAGCCTTATATGTTTATAGTAGAAATTTTAAAAACCTGTATCTAATAAGCTAAATGTGTATCTTAAGTACTTAAGAAAAAAAACAGCAAAGTAAACCTAAAAATAATGGAAACCAAATAATAAAATTAAGTACCAAAGTTAATAAAATGAAAAACAGGTATGCAACAGGAAGAATCAACAGGCCCAAAGTAGGCTCCTTGAAAAAAAAAAAAATTATAAAATAGAGAAACCTCAGAGAAACTAGCCAAGTCAACAAAAACAACATAAATGAATTAGGGAAATAAAAAAAAGGAAAGGTCACCACAGATGTTGTAGACATTAAAAGTTGTATTATGAACAACTTCAGTCAGTAAATCTTAAATATTTGATAAAACACATTATCAGGAAAATATGATTTATGAAAACTTCCCCCCAAAACAATTAGTATACCTGACTAATTCTATGACCATTAAAGAAACATAAGGTCAAAAATATTGCCATAAAGAAAATGCTGAACCCAGATATGTTCATTCATGAGCTCTACCATACATTAAGGAACAGACCATTCTAATTTTAGATTTTATAATTTTTATAAGGCTACAACATAATTTCTCACCCTCAGCACTATTAACATTTTTGGCCAGATAACTCTTTGTTGTTGTGTGCTGACCTGTGCCATAAAGGATATTTAGCAGCATCCCTGACTTTTACCCTCTAGATGTCAACAGCATCCCCCTACCAGTCGTGACCATCAAAATTTCTCCAGATATTGGCAAATGTTTCCTGGGAGAGAAAGGCAATCTCATTTAAGAACAACTAGTCTATAAAGTTTCTTGGTTTCTGGCAAGGAGGTTGTATGAATTAATAATTATAGCCCAATAGGACTCATGAACATAACAATTATCTAAAACACAGAATTAGTAAACTGAATATAACATACAAAAAGGATAAAAATTATGACCAAGTCTGGTTACCATAATAACTAAAGATTGATTTAACATTAGAAATATGATTCACTGCATACACAAATAATCATAGGTTCTTTTTAATAAATATTAGATGAATATTTAATAATATTCAATATACTGAGGCACCTGGGTGGCTCAGTTGTTTGAGCTTCCAACTCTTGATTTTGGCTCAGGTCATGATCCCAGGGTTGTGGGATCAAACCCGTATTGGGTTCTGCTCGGAGCATGGAGCTTAAGATTCTCTCTCTCTCTCTCTCTCTCTCTCTCTCTCTCTCTCTCTCTCTCTCTCCCTCTCTCCCTCCCTCTGTCCCTCTCTCCTACTCATGCTCTCTCTAAAGTAGTAGCAGTAATAATAATAATTAATACATAGTCACGATGAAAAAAATATTGGTCAACTACAAAATGAAGAAAATTTCTTCTCCCTGACACATAAGTATCTTTAAAAACATAAAAGAAAATAACTAAAAAAAAACAATCTTGAAGCAAATATAACAATTAACATTGCTGTACTTAAAGTATTCCCTGAGGCGCCTGGCTGGCTCAGTCAGAAAAGCAAGTGACTCTTGATCTCAGGGTTATGAACTGCAGCTCCCCATGGGTATAGAAATTACTTTAACTTTAAAAATAAATAAGTAACATTTCCTTTCAGGAAAGTTCTATATGTCTTTTATCACTACTTCTATTTAGTCAGCATACTGATGCCTTTTAAAAAAAGTTTAAAATAAAGGCATAAAATTTGGAAAGGAAATTTCCTGCCTTTGCAGGAAAAAAGTACAATTAGTAATGATATTTGTTTTATTTAAAAAAAATCCAAAAGAAACTATAAATAAAATGTTGGCATTGGGAAGAGCGTTTAACAAGATTGCTGGGGACTAAACTGTTCCACAAAAAAATAAACAGGTCAAGGCCAGAAACAAATAGTTAAAACATGAAAACAAAAATCTCAAAGCTAGTGTTTACAATAGCATCAAAAAGAGGAGGCACCTAGAAACATTTCTACAAAATGATTTGCAAACCCTATATAGAGAAAATTATGAAACGTGACTGAGAGATACTGAAGATGGCCAAAATAAAAGGAGATTCTGCTCTTGGATCCTGGATTTGGAGACCAAATATGATAACACTGTCAGTCCTCCCTCAAGCTGATATATATATGTTCAAGGTAACCCCAATCTAAATTCCAACATTTTACCCTGGAACTGAACAGACTGACTCTGTGTTTGCAAAGACAGGGATAAAGAACACCCAAAACATTTTGAAGAAGCGAATTCAAGATGGAAGACTCATGTTATTAGACATCAAGACTTATTATAAAGCTATAGTAAATAAGGAAATGTGGAAGTGATGGATAGCCATCAGAATACCCATATACAATACAATACAGAACAATACAGAATGCCCATATACAAATGGACATAAATATGGACATGGATGGGCTATATGACAGAGGGTGTAATGCAGATATACAGAGAGAGTATAGACTATATAATAAATGGTGCTGAGACAATTGGTTATCCTTGTGGAATAAAATAAATTTAGATCATTTCTTCCCACAACATATAAAATTCAATTAAAAAAAAAAGATTTCAACTTAAAACCCAAAACTCCGAAAACTTTAGGAAGGATGGAGGAAAATATCTTCATTATCTTAGGCTAGAGAAAGGCTCATCACACAACAAAATGCAGTGACCATAAAGGCAAAACTGATTAATTCATCAGAATCAAAGTTAAGGTTCTTTATACTTCAACAGATACCACAGACTGAGAAAACAAAAGTGTATAACTGACAAAGGACATCATTATCTGTAACGTACAAAAAGACATTTTATGAATCAATAAGAAAAAAGCAAACAAACTAATGGATAAATAGGAACAAAGTTATTAAGACAATTTACAAAGGAAGAAACCCAAATAACTTTCATATATGAAAAAAATATCAACTCACAATAATCGGGGAAATGCAAATTAAGCCCTCAGTGAGATACAATTACACAATTACCAGGCTGTCAAAAATTACAAAGTCTGACAATACAATAAGTATTAAAACAGGATGGGCTAGGCTAAGCAGTAAGTTTTTTTTTTTTTAATCCTCTGGCTTCAAACAATAAAAGAGTATTTCTCATTCACAAGCTAAGGCCAACACAGGAGGTTGACAGGGGATTCTGCACATGATAATAACTTAGGGACAAGGCGAAAAGAAGTCTCACCATTTTATGACACTGCCATCTGCAATTGCTGCAGCAGGAAAGGAATATGGAAAATTACTAAAAAAAAAAAAAAAAAAAATTAAATACTTCCACCCAGAAATGAACTTTACTGTCCAAAGCAGGAGCAAACTAAGTCACTACTTTCAAAGAGGTGAGGAAGTGTAATAAGCCTTACTGTTCCTGAAAAAAAGAAGTGAAAACACTGTTCCTGAAAATACTGATGGGCACTAGTAATATCTATCACATTAAGTGCTGCCTTGCATATGCATCAAGGGGAACTGCTGGAAGAGGTATAAATTGGCACAACCAATGTGGTCAAAGTTTGGTGTTGCCTAGTGAAGTGGAAATGCCTGTGCTCTGCAATCCGATCCTGCTTCTGAGTATATACTCTGGAGTCCTATCATGTATTCGTTATATGTGTACTGGGAGAAACTGTACACAGGTCTACTGCATCCTTGTTCACAACGGCACAGCTTTAAAAACAACCAAAAACCCATCCACAATATAACAGATAATAAGCTATAATCTATTCATGCAAAGAAATCCTATAAAGTATTGAAAATTAATGATGTAAGCCATTCAAATCAACAATAAATATAATGTTGAGTAAATAAACAATACATACAGAATAATTCCATTTATATTAACTTCATAACAGGCAAGACTACTATATATACATACATACAATCACACACATATGTATATTTATATAATATCAGGGATATATACCTGTGTATATATTTTTGTATTTAAAATACATAAATATTTAAGTACATGCATGTGTGTATATTATATATCAATTCATTTGTAAATGTTTTCCTAGGTGGAAAAGCTGTCCAGAAAAACAAAGAATTATCACCAAAGTCAGGACAACAGTTACCCCTGGGGTAGAAGTAGGCGATGAGCTTAGAAAAACACACAGGAAAAACAAAAACAAAAAAAAACAAAAAAAGAAAAACACACAGGGGGCTTCTTAGATATGGTCTATGTTCTTTTTCTTACCTGCATGTTGTTACAAAGGTCCTTGATTCACCCTTAATGCTGTTCTCTGTCCATCTGTATTTATACAAAAGGAAAACAAGACAAACATGCTTAAGTAATCTATAAAACACTTGAAAATAGAGAAAACAACATTCCAGCAAGAAAAGGCACTAGCAATAAGTTATAAATAACACCAAATGAGAATCTAGTCCCTGAATCCAAAAATGTCAGAGAAGGATGGAATGACTGTTGGCTGCCATGGTCAGGGATAGATTAGTAAATGAGCCAGGACTTGGTTTAGGCACTGAAGGATACAGTTCTAGTAACTGGGGAAGGAAGAATAGTTTGTAAATTTATTGCCTAAGAAGGAAAAGACCAAGAGATAATTTAAAGGGTGTTAATCACACAACACAGGCTTAGGTAGTAGGCTTATGTAGAGTAGTGGCACTGATTTGCATTCTTGGTTTCTCTTTAGTCGATTATTTCACTTCTCAGGAAGATGTACACACACATACACAAAGGATATGTCATTGCAAAGATATGTACATTTTTGCTTAATTTTTTATTTTTATTTTTATTTATTAAGGATTATCTAATGTTTTTTAAAATTTATTTATTTATTTGGAGAGAGAGACACAGCACATGAGTGGGGGAGAGAGGGAGGGAAAGAATCCCAAGCAGCCTCTGCACTACCAGCACAGAGCCTGATGTGGGGCTCAAACCCACAAACTGTGAGATCATGACCTGAGTTGAAGTCAAGAGCAAGAATGTTTAACCAACTGAGCCACCCAGGCACCCTTTCCCTTAATTTTTTTTAAATGTTTATTTATTTTTGAGAGAGAAAGAGCATGAGCAGGGAAGAGGCAGAGAGAGGAAGGATAGAGGATTCAAAGCAGGCTCTGTCCTGACAGCAGAGAGCCCAAAGCAGGGCTCCAACTCAGGAACTGTGAGATCATGACCTGAGCTGAAGTTGGTCACTTAACTGACTGAGCCACCGTGGCGCTCCTTAATTTTTTAAAAATATAGAAGACAAAAGTATAACTTTTAAGACTCCCTCCCCCAATATATAGGAGATAGGAAAAGTAGAACTGGGGATTTGAAAGAAAGAAAAAAAAGCGTTTCCTGAAATCTCTGAAATCGTATCACCCAGACCAGTTTCTTTAAGCATGGTCAGCGTAGACAGGTGCTGGTGCCTGAGCTGTTTGTTACTGTACGTGACAAACTCAACAACTGAGAACAGACACAGAAATTGTTCTATCTACTTAATAGAATAATCTTACATTTATTGAATAAAATTCTAAAACTGGGGTCCATATTGATATGCCAGTTTTTTTTATTGAAAATTATTTGACATATACTTGTGTAAATTTAAGGTATATATGTTAATTTGATACATTTATATATATATAATTTATATATTGTGTATATACTTATATATATTTATATTGTATTATGTAAATATATTTATATATTGTAATATGATTTATATATATTGTATTGTAATTTATATGTTTATATAGTGTATATATATATTGTAATATGATTGCCATTGTAGAGATGATGAGCACCTCCATCAAGTTGTATATGCTAGGTTTTTATTCATTTTATTTCTGCAGGATTTTATAGCATTGATGAGTAATAGGAATTTTTTTTTTTAATGAAAGGGCTCCTCACCACAGATAATTTGAGAAATACTGATACCTCATTTACCTAGACATTCAGTCTAACACTTAGAAATACTTGGATGTCTTCATTAGAGCAAGAAAAAAAATTGAATCTATTTTCTGTAGTATTTCTGCTAATGCATACAGTGATATTACTTTGTTAAATTTTTTAACATTTATTTATTTTTGACAGACAGAGACAGAGCATGAGCAGGGGAGGGGCAGAGAAAGAGGGAGGCACACAGAATCCGAAGTAGGCTCCAGGCTCTGAGCTGTCAGCACAGAGCCTGACGTGGAGCTAGAACCCACGAACCATGAGATCATGACCTGAAACAAAGTTGGACGCTTAACCAACAGAGCCACCCAGGTGTCCTGGGTGATACTACCTTTTAAGAAATGAATCCTTTAGGGGCACCTGGGTGGCTCCATCGGTTAAGCATCTGACTTTGGCTTAGGTCATGATCTAAGGTTCGTGGGTTCGAGGGCTCAAGGGTTCGAGCTCTGCGTCGAGCTCTGTGCTGACAGCTCAAAGCCTGGATGGAGCCTGCTTCAGATTCTGTGTCTCCCTCTCTCTCGGCCCCTCCCCTGCTCATGCTCTGTCTCTCTCTGTCTCAAAAACAAATAAGCATTAAAAAAAATTTTTTGGGGGGGTGCATGGGTGGCTCAGTCGGTTAAGCATCTGACCTTGGCTCAGGTCATAATCTCACGGTTCGTGGGTTTGAGCCCCACATTGGGCTCTGTGCTGACAGCTCGGAGCCTGGAGCCTGCTTCAGATTCTGTGTCTTCCTCTCTCTCTCTGCCCTTCCCCTGCTCACACTCTGTCAGTCTCTCTCTCAAAAAATAAACATTAAAAAAATTTAAAAAAATTTCATTAAAGAAATGAATTACTTAATTTATTTTCACACTGTATCCTGGAAGAATGCCTTTCTCTGTCCCTACCTCAATGGCACATATAGTCAACTTTCTTTCCACCCACTCAAAAGAAGGATAATCTTTCAAATACTGCCTAAATTCCTAAATTTTCACCATTCTTGTTTTCTCTGAATTGCAGCACCTCTTAATGCATGCAAGGGAAAACAACAGAATTGGTATGTCATATGATTTTGATCTTGCCATTTCCCTGCTCTAAAATCTTGGGTTTTTCCTAATTATACTTAGAAATTTCTTTTAGTATCAAAACACTTTCACACATCCACTTCCTTCCATGTCTATTGCCCCTATCCTATCTAAGATCATCATTACCTCTAGCTCAACCTTTTATAATAACCACCTATGTGAATCCCAGCCTACAACTCCCTTTACTATACTCTGTCCCACTCAGAACAGTCAGATTTATTTCCCTGAAGTCAAAATATGATTCTAGCCCTGGAACCCAAAACTCTTCAGGGTTGCCTACTGAACAATTGCTATTGATGAAATATAAATTTCTCACACCTGGAAGGCAACATTCTCCACATTATGACCTCAACTGACCTGCCTAATCTGATATTCCACCATTCCTCATCATATAATTTATGATGCTCTACACAAAAGGAATACTACTCTCTTAACACAGCACAACCTGTAAAGCCTTTCCTGCAGTCTTCAGTAGAATACACAACACCTCCCCCACCTTTACACCCATATTCTCCTTCTTTCCCTCCACGATACTTTGTTGGATGGGTTACTCATCTTCCCCTACAATAGGTCGCAGTTACTGGTCTTAGGGCACACTGGAATTTAACACCACGGAGAAGCTGTTGTTATCCTCACCGTGCCTATGATGGAGGTTCCATGAATAGGAGTCTCCTGTGGATAAATGAATTTCCTCACTGAACAGGAGACAGGGTTTTATTAGAATTTTTTTTACTTCTGGGGCACCTGGGTGGCTCAGTTGGTTAAGCAGCCAACTCTTGATTTCGGCTTAGGTCATGATCTCACAGTTCGTGATATCAAGCCCCACAACAGGCTTTGTGCACTGACAGTGCAGAGCTGCTTGGGATTCTCTTTCTCTCTGCCCCTTCCCCACTGGTGCACGTGCTCTCTTTCTCTCAAAGTAAATAAACATTTAAAACAATTTTATTTCGGGGTGCCTGGGTGGCTCAGTCGGTTAAGTGTCCGACTTCGGCTCAGGTCATGATCTCACGGTCCGTGAGTTCGAGCCCCGCGTCGGGCTCCGTGCTGACAGCTCAGAGCCTGGAGCCTGTTTCAGATTCTGTGTCTCCCTCTCTCTCTGCCCCTCCCCTGTTCACACTCTGTCTCTCTCTGTCTCAAAAATAAATAAATGTTAAAAAAAATTTTTTTAAAAATTTATTTCTAATTTGGCAAATTAATATTAAACTGAAACATGTTATCATATACATCTCTTTTTCATAGTCACTCTAGACCAATATGTTCGTCATTTATTATTATTTGAAATTTGAAGTGCCTGTGACTTGTCTGCCATACAGTGAGATGGACATATGGTGTAGTACCTGGGATTATGCATTATGGACCCAGGTTGCCCTTCTGCTACTCATTTGTAGCATGAAAAAGTTTATTTTTTACATGCCTCAGCTTTCCATATCTGTAAAGGGAATGAGAATCTATCTCATATGATTCTTGTGGAGAGTCTATGAGCCTATACAAGGAAATACCAACAACAGGGCCTGGCCTGTGACAAGTGCTAAGAAAATGCCACCTTCCATTATTATTGCTGAAGAACAAGGGTTTTGTTGTAATTATGGGTTTTTTTTGTTGTTATTGTTTTTTCTATCCAAGCATACTGCCTATGTGTATTTAGTACACATAGTACTTTAGCAGTGATATACATACTGGAGTTAGTAGAATGAACAAGATGAAGCTTATATTCTGGTAGACATATTTGAGCTTGTTACTTATCTCAGTTCCCTGCCACTCTCACCATTTGAACGTTGCTTTATTGTCTCCAAGGTCCTAATTCCAGGCTGTCTTTAGACCCATCTCCCCAACTGAGAAAAACACAGAGTGAACCTGAAGTTCTAGGAAGCTAGTCTGACTGAGTGGAAAGCCCATAGACTTTGAAATAACAAAGACCTCAGTTCATTGTTCAGGTCTACCATTTATCAGATGGCTGATGTCTGTGTGATATCCACCACTTAGAATTATTGTGTAAATCAACAGAAATAAATATTTAAAGTGCCTGGCATATAGTTAAATACCCAATAAAAGCAAGCTATTATTGTTTTTATGGAAGTGTACATATTTCTTATAGACATCGGAAACTTTTATAATAAAACATCCTAGAATGCCTCCCCCACAATCCTGCTCCACTAAAATTAGATTTAATTACTTAAATTTAATGTATTAGAAGTACATTAGATAATCTTAAAAACTGAAGGAATTATGTGCTTTTTAATAGATAACACTTAATAACCCTTGATGAGGCTTAAAAATATAAACCAATACCTTAATATAAACTCTGTTCTCATAAAACAAAAATGGCTCTCATATCTGTAAGTTCATACTTGCTCATGGTTTTATGTTAATTCCTTTCCCTAGGCCTCGACTCATCAATACAAGCATTCACAATTAGACACATTCTTAAGTCCAGAAGGAGCAAACTTTTTCTCAAGCGCAAACCCACGTGGAACTGTAAGCAATAATGGGGTATTTATGCTATGGCGTCTCAAAACTAAGAGGTTCTTAGTCACTGGTTTTTGTCCTCTCTTCTGATATTTTTCCAAGTGGTGTCCATTGTGAAAAGTACCATTCTATCACCATACTTCGAACAAATTAAAGAGTTGTAAACTTGCTTAAGAAACGTGTAATTATCTTTATTACCTAGGAATGCATGGTCCAGTATGGCAGCTACTAGCCATAGTGGCTATTGAGCAGGGGTGTGTTGATGAATATTTAAGAATTAGCTATACCTCAATCCCTTACATCGCCAAGTTGTGACAGTTGATGATATCTGTGGAATAAATATTCCTACAGTGCCCAAATTAAATCTACCCAGCAGGTCATGAAATTCTGAAAATTTAACAATTGGCTCTAGCAATCCAGTACAAGTTAGCTCCAACATACCACCAAGATAGCTAGCCCAAATTGAGATGCATTTTTAAGTGGAAATGCACATATTTTTAAGACAGTAAAAAGAAAAAGAATGTAAAATATGTCTGCTTTATATTCAATACGTTGAAATATTTTAGATACATTGAAGTAAATAAACTATATCATTAAAATTAATTGCAGTTGTTATTACTTTTTAAAATTTTTTTTTATGTTTATTTTTGAGAGAGAGCAAGCACATGCGTGTGTGCGAGGGGCAGAGACAGAGGAGACAGAGGATCTGTGCTGTGCTGACCGCTCCTCTGACAGAGGAGACAGAGCTCTCTGTGCTGACTGCAGAGAGCCTGATGCAGGGCTGGGGCCCAGAAACCTCAGGTCCATGACCTGAGCCGAAGTCTGACAACCAACTGAGCCACCCAGGTGCCCTGTTATTTACCTTTTTAAAATGTGGTTTAGAAAATGTAAAATTGGATATGTGACTTAGTTCACATTCTATTCTGATTGGATGACACTGATTTAGGGAAGTATTTTTTTAATTAACATGTTTACTTTTAAATCATATTTTGTTGATGCATATCATTTTCTTAATTACATTTGGTGACAAAAAGTTGGTTCAAATTAAATTTCCAAAATTCTAACCTGAATAACTCAGAAAATGATCTTCCAAAATATGGTATATTCCAGTTGACCCACCCACCCCCCAAAAAAGCCCACAAAAGCAAAAAAAAAAAAAAAAAAAAAACCAAAAAAAACAAACCTGTGAATACACACACACGATATATATATATATATATATATATATATATATATATATATCAGATTCCATTAGTACTAAGTGGCACTTGAAAATATTTCATATTCGACACATCTAGTAAAGATGAGGTTCGTGGCAAAATTTTAAACGTCTAATGTGATCAAACTGCATAACCTTGAGCACACCTATAAGAAATAATGGGTGAGGCAAATTGAAAACTGTAGAGCAAGGCCTGAATTCAGGGACATGTGGTTTTATGGAGTCCTGTAATTTTCCAGTGGCTCACTGATGGCCTGTGAATATACTATACGTGAATATGAAAAGCCTTTGTACTTCAGTGAGCCAACAGATCGGCTTGAAGGAATGGTAATGCATCCTCACAGGTGAGCTGCACCTTAATAAAGGAAGGGAAGAAGTACTGGGACACAAAAGGATGGCTTCAGGTCTAAAAGTCACAGCTGCAGATGACATATGAGCTTTCCAGGGTTACCATGCCCTACCAAGCTTGTCAGAAAACATTTCTTGTAACCCTGCTCAAACAAACAAGTACAACGATTTCACTTATCAAAAATATAAATTCCAGATTTAATAGGCCTTTCTTACTAGGAAATTCGTAGCATCTGGTATTCATTGTAAATCACGTTTTTATTATGCTAATATGCATACAATTATTGCTCTCTTTAGAGAATGCCCTGGTAAAAAGGTACAAATGGATTAGAGCTCCACACTGGGTACAATAGAGTGGAAGTTAGAAAGGTGTCATGGAATTTGTGACAGTGGGGTGGAACATACTCCAGACTGAGCATCAGAAGCCTTCTGTTCCTATTCTGTTATCTCCCTAACCCTATTTAACCCTGGGCGCTCCATTTAGCCGCTAGATCTATCTGAAAAACAGGGATAATAGTAGATGCCTTATGAGCTGATTGTGAGCCTGAGTTATGCATTGACTTAAAAAAGGGCTTTGCATGTGGACTATTTTATACAGACTATTCCTATGAAACAGCTTTAGGGAGCAATCGAATGTCCCCAAAGAAGAGCTAAAGAGGGGAACTTCCTGAGAGAAATCTATCAAGATATGTTCAGATAAATAATTCATTAAGTAAGGCTGTCTAAAATTGGGAGTTCTCTGCAAAGTGTTAAGGAAGCTTCTTAAAACACCAGTTATTTCCCCTGCTCTTCAGAGTTTATAGTTTAGTTTGGAAACTGTGAATAAACACATAAATAGAGGACAATTCTAAGAAACAACTTAAACAACAAGCATGTTAGCGTGAATTAGCTGAGTTCTCTTGGCACTTCTGTTGTGAATGAGACCAGACTACGTGTTACTCTGTGTAGGTTTAAGGAAGAAGGTAAATTCTAGGCAGGGGCTTACAAAATGTTTGGATTTAACTGGAAAAGGGAAGGCACAAAAAAGAAACTGGAGTAGTCAGAGCCAAGGATACAGATTAGAGAGACATGAAAAAGTCACAAAACGTTCAGAAGTAAGGCATGGAGGCTTTTTTCTTTTAATTTTTTAATTTTTTTTTTTTTTTTTTTTTTTTTTTTGAGGGAGACAGTGACACCGTAAGTGGGGGAGAGGTGGAGAGAGGGAGAGAGAGAGAATCCCAATCAGGGTCCTTGCTGCCAGCACAGAACCTGACATGGGGCTCAAACTCATGAAACCACGAGATCATGACCTGAGCCGAAACCAAGAATCAGATGCTTAACCTACTGAGGCACCCAGGCAGCCCAGACATGGAAGCTTTTGACCACTGATGAGGGTCTGGAACATCACACCAAACAATTTGGCTGAGATCAGCTATTCAGTGGAGAAATACTGAAGTTTCTGAGTTGAGTCATGTTTTCAGTAAATGGAAGACCATGATCCCTAGAGCCAAATATTCCAGAGCTGGGAAAGCCCTCTATGAGACCCTCTGTTTATCTTAAAATGGAAGCCTCATGTTTGGATTTTATAAGATTGTCTATTTAAAAACCAAAACTGCCTGCCATATATGTAGATATTTAATAGAGTACCTTTTATTTTGCCTTTAAATAGAGTTTTACATTTTAAAAAAGGCTTTCCTCAAGAAGCTCAGCCTAAAAGCCTCACTGGCTGAACACAGAGCAATGTCTTGTCAATGGTGGGGACTGAGCTGGCATCTGAGCATTCCGACTCACTCTCACTGGACTGAGAATCACAGAGGAGGATCGGGAAATGCAACAGAGCATCATCTATAGACTGAACCATGTCTTGCAGAAGTGTTAAGAGCAGGCCAACATGTTATGTTGCTATTCTACTCCCACCAAACAGATACTAAAGTGCAACCTTCACCACTGGGGAGCAGGTGTTCACAAGGTCCGGCCAGCTGTGAGGATAAGCTATACCACAGTAATAGTTCAGGTATGTATCTTGTAGACTTGGGTGGTGACAATGGGGCTGAAGAGGAGGCAAGAGGTCCCTCCAAAAAGCAAAAAAGTCACCACTGATCACAGAAATGTCATTTCGAATGGTTCCCAATACTGGGGAGACAGCGTGAGGTAGAGAGGGTGGTTGGTATCACTCCTTAGAGGCATTTTTCTTAGAACGGAGTGTTTGCTCTATTTCAAATAGTGCCTTATCTTTCTTAGGTATGCACCCCACAGGCTTGGACTGCATTTACCTACCGTGATGTGTTGTTAGATTAGAAACCTTATTCATACATTTATGCATTCACTCACTCAACAAAAATGTGGTAATTATTCCCTCTGTTCCAGGTCTAAACTAGACACCCCACCACAAAAATTTGAGACTGGTCTGTGACACTCCGAGTTGGGGTTATACCTTTATCTTTTCTTATTTTAGACCTTGATCAAGTTCATTCTTGGCATTCCTTACAGGGGAGGGGTGTTCAGCTCTGTTCTTTACCTATAAGACAGCAATTCTCTTTTTTTAGGGAACTGTGGCTTAAAAATAAAGTTCAAGTCTTTAGATATTCATAAAATGTAAGAGGAGATGGTTGCTAAGCATTTTAAAATGGTAAAAATATCAGACAATTGGGTTGGAAACAGGTTTCTACTCAAAATTGTGCTTTATAGTTATGTTGCCTTTGGCCAGCCACTGGAACTTTCTGGGCACATTAATGAGTTGCAAAATAAATTCTATTTGACCTACATGACAAGGCAGCTATAAAGATGAAATGAGGGAATGTATGTAAAAAAAAAAAGTTGTAATGTATAGTATGAATTACAGAGATAGAGATATACACCTCTGTGTGTTTGGCATACACTGAAGAGTGAGAAATATACAACTCTAACTACAGAAACCATATTTACATAATTGTCACCAGTCAGCTCAGGTGTTTTCTATGAGGACACTGATTTCACTGTCATGGCTGACATGTGGCATTTCTGAAACTGTAAATAAAGACAAGTAGGATGAAACTTTTTTGATTAGCAGAGGGAAGCCACATGGCCTACAAGTGTTCACAGGGACATACTATGCACATTTATCAGCTTCTTGGGAGCAAAAGTCTCCATCTGTATGTTAAGACCTTATAAGGTTGAGGTGCTTGTATAAAGCAAAGGTTTTTCTTCTACATGGTAATAAAACACTAACTAATACTGGGATACCCAGGCTGTTGCAAATGGGGCAGCCACCTTGGGAGGACTTTGTCCTTAGATGGAAGCTGTCACTGCTATCCTTGACTGTGGCTGATGCTGTTCTTGTTGTCATATGGCAGAGACAGGACCACTTCTAGAACATTTTAAATGGGAAAATCTTTATTGGCTTCCTGCCCTGAGAATTTCCCTGAGTGGCCTCCTAAGTCAGAAAAGTGTGAAAAGACACTGGTGGCAAGCTGGGTCGTGTAGAGGGAAAAAGCACAGGCCAGTTTCTGACCCAACTTACTATGTGTTTCAACTGCTGTTTTTCCTCTCCCACCCTGAGTTAACTATTCCTGACATGTGAGTAAACGTGCTCCCTTGCATGCCCTCAGGCAGGTGAACACATTTATTTCCATACTTCATATGGAAAACACTTATGAATATATACTATGCTACGCACAGAGACAGAGATATGAGAGAGAGAGAGAAGGAGAGGTGGGAAGTGAGAGGGAGAGTATTCTCTCCCTGGGAGGAATTGTGATTGTTTTGCGCAGTACTGTATCTCCACCATTCAGAACAGTGTCTGACACCCAGTAAGTGCTTATATTAGGCAGCTTTTACTGAAATTATGCTGCATTAAAAATAAAGATATTCAATAGCTTATAGATCTAAGCATTTGCTTCTTGCTCCTGGATCTGTAGGCATGCTTCAGCCTGGCTTTCCTCTGCTAAGAGCAGACTTTCCTGGGCTTGCCTCCAGGCTGAGAGCCAGATTCAGATCTTCTTCATGTCTTCACATTAGGGACCCCAGGATTAAACACCTGAGATATAAACCCACTCTCTTGTTTCATAATTAAAATAGGAAAGTATAGATAAAGTCTGTGGGGCTTAATGAAGACCTGCTGGGAAGAGGAACTTGAATTCCCTGTGACTATAGAGGAGTGACCCCTGGAAAGAGATCGTAGACAAGTTACTGTGCCTCTTGGAGTAAAGAGAATGGTGGACTAAATCAGCAGTTTTCAAACTTTATCTGGAAAGCTCATTCAGGAAACCTGTGTGCACAACATGGCTTTATCAGACCTAATGGAGGCTCCTGGGCTGCCAATGGTGGTCCCTAGGTGGCCCTAAGCATGAGCAGTACTCTAAGGAAGAAGGAAGCCTTGATCAAGTTTTGAACCCCAGGAGTGGATGTCTGTACAACAGAAAGCATTCTGCCCACGTGCAGCAATGGTCCTCTAGACATAGCAAGTGCAGAACAGCACTGATGCATGACCCCACATGTCACCACTCATTTTCCTGACCAAGGGGAGAAGCAGACACCACAGTAACCATAGACTCCTGCCTGCAGAAATGGAGATTGAAATGCTAGAGATAAGTAACAGGTCTCAAAAAAAAAAAAAAAAAAAAAAAAAAAAAAAGAGAGAGAGAGAGAGAGAGAGAGAGAGAAATTCTCTCTGCTCCAGGTCATACGATTATATAATGACAGGGTCTGGGGAAAAGGCACTGATATTTATGCTGCTCCTCATTTCTTTTACGTTAAAATCAGTTCTGATGTGTTAATGCATGCACACACTCCCAGGGGCATCCCTAAGTCAGCCCCATCGCAGACTAAAAGAAATGAGTCCTCTTAGCTCCTCAAGAGGTTTACCTGCCATTCCAATTTGCTTCTCCTCAAACACTTGCATGCCTTTAAATAAGGATGCTGTGTCAGTGACTCTGTCCAGTTGCTTAGAGCTGGGAGGAATTGAAGATAAATTCTAGAAATGCATTTAATATTTCTTAAGATTTGCAAGCCAGAGGCCCTTGACTTGTAATTTTTTTTTATCTTAAAACTGTTGTATGGTAAACAGCTCCAAAAATAATCTTCAGAGAGCAGCAGTGTGGCACACACGGATAACACTCAGATGATTTTTATCATCTCTAAAACCAGAAGACTAGAAGATCTCTAAAACCCCTTCCAGCTTTAAGTCAGGGTAGTTGGGTTACAAGTTAAAATTCAAAGATTTAGTTCATGATCACCAGAGGAATGGGCAAAGCTGAGAAAACTATTCCGATTCAGAATCAGAAGGCCAAGAAGGACCAGTGTAGGAGGAGAAGGCTGCTCTGTGTCCTTGCATCCTTGTAAAAAGGCATAGATTCTACCACAGCTCACTGTATCAATACTTGGTCACTCTCAAGGACTGCCCTATGGTCCTTAACATCTTTTGAATTAAGGACCTTTTTTTTAATTTTGTAATTTTTTTTAATATATGAAATTTATTGTCAAATTGGTTTCCATACAAGGACCTCTTTTTAAAATGTATGAGTGCAATGGACCTCTCTGCAGAAAAATGTAACATGTGCTCGGGATCACAAAATTGTGAGTTCAGTTTTACACAGTTTGAGGTCCCCTGGTGCTCATCATTAAGAAGTCATTTCCAGGGTAGGAATCCAAGCGGACTCAAAATAATAAGACGACTTTGGAAGGATATAGAAAGAAAACATGATTACTTCAAATTATAAAAAGTATCATCAAATTACAAAGTTTAATCTTTATTATTCTTAAATGCATTTATTTAATTTACAAATAATACATATGTTGAAGGCCACACATCTAAAAAATCACAGATGCTACGTAACAGTTTGAAGAGTATTGTCCTAGTCTCTCTGGCTATTTGCACAGTTAGGTAGGGGTGTGATTTCAGGGCTTTCTTATATTATAACCTTTCTGTAATCCTACTATGGTCTCTAAAGCCCTCATTACCTGTTCCTTTATAGTTGTTACATACTAAAAGCATGTATTTAGATATGTGCAGTATATAAATCTGATAGGGTTAACCCATGCAGCCAATAGAAGATTGTGAATATGTACATTGTTTCTCCAGCCAGCAGGATTCTTGGAGAACAGAGTAACAGCAATGTTTCTTGAGTATTAGAAGAGAAATTAAAGCCCAAAGAATGTACAGAGTCAGCAGGAGAACCAACTTTGATCCAACGTATAGTATGGGACTCGTGTGCTATAGCATGGCCAATGAGCACTAAGTATCAGTGAGCAGGGTAGAATAAGGGTTTAGGATGGAAGGAGAGGTAAACAAAACAGAATTTTAACGTTATCAAAAATGTGCTTCCCCGTTTCACAATTTTGCCAGTCGGTCCCTATTAGTGAAAACCATCAAATGCTTTCACGCCTACATCTTATAACTTAGATTCATGGTTGAATTCTCTCTAGAGAATTAATTTGAGGGAGTCAAACCCCTGGCCTAGAGCACTGTTTTCCAACTGGGAGTGATTTTGTACCCAAGGAAGATTTAACAATGTCTGGGGACACTTTTAGTTGTTACAACTTGCAGGGTGTGCTTCTGATGTCTAGTAGGTAGCAACCAGTATGCTGCTAACATCCTAGAATGAACAAGACAGACCCCCCCACACACAACAAAAAATGAGCTGGCCCAAATATCAACAGTGCCAAGGTTGAGAAACCCTGTCTTAAAGGAAGTAATGCCATTAAGTTTGACCCATGGTAGGTGTTGAGTCCAGAAATGTGTGTTCAACTGGTAACTCCTTGTCTGCTGTCCTAGCCCAGAAATCTCAATCCTGTGGAGCAGCCAGTTTTCTCCTAGTAGAGTCTGAAATATCACTGATTCATCACCAACTATCTATCTCACAATAGGGAGGAAATTTAAGACCAGCTCTATCAAAGGAAGCATAAATCTGCCCTTTCCATCGGCCTTAAAGAAACAGAATTTAATGATCTCAGCTGGGGCCTAATGAGCCAGTGTCGACATCAGAAAGCTGCTCTATGTTTGACGTGCTTGACAGTGTGTTAGGGGAAAATGGGGGCGGGGGGGGGGGGGGGATATAGGAAGGCTAATTGAGCACTGCAGCTGAGCAATCCATGGAAGTCTGGTCCTCTAGCTAAAGGTTGTTATGCTTCGATGGAGCCAGAGACAGACTCTGCCATGAGGATGTCACTCTGCCACATGGAAAAAATACGACTTTAAACCTAACAAAAGCTGAGAGTATTTGGGAGTCTTGGTTTTAGTTGCAGGAGCTGCTGTCAAAAAGAATCACCCAGCTGTGGCTAACGGTCTGACTTCGATGTAAAGTACACCAGACATTAAAGGGTACCAGGTGCTTCATGTTCTGCTTTGGGACCAGAGAAGGAGAAGTGAGGTGTGTGGGGGCTACCATCACAGAGCTGACTGGGCCAGTTCTATGAGACAAGGTCACTGTGCAGCATTTCTGAAATGGTCAGGGGCTTCCAGCAGAGGGGACTGCCACCCCCCCCCCCCCAATAGGGCTGCTCCGGGTGACAAAAGAGAAAGACATCAGGAGGATATAAGGAAATGTCAGCAGAGAGGGGGGGATAAATATAATTCTGAAACTGCCTCAGGCAATATACCTCAGCTCTGGGCTGCTGGGAAATGACTGAGGCCAGGACTGGTCAAAAGTGTCACAAGCATTTATGCGCATCGATTAAGTCAGACTTGGATGTGAAGACTGATCTGTCAGCTGCTCGATGTCTGATAATTAACACCTCTCACTCTTTGTTTTCTCATGTTCAAAATGGAGATACTAACAGAGTTACTTAAAATTTAACTGAAATCATGCAAGTAAATTACTTATGAAGATTACCTGAAACCTTGCCTATAAATCTAGCACAAATAGACCCTTTTTACTGGAATATTTATGAACACATGATTGAAATTGGCCGAGATAAGCAGGTCTGGGAGTGGCATAGGCAACAGACTAACTGGATGAGGACAGACCTTCTATCACCATCATCTATGGCACCTGGGACACCGTGTAAGTGAAAGGACTGCCCTGGCTTAAAGCATCCAAGGTCTTCACTAAAACCTGAGCATCCCCAAAGAAACTGACCTATTCCATCTACTAAAAACCTCACTGAAAATTGTTTTAACACATTGAAAAGTTGTGTAGAAAAATGACAATAAATTTCGAATGAGCGGATCTGGAATCCTGACTCCAAGTCTAGATGACTGTGTGATGTTGGCCAAGTAACTTCACCTGTCTGAGTTGATGCATCTTATCTGTAGCACAAAACAATGCTAACCACTTCCCCAATCCTTAGAGGCACTGTGACAATCAGATAAGACAGTGGAGACATAAACATAGCGAAAATTTCAAAGCCTTACATAAGCAAATAACAGCATTACTAGTACCATTATCTGATTAGTTACACACACATACACGAATGCTACAGAGTGCACACCAGTAGCAAACTCACTTTTGGATATAAACTAAGAGAAAAACACAAGTCGTTGAATTGCCAACATTAGGGTTGAGAAAATGAGCCACATGAGATAGCATTATTCAGGAGCATCTTCCAGAAATGAATGGGCTGAAAGAAGGAAATAATGTGGAATTAGAGAGACCCTGGATCAGGACTTTGCAGATGCTCATGTCAAGCACTGGAGGCAAATGCCGGCCCTGGGAAGTATGTCCTCATCCCCCCTCCATCTCCCTCTCCATCCCTGAAATGACTATCACAAACCTGAGGGAGGAGTGCAAATGATCACTCTCTGAATTTATTGGTTTGTTTAGTGTATTTCTCAACTATACATTATTAACATCTGGACGCTGGATTTGGCAGAAGTTCCTGAGTCAAACCAGAAAAAGCCTGGATCAGGAGTGTTGGATGTTATCCAGGGGAAGTGTAGGCTAGAAGTAGATTAAGAGGGGAAAAGAGGTTCTTGAAGGAAGATGTTTGAAACCAGGTGATCAGTCAAGGAATAATGATGAGCATGATGACTGTGTGCATCCCTACAGCAAGGAGAAACCCTGAACTGACAGGAAATTCAGTAATGCCTCTTCTAAAAGAAGCTGGAACAGGGCAGTGATTAAGGACCCTACTAAGAGACCCCACAACAGAGGAATCACTGCTATTAGAAGTCTGTTCCCAGGAAGTCTGGAGTTTCAGTTAAGAAATTTAGTCCCTGGCAACCCAGAATGCCAGGTAGGGTCTTAATCACAAGGCAGGGAGAAAAAAAAAAATCTTGTATTCAATAAGTGCCCATTGTATCCTGTGGGTTGAACCAGCTGCTATGCAGCCATCATGTTAAAATGTGATGAGACGCTTTCTACCACCCTCATTTTACAAGGCTCAAATAATCTCAGAAATTCAGGTGGCAAGTGGCAAAGACCATGTTCTTTCTAATGCACCTCCTACTACCATGTGCTTGATAAATGTTTAATACTAATTTACTGAGGCAATAATGAACTGAATTTTACTAACCATACTGTCAAAGTACACATGCCCATGTACATTCTCCCCACAAGGCTGTAAGTTCAGAACCCTTCTCCTATATCTCTATCAGCATAATGAAGTATATGGAGAAGCTTAATTAACACATGGAATTTTAAATGACTGAATCAAAAACTTGAACTCTTCTGAGGCCTCCCAAATATATAAGGCAAAATCCATACCCCCAAAAGAAATAAAGTGAATGTATCTACACATTAGGTGGTCATTTCTCTCATTTATGAAGAAAGTATTTTGTTTTAACCTTCAAAGTACTTCTCTGGAGATTGCCATCATCCCTCAGAGGCCACCTCTTCCATTCTTCTTTTCATCTAGCAGGTCTAAGGCTGGCTGACTCACTCTACACAGGCAATTACACCCATAAAGACCTTCTCTTCAGGTTCACGCAGTGATAAGCTTCTGGGATTCTCTGCCCTACAAACGCCCCCCCCCCCCACCACCACCACACACACCCCTGAAGTTCATTCACACTATCTAAAGACTAGGAGACACAGTGGGCAGCAGAAAGATCTAGCTGCTGGCATTGCTGTTGACCATCCAGTCTTGAACTTAGAGGCAGAGCACAGTGCTGCCAACAGAGAGCACCCGAGTGTTACTATTTTGTTGAGTGGAGATACAGGGACAGACAGATGGACAGACGGATGGAAGGAAGGAGAAAAACACATATGTATAAAACATGACCCACATTTCTGAATTCAAAGAATCACAGTACTAAGTGATTTCATTTCTCACCCAGATTTTATAACTGATGTCATATTGCTATTTTTATTGTGTACCAAAATATGTAGAATAAAAGGAAATGGTTGCTACCCAGGAGATACGGATCAGCACAGAAAGCTCTGTGGAACTATTAAACATTGTGTTTAATCATGTTACATGGGAAGGAGTGACATTGCTCATCACAGAAGACAGGTTTCTGCTTTCCATTTCTTTAAATGTATGTGTGTGTGTATGTGTGTGTATATATACATATATATGTGTATATACACACATATATATGCATGTGTTTGTGTGTATGAATGTACTGCATCCTTCAGTAATGTACATTCACATTTCTGCATGCAACATATTCACACTCATTTTAATGAACCCCACTGGGCATTCATTCTTTTGTTAAGCTGGAATTGGACTAGAATGAGGGCTTCCCGAAACATCAAGCAAAAAATTGAGTGTCTACTGATGGCCAAACTGAAACCGCTTGCCAGCCTGTGCGTACAGCTTCCTACCCTTTGCATATACTCTTTCCTAAAACTTTCTTCCACAGCTTGACCTGGTTATATGTAAAGCATTTTTCATAACTTACTTCAGTCCTCTATTTCTTCCAAAAGCTCTCCCTGGCCCATTTAGTACACAATAAATGTTTCCTACCATACGTGTTCATTCCACAATTTGTTTCATCCTGCTTTCACATTGCCTCCCCCTCTTTCCTCCTCAGCTACATGCCCACGCACCCACCCACCTGAGCTCCCAAGAGACAGGGACCAACGTTCATATTTCTATTCCAGTGTTCAGTACTGTGCCTGAGTAATAGTGGTAACTCCTCAAAGGAGTAAAAAAGACATCTATGTTTATGCCTTTATATGAATGAGCTCTAAATAAGATAGAAAAATTATTCGGGCCAAATTTTGGTTATTTGGGAGTCCACTTTGGAGGGGGTGGTTAGCAAATTTAAACATTTTCTACAGGGGTATAAGGAGTTAAGAAGAATGAACATGAGAGCTTTTTAGCTCTTTTTTTTAAGAGGGGCAGAGAGATGTAGAATCTTTTACTCCTGTTGTGAAACTTGCCAGGGGCACAAGATTTGTGCTATAGACAGTGACTGCTTCGTGGGCTGGCCACGAATAAAACTCTCTGATCATCTGTTCTGTGGATTTTCATTGTAGTGAATTATAACCAGATTAGCAAATTTCTACCACAGGCTTATGCTCTGAAACAAAGATATAGCTTTGTTATATGGAACTTTTGTTAGAATGGCCTCTGCTATCACGGAATTTTGAGACAATAAGAGGCTGTATTGTTTTCCCCTACACCAACCTTTTCATTGGATTCATGACGCCAAATGAGGCAGCACTCTACTTCATAACCTTGGTCATCCAATAAATATTTACTTATCCATCATCTCAGGTGTACCCTGAGTGAAACAAGGCATATAAGCAAGAAATCTATTCTATAAACCAAAAAGGCATCTTTGAGAAACAAGAGGGTGCTAGAAGCATGTAAGTATGGGATTGTCTATGGCTTTGCCCTCCTTCCCTGCATTCTTTTGGCCTTATCTCAAACAGATCCAGGAAGCAGCGGGGGTGGGGGGGTGGGGGTGGGGGGAGGGAGCAAAGATCTCAGACACTCAGGAAAAAGAAAATGTCTAATTGCATAACTCACTGTGGTATCCAGGCACACACGAAGGTTCATTAATCAGATCTGGCATCCATGGCAATGATAAGAGCAATGGAACAAGCTTCTTACCTCAAAATACCTTCCTCATCTGTTCATGGATAACTAATACCTACACTTTTTCTTTGAGAACAGCCTTTCCTTCCATAAAAAAAAAAAAAAAAAAGGCTTTCACTGGCAAATTACCTCTGAGGGGGTGGATCCAAAATTTTAATTCATAATAAAATATGAGAATAGACCAGGGGTAGGGATTCAGGAGGGTAGTGATTGGGTGGGAGGACCTCTATTTAAGGGGCAAATATAATGACACAGGAAAGATTGAGAATTAAGTCCAGATTTAGCAAAGACTGTAGAATTATTTTACTCTGGTTTCCTCAGACCTTCAGCAGCTGTTCTCTAACAAAGAAAATGCCTGCTGAAGCAGCATAGAGCTTAGTAAGCTACACATCCATCTCCTCTAAAATTGGCTGCTGCTACACAACGCTAAGTATTAATCTGGGCATGTGTTCACAACTTTCATTTTTCCTACTAGAAGTAGATGGTGAATTTCTTTTCATTACTCAAGTGTTGTGGGTTGAATTGTAATCAAGCTGAGCAAAAGGTCATACTGGATTACAGTGGGCCCTAAATCCAATGACTAGTGTCCTTATGAGGAGAAGGATATTTAGAGACACAGACATAGAGGAAAGAGGGTCATGAGACAGAAGACGCAGTGATTAGAGTGAGGCAGATACAGCCAAAGAACGACAAGGATTGCCGGAGCCACTAGATGCTCAAAGAGGCAAGGAGAATTCTGCCCTAGAGCTTGAGAGAGAACATGGCCCTGCTGACACCTTGGTTTTGGACTTCTAGCTCCTGAACTGTGCAATAATAAATTTCTAATGTTTTAAGTCAACCAGCTTGTGGCAATTTGTTATGTCACCTGTTAGAAAACTAACACAATGAGTATCATCCAATTCACCTGTATGTTTATCTGTGCGTTGGAACAGAATTCTCCATGGGTCTCACATTTCTGTGTATCTTGTGAACAGAGGCACTGACCAGCTTTTGATCCACACTGTCTTTTTAAGGATGTCTGAACAGCAAAAAGCTTGGAAGATAGAGAACCTACCTCTTGATTGTTGGGGATTTGGGGGTTTTTTGAGCCTCTAAGAAAAGGCAGACATTGGGGGACTATGGGTTAATGAGGACAAAGGCACAGTGAACTATCAACTCCAGTTTGATCTCCCAAATAAACTGAAGATTCCCAACCTCTCAATATCCCCCAGGATATGGGTAGCCTTGGTAGAAGGTGGGGGACTCAGACCTGGAGGGCTTCAGAGAAAAAGAACAGGTATTCAAGCTTCTGTGATTCAGGCGAGCATATCTCAGGCTGCAAAAAGGCTGTGGGTTCGTAACAGAAAAACATAGTTCAAGGGAAAGACCAGAGCTGACATATTCTCTCCCACATTTAACCGATTCTCTAACCTGTTTTATGTCTTCTAGTAGACCAAAGATGTCAGCTTTCTTCTCACACTTTAAATAAAAGTACTTCAAGAGTTAGGCAATTATAACAGACTTTTAGGTACCACCAAAGCATTTAGGGAAGGAAGTTACACAAAGAACAGCAAAGCCAAATATGACGAACAGTCAGTCAGCAACGTGGAGGCGGGCACTGACACCTCCTGGCTCTGCAGAACCTCTGGCCTCCCAGTGCAGCAGCATTGCCAGGTTAGAAAGCTTGAACCACCCCCCACCCCAGCCTCCATTCCTAACACCTGAGTGTGCCTTCAGTCCTGCCAGACCTGCCACAATATGTAGCACAAAAACAGGGATCACTGTAGCAGCTAAAAAGGCTTAGAGTTCCTCGAAGTTTCAAGACCAACAGAAAGGTTTTCTTGTAAGAAAATTAAAATGCAAATTGCAATGTCTGCTTAATATCCTTTGGAGAATCCTAATGCTATAAATACACTATTTACTCCTAGATGTGTGCATAGGTGCATAATTGTGTTAATATGCAGGAGGGCAGCTCATCCTGCTTGTTAAATCTCCCCCTACATTTTACAGCTTTACAAATGTCAGGCCGATAGGCCGTAACTCTCCTGTGAGGACCTCATTACCTATAAAGCATTCATATCTGCCACATAAAAGATGCAGGTGAGACACAGATTCAGCAATTAACCCATACATCTTTATCCATCTGACTGGTCTGGCCTACTTTTTTTTTTAAACAACAATTATATTTTCCTGGGAACCTTTTACAAAGTACCACTCTTTCTCTTTATGTTCAATTTGGGGACTGGAACCGTCAGTCAAAAGACTTATTTCCTCTAGTAAGTGGTCCAGATGGGGCCCCTTCTCAAAAAAAAAAAAAAAAAAAAAAAAAAAAAAAAAAAAAAAAAGTAATAATCCAAGTAGAGTCCCATATTCTAAGAAATTTTGTAGCACTTCCATTGGCAGGACATCCCCAAGTTCCTTGAGGTGGCCCAGGCAAAACTGCCAAGGAGGGGAGGCTTGCCCTGGACTCCTCCAGGCTCCCTGCTCCTGTGCTGCACCTGGCTGGCCACAAACAGGCCTCCTAGAGGTCTGAAGCTTGCCTCACAGACTCACCTCTCAGGGCAATGCCCTTAGCTCTGGTCTTTCTTTACTTCCACCCTCCCACCCCCTTGTCACAACCCATTATCTCAGCAATCAGAAACAGAGGTACCCCAGGAAGTGACCAAGATTCTCTCCCTGACAAAACTCCAGTTAGGTTACCCTGAACTCTTTTTGAGTTAGGCCTGAATTTTGTACTTCTGTATTCATCTCTGCACTGTCCAACTTTAGCCAAGAGTCTTGCTAAGTCAGTTTAACCAGAATCTCCCATCCTCCCTATCTGATCAGGCTCCTCATCCTACACCACCTCCCAGATGGTGTCTGATCAACCTGGCCTGCTTTCAAGAGAATCCTGTCAAGGTCTTGTTTAGCCATACTTCTCCCTTAGCCTTGATGTTTTCTTGTCCTCCTTTTCACCACCCTGCTCCTTGCCCATAAATTCCCACTTGCTCATGACATATTTGTACTCAGAGGTGAGCCTGATCTTTCCCCACCACTGCCAAGTTCTATTTTCCATTGCAGTGGTCCCCATACTTGCTGTCACAGCCACTCCACCAAATCTTCCTTATGATATTTTAAATAGAACCACTGATTAAAACAAACAAACAAACAAACAGAAGTTAACAACCAATTTTTGGGAATGGGGAAAAGATTAACATTGGTTCAAAATCTGTGCCCACCCAACAGTCTACCACTCTACTACGCATACAGGAGCATATATGAGCTCCTGTAATCTTTATCATTACCCTCTATGAAGAGCAAGTATCTTCCTTATATTTCAAATGTGGAAATGGATACTCAGAAAATCCAAGCAATTAGTCCAAAGTTGCCTGTACTCTATAGGACCTCAGAGCTGAGGATTCCTTCCAGCAAGCACTTACACTCTCCTTTCAAAGGAAGGCTCAGTTATCACTCCTTAGCTCACACAGTGAATGAGAGCCTTTTGTCAAGCATCCCAGTAACTATTTCACGATTACTTTCTCCTCAGGAGTAAGACATTAACCTAAAGGAATGGAATTAATGACCCTGATAGGTGAAATATTTTTCTCACCATGAACAGACCATATTGCCTCCCCAATAGTTCTACACACAGAAAAACAATCAAATCCGCATTTGCTTTCTATGCTGGGGGTGATGACAAAGGGTGCTGCTTTCCTGGTACTGCATTAATGTGGAGCTCAACTCGATTTACATTTCTGAGAGGAATCAGCTCAGAACATTTCTATACTCAGCCTGAATGTGAATAGGTTAATCCCCCAGGGAACACTTACAAGAATCTTACAAACAACCCCCAAGAAATGAGAATGTAAGTGCCATTTTTATGACAACTCTCAAGTCCCCAGGATAAAATCTATAATGTCTTACATCTATTAAGGCAATTTATTACCAGCCTGCCTCACTTACCAGGTTCTTTAGATTTTTGAAGGACAACTTTCAGTCACTTTGCCAAAAATGTTTTATCTGAAGCAAAAACTCTTTTTCTCTCTAAGGAGTGTGGTTAGTCAGGTAAGTCAATCATCTTAACTTGAACTGTACTGGAAATAACCCTACTGAATTTCACTAATTTTTTTTTTAAATGAACATTTATTCTAAGCCGGTATTAGACAAAGTGATCATGATGGATGTTCCATATACTGAAGTTAAAAAATAATAATGCCCCTATGTTTGTATAGAATGTTCAAAGCATTATTAATAATATCACCATTTATTGAGCCCTAAGCACTTTTTAAAAGCTTACTTTACCTAATCATTATAGCCACGTTGATTATTTAATGTCCTTAGATAAATCTTAGAATTGATGGAGGGCAAACCCAAGTTCTGAACCAAGTCTGTCTCATTCCCAAACTCATACTCTTCATCCTGGCCAAATACAGCCCTTTCATTTGTAAGATTCTACTCTATCTGCTTCTTGGAACAAGTAATGGACCTATAAGGTACAGCTGATTAGTAAGATAACACAGGCACACCCATGAGGTTCCTGACTCCAGACCTGAACTCTTTTCTCCAAAACATGCCAGCAATCTGAAATAGGACTCAGATTAGGAATTTGCTCCTTGGGCTCACTCTCCAACCTGTCTCCAGTATAACTAAGGCCAGGGACATTTATGAGTACCATATTTTAACACATTGAACACCTTAAAGCTTTGAATCATGATATATAAATAGGATATCAGATAGAAACACCTGTAATAGACCATGTTGCTGGCCATGAGCAGTAGTACCAATTGCCTGGTAAACTGGCTTTCCAAAACAGCAGCCCTGATGTGTAAGATCTACCAACTGCCACTGTCTAAATACACCCACTATAGTCAACTTCAAACTACCAACATCACTGGACACGGAATGGGAAAGAGGTGTGCACACTAGGCTTCACAAGCCAATGGAAGCCAGATGGAGCGCAACACTATCAAAGCCACCAGAAATCATCAATTCTGAATCCTTTCTTTGGAAAAACACCTCATGTGTTAGCCATAGCCATCATCCTCACAAACGTTCTGAAAAGGATGCAAGTAAGAGAGGTACTAATTTCAGGGTTTCTACAACCTTAGACTTGAGATCTGTGCTCTCCTTGGTGGTTTTTGACAACAGGTGAAGAAAGAGCCACTGGAAAAGCAGCATCAACAATGATGGTAGGAGACACAGGATAGGCATGTTTTGTCATTTATGAGAGATTAGGCTAAAAAATGACACTGTATGCATACAAAGACAGCCTAAAAACGGGAAAAAAAATCCATCAATAAGGCACAAATGCATAATTCCAAGTAATCAGAAATGTTCTGAGTAAATAGAAATGTTCTCAGCAGAAATATTAATGTTCTCAATAGAAATGAATCAGCTGAGATTTCAGCCTGAGGTGCAGAGTAAGAATGAGAAAAACAGTTTCATCTGATTCACTTGTCAGGTTAGCAGGGTTTGCCACGGAATGCAGCCAGGAATCCTAGGGATTGGTTATCTTGCATATCAGCCATGTCATTTAAATATTTGGGAACCTAGTTTATTATGCAGTATGAGTAAGTTCTTGAGATCTGCTATACAATATATACCTATGGTTAACAATACTTTGCACCTTAAATTATGCTAAGGATAATAAAAATCAACCAAAGTGGTAAGGAAAGAAGTAAAATTTTCACTATTTACAGGTGACATGATCCTATATAGAAAACCCTCCATCAAAAAAACTAATAGAATTTAGAAATGAATTCAATACAGTCACAAGATACAAAATTGATGCACAGACATCTGCTGTATCTCTATACACTAATAATTTAGCAGCAGAAAGAAAAATTGAGAAAACAGTACCATTTACAATTGCACCAGAAATAAAAAATAAAAAAATACCTAAGAATAAACTGAACCAAAGAGGTAAAAGACCTGTACTCTGAAAATTATAAAATACTGACCAAAGAAATTAAAGATGACACAAATGAAAAGGCATTCCATGCCCATGGATTGGAAGAACAAATACTGTTAAAATGTCCATACTACTCAAAGCAATCTACAGATTTAATGAAATCCCTATCAAAATGCCAATAGCATTTTTCACAGAACTGGAAAAAAAATCCCAAAATTTTATGGGACCAAACAAGACCCCAAGCAGCTAAAGCAATCTTGAAGAAAAAAAAAAAAAAAAAAAAAAAAAAAAAAACCGAAGTATCCACAATTCCAGACTTCAAGTTATACTACAAAACTGTAGTAATCAAAACAGTATGGTACTGACACAAAAACAGACATATTAACGGAAAAGATAAATGGAACAGAAAACCCAGAAACAACCCCATGCTTTATGGTCAATTAATCTATGATAAAGGAGGCAAGAATATACAATGGGAAAAAGACAGTCTCTTCAACAAATGATGTTAGGGAAACTGGACAGCTACACGCAAAAAAAAAAAAAAAAAAAAAAAAAAAAAGAAAAAGAAAAAAAAAAGGAAGAAACTGGAACACTTTCTTACACCACACACAAAAATGAACTCAAAATCAATTATGTATCTAAATGTGGGACACCTGAAACCATAAAACTCCTAGAAGAGAGCACAGACAGTAATTTCTCAGACATTGGCTGTAACATCTTTATACATATGTCTTCTGAGGCAAGGGAAACAAAATGTATTGGAACTACATCAAAATAAAAATTTCTGCACAGAAAACAACAAACAAAACTAAATAAGAACCTGCTGATGGGAGAAGACATTTGCAAGTGACCTATCATACAAAGAATTAATACCCAAATTATATAAAGAACATACAACTCAACACCCAAAAAGTGTCTCCCTCTCTCTCTGCCCCTCCTCCCATTCACACTTGGTCTCTCTCACTCTCAAAAATAAAAAATAAAAATAAATTGGGTAGTGACATGAGCAATGAACAAACATTTCTCCATAGAAGACATTCAGATGGCCAAAAAACACATGAAAAGATGCTTTAACATCACTTATCATTAGGGAAATGCAAAGCAAACCCCCTAATGAGCTATCATCTCATACCTGTCAGAATGGGCTAAAATCAAAAATGCAAGAAACAAGTGTTGGTGAGGATATGGAGAAAAAGGAACCCTCATGCACTGTTGGTGGGAATGCCAACTGAGGCAGCCACTGTGGAAGACAGTACAGAGGTTCCTCAAAAAATTAAAAATAGAACTACCCTATGATCCTGCAATTGCACTACTAGGTATTTATCCAAAGAATGCATAGACGGTATTTCAACAGGACATGTGCACTCCTATGTTTATTGCAGCATTATTTACAATAGCCAAATTATGAAAGCAACCTACGTGTCCATAAATAGATAAATGGAAAAAGAAGATGTGGTATACAGATGCAATGGAAAATTACTCAACCATAAAAAAGAATGAAATCTTGCCACTTGCAACAACATGGATGGATCTAGAGAGTATAATGCTCAGTGAAATAAGCCAGAGACAAACACCATATATTTTACTCATACATAGAATTTTTTTAATGTTTATTTATTTTTGAGAGAGACAGAGACAAAATGCGAGTGGGTGAGGGGCAGAGAGAGAGGGAGACTCAGAAGCAGAAGCAGGCTCCAGGCTCTGAGCTGTCTGTACAGAGCCTGACGTGGGGCTCAAACTCACAAGCTGTGAGATCATGACCTGAGCTGAAGTCGGACGCTCAACCGACCGAGCCACCCAGGCGCCCCACTCATACATAGAATTTAAGAAACAAAAGCACAAAGAAAAAATAAATGAGACAAACCAAAAAATAGACTCTTAACCACAGAGAAGAAACAGATGGTTACCAGAGGGGAGGTAGGTGGGTGAATGGTTGAAACAGGTGAAGGGGATTAAGAGTACATTTAACCTGATGAGCACGGAGTTAATATATGAGAGTGTTGATTCAGGTTGAAGCACCTGAAACTAATGTAACACAATATATTAATTACACTGGAATTAAAATTTTTTAAAAATATGTGGAGAATAAAGCTCATGTGTTCTTACCACTACCACCACCATCACCAACAAAAATAAGGACATTTTTGGAAGTGATGGATAGGTTTGGTACCTTGGTTGTGATGATGGTATCATGGGTGTATGTATATTCCCAACTCATCAAGATGTATACATCAAATGTGTGTAATTTTTTGTACATCTGTTATCCTTTAATAAATATACACATACACACATGCTTTTTTTTTTAAAGCATTTCCTGTTATTTTTCAGTCTGGCTGGGTCTCCTTGCTGACACGAGAATGCCTGACAGAGGTCAAGTGACAAATTCAGCATCCTGAAAGATGCAGAACATTTCCACAAAGCAGTCACTAGGGACATTAATTGTTGCCATGCAATTCCTTTCCCTATCCTGTCCCTTGTCTGGTCCTGTGCTTTTCACCTCATGTGGCTCCTCCCTGCCATTTCTATGGCACAGGGAGCCCTTCGTGAACAAGTGTGGAGGCAGGCTCATCCTCCAAATTCTGCCACACTTGGTCATTTGGGTAGAAGGTCAAGGTCGAGGAGACTAAACTGCCTGTTCAGCACCCCGTTTACTAGTCTAGTGGGAACCCTGACTAACAAAGGGGGGTATGGTTTGAAAACAGTGGAGAAAAAGGAAAAGCAACAAGAACAGAGAATAAACAGCTTAGTTTGCTTCCCTCCCTTGGTGTTGGGCATGCGGCCTCTACCACCTTTCCAGAGGACCTGAGGTCCTATTCATTTGTCTACTCTCCTTCCCTAACAACCTGAGCCTTGGAAGACTCTCTCATTCCTGGAAGTCAGTATTTCCAAAGGAGGAGGTCCTCACACTATCACCTCCAGAGCAGATGGCCGCTAATTGCCACAAGTAAACAAACATAGGCTGTGACAGATACATCTTGTAGCACTGAATATCATTAATTTTCAAGAACACCAGGGGCACCCATTCCCAATTAGTGGAGAGAACAAGGCTCAAAGCAGAACTCAAAGGAGCCGTGCCAGGCTGGTGATGCAGGGGGGCCCAACTCCCATCCTGCCAGCCTCAGACCCGATAGGAAAAATTCAGGAAGCCACTTAACCTTGTTGCCTTTGTTTTCTCATCTGTGAAACAGTGGGTAATAAAATCCCTCTGCTTCCTCACAGGGTTTTATGTGAGTGAACTAATTAATGATTGTATAAAGCCTAATACAATGCAACATATAATTGAAAAGTTTAATCATCAAGGTAATAGTCCAATAATAGTAGGTTGCGAAGCAGTGATAAATAGCCCTTTAAAATGCAGATATTACCATTTTGATATTTTCTCTCTGATCTGCATATTCAAATTAGTAACATATATAATTTCAGTTTTATGCCCATTTTTACAAGATTGTTTAATTCTACAAAGCTTCTTCCTCTATTGTTTTAATTGTGATATTTCAACCAAGCAGAGAATTGCTGTAGATTCCAGTTAATAACTAAACATTCCAACCCCAAAAGGTTTTATGCCCAGCAGTCTTCACATCAAACTAGATGGTCAAGGATATTCCCACCCTTACTCACTTGGAGAACCCACTACTTTCATTACCATTTTCCATAGAAGATAGAAGGAAGTCTTCTTTCTCAATCATAATTTCTTAGCCCTTTGACCTGTGTGTTCTTCCAGAAAGCTCCTATTTTACCTTTCCCTACATGTAAGCCTTTGAATGAGCTGTTCCTTCCTCCTGGAATGCCCTCTACCCTCCTTCAGAGCAATGTTTCTTTCTCGAAAGTTCCTACTCCTTTTTCAAAAGGTACATTAAGCCTTATTCTGTGACATTTTTTTTTCCTGAAACCTCCAAGTAAAACTAAGATCCTTTTCTTTCAAGTATAATTAACATCCAGTCTTATATTAGTATCAGGCATACAATATAATGACTCAACAATTCTATACACTACTCAGTACTCATCATGATAAATGTACTTTTAATCCTCTTCACCTATTCCACCCATTCTCCCCACCCACCTCCCTCTGGCAGTTCTCTGGCAGAGAACCACCAGTTCTCTGTATATAAGAGTCTGTTTTGATTTTTTTCTTTGTTCATTTCTTTAATTTCTTAAATTCCACGAGTGAAATCATACGGTATTTGCCTTTTTCTGCCCTATTTGGCTTAGCATTATACTCTCTAACTCCATCCATATTGTTGCAAATGGCAAGATTTCATTCTTTCTTATGGCTGAGTAATAGTCCATTTTGTGTGTGTGTGTGTGTGTGTGTGTGTGTGTGTGTGTGTGTGTGTAGATATATATACACCTCACCATTTTCATCCATTCATTTATGGATGTACACTTTGGTTGCTTCCATCTCTCATTATAAATAATGCTGCAATAAACACAGAGGTGCATATAGCTTTTCAAATTAGTGTTTTTGTCTTCTTTGGGTAAATATCCAATAGTGGAATTACTGAATCTTATGGCAGTTCTGTCTAAAAAAGTTTCTTTTTAGGAACTTCCATACTGTTTCCCACAGTGGCTGCCTCAGTTGGCATGCCCACCAACAATGCATAAGGTTTTCTTTTCCTCTACATCCTCCCCAACACTTTAGAAACATGTTTTTGATTTTAGCCATTCTGACAGGTGTGAGATTATATCTCATTGTAGTTTTGATTTGCATTTCTCTTATGATGAGTGACGTTGAGCATCTTTTCATGTGTCTGTTAGCCATCTGGATGTCTTCTTTGGAAAAATGTCTATTCATGTCCTCTGCCCATTTTTTAATTGGAGTATTTGTTTTTTGAGGCTTTGAGTTGCTTAAGTTCTTTACATATTTAGGACATTAACCCCTTATTGGAAACATTTGCAAATATCTTCTTCCATTCAGTAGGTTGTCTTTTAATTTTGTTGGTTTCCTTCACGACATCTTTTTATTTTGGTGTAGTCCCCATAGTTTAATTTTGCTTTTGTTTCCCTTGCCAGAGAAGACATACCTATAAAAATGTTTCCATGGTTGATGTCAAAGAGTTTAAATGCCTATGTTTTCTTTCAGAAATTCTATGATTTCGGGTTTCAATTTATCTCCTTAATCTATTTTGAATTTATTTTTGTATGTGGTATAAGAAAATGATCCAGTTTCATTCTTTTTCCTGTAGTTGTCCAGTTTTCCCAACACCATCTGAAGAGGCTTTTTCCCATTGTATATACTTACCCCTTTGTCATAGATTGACCATAAAGCATGGTCAGAGCTTTCTATTCTGTTCCATTGATCTATACCTGTTTTTGTGCAAGTGCCATACTGTTCTGATTACTACAGCTTTGTAGTATATCTTGGAGTCTGAGACTGTGATACCTCCAGTTTTGTTCTTCTTCTTCAAGATTACTTTGGCTAGTGGGAGTCTTTTATGGTTCCATACAAATTTTAGGACTATTTGTTCCTGTTCTGTGAAAAATGCTGTTGGTATTTTGATAGGGATTGAATTAAATCTACAGACTTCTGGGTGCCTAGGTGGCCCAGTTGGCTAAGCATCTAACTTTGTCAGCTGTGCTGACAGCTCAGAGCCTGGAGACTGCTTAGGATTCTGTGTCTCCCTCTCTGCCCCTCCCCCATCGTGCTTCTCTCCCTCTCTCTCTCTCAAAAATCAACATTAAAAAATAGTATTATAGAAAATAAATCTACAGATTGCTTTGGGTAGTATGGACATTTTAACAATATTAGTTCTTCCAAAAGGATCCTCTTATCTTTTTAGTGCCTCTAACATTTACAGAGGCCTCCATTATGGGAATGATCACAATGTGTTGTTCTGATTACTAACTATTGCTAGACACTAAGCAATTTAAGAACAGGAAATATCTCTTCTAACCTGATGCATCTCCTTTTCCCGGTGCAGTAAATGGCACAATATAAGTATTCAACAAGTACTTTGGTACTGATTAATAAAGTATGAAATCTTATGAATTCATTGCTGAAGGAATTATAGCTTTGTGTCAGGTATTTTCTCATTTAATCCCTATTTCATCATGTGTGACTCTGCAAAAAAAGAAAATGTGATTTTAAGCAGTGTTCTCACACTTGATACTGTTGAACACTGCATCTTGCTCAAATCCATATGCCTTACAAGGAAAGTCTTCCATGATTGGACACCTACCTTTCTAACTTTAAAACCAATCACTTGTCTCCAAAAGGATACCTACTGGAATCAGACCAGACTTCCTACAGCCTCCTGAATCATCCCTGCTGCATGATGCCTATGCCTATGCATCCATCACACTCTGCCAAGGCCTTTCCACCCTGCTTGATAACTGAATTGAGGAAGGAGTAGGGGGTTATCATCTCCTTTGGGCTTTGCCCTTGACACTCTGTGCCCCACCTAAAAGATGGGTGCTTTATATTCTTTGTACTTACCCAGGGTCTTTACAAACTACTCCTCTTGATTTATCTCATCACCCTAAATGAATATTTCTATACCTTCTCTGCTTCAAGCTGCAAGCTCCTTGCAGATAAGGACAGTGTTTGATTCTGCCTTGAAAGAGAAGATCTTATCACAGGGCCTGACACATAGTTAATGCCCCATGAATAGTTGTGGAATGACTGAATGAATGGCTGATGGTTCTGCCTGTTACACAGGCTGTTTGGAAGGGGACAAAAACTATAGTGTCCTGATCTTCGACTCTCTAACTATGAAGGATCAAGTTTTATATGTAAGATATATTTGAACAAACACTCAACTTATTTCCACTAAATTCACTTGCCATCATTTTCCCAGGATACAATATGTCTGCACACCCTCCCCCTTCCTTTGACCATTATGTCCAGACACCCCACTATACAACTTCCTGGTCCCAGTTGTAGAATCATTTTCAGATTACTCTGAAAAGAGTTATTTCTAGCCTGCACAACTCTAGCCAATAAAAGGAGATTTCCCAACCCTACATGAAAATCGTCCACCTCACTTGAGGCTTGGAGAGCTTGAAGGACAGCGATTGTGAGCATTCAGGAGTGATCCAGCACATGCTGAAGTTGAAGAATCCTAGAGATTGAGAAGAGACTTACAGTTTGGATAACAAGTTTTAAAAAAATGTCTGCATTTCAGCAAACTTCTCTAATATATGCATTTTGGAAAAAAAATTATTTCTGCACCAAAACTGACAGACTAATGAATTTCTCCATTTCTTTCACTGAAGCATTTCATTGTGCAGCTCAGAAGTGGCTGCTAATTAAAACTAAATATAAGCATTGGTGATATAATCTTGTTCTAGAATTATTATATAGAAGATGGGAAACCAAAAAGCATTTTTTTTTGTATAGAGTGTAAAAAAAAACCCAATATCTTCATTGTCAAGGAAAGACCCTTGTTCAAGGCTGAATAGGATTTGAAATATACATATGTCTTTCACCGTCATCATCAACTATCATTTCCTGAGCACCATTTATCCATAGTTTACTGGATGGGAGGGCATTCCCCTTTGCAATACCATTAGAATAAGGGATCATGAAGGGATTCTCCATGACTAAGTCTCCAAGATGTTATCAAAATGATCCAGAGCTCCAAACCCAAGCTCCAAACAGAATATTAAAGTTCCTTTGATGTCATGTAAAAGAGAAAAATCCTCGCTTCATCCTGACAGAAAATTTATCAGTTATTTATAAACACCTCCGAAGACCATGTACTAAGGCTAGGCCATAAACTTCTTTTTCATTGTATCTCTTTTCATGTCTATGCTTAAAAAACCAAAGAGCCCTCATTTTCTAAAGCACACCAATTCTTCCCCTGATAGTAATGATAAGAGTGCACCTCAGCTGAGTCCACTGAGTCATGTCTTGATGCGGCCCATAATGGCTACTATATGACATTTTGGTGGCTGGTCCTTTTAGGAGATAAAGCCCACAATTATGTCACTATAGCTTTACCTCATGGGATTTTTATCTATCTTGCTTCTAGATCAAGAGAATTTTCTCAAGCTAGACTGCAAGATGTCAAGAAGAGAAGAGAAACACTGCTACAGTTATTTGCCCTGGTTCTCAGAGTTCCTTTTCAGAAGAAAGTGACTTCTGAGCAAGATTTACAAATAAAACTGTGAAGTTAAGCACAGCCCTTTTTGAAAGCCCTGGTTTACTTTTCACACATGCTCTTCCTGTTGGGCTACTTCTTCTTGCTTTACTCTTCCTTCCTCCTCTACAATTACTCCCGGTGAAGACTCTCAGACCACTCATTTATGGCTTTGTGTGACTTGAAGTCACACTTTAATAGGACTGTTTTTAAGTACTTTTAACATCACCATGACATGCTTAGACCACTGCTAAATATATTCTGTTAACAGTGAGGGAACAGAAATAGTCTTTTTGGAGCAGGAAACTCTACCCTTGTGCAATCAGAATTAGGTTTCTAGCATTTCCATCTAAGCATATATAACTTAAAGTAGATGTTTTTATCATTACTAATCACCTCAAATCATTTGCTCATGCTGTTTCCCCTCTCCCATCCTCGTGGAAAGAATTCATTCCACCTGCTGCCAAGATAGGATAACTTATGCCCTTCACTCCCCTGGGGAGACATGGAAGCCCTTTAACCCTAATCCCTACATACACAGGTCTGTTGGGGGCTGTTTACTAGACTAAAATACAAGTTTTCTGAAATGCTTCTGATGCCTCTGTTCAAGATATTATTTTAACTTTGCACAAGAGATATAAATAAATCTCAGACTTTTATCTTGATTCAGTCAATACTTGGTTAGTCACAAATGAATACTTTACCCTAAATTTGTTTTCACTTCAGACTTCTCACTGTACAAAATCTGATTCTGTAGAATAGCATGCAACCTTAGCAAGCATCTCAATGTTCATTTTTTTAAATTAGTGGTTTTTATCATAAAACTTTAAACAAAAACTGAAGTGTACAAAGTTATGAGATATATTTAATTATGTGGTTCTTGAAACAAGCTACGAATATTGGCCCCTATGGTAACATTTATAAATATTTTAGATATTGGAAGTTTCAGTAAAATAAAGCATGTGGCTACCCTTGCTGAGCACTTATATGAAAAGAATATTGATTTGGATTATGAATTCAGTAACTTAAAATCATAGTGTTAGCACTGGAAGAAAAGGGGCCTTGGAGATATTGCTGATATATTAGAACCTGTACCAAATGCTTTCAATGAAATTGAAGGAATTCTCAATCAGTCCTATGGGTGCTCAGGATAAGGGAATAAAGATTCTCATATCTGTTCTTTGACACAGCATTTAATTTCCTGGGGGTAACATTTTTCTGCTCATCATTGGCACCAAAACTTCAGTCTGTAATCCCTTAAGCATAAACTCATTATCATGCCTTATACATGATACTAATGTTAGCAATAGACTGAAGAAATTATGTTTACACCATAGCACCCCTTCTCTGTCCTTTCTCTATCAATAAACATTTATTGAGCATCTACTAGGTGCTGGTCATTATTCTGGGTGCCACGGATGACAGGCACAGATCATTGCAACCACAGTCTCTCCTTGCAGAGCACCCAGTTTAGCAAGTGAGTCAGATTTTAGCAACCAAATCAATGGGTGAATGAATGATGAGTAAGATACCTGGGAGAGTAAAAAAGTTTACAATGAGAACAGGGTAATATATTGTGATAGAACATTACTGAATTATGTATAGAAACAGAGCTTTTTGAGAGCTTGATAAACAAGGAAGAGCCAACTCTGCAACATTATGGGAGGACAGCACGTCAGACAGAGGGATCAATAGGGCAATGACCCTGGGAAGAATGTGAGTAGGGATGAGAGGCCAGATACTTGTGAGGCAGCCAATTCTCTTCTCCCAGTGGGGTCCTCTCACCTATTGCCACTGCACAGCATCTATTCAGACCCATTCCCTTGGGATTTGCTGCCCTCCCATCAGATGCAGTTTCCTTGCTTTCATGCTTTCCTCTTTCTTTACTGCCACTCAAAATGTCTTCATGTACAAGAGTTCTAACTATGTCCCCCTGTCCTGAGCAGAGATTCCCTCTGGAGTAGTGCAAACTCCTTAACCTCAGCTTCCACAACCCCCATATCATGAGGTTCTGGGCCCTCATGTTTCCATTCACTAGTGCATTACTATAGACATGCCATGCATTGTGTTACCCCCATGTGTTTGTTCAGACCACTCTCAGTCCCCTTACACATTGCTTTACAAAGTTTGTCCATATATTTAAATCCTACATACACTTTAAGACCTATACTTAAGACACTGAGATCTAAGACCAAACAAGTCTTTTCCCTCAAAGTTTTCCTTATTTATCATAGTTTGAGGTACCTCATATTCTTTCGAAGTCAATTCCTGTCTGTATAATTCATTTGTCCACTAATCAAGTTCCACTTTGTAACGCCTTCTCTTTACCGAGAAATACTACATATTTTATCCTTACTCATTTACATGATCACTTTGGTCTCCCCGATTATAAATTGAGAACAAAACCATGTTTCATGTTTCTTCTCTTCACCTAGACATCTCAGCACAGTGCCTGGCACGGAGTAGGTGTTGAATATCTGCTTCTAATTTGAATCGATGTGAACACAGCTCTGCCTAAACATGCATAAGAATGTTTTTTAGTGGTCATTCACTTAATCTGGGAGTTCCCTTCTTCAAGACTCACATAAAACAAATGAATTATGGTACATCCTTAGCAAAAGGAAAATGTCAAGCCCCAAGCCCCTTCCCAGCAATATACATGAAATGTACATTAGTTTTCAGGTTTATTGACTCAGAAAAAGGAAACCTCAAGAGGTAACACTACACAGGCAAATTAATGATTCTGTGAATGATAAATGGAATTTCATAGAATTAGACAAGAGACCCCAAGGACAGCTGTCTAGCCAGCATGGAATAAGCACAGCAAAGAAACAAATGCACTTAAATAAATGTCACACCTCATATAAAACCTGAAGAAACCCAGAACGATGAACACTAAGAACTACTTTCTCACGCCAATCTTGATAATAGTATAATTTTCCCAGAAGGAAAAAGAAAAGTATTTTATGAAATAGAGGTATAATACTTGGAATTATACATTTTTACATTGGAGATAATTGACAGTAACCATTCATTTTGAAGATGAGGAAAGTGAGCTTAGACAGGAGAATACCTCTTGCTGGAGAGAGGTATTCTAGAGTGGAGATATTGCTTCCCCTATCTCCACTACCCACTGGAGAGAAGAGCTGTTTCTAGTACATGGTGACAGTTCCAGGGACTGGTTTGTGTGGTCAGCCTCTCTGCCATGACCACAATTCTCTCCGGAGCACCCTCACTCTAGGTCACCAACTCCTGAGGGACTCGGATCCTCTCACTCATATCACGTCCTTGGGTGCTGGCAGAACTCATCACTGGGAAGTCATACGGCCATCTAACTACCACTCCACACTCAAGGTATCCCTAACTAATGTCCTGCCTCTTCTCTCAACTCCACACTGCTTGGGCCTTCCTCTTTCCAGGACTCAAATCCCAACTGCTTCTCAAACACAAGCATTTCACTTGAGACCGCAGAATCCTCTGTCACCATAAACCCCACCATCTTCAACTCCTTCAAGAATTGTCCCGCCCCTCTCAGGCTTTGGCAGGTACCACGCAGTGCCTGGAGGACATTACGCATAATAAATGCATCTCAAATAGAAACTTCTCATTCCCCATGATCCCTGTCACTAGGTCTCTAGTGTTCCTTTCAGAATATCCCTGCTTAAGCCTTTAAAAAGACAAGAAACAAAAACAAGCAAAAAAGAAGATCTCATGTGGCTCTTTACACCTACTCATATTTTTCAATACCTCCTTATCATTGGAATCTCTCATGCTCCTCGTCATTCACCCATATTCACTGAATCCTTCGAGTCAAAGTTCACCATCCTTTGGCCCATCCCATATTCTGCCTTCACTGTGGGCGCCCTCAGTACCCCTGGTTTTCAGCCATCTCACAAGCAGTACCACCCCCCTACATTTTTATTATCCAAGGCATCTCAGCTCTATTTCTGCAATCAAATTTTCTGCCCTCACCCTGGACTTTGTCACTGCCCAGTATTGTTCCACCTCTAAAACATTTGATCTAAAACTTAATTCTCGGGGTTCCGGAAGATGGCGGCGTAGGAGGACGCGGGGCTCACAGCGCGTCCTGCCGATCACTTAGATTCCACCTACACCTGCCTAAAGAACCCAGAAAACCGCCAGAGGATTAGCAGAAGGGAGTCTCCGGAGTCAAGCGCAGACTAGAGGCCCACGGAAGAGGGTAGGAAGGGCGGCGAGGCGGTGCGCGCTCCACGGACTGGCGGGAGGGAGCCGGGGCGGAGGGGCGGCTCGCCGGCCAAGCGGAGCCCCCGAGTCTGGCTGGCAAAAGCGGAGGGGCCGGACAGACTGTGTTCCGACAGCAAGCGCGACTTAGCGTCTGGGAGGTCATAAGTGAACAGCTCTGCTCGGAAAGCGGGAAGGCTGGAGGACAAAGGGAGGGAGAGCTGCTGAGCCCCCGGACGGCAGAGCTCAGCTTGGCGGGGAACAAAGGCGCCAGCGCCATCTCCCCCGCCCATCCCCCAGCCAAAATCCCAAAGGGAACCAGTTCCTGCCAGGGAACTTGCTCGCTCCGCGCAAACACCCAACTCTGTGCTTCTGCGGAGCCAAACCTCCGGCAGCGGATCTGACTCCCTCCCGCTGCCACAGGGCTCCTCCTGAAGTGGATCACCTAAGGAGAAGCGAGCTAAGCCTGCCCCTCCAGCCCCCGTGCACCTTGCCTACCCACCCCAGCTAATACGCCAGATCCCCAGCAACACAAGCCTGGCAGTGTGCAAGTAGCCCAGACGGGACACGCCACCCCACAGTGAATCCCGCCCCTAGGAGAGGGGAAGAGAAGGCACACACCAGTCTGACTGTGGCCCCAGCAGTGGGCTGGGGGCAGACATCGGGTCGGACTCTGGCCCCGCCCACTAACTCCAGTTATACACCACAGCACAGGGGAAGTGCACTGCAGGTCCTCACCACGCCAGGGACTCTCCAAAATGACCAAACGGAAGAATTCCCCTCAGAAGAATCTCCAGGAAATAACAACAGCTAATGAACTGATCAAAAAGGATTTAAATAATATAACAGAAAGTGAATTTAGAATAATAGTCATAAAATTAATCGCTGGGCTTGAAAACAGTATACAGGACAGCAGAGAATCTCTTGCCACAAAGATCGAGGGACTAAGGAACAGTCACGAGGAGTTGAAAAACGCTTTAAACGAAATGCAAAACAAAATGGAAACCACGATGGCTCGGCTCGAAGAGGCAGAGGAGAGAATAGGTGAACTAGAAGATAAAGTTATGGAGAAAGAGGAAGCTGAAAGAAAGAGAGATAAAAAAATCCAGGAGTATGAGGGGAAAATTAGAGAACTAAGTGATACACTAAAAAAAAATAATATACGCATAATTGGTATCCCAGAGGAGGAAGAGAGAGGGAAAGGTGCTGAAGGGGTACTTGAACAAATTATAGCTGAGAACTTCCCTGAACTGGGGAAGGAAAAAGGCATTGAAATCCAAGAGGCACAGAGAACTCCCTTCAGACGTAACTTGAATCGATCTTCTGCACGACATATCATAGTGAAACTGGCAAAATACCAGGATAAAGAGAAAATTCTGAAAGCAGCAAGGGATAAACGTGCCCTCACATATAAAGGGAGACCTATAAGACTCGTGACTGATCTCTCCTTTGAAACTTGGCAGGCCAGAAAGGCTTGGCACGATATCTACAGTGTGCTAAACAGAAAAAATATGCAGCCGAGAATCCTTTATCCAGCAAGTCTGTCATTTAGAATAGAAGGAGAGATAAAGGTCTTCCCAAACAAACAAAAACTGAAGGAATTTGTCACCACGAAACCAGCCCTACAAGAGATCCTAAGGGGGATCCTGTGAGACAAAGTACCAGAGACATCACTACAAGCATAAAACATACAGACATCACAATGACTCTAAACCCATATCTTTCTATAATAACACTGAATGTAAATGGATTAAATGTGCCAACTAAAAGACATAGGGTATCAGAATGGATAAAAAAACAAGACCCATCTATTTGCTGTCTACAAGAGACTCATTTTAGATCTGAGGACACCTTTAGATTGAGAGTGAGGGGATGGAGAACTATTTATCATGCTCCTGGAAGCCAAAAGAAAGCTGGAGTAGCCATACTTATATCAGACAAACTAGACTTTAAATTAAAGGCTGTAACAAGAGATGAAGAAGGGCATTATATAATAATCACAGGGTCTATCCACCAGGAAGAGCTAACTATTATAAATGTCTATGCGCCAAATACCCGAGCCCCCAGATATATAAAACAATTACTCATAAACATAAGCAACCTTATTGATAAGAATGTGGTCATTGCAGGGGACTTTAACACCCCACTTACAGAAATGGATAGATCATCTAGACACACAGTCAATAAAGAAACAAGGGCCCTGAATGATACATTGGATCAGATGGACTTGACAGCTATATTTAGAACTCTGCATCCCAAAGCAACAGAATATACTTTCTTCTCGAGTGTACATGGAACATTCTCCAAGATAGATCATATACTGGGTCACAAACAGCCCTTCATAAGTTAAAAAGAATTGAAATTATACCATGCATACTTTCAGACCACAATGCTATGAAGCTTGAAATCAACCACAGGAAAAAGTCTGGAAAACCTCCAAAAGCATGGAGGTTAAAGAACACCCTACTAACGAATGAGTGGGTCAACCAGGCAATTAGAGAAGAAATTAAAATATATATGGAAACAAACGAAAATGAAAATACAACAATCCAAACGCTTTGGGATGCAGCGAAGGCAGTCCTGAGAGGAAAATACATTGCAATCCAGGCCTATCTCAAGAAACAAGAAAAATCCCAAATACAAAATCTAACAGCACACCTAAAGGAAATAGAAGCAGAACAGCAAAGGCAGCCTAAACCCAGCAGAAGAAGAGAAATAATAAAGATCAGAGCAGAAATAAACAATATAGAATCTAAAAAAACTGTAGAGCAGATCAACGAAACCAAGAGTTGGTTTTTTGAAAAAATAAACAAAATTGACAAACCTCTAGCCAGGCTTCTCAAAAAGAAAAGGGAGATGACCCAAATAGATAAAATCATGAATGAAAATGGAATGATTACAACCAATCCCTCAGAGATACAAACAATTATCAGGGAATACTATGAAAAATTATATGGCAGCAAATTGGACAACCTGGAAGAAATGGACAAATTCCTAAACACCCACACTCTTCCAAAACTCAATCAGGAGGAAATAGAAAGCTTGAACAGACCCATAACCAGCGAAGAAATTGAATCGGTTATCAAAAATCTCCCAACAAATAAGAGTCCAGGACCAGATGGCTTCCCAGGGGAGTTCTACCAGACATTTAAAGCAGAGATAATACCTATCCTTCTCAAGCTATTCCAAGAAATAGAAAGGAAAGGAAAACTTCCAGACTCTTTCTATGAAGCCAGTATTACTTTGATTCCTAAACCAGACAGAGACCCAGTAAAAAAAGAGAACTACAGGCCAATATCCCTGATGAATATGGATGCAAAAATTCTTAATAAGATACTAGCAAATCGAATTCAACAGCATATAAAAAGAATTATTCACCATGATCAAGTGGGATTCATTCCTGGGATGCAGGGCTGGTTCAACATTCGCAAATCGATCAACGTGATACATCACATTAACAAAAAAAAAGAGAAGAACCATATGATCCTGTCAATCGATGCAGAAAAGGCCTTTGACAAAATCCAGCACCCTTTCTTAATAAAAACCCTTGAGAAAGTCGGGATAGAAGGAACATACTTAAAGATCATAAAGGCCATTTATGAAAAGCCCACAGCTAA
Organism: Panthera onca; assembly: GCF_046562875.1. Classification (NCBI taxonomy): domain Eukaryota; kingdom Metazoa; phylum Chordata; class Mammalia; order Carnivora; family Felidae; genus Panthera; species Panthera onca. Next base: position 62,297,228 of record NC_138350.1, on the reverse strand, counting down.
CATCATCCTCAACGGGGAAAAACTGAGAGCTTTTTCCCTGAGATCAGGAACACGACAGGGATGCCCACTGTCACCGCTGTTGTTTAATATAGTGTTGGAAGTTCTAGCATCAGCAATCAGACAACAAAAGGAAATCAAAGGCATCAAAATTGGCAAAGATGAAGTCAAGCTTTCGCTTTTTGCAGATGACATGATATTATACATGGAAAATCCGAAAGACTCCACCAAAAGTCTGCTAGAACTGATACATGAATTCAGCAAAGTTGCAGGATACAAAATCAATGTGCAGAAATCAGTTGCATTCTTATACACTAACAATGAAGCAACAGAAAGACAAATGAAGAAACTGATCCCATTCACAATTGCACCAAGAAGCATAAAATACCTAGGAATAAATCTAACCAAAGATGTAAAAGATCTGTATGCTGAAAACTATAGAAAGCTTATGCAGGTAATTGAAGAAGATATAAAGAAATGGAAAGACATTCCCTGCTCATGGATTGGAAGAATAAATATTGTCAAAATGTCAATACTACCCAAAGCTATCTACACATTCAATGCAATCCCAATCAAAATTGCACCAGCATTCTTCTCGAAACTAGAACAAGCAATCCTAAAATTCATATGGAACCACAAAAGGCCCCGAATAGCCAAAGTAATTTTGAAGAAGACGACCAAAGCAGGAGGCATCACAATCCCAGACTTTAGCCTCTACTACAAAGCTGTCATCATCAAGACAGCATGGTATTGGCATAAAAACAGACACATAGACCAATGGAATAGAATAGAAACCCCAGAACTAGACCCACAAACGTATGGCCAACTCATCTTTGACAAAGCAGGAAAGAACATCCAATGGAAAAAAGACAGTCTCTTTAACAAATGGTGCTGGGAGAACTGGACAGCAACATGCAGAAGGTTGAAACTAGACCACTGTCTCACACCATTCACAAAAATAAACTCAAAATGGATAAAGGACCTGAATGTGAGACAGGAAACCATCAAAACCTTAGAGGAGAAAGCAGGAAAAGACCTCTCTGACCTCAGCCGTAGCAATCTCTTACTCGGCACATCCCCAAAGGCAAGGGAATTAAAAGCAAAAGTGAATTACTGGGACCTTATGAAGATAAAAAGCTTCTGCACAGCAAAGGAAACAACCAACAAAACTAAAAGGCAACCAACGGAATGGGAAAAGATATTTGCAAATGACACATCGGACAAAGGGCTAGTATCCAAAATCTATAAAGAGCTCATCAAACTCCACACCCGAAAAACAAATAACCCAGTGAAGAAATGGGCAGAAAACATGAATAGACACTTCTCTAAAGAAGACATCCGGATGGCCAACAGGCACATGAAAAGATGTTCAACGTCGCTCCTTATCAGGGAAATACAAATCAAAACCACACTCAGATACCACCTCACGCCAGTCAGAGTGGCCAAAATGAAGAAATCAGGAGACTATAGATGCTGGAGAGGATGTGGAGAAACAGGAACCCTCTTGCACTGTTGGTAGGAATGCAAATTGGTGCAGCCGCTCTGGAAAGCAGCGTGGAGGTTCCTCAGAAAATTAAAAATAGACCTACCCTATGACCCAGCAATAGCACTGCTAGGAATTTATCCAAGGGATACAGGAGTACTGATGCATAGGGGCACCTGTACCCCAATATTTATAGCAGCACTCTCAACAGTAGCCAAATTATGGAAAGAGCCTAAATGTCCATCAACTGATGAATGGATAAAGAAATTGTGGTTTATATACACAATGGAATACTACGTGGCAATGAGAAAAAATGAAATATGGCCTTTTGTAGCAACATGGATGGAACTGGAGAGTGTGATGCTAAGTGAAATAAGCCATACAGAGAAAGACAGATACCATATGGTTTCACTCTTATGTGGATCCTGAGAAACATAACAGAAACCCATGGGGGAGGGGAAGGAAAAAAAAAAAAAAAAAAAAAAAAGAGGTTAGAGTGGGAGAGAGCCAAAGCATAAGAGACTGTTAAAAACTGAGAACAAACTGAGGGTTGATGGGGGGTGGGAGGGAGGGCAGGGTGGGTGATGGGTATTGAGGAGGGCACCTTTTGGGATGAGCACTGGGTGTTGTATGGAAACCAATTTGACAGTAAATTTCATATATTAAAAAATAAAAAATAAAAAAAATTTAAAAAAATAAATAAATAAATAAATAAAACTTAATTCTCAAATAACTCAATGGCCCAGTCACAGGAAAATGGTTAAATAAACTAATGTAAATGTGTAATACAAATAAGCTATATATAAATGGAAATCCACTAAAATATATTAATTGAAAAGTATTACAATATATTTTTGTAAAAATAAATTATGTGCAGCAATGTGTATATATGGAAGTGCCCAGAAAATTTTCCAAAAAAAAAAAAAATAAATAAATAAAGTAAACACCAAATTGCTGAGTGTGGCCACTTTGGGAAAGAAACTGCTAACAGGGAAGACAGATGGTACTTCAGTATTTTACCCTCTGTAATTCACTATGCCCTGAATTACTTTCAGTAAGAATACATTTATACATGCTTTGTATAATTTTTAAATGTATACATATGAAAAATAATTCCACCCTGGGCACAAACTTTATTCCTTTTAGCGCTCACAGTTCTCTTAGCTATATTTTGACCACAGTGAGATCTACTGTTATGTTTCTTATTTTTGTTTCCTTCCTCCTATTTTTTAAGTTTTGGTTTTGTTTGTTTGTTTGTTTGTTTGTTTGTTTGTTTGAAAGAGTATGCTTGAACAGAAGAGGGGCAGAGAGAGAGAGAGACAGAGAGGATCCCAAACAGTCTATCAGTGGGGAGCCCAAAGCAGGGCTAGAACCCATGAACCCTGAGATCGTGACCTGAGCTGAAATCAAGAGTCAGATGTTTAACTGACAGAGCCACCCAGGGGCCCCCCTCCTATCTTTCTTTGTGCATCTACACTCCTTTTCTGATCGCTTCAAATATCTTACCATAATTTTGTACAACTTTTACATTTTCCTTTTATCACCTCTACCTACTATTATCCCAAATTAGGATGGATTCAACTGTTCGCGTTGTCCTCCTATCCAGACTACTGCCAGCACCTCTTCCTGCTTCAATGACTCCTCTCCATTACAGGTTATTTTCCTCTAACTGTACCTACAATACTGGGGTTTCTCAGAGTTTTGCCTGAACATCTCTTCTTTCCTCATTTGACAAGCCCTTCATGCAGATCTCATCTACTTCTGTAACTTTAAGAAAAGCATCTGGGGCCCCTGGGTGGCTCAGTCAGTTAAGCATCCAACCTGTGAAATTGGCTCAGGTCATGATCTCATGGTTCATGAGATACAGCCCTGTGTTGGGCTCTATGCTAACAGTACTGAGCCTACTTGGGATTCTCTCTCTCCCTCTCTGCCCCTCCCCTGCTTGCACACATGTGCTTTCTCTCTCTCAAAATAAACAAACATGAAATAATTTCCAAGTCTTTACATCATCTTATGCCCCTCTCCTAAATCCAGACTCATGGTCTTGACCAACACTGGAACTTCTGTCTGCACTGCCCTCCCACCACTCTGCCTTGGGCAAATTCTCACTCTCCTTTTTAGTCTTGAGGTTGAGGTTATTTCCTGCTCTGATTCCCTAAGAACCTTAGCTACTCTTTCAATATTATCCATGTCACTCTATATTATAATTGACTTTTTATTTCTCTGCCTCCTTCACTGGACTATAAGTAAGTGCCCTGAGAGCTAGGGCAAGGCAATCATAATATACAAGGCCTGTCACATGGCAAGAATAGGACACCAGCCAAACGTAAATGACTTCAGAGTCTATCCCTCCAAATGAAGTCTCTACCTTAATCTTCATACACATAACTCACATCATCTATTCGACTTAACATATCTCAGTATTTCAAGTGTTGTGAGTTCAACACATTTAAAATCCATGCCCAGTTCCCCTCAGAAGAACCTTCTCTGCCTCCTGGGTGAGTTTCCTTTACTGGTGACTTGCAGCAAGTCCACCCAACATCAGCCTTCACATTGGTCTCTCAACCTTCAGCTTGTTCTCCTCTGACCCTTTCTTCATCCAGTCACCTGAGTGACTTTACAGAGGCTCAATAAGAATATGCTACCCTCCTACTTAAAACCACATCCTCACTATTTTGGTAGGAATGTAAACTGGCACAACCACCGAGGAAAATAGCATAGAAGTTCCTCAAAGACTCAAAAGTAGAATTACCATATGATCCAGTAGTTTCACTACTGAGTATTTGCCTCAAACATACAAAAACACTAATTCAGGGGTAACTGGCTATCTCAGACAAAGAAGCATGAAACCCTTCAGGAGATTGAGACTTCAAGCCCCATGGTGGTTGCAGAGATTACTTAAACAAATGAACAAAAAACTTAAAAAAAACCCATTATTTCAAAGGTATACATGTACCCCTAAGTTTATAGCAGCAGTATTTACAAATGCCAAATTGTGGAAGTAGCCCATGTCCATCAACTGATGAATGGGTAAAGAAGATGTGGTATGTCACAAAAATAAACTCAAAATGAATGAAAGACCTAAATGTGAGACAAAACCTTAGAGGAGAAAGCAAGCAACAACCTCGTTGACCCCAGCTGCAGCAATTTCTTGCTCGACACATCTCCAAAGGCAAGAGAATTAAAAGCAAAAATGAACTACTGGGACCTCAATCAGATGCCATATCGGATAAAGGGTTAGTATCCAAAAATCTATAAAGAACTCACCAAACTCCACACCTGAAACACAAATAATCCAGTGAAGAAATGGGCAAAGACATGAATAGACACTTTTCCAAAGAAGACATCCAGATGGCCCACAGACACATGAAAAGATGCTCAATGTCACTCATTATCAGGGAAATACAAATCAAAACCACACTGAGATACCACCTCATACCAGTCAGAGTGGCTAAAATTAACAGTCAGAAAATGACAGATGCTGGTGAGGATGTGGAGAAACGGGAACCCTCTTACATCGTTGGTGGGAATGCAAACTGTTGCAGCTGCTCTGGAAAATAGTGTGGAGTTTCCTCAAAAAATTAAAAATAGAACTACCCTATGACCCAACAATAGCACTGCTAAGAATTCACCCAAGGCATACAGGAGTGCTGATTCATAGGGGCACATGTACTCCAATGTTATAACAGTGCTTTAAACAATAGCCAAATTATGCAAAGAGCCTAAATGTCCATCAAATGATGAATGGATAAAGAAGATGTGGTTTATATATACAATGGAATACTACTTGGCAATGAGAAAGAATGAAGTCCTGCCATTTGCAGCAACGTGGATGGAACTGGAAGGTATTATGCTAAGTGAAAGTCAGTCAGTCAGAGAAGGACAGGTATCATGTTTTCACTAGTATGTGGAACTTGAGAAACAACAGAAGACCATGGGGGAAGGGAAGGGGGAAAAATAGTTACAACAGAGAGAGAAGGAGGCAAAGCATAAGAGACTCTTAAATACAGAGAACAAACTGAAGGTAGATGGTGGGGTGGGGGAGAGGGGAAAATGGGTGATGGGCATTGAGGAGGGCACTTGTTGGGATGAGCACTGGGTGTTATATGTAGGCGATGAACCATGGGAATCTACCTCCAAAACCAAGAGAACACTGTACACACTATATGTTACCGAATTTGACAATAAATTACATTAAAATAAAATGGTCAAAAAAATTTAAAAAAAGATGTGCTATGTGTATGCACACGCACATAGACACACACAATAGAGTATTATTCAGCCATAATAAGAATAAAATCTTGCCATTTGCAAGGACATAGATGGAGCTAGAGAGTATAATACTAAGCAAAATAGACAAAGACAAATACCATATGATTTCACTCATATGTGGAATTCAAGAAATAAAACAAAGAAGCCAAGGGGAAAAAAAGAGAGACAAATTAAGAAACAGATTCTCAACTATAGAGAACAAACTGATGAACACCAGAAGGAAGGGTAGCAGGGGGGTGGGGGGATAGGTGAAATAGATCATAGGGATTAAGGAGCATACTTGCCATTATGAGCACTGGGTAATGTATAGAATTGTTGAATCACTACATTGTATACCTGAAATTAATATTACATTGTGTGTTACTAGAATCAAAGTAAAAACTTTATTTTAAAAAGGGACAATAGTGTTTGGAGTATCTTAATGCTGGCATCTTTGTTACAGAAAAGCAACATCAGGGATTAGCTATTAAAATTCACCATCCCTTGGATGTAGCCTCATAACTGATCATGGTTAATTTATTTTTATTTACCCTCAGGGCCTGAATCAAAGTCGTTGCTTAACCAACTGAGCCACCCAGGCACCCTGGGCCTACTACAGGTCTTAATCAGAACCAGTGCTCAAATATTCTTTGTTATATGGTTTTTATTTCTGTATTTAATTGTCCCACAAGTGCTGTATTTGTAGTTATTTTGTTGGAGAGATGAATTCAGTATTAAATTACACAAGAAAAGCAAAAAAATAAAAAATAACCCCACGCCCCCAAAAAACAATGTGCTCACTAAATATTTGTTGCATTGAAGAATAAACATTAAATGAGTGATTGAAAACATAGTTCTGATAAAGTGGAGAGAATTTTTGGCCTAAAATCAGGAATATGACAGGACTACCACTGTTGTTTGCAGTTGTGTGATACAGGGTTGCCAGATGAAACACTGCATGAGACATATTTATCCTAAAAAGTATTTTGTTGTTATCTGGGATCATATTCAATTGGGCATCCTGTTTTTATAGTTGCCAAACCTGACAACCCTAGACCCTGGGTACAAAATAGGGTTGAGCCTCAGCTTCACTATCAATGAAACTGCTAATTATATGTACCTCATCTGGAGGGACTAAATCAGATAATCTGTGGATTTCTTTATAAACAGTAAAGCATTTAAGAATCCTAATAACTACTATCCACTACACAAACCTTCAGGTCTCTGCATACTCAGTGTAGTGGTCTTTCCAATTCATTTGCCATCCATTCCTCCAACACTAACCAACTCAACAAAATATTTGAGGAAAGTATTTTAAAATTATAACATTTTGCCATTGATTCAGATCTGTTACTTTTACAACAATATCTTAGGTGGAGACAAGAAGATGGCAGGTAGAGTAGGAGGACCCTAGGCTCGCTTCATCCCATGAATATAACTAGTTAAGTCTCAAATCATTCTCAACACCTGAGAAATTAACCTGAAGACCAGCAGAAGAAACTCCACATCTTAATATATACAGGAGGCCACATCAAAGAAGGTAGGAAGTGCAGAGACACAGTTTGGGAGAGAAATAGATCCTGGCCACGACAGTGGGGGAGGGAGCCATGGTCATGGAGAAGGGTGAAAGGCTAGCACATAGGAGAATGCACAGGGAAAATGAATCCCCATACCAATTGGCTGGGAAAGTGAGAAGGGATGAATTTCATGAGTTATTTCAACCAGTGGGACTTAAAACCTAGAATTTTAAAGGTCAGCATGCTTGGCTCTGTGAAGTTTCAAGGGCATTGGGGCTGCTCTTGGAAAGAAGGCAGGCAAACAGCCAGGGAACATACAGAGTGAAACAATGATCTGAACAGTGCCTGGGACACACAGAGAGACCCCTCTTGGAACAAAGAAACTGGTGGGTACCATTTCCCTCCCGTGCCCCTCAGCCTAAGCACAGGGCCACAGGCAGAACCAGTGCAGCACCAACACTGGCTAACTAGCTTACATCAAGCCCTGCCCCACACATGCACTCCACAGGAAATGCCCTCTCATTCACATTTGCCTCAGACCCAGGACAGCAAGCTCCCTTCCCTAGAAGGCCAGCCCAACTCCTGCTCACACTGTGGCTCCCAACACAGCATGGCGTGGGGGTAGGGGTAGTGGTTTGCAGAGCCTCAATTCTGGCAGCAGTGGTGACCGGTCTCATTTCACAAAGAGATCAGAGCCCACGTAATCAAAACTCATGACATTCAGGCCAGGAACCAAACACTGCCCACATCAGGCAAACAGAGCCTCTGTAGACAACTAGCATGAAGGATAATGCAGCTATGACAAAACAGCAGAGCACACACAGCACATATTAGAGACATCCCCAGAAGTGCCAGGCCCTAGGGGTCAGGGGGCACTATACAGCAGGACACTACAGGAGCTTTTCTTCATGAGGCCATTACCATTAAAAACAGAGACCTAACTCAATTTCCCAACACACAGACACAGAAACATACACAAAATCAGAAGACAGAAATTTATCCCAAATGAGAAAACAGGACAAGGCCATGGCCAGAGATCTAAGCAAAACAGACATAAGTAACATGTCTAATGGAGAATTTAAAGCAATGATCATAAGGATACTCACTGGACTTAAGAAAAGAGTGGAAGATATGAGTGAGACCCTTAACACAGCAATAAGGAATAACATTGCAGAGATAAATAACATAGCACAATAACTGAAATGAGAAACATGCCTGATGGAAAGAACAGAAGGCTGGAAGAAGCAGAGGAACACATTCATGACCTAGAAGACAGAGTAATGGAAAGTAATTACTCTAAATAAAAGAGAAAAAAAGATGCAAAATGAGAATAGACTTAGAGAACTCAGTGACTCCAACATATGTAATAACATTCATGTTATATGAGTCCCAGAAGAAGGAGAGAGAGAGGAAAGGGGGCAGAGAATTTATTTAAACAGATAATAGCTGAAAACCTCTTTAACTGGGGAAGAAAGCATATATCCATATCTAGAGGGCACAGAGAACTCCCATCAAAATAAACAAAAGCAGAACCACACTAGGACATACTGTAGTTAAACTGGCAAAATATAGGGATAAAGACAAGCAACAAGACAAAAGAAGACAGTAACTTACAAGAGAAAGCCCATAAGGCTAGCAGACTTTTCAGCAAAAACTTCCCAAGCCAGAAGGGACTGGCATGATACATTCAAAGGGCTTAATGGGAAAAATCTGCAGCCAAGAATACTCTATCTAACAAGACTATCATTCAGAATAGAAGGAGAGATAAAGAGTTTCCCAGAAAAACAAAAACTAAAGGAGTTCATGACCACTAAACCAGTGCAGTAAGAAATATTAAAGAGGACTCTGAGTGAAGAGGAGGAACAAAAAGTGACAGTATAAAGGTAGGAAACACAAAAGCAGTAAAAATGAATATTTATTTTAAAAAAAGCAATCGAGAAACTCAAAAACAAAAGGATATAAAATATGACACCATATACCTAAAACGTAGGGAGGAGAGGAGGAACAATGGGTTCAAAGTAAAGTGACCATCAGCTTAATGTAGACTGCTACATGCAGAGAAGGTTTTATACAAACCTAACGGTAACTGTATACTAAGAACCACTATTAAATATGTGAAGAAGAGAAATAAATTCAAATATATCACTAAAGAAAATCAGCAAACCATGAAAGAAAGACAATAAAGGATCAGAGAAAAACTTCAGAAATAACCACCAAATAATAAAATGACAACAAATGCATACCTATCAATAATTACTTGGAATGTAAATGTACTAAACTGTCCAGTTAAAAGACATAGGGTGACAGAATGGATCAAAAAGCAAGACCTGGGAGGCTCAGTCAGTTAAGCATCTGATTCTTGATTTTGGCTCACGATCTCATGGTTCTTGAGTTTGAGCCCTATGTCAGGTTCTGCACTGCTGCCTTCTAGAAACTCATTTTAGACCATATTGAAAGTGAGAGTATGGAGAAACATCTATCATGCAAACAGATGTCAAAAGAAAGCCAGAGTCACAATCTTTGTATCAGACAAAGCAGACTTTAGAACAAAGACTATAACAAGAGACAAAGAAGGTCACTATATAATAAATGGGACAATCCAACAAGAAGATATAATAATTGTAAATATTTATGCATCTAACATAGAAGAACCCAAATACATAAAAGAGCTAACAACAAACATAGGAAGAAATCAATAATAATAGTAGTAGTAGAGGACTTTAACTTACATCACTTACACCCACTTGTATCAATGAACAGATCATCTAAACAGAAAATCAACAAGGAAACAATGGCTTTGAATGACACACTGGATCAGATGGATTTAACAGATATATTCAGAACATTCCATCTTAAAACAGAGCACACATTCTTTTTAAATGCACATGGAACATTCTCCAGAATAGATCACATATTAGCCCCCAAACAACCTCAAAAAATTCAAGAAGATCTAAGTCATACCATGCATATATACTAACCACAATGCTAAGAAACAAGAAGACAACCACAGGAAATAATCTGAAAAGACCACAGATACATGGAGGTTAAATAGCATGCTATTAATGAATGGGTCAACCGGGAAATGAAAGAAAAAATAAAATGTATATAGAAACAAATGAAAATGAAAACATAACAGTCCAAAACCCCTGGTATGCAGCAAAAGCTGTTCTAAGAGGGAAGTCTTTAGCAATACAGATATACTTCAAGAAACCAGAAAAATCTCAAACAATAAAATTTACACCTAAAGTAGTTAGAAAAAGAATAAAACCTAAAACTGGCAGAAGGAAGGAAATAATAAAGATTAAAGGAGAACTAAATGATATAGAAACCAGAGAAACAATAGATCAATGAAACCAGGAGATGATTCTTTGCAAAAATCAGTAACATTGATAAATCTCTAGCCAGACTTATCGGGAAAGAAAAAGAACTCAAATAAAATTACAAATGAAACATGAGAAAAAAAAAACGACTAATACCGCAGAAATAAAACTTTAAGAGAATATTATGAAGAACTATATGCCAACAAATGGGATAACCTAGAAGAAGTGGATAAATTCCAAGAAACATATAAACTAGTAAAATGAAACATGAAGAAACAGAAAATTTGTACAGAACAATAATCAGGAAAGAAATTGAATCAGTAATCAAAAAACTCACAACAAACAAAAGCACAGGACCAGGTGGCTACATGAGCAAATTCTACTTAACAAAAAAGAGCGGATACCTATCCTACTCAAACTATTCCAAAATACAGAAAAGGAACACTGTCAAATAATACTATGAGGCCAGCATTACCCTGATGCCAAAACTATATAAAGACACCACAAATAAAGAAAAGTACAGGCCACTATCTCTGATGAACACAACAGATGCAAAAATTCTCAGCAAAATACTAGCAAACAGAATCCAATAATTCATTTACAAAATCACTTACCACAATCAAGTGGGATTTATTCTTGAGTTGCAAGAGTGTCAATATTGCAAATCAATCAACATGATACATCACATCAATAAGAGAATGGATAAGAATGATTTCATCATTTTGATGGATGCACAAAAAGCATTTGACACAGTACAACATCCATTTATTATAAAAAACCCTCAACAAAGTAAGTTTAGGGGAAACATACCTCAACATAATAAAGGCCATATGTGAAAAACCCACAGTTAACACCATCCTTCATGGCAAAGACTGAGAGCTTTTCCCCCTGAGATCAGGAATAAGACAAGGATGTCCACTTTCACCACTTTTATTCAACCTAGTACTCAAAGTCCTGGTCAGAGCAATCAGACAACAAAAAGAAATAACAGACATCCAAATTGGTAATGAAGAAGTAAAATTTTCACTATTTGCCAGTGACATGATACTAAATATAGGAAGCTCAAAAAAACTCCATCAAGAACCTACTAAAACTGATAAACAAATTCAGTAAAGTCACAGGATACAAAATCAATGTACAGAAATCTGTTGCATTCATATACACTAATAATGAAGTAGAAGAAAGAGAAATTAAGAAAACAATCCTATTTACAATCGCACCAATATTGCTTAGGAATCTCACCAAAGAGGTGAAAGACCTGTACTCTGAAAACTTGTAACACTGATGAAAGAAACTGAAGATGACACAAAGAAATGGAAAGACATTCCATGCTCATGGGCTGGAAAAACAAATATTGTTAAAATGTCTTTAACACCCAAAGCAATCTACACATTTAATGTAGTTTCTATCAAAATATCAACAGTAGGGGCACCTGGGTGGCTCAGTCGGTTAAGCATCCAACTTCAGCTCAGGTCATGATCTCATGGTTCTTGAGTTTGAGCCCCATGTTGGGCTCTGTGCTGACAGCTCAGAGCCTAGAGCCTGCTTCGGATTCTGTGTCTCCCTCTCTCCCTGCCCCTCCTCTGCTTGTGCTTTGTCTCTCTCTCAAAAAGAAACATTAAAAAAAAATACCAACAGTGTTTTTTCACAGAACAAGAACAAATAATTCTAAAATTTGTATGGAACTACAAAAGACCATGACTAGCCAAAGCAATCTTGAAAAAGGGAAGCAAAATTGGAGGCATCACAATTCCAAACTTCAACTTATATTACAAAGCTGTAGTTATCTAAAGAGTATGGTACTGGCACAAAAGCAGATACATAGATTGATGGAACAGAATAGGAAACCCAGAAATATTTTTAAAGAAAGAAAAAAATTTTAAAAAGAAAACCCAGAAATAAACACACAATTATGTATATATAAAGACAAATACCATAGGATTTCATTAATATGTGGAATTTAAGAAAACAAACAAATGGAAAGTAAGAGGCAAGACAAGAAACAGACTCTTAACTACAGAGAACAAACTGATGATTAGCAGAGGGGAGTGCAGTGGGGTGGATGGGTAAAATAGGTGTTGGGGACTAAGCAGTGCACTTATGATGAGCACTGCATGATATATGGAAGTGTTGAATCATTATACTGTACACCTGAAACCAACATAAGGTTGTATATTAACTGTAATTAAAATAAATTTAAAAATCTTATAAAGCATATATGTATGAATGTATATAAAAATATATATTGTTTTGCTTCAAATTTTACAACCTTTACACAAATAATTGACATAGATTAAATATTCAACTTTCTAATATCATACTTTTTAAAATTTGTATGTGTTTACACATCTGATGAATTACAGTCTAATTCTTTTTTAATATTAGCATAATGTTCAATTAAGGATTTTTTTAATTTTAGTTATTATAGTTTTCATCTCTGAGATTTACAGTTAATTTTCATTTCTGTATGTTTGAATATTCTTTCCTCTCAATGGTTATGTATTTGTTTATTCCTTATGAAGTTATTTCTTTACTTATCTCATGTTATTGTATTTAATACTCAGAACAATTTCTACAGCAATATGAAATTTACAACAATAATATAAGGAAATTGGCCCTCAGAGGAATTAAGCAATTTGCACGAATTTTTATCACTATCAAGTAACATAGCTGAAATTCAAAAAAAAAAAAAAAAAAAGCTCATCTTTTTTCACTATGCCTTTTAACTCCTCCATATGAAAACACTTTATTCTGAGTGAAAACACTCAGGGGCTGGAACTGTACGATGGTGGACACATTCAATTTTCTGGCCAAAATTCATAGACTTTTGATTAAAGGTAATCATTTTTAAGCTGGTTTTGGTTTGTTTTTTTGTTTGTTTGCTTGTTTTTTAACAAACCCATGAATGGGAAGAGAATATTCACAGATATCCAGGAGTAAGAACCGGCTTATATTTTTAATACCCTCTCTTCCCTGTGGCCCACAGACAGACATAACCAGTAAAGCTGGGGTGTAGTCCCTAGTGATGCATTGTGGGGCTTACTATTAAGTCCTGACTTAATATATTTTTGTGGTGGTTGTGATGGTGGTGGCCACTGCTTATTAGAATATCCCAGTTTTGAAGGACAGTTTCCAGAGGATAGGATAATTAAAAGAGATAAAGTCATAGTGGTGTCAAAGCCAGCCCATCTGGCTGCCAGTGGGTGACATTTCAGGAACCTTCAAGCCAGTGGTTAAAGCAGTAGAAGACCGAAATCAGTGTTGGTATTCACACACGGAAACTGGCAAACACGGTAATCATTAGGCTTTTATTTTTCCATTTTCTTTTTCCTGGAAATCCCATTATTAAACATTTACGAACACACAACTAGGCAAAATCTCCCCCAAAAGTTGCAGTCTGGAGTAGTGTCAACTACGATTATACTCAGAGCATCAGGCAAAACAGGTCACCTATATCCATTTTCTCATCCCTGGTTTAAGAAGATTATCCTCATTATCTAGAACTCTCGATTATCTCATGGGAAAATAAAAGTTAACCTTCATAAAGATCCTAGCCCACGTGAAGCTGAGGAACAACCAAAAGGAGTTAACATGAAGTGTGAAATGGTTATGAACACTGAGGGCCATTTATTTTAGCTGAAAGCACATAATTTATTAAGAATGGACAAAAAAGGAAAGTCATCATTTTTCTTCCAGTTAATAATGCCCTCCACTTCCCTTGTCTCCAAATGCTTTGTGCAGTGAAGTTCAGAAGATTAAAAAAAAAAAAAAAATCCTGATACAGCTTTTCCACCCAGAGGTCTTCTTAAAAGCTTACAAATCTTTTCTTAGATTAAACTTAACTTCAAAAGCATCAGCTGCGGTCTCTGTTTGTCACTGTGAGAAGGAATTAAAGCATTGCAGAACTAAGATCCCAGGGTGATGCTTTTTTTTCCCCTCCCTAAATACATTTTCTTTCAAGTCACCCCATGGACAAGCAGCCTGAAAAGAAGTGTTAGGAAGAATACCTTTTGCATTTTGTACGTACGTTATGGATCTCAGCATTCGATTGAGTGGGTTTTTTTGCTCATCAATCTGAGGGATCTGTTACAAACATACCAAAATGTGGCTCATTTATTTCTCGTTTCCCTTTTCCTTTAGTTATATACTTGGGTGTGGGTTTCTTGCTGAGGGGATTTGCATTCCCTGGCATTTGTCAAGGTCAAAACACAGAGCCTTTGTGTGTATTCTAAGCCCTTTCAAATATGTGATCACCCCCTGGTGTGATGCATTAAAAAAAGATACCTTGCTCAGATTCAACCCACAAACTCCTGCATTTTGTTTGTCTTCTATTAAAGACTAAGCAGCTACATTTTCATTTCAAATTCCACATAAATGCTTTTAGAATAGCTTACACGTGGAGCTGTCTGAAGATAGGAAAAGTATTAGGTGACCTTCTGCCCTCCTTGTTCTCAGTTTTAGGCACTGTAGGGGCTTCCTTTTCTCTGTACACACAACTGCTTGTGACCCAGGACTGAAGTTTGGGAGCTCCTGGGCATTAACCCTCCCCCTTTCTCTAACATGTTCCCCCATCCCCTGGGCGCTTTTGTATAAGGTCCTGATGTTTTTAGATCTCAACCTGTTCTCAACAAAGTCCCTAATAAATAATGTACATAGTGTGCATCCACATGAGTGATTGAGAATATATACGTCTTAACAACATCCAATTAAGGTTGTGTAAAATCTATCGCGATTCACAATAATGACTCTTTAATAAGATGGACTTTACAGACAGACAGACATAGTTAAATTCCTTACAAATTCCTTATGCAAAGACAGGTAATTTACTGAACATCTTTCAATCTCTAGGCCTACTGCCCTACCTGTAAAATTGAGAAAATCATAATCACAACTACACAGGTTTGTTATGAGAATTAGATTATAAAATGTGTATGAGGTGCTTGCTCTGGCATATTGGAAATATGCGAAAAAAAATGCAAATCATAGAATAACTGTTACTCAAGTTACCTGTGCTTGGAAAGGCTCAGCTCATCATAAGAAAGCAGGATATTGAATTCAGATACAACCTCCACTAACTTCAACCTCAAACACAAAGCAGCAGCAGCAGCCTTAGGCATGCAAGATGCTCCTCTAGGAAGGAGACTCACACGCTCAGAGGAAATATTTATCAAAGAATTGGAGGTCAAAAGGAAAACCAGGCCCCAAGCTCCGTGACTGACCCCAGATTTTCTTAGTTCCTCCTCCTTTCTGTTTTCCCGGATGTACAACACACTGGAATGTCCTCAAGGCTAGGGAATCAATGCAACCAAAATACTACAGATGTATCCCACTTCTTCATTCTTAGAACCCAACACTGATTCCACTGATTCAATGAAAGGTTTTCAGGAAAAAACACTTTTTTATGTGCTCAATATAATTATTAGTAATAGGATACATTGATTTCAAATCAAAAATGTAGCAAACAAGTGTGTGTTTCAGAGCCAAGGAAATATCCGTGGTCTGTTCAAATTTCCACATTGTGATCCATCCTTCTCAGCAGCTGTTGCTCTCTCCTTCCCTGGTTGTTGTGGAACTTAGTTTCTAAGAAAACAATTTCTCCATGTTGCTAGGCCAGATGTGATGTGTAGAGGCCAAGGGCAGACCACTCCAAAATGTGCTAGTTTGGCATATTATTTTAAATAAAAATTACTGAAGAGACACCCTCCTTTTTCCCCCTGAAAGCAAGAAATACATCTTCCATATGAAAGGTACTTTCCCTGTACCAGGAAGTAAAGAGACATCCTTATCGCCAGAGATAGGAAATTTAGAGCCAAGAAGGTTGTATAAAAACAAATCTTGTTATTTTCCTTACTACCATAACCAGATCCTATTTAAAATTCCTTAAGCTCCCAAAGGTTTCTTTGCCCTTTCAATTCCTCATGAATTTACTGTTTGTCTAAAAAGTATAAAAACCACTTGCTGTGGTCATTTCTTTAGGTCTCAATGTCATTATTGGGTCTCTGCGTTCATGTAATAAACCTTTGGGTTTTTTCTCTTGATCATCTGTCTCACGTAAATTCAATTCTCAGTCCAGCTAGAAGAACTGGATGGGTAGAGGAACAATTATTCCTGTGCTAAGACTCAGGAGGTGAGAGACAACTCAAAGCCAGGTAAGACTTAAGCTTGTAATGTCAACACATGTGGACAGTCAAGTGACATGAGCACCCAGAATGGGACTTTCTTGGTTACTACATTTGAGCCCAGGGGCTCCTTTCACACATCCGTTCTAGAAGCATTTCAATGCGTGGAATATGGATAAGTGTGCCCAACTATGCAGAGGAGGGTGAGGGTGGGCAGTTTGATGGGTTGGCTAGTGGAATTGCTGGGTCCAGTGTAAAGTCAGAAGCCTAGGAGAATCAGTTATGACTAGCACTTCAGCACTGCCAATGTGGTCAGGTTTAGGCCTTGGATGCCTAAAAATTTCAGGATCACAATTTGGGAAGGAGTTGGTACTCAGATATAAGACAGACAGCAACTAGGATAGTGTGTAACATGGACACAACTCTCTATCCCATACTAACTGGAGCCGGGGCTGGGATGCCTCCTTAAGTACTGACAGTCCTTTTTTTTTTTTTTAAGTTTATTTATTTTGAGAGAGACAGCGCGCGCGCAAGTGGGGGAAGGGCAGAGAGAGAGAGAGAGGGAGGGAGGGAGGAAGGGAGAGAGAATCCCAATTAGGCTCCATACTGCCAGTGCAAAGCCGGATATGGGTATTGAACCGACCAAGCTGTGAGATGATGACCTGAGCCGAAACCAAGAACTGGACGCTCAACCAAAATGAGCCACCACCCAGGCACACCAAGTATGATAGTCTTTTTAACCAATACATGTAAAATTGTAAAGAACAACAACAAAAATCATACACTGATCTTGTACAGATATTAGGGTTAATAGCATTCACGTGGAAATCAAGAGCAAAGAAAAAATAATGTTAAACAGCCCTGTGCCATGACATTTTCTATAATGCTACTCAAACATAATGAATTAAAAAAAGGGGTGTCTAGGGACACCTTAGTGGTTTAGCCGGTTGAGTGTCCAACTTCGGCTTAATTCATGATGTCATGGTTCATGAGTTTGACCCTGCATTTGGCTCTGTGCTGACAGCTCATAGTCTGGATCCTGGTTCAGATTCTGTGTCTTGCTCTGTCTCTGCCCCTCTCCCACTTGTACTCCAAAATAAATAAAAACATTTTGAAAAATTTTTTTAAAAAGGGGGGGGGGGGTGCCTGGGTGGCTCAGTCAGTTAAGCGTCGTACTTCGGCTCAAGTCATGGTCTCATGGTTCATGGGTTCAAGCCCCGCCTCAGACTCTGTGCTGACAGTTCAGAGCCTGCATCCTGCTTCAGATTCTGTGTCTTCCTCTCTCTCTCTGCCCCTCCCCCACTTGTTCTCTCTCTCTCTCTCTCTCTCAAAAATAAACATTAAAAACATTTTTTTTAATCCTTGATCATTAAAAATAAATCTATGGAATGGGAGAATAGCTTATCTCCCCTCCCTGACATCACTCCTTTTATTTGCCTTTTCCATGGAATGTCTACCCCACCTGTAGGTATCTCGATGGCTGTCTCTTTCCTGTCCAAGTCACTGCAACAGTCATATTCTGAGTATTTCTAATGTAAGTCTTACTTCTCCAGGCCATCTGGAAAACTGGATAAATCTCTGAAGGGAGCTAGGCAACCTCTGACCCAGGGTAAGAAGGAAAACTTGCTCTCAGTTCAGAGGGTTGTCTCTTCCCCTGGCAAGTCGCCATGGGTTCCTTTTGCAGGAGACATTTTCCTTATATAAAGCAAATGGCTCAGAGTAGCATGATGGAACTTGGATCTGAAGTTTATCCACACCCAGAATAATGTTATAAAAATGCCATTTTTTAATGTTTTATTTATTTTTGAGAGAGAGAGAGAGAGAGAGCATGCACGTGAGTGGGGAAGGGGCAGATAGAGAAGGGGACAGACAAGCCAAAGCAGGCTCTGCACTGACAGCAACAAGCCTGATGCAGGGCTCGAACTCACCAACCATAAGATCATGACCTGAGCCAAAGCTGGAGGCTCAATCAACTGAGTCTTCTGCATTTGTAAATATACCATACCAAAACCAAATATTTAGAACATAAAAATAAAATGGTGTTTCCCCATTATGTTGTATCTTATGAGCATGCCTGAGAAGAACAGTGTATGGAAATATAGTATAACATATGTGACAGTAAAAACACGTGTTGGGTATTCTAAGAGCCCAGAGGAGGATAAACACAACCGAGGCAACATAACAGGGTATCAGAGAAAGATTCTACAAGGTAGCTAACCTTTGCACCATCTTGAGAAATGACTAGAAATTAGCCATGGTAAGATTCTAGGTAGATGAAATAACACAAGAAAAATCGAGAAACTATGTAGAGGTACGCACTTGCATGTGTATGTTTCAGGGCATGTTGGGGGTACATGGGAACCCCAATCTCACCTTTCTTCAGAAGTGCAATCAGTCATATAAAGTGTCTGATATGATTAAGTATAAACTCAACATGTTCTCTGACCAGGGATCTTCCACTTTAAGTAAGAGATTACCCCAGCTATAGAATCAGAAGTCTTTATTCCTCAGTAGAGAACTCAAATCAGATGGATGTTGTAGATTTAGTAGAGAGAGCTAGAATAGTCCTCAGAGAGTCACCTCCTCTATGTACAAGCAGTCCCTGCCCTTAGCTTTGGCATTATCACAAGCTCCCAAGATGGTACACAGCTAGGAGGCTGCTTCCTGCTGTAGTGAGAGCATCCAGTATTCAGCAAGCATGTGGCTTCTCCACCATCCTGGCCAGGCTCCAGACTATTTCCCTCTGTGAGACTTGCTGCTCATGACATAACTGGGTCACGCCTCAACCACAATGTGACACTTCTGAGGACCAAGCCAATTTCCTTCCCTCCCCAACCCATTCACTGCTCACTGGGTCAGTTAGTATAGCAAAAGATAAGGAGTTCAGGCAAGCAACAACGGTGGTAAGGGGTACCAATGCAAATTGTGATTTCAACCAAACCTCCAGGTGTCTATGGCCTTCATATCTCAAGGGCAATTCTCTTTGGCCATCTCTCTTTTTCTTTTCCCCCCATGGAATAGTATCACCTTCTATGTTATTGTGCAAGTTAGTAGCAGTATAGGACAGAACATGATCCTGGGTATTGCCCATCTGAGTTCTAGCCCTGTGGGTGGGCTAATCAACTGTGTCACTTTGGAGAAGAAACTAATCCCTGCCCTTGTGCTTCCTCATCAGATGAATAAGGATGCCTACTCTTCCCAGTCTGGAAGGAATACCCGACTGTCAGAGAGATCAAAGCATTTTCAAAACTTTAAGACACTAAACAATATTGAATTAAGCCAGGAAGTTGTTCATCCAGAACATTTGTTGAGACCACAGAGAGCTGGCAGGCCTATTTTCTAAGGCAAATGGGTCATTTGCAGTTGTCACACTTTTCCATCCATGCAAGATATGCTGCCTAATTTAGAAGGAAGTCTGGGATCAGAGAAGTTAAGTTCACTCCACTGAATACTAAATATTCATTGAGAGCCTATCATGCACAATGTGCTGTGCTATATGTTTTAATTTCAGTGATTTGTCCAAGGTCAGAGAGCTGGTTAGTGTAGGGCTAAACTAGCTGCCCTTGCTCCCAGCTCTGTTATCCATCATTCTATTTCATCACACGTCCTGGAGCCAACCGTTTTCAATCGGGCAAATAACACAGAATTTATCTGCTTTAGGTCCACAACTGTTTCATCTGAAAGTTCTATATAAAGGATATAGGTTTTCCCAGAAATATTTCATTGGAGTTTCTCTTAATTTAGGGAGAGGAAAAAATACATTTAGTGACACCATGACTTTTCCAAAGAGAGACCAACAATATCTCGGATATACAACTGGATTCCTAACGAAAAGCAGCAGGAGCAAGGGCAGCACAAGATGCCAACACAACCAACACATAAATAATTCTACGACTATTGGCAGGCCTAAATTCACTGGCTGTCATCCGAAAAGAAAAGGAAGTCAGACCCGAGGTCCGGCAATATGAACCAAACGATCATCTGCCACTCCAGCCTTAATCATTGCTGCCCGTGGCTGGATGCTCCCTCTATCCACCTAGCTGCGGCCCTAACCTCATGGAAATAAAATAAAGAATAGAAAAAGAAATTTGGCTCTTGTCACAGAGTACGTCATGCTGATTTATCAACCTGAAATATAGTTTAATCTGCATAAAAATGGGAGTCTTGCAAACTGACTGCGATTAATAGGTTGCAGCTCTAATTCCTTCTGGTGGTCTCATTTAAATAGGCCATTCATCACTGTGACCTCTTTTGGTAATAGCCTTACTGTAATATTTAATTTTACATTAATTCTGTTGTAACTTAGCCAATGTTCATTTGCTGAATAATCAGCAAGGAATTAGCTCTGGCCCCCACCTCCATCAGCATTCTCATGAATGCCAAAACAAGTGAAGACAGTCGATTCCCTTATTTTCTAAAATACACTGCTCAAGAACCATGTACTTTTGGGTAGGACTGAGCGTAAGAGAAAGGGAACATTAACACAATCTCTACCTGGATTGTAAGGTAGGACACTTATTTTGAGCCAATTAAGACATAAAATCAGGTACGATGGCAAAAATTCACATTATTAGGTCAAACTGCACACATTCGCTGACGTTTACTTGTATTAGGGTGAGCAAAGTCCTCTATATTACTATTGCTTCTTAGAACATGCCTGGTCTCGAGCAACATTATGAATTCTAATAAATTTAGTCCAACTGAATTTAACGTAATGTGTTTATGGAGCAAGTATTATGTATCCTCTGTACATGACAAAGCTAACAAACAGTTGTCCTCAGTAGCCTTACAAAGGACAGTTCATCCCACATCTGAGTCATGGAGAAATTACAACCAACGTTTCTACCAACTTGGGCAGGGGCGGGATGGGACGCAAGCCTTCTTTGACCACACACTGCTCTATGGAACAGTTGGCAGTACACTGAAGGGGCAGAGGCAGAAGCCCAAGAATCAGGGTTTATGTGTGTTCACACATAGTTCTATGGACAGAGAAGCCAGAGTGTTGTGTCTGACCAGAGAAATTTGTATGAAAACTGACCTCCCTGGCAAGAATAACCCAGGGACAGGTGAGATTTTTCTCTCCCATTCCTGCCAGATAGATCTTGCAGGGGACTGACATTTGACACCTAAAGGTTAACTAAAGGCTCTGGATCTGCTCAACAAGCTAATGTGTAAGCAGTGTTCTGGGCAAGCAGAAGCTGGTAACATGATCTCAGCATTTGTTTCCAATATAAAAGATGATCAACATCATTCCACAATGTGTTATTCCCTCTTCCTGTAGCTACATCTTTTTAGGTCATATGCACACGATTAATAATGGAGTTACTCTCCTATTTTAAAATTTAAAGTTATATTAAAGATTAATCCAACTCTAGATAAGACAGTATTGACCATAAAGAATAAGTTACTTACTCACCAGTTGCAGGTAAAAGAGGTGGGAGGTGACAGGGCCCAGGCAAGTACCCACATCTCTTGATTCCTGGCCCACTGCCCTTTCCACCTCCCATGCACCCATATACCACTTCAACCATCTCTCACTATGAACGGTCATTTGGGCCAGAGCTCCATTAAGGAGTGAACCAGCTGGGGAGCTGCTTGAGAGCCAATTTATACAGTAAATTAAAACGAATTCATCCTCACTTTCACTACTTAAATAAAATCATTTTGAAAGAACACCAAATTACTAGCCTACCAAGGATATCTGTGCCTTTCAATCTAGCCCTCATACAGACTTATACAAGAGAAAGTCATTACTTATAACACAGTAGCCAAAGACAAAAAAGAGGAATCTTTCCCTGGACCAGCAAGCTTTGCATGCTATGCTGAGATGTATTAAAAAAAAAAAAATCAAGAAAGGAGTCTGATAAAGTTGAGAATTGACTCATTTCCTAAATAATCATTTAACATAATTTTCTTTCTCCTTGTCTCTCTCCAACAGCTTTTCCACAATCTATCTCAGCTAATGACCTTACTTCATTTGGTATGACGGTGTGGGAAATTAAGCAATCAGGAAAAAACTTCCACACATGTCCACCCTGAAATCTGCATGCCTGATTACATCTGTACCCACATACTCTACCTGGAAGAAGCACTGAACAAACAGCCCATGATTCCTGTCTTAGGCCAACTCAGATAGGGATGCTCTCCCTCCCCCCCACCCTTACACACACACGCACACACACACACACACACACACCATCTGTAAAGATGAGTTTGGGAATGGGGCACCTGGGTGGCTCCGTTGGTTAATTGGCCAACTTCAGCTCAGGTCATGATCTCATGGTTCATGAGTTTGAGCCCCATATCAGGCTCTCTGCTGTCAGCGCAGAGCCAGCTTTGGATCCTCTGTCTCCCTTTCTCTTTATCCATACCTGCTTACATGAGCACATCCTCTCTCTTAAAAATAAACAAACATTGGGGCGCCTGGGTGGCTCAGTCGGTTAAGTGTCCGACTTCAGCTCAGGTCATGATCTCGCGGTCTGTGAGTTCGAGCCCCACGTCGGGCTCTGTGCTGACCGCTCAGAGCCTGGAGCCTGTTTCAGATTCTGTGTCTCCCTCTCTCTCTCTCTGACCCTCCCCCGTTCATGCTCTGTCTCAAAAATAAATAAACGTTAAAAAAAAATTAAAAAAAAAAATAAACAAACATTAACAACAACAACAACAAAAAGGGTTTAGGAAATATTGGGTTAACCGAAGTTGACTAGTTATCTTTATCTTCTCTGTGGGATTAGACATGCCAGTATGCAGTGTGTTCTTTGGAACTGTACTATGCCAACCTAAGAAGACATGCGTGGGAACTCCTAACTTGTTGAGTAACTATCCTTCTTATACTTCAGTCCTAGCAATGGTGTCTCTGTCTCATTATCCTGGACACTTGTACTTAACATGGGGCCCTAAACGTACCCTCATGGTTCTTTCGAACTGGCCCCAACCTTTTCCAAGAACACGAGTCATGCTAGCAACACCAATCATTCTGGCTGAGTCCATGCTATGTGCCCTTCAAAGCCCCTGATACTCATCATTTATCTGTGGGGACTTTTCTCTGAATGTCTACTGTTGGGACTCTTGACCAAGCTTGGTCCAGAATCATTACCATACCCCTCTCTACTTTTGCCTCATTTTAACAAATGTCGACCATTCAGTTTACAAATCTAAGGTATCAAATCCAGAAAGAACTGAGAGACTGAGGCTTCCTTAATAGACCTCTAACCATCTCTATTAGAATATCAGCTCGAATATGCACCCCATTAATAAATGGCAGATATTCTTTTTCCATATATGAGAGTTTGCTCATTAATCACCCCAGACAGTTGGAAAAGATACTATTAACTGTGGCTTTCAGCTCTGACAAGGAGATTCTATGAACTGTCAGCTCTCTGGGACAACCAACCAATTGCACATTATTAGCTATACTTGCAACTTGGGGACTTAATGGCCCTAAAACATGAATCTCATGGACTGGGTAATTCTCTCTCTCCTAGTCTATATGACTCCACAAATATTCACAGGAAAACATAAAGGATAATATTAATAGAGGAAAGACCTATATGGAAAAGGTAAAAAGTTTAAAATAGGATTAACAGCCTTGCCTTCAACATAAGAACAAAATTAGGACACAAATATCCACTTAGTCTGTAGCTTATGGATAGAAAGAACAGAAGGGAGGAGGGACTTCAAACAGGAATCAAATGTGTACCGACTCGGGGCAGAGACCAGAGATGCATATGCACATTAGGGAAACTAAGGTTGGGCAAGTGGGATGGGGTCGGATTACAGAAGCAGAGGAATTCAACTCTAATTTTTCTTTTTGTCCTTAAAAACTCCTTTTGCTCAGAAATAAACTGTCACCATACCCAGTATTTTTATCCCTAGCCTGAACTCTTTTGCAAGCCCAACATGCTTGCTGCCATCCCCTCACATCTGTAACATTTAACTTTAATGCCTCTGCCCCTGAGAAGGGAAGGGCTGAACACATTTTGGCCTGAAGAACTAGCTGCTTGGCAGCATCTCAGCCGGTGACCTTTCTTATTGACACTGTCTGCAGGCGGCTCTGCCACATGGACAGGAATACATTCCTTCCTGAGCAGAGCCTCGGGTGTGGGCTGGGAAATGGCAAGGGGTTGAGAAACCACAAAAACAGACACAGAGAGTGGATCCTCCCCACTGTGGAAGCTCCAAGGGCTGCATTTGTTGCGGCCCGACTTGGGAGTGAGACACGAAGGTCGTGATGAGATTTCCCCCCCCACCCCGCCCCCGCCCAAATCACAACTGGAGTCTGGGTAAATGCACTTCCTTCCTCTCAACCCTGCAGATACCTGTCTTCTGAGCTCCATGGTTAAAATGAAATGGTGAAAAGTTCTTCATCTCGTGACCCCTTCCACAACAGTGTTGTGTAACTTCAACTTGAAGCAGGCTCCAGGCTCCGAGCTGTCAGCACAGAGCCCGATGTGGGGCTCAAACTCACAAACCGCGAGATCATGACCTGACTCATAGTTGGACGCTTAACCGACTGAGCCACCCAGGTGCCCCTGTAACTTCAACTTGAAATTAAAATTTGGGACCACTGTTTATTTCTGGGTGGCTTTGGATGGAGCATTATTTGGGGAATATAATGAGGTGTAACATTTAAAGATGCTGTAGATCAGAGGATTTTCAACATTTTAGGCTGCAAATTATATATATATATATATATATATATATATATATATATATACACACACACACACACATACACACACGTATATATGCATATATATGTATGTGTGTGTGTATATATATTTTAATAAAACCTCAATCCAAATTACAAACAGATATACTGTACCATTTCTGGTTAAAAGGGGCTAGTGACCGAAGTACTGTAAATTCCCCTTTCCCCCGTAGCAGGTGCAAGGCTAAAGTGTACAATTCTGGACCTCTGTGAATGACTGAAGAATGCTGCCCTGGGTAAATTTTCATCAGCAGGACAAGAAAGCCAGTTCTTGGAGACAAATAAGGATGTGAATTACCCAAAGGTCTATCCAGCTTTCTCAGCACCATTTACTGAAGACGTATCATTTTCAAGTTGAGAATTCTCAGCTCCCTTGTCAAATATTAGTTGACCATACAGGTGAGGGTTTATTTCTGGGCTATCAATTCTGTGTCACTGGTTTGTGTGCCTGCTTTTAGTCCAATACCATACTGCTTTGATTACGACAGCCTTGTAATCTAGTTTAAAATTAGGGAGTATCATGCCTCTAGTTTTGTTCTTCTTTCTCAGGATCATTCTGGCTATCTGGGACCTTTTGTGGTTTCATACAATTTTTAAGTTTTTTTTTTCTATTTCTGTGAAAAAATGACATTAGAATTTTTACAGGGATTGTAAAAAACTAGATAGCAGGTCAATCTCAGTGAAGTTGGGGGGAAAATGTTGGTATTGAAAGGACATTGATCTGTGCAATGCGTTCAGTGATTTTTGAAAGAACAGTACATCCCTAGTTGAGAGTTAGCTCGCATTTTTATACTTCATAACTGTTAGAAGTAATTTAACCTCCCGGAGTTATTTGGGGTTTATTAACCTTTATGGCCTCATTGTGAGGACTAAATTGGATAGCATAAGAAAATTACCTGCAACAGTACTTCTCTTAGATCCCCCCCCCCCCAACCCCCGACGCTACTCCCAGCTCAGCTCATTGTTTTCAATGAATTTATAATGCTGGGGGGAAGAGTACATATCTAAACCACCAAGAACATTTGTGTTTTCAGTACTAAAATTGAAACACACATAAAGTGCCCTGGGAACACTAACGAACAAACAAGTATATACAACTTGGATCATAGAAGAGGCTTCAAAATGCAAAAGGCACCTGTATAAGTCTTAGAAGGATGAGTTCACTCAACAGAGAAAGGAGGCAAGTGTATGTCTGAAGCAGAAGGAAGACTAAGCAAAAGCAGAGAGGCAAACAAGTTTATCAGGTCTCAGTGCAGCCATAGCACAGGGTAAGGGGCCCTGAGAGACTGGGTCTTGCCTATCCATGTGTCCTCTAAGTATCATTTTTGATGTAAAGTTGACTAGTACCTGGAGATAAGGCTAAAACAGTAGTTCTAATCAGTTTTCAATTGTATACCTTGGTAAGGATTTAGACTTTATTCTACTGATAGGAGGAACCACTAAATGCTTTTAAACCATAGTAGCATGATTAGAACCTGATTTTACAAAGATAATTCTGGCTTTCCTCAAGAAGACCAGTGGAATTTAAACACTTATGTCAAGGAGGTAAAGGAAGATACTTTAAATAGTCTAGCAATGATGATATTGCCATCATAGCTATCATTCACCTTAAGATGTGTCAGGGACATTTCAAAACATATTATTGCATTAGCTCATCTACTCCTCATCACAATACAATGGGAAAGACACTGCAATCATCCCCATTTTAGAGGTGAGAAAACCAAGGCACTGAGAAGTACAGCAATTTACCAAGATCTTGCACTACTTAGCAGTGACATCTACTTACGAATAAGAGATCTGATGACAAAGACAAAAACAGAATATTTCTAGCTTGAACCAGAAAGTAGATAATAATGCTTTTAGGCAAAATAAAACACTTAGTGAAGGGGTAGATGTGATGAAAAATATGGGAGAGGTTAGGAAAATAGATGATCAGGACATTGGGGATCTGTAGCCATACATTTAATAACAAACTGCTTCATATTTTTACAATGTTAATTTCCTTATGTAGGTAATTAAGAGTTATAATTACACACACACATACACACACACACACACACACACATCAGATGGAAATGGATAGATTTGAATTTGATTTATGTCCTACCATCGTTTTGAACTCTGAACTGTTAGTTTATTACCACATTTTGTGTCCTCCAGATCTTTCAGAATTATCTATCTAAACAAGCAGAAATGGATAATAATACGCATAATAAACTACACTAATAGGTAAAATAAAAACATGAAAAAACATTAAGACATTTGGAGAATGTCCCCAAAATATAAGATTTTAAAAGATATTTTGATTAGGAGAGGAACTCAGATCTTATCAAGCACAAATCTGTTTCTTTTTTGTTTTTTGAACAAGGAACATAAAGACAAGAAAGATAATGTACCTAGGTCAAGTTTTCATTCCTGCCTATCTTGGGTACCCATCAGAGTTAAGCATAGTAGTAAGAATAACTGGAGACAGGCTGGAAAGAATTTTCAGTTAACAGTGTTTTTAAAAAAGCTACTTAGAATGAAAACGTGTATTTTTTCCTTTCTTTTTTTTTTTTTTTAATCAGATGATGGCTTGCATCTTCTCTACTGGTGTATTTTAGTAAGGATAGTTTTAGATGCAAATTGTAGAAAAGAACTATATGATCCTTCCAGGAACATGAGCCCATAGCTGTAGGGGTCATACCATACCAGCCCTTGAAGACAGGTGGACAGGGACATTTGGATGCATCCCACAGATAACAATCTTTCCTACCTTGGTATTTTCCCGAGACTCTGAATGGCATTCACCTGCTTTTGAGACAAACAGGACTCCCAACAAATGTAAAATGCTAAAGCATTTGAAGTCTACTCTGCAAACTCTAGCATTTGATGCAATCCTGTCTTCTTTTCTAGATTTATTTCCTCTCCAAGGCAGCAAACTTCTGGAAAGCAAAGGTAGTATTTTTCTTTTTCTTTTACTTCACAGCCTATCTAAGAACAGAAAACATCATAAGGATTCACAATATTTATTGATATGCCTTGCTTAAACATGATTTAGTCAACTTTCCAAAACAAATTCTGCAAAAGCATTCTGTAAGTAAAAAAGGAAGATTATTTCCAACAGTGACAATGACAGTTCTACATTTTAATGCTTCATTTCTTAATTATACTGCTTTAAAAAGATATACACTGTTAGTTAGGAAATGCTGGATTCATTCAATAATATATAGCTGGTGATTCTGGTCTTATGATCACAATTCATTAAGAAACCCTCTCCTCTTTTCATATTCAAGCATGGCACTTCCATTTTTCTCTCCTAAGCCAAGTTGCTTATTTATACCCAGTGGTCCTTGGAAGATAGCTCTGTGCTTATGTATTTCCCTTCATTGTTTATTATAATAAGCATCCATAAAGTATTAAGTTTATCTCAAGTTGCAGTTTCGGGCTAGAAAAGAAACCACTTTTAAATGTGAGTGACTTTAAGGACTAGAAAGTAATCTGGTAGGACAGCCAGGTAGCTGAGCCCCCAGGAGCTTTGAATTCCCATCGAGGAAGGATTTTTGGTGATTGGGAAATGGAAGCAGGGGACAAGTGTGCACCCAATCCCAATGACAAGTGTTATTGAGAGTCATTTTAAGCCTAAATATGGGCTTTTCATAAACTCAGAAAATCCAAAGGTCTCAGCTTTCACAGGATTTCTTGCCTTCTGTCAAACTAACAGGAAGCTTTGTACAACCCAAATAAAACCAACAACACATTCATCTGAAACTTTCACTGTACTACATTACATTTTCATATTTGCTTTTTAGAAACAAAAAAAAAATCTCTGCATCCTTCTTTATAGCCACTAAATGAAGGTCCCATTGGGACAGAATGGGACATATTTAAAACGAGAAAGCCAGGCTGAAGGGCTGTCTGCAGAACTAATTTTGCCATTCTGGTTTGGTCACTGCCTCCACATGGCTTATACTAAACAGAAATTTCCTCCATGTTAAATGTCACTCCTTATCTAATACAAATTACATTATTTACTAGCCACCCACTAGCCCCCTAGACATCTCTCAAATAGGTGGCATCAAGTCTTTGTTTTACCAGAGTATTATCTGCCAGGCATCCACATGCAGTATTATCTTTTGGTAAAAAGCAAATTTGAATACCAGTATTAAAATATTATATCTCAAAGGGAAGCCATCAGGCATTTTAGTGTTGTATTGCCATGATTTGATTTCCATTTTTAAAGAGTCACTCTAACTCTTCTGTAAAGAGAAGATTCTAAGAGGAAATGAGATGAGACAAGAGACTACACAATAGTCCTGGTGGTGGAGAGCAGTGGCTTCCTATTGAGAGGTGGCTAAGGAAATGGAGAAGAGCAGACAGATTTGCAACATATCTTGGGAGTAGAATTACATATGAAGAGTGAGGGAGGAGAGGATGATACTTCAGGAGATGCAAGAGATCATTTTTTGCAGTCAATTCTTGGGATTCTTGGCTGATAAATCTATTACATAGCATCTTGTTTATTCTAAAGAACCTCTGGTCTTGCCTAATACTTCCTATTCTTTTTTTTTTAATTTTGTCAGAACTTTTTCATTTACTCATAACTTCCTCTATCACATCTTAATTTAATAAGATAATAAATATTATAAGATTATTTATTATTATAATAACCTTATTATAAGACTATAATCTAACCTTACCAATAACACATAAAGAAAACTGCATATCTGTAATTAATAAACAGATATGTAATTAATAGGGGAAGCAGAATAGTCATCTACCTGTCTGCCTTTATAAACACATCATTTTCCAGGGGCTTTGTAGCTAAAAATCAGATCTGTCTCATACCAAAGATTTTGTTCTTTCCCCTACACCGCACTGTCTCCTGATAGACATGATACTTTACTAGAGAGTATAGGTAGCATAAATATTTATGAGGAATCCACTTCTGTCAGATAACTCAGTCTTGTGGGTGAAAGGAATTTTAACTTAATCAATATTGATCAGTAAAGGTCAAACAAATGAGTAGTCTTACAAGTACGTAAGATATAGAGAGATGTTTCTGGCCTGTAGACTCCCAGGACCAGAGACAGTATCTACTGCTCTTTTCAGTTAATTGGCTATGGGACTCACCTTCCCTAACCAAATACCGTATTTGTGATAAAGGATACACATGTAAGCATATGAAAATATGTTTACATTCTCATTTTTGCCTTCCACAATGTCTTTAACTGGCCACCATGAGGTCATCATTTGGGGGAAAAGGAAAAGAAGTTTTTATAGAGAAAGCGTTACCTTCAAACAAAAAGAAATGGGAGTTGTCAATAACTCATGGGATACAAGGGAAAGAATAATTTTGCTTTTTTTCCATGCTGATGGTAGCATAACTGGTAAACTTGTTCACGTAAAAACCTGCACTCAAGCTGTTTGATCAAGTATTTTTTTCTTGGTCTCCATCCTTCAGGTAGAATTCAAGAATTGCCTTGAATCTTACCTACTTTCCTGAGAATGCTTCCAACTCTGTACATATAACAACCTCTGCTAATGGACCACAGGGCTTTTTCTCTGCATTATTCTCAGACCTCCATGACAGCTGTGCTCTGAAAGCCCCACTGCCAGCCTGGGGCAACCAGGGCACAGCCACAGCACTAGAAGGCAACAGCTGGAGGAGCACTCAGGTCCTGCCTTCTCTAATAAAATGTACCTCTGGTGGGACTGACTGCGTCTGACAGCATCCCCATCAGGCCAGCCTACGTCTCTCACCCTGTCAGCCTGTGGAATACCTAGGTCCCCCATGTTCCAAGCAAGAGGGGAAGCAGGCTAGCACTGGGCCAGAGGAGGGAAGTAAAAATATGAGATGGTTGTCAAAGTTAGTGAAAAATGAAGATTTGGGCCATTGATTCAAAGGTCTCCAATGCTCTATAGTGTTCTACCTAAGTCAAAGGAGGAAATAAAAGAAACACACTATTAACATAATAGCTGTCAAAATGTCAAAATAACTCTCTCAGAGTCATAGGGTAGAGAAGGCAGGGAATTCTCTTTGGTAGTGTTCAGAGAGAACCAGGAGGAACTACATGTCTTGCCAAGAAAACAAAATAAGGATAGGTCAGTACCAGGCTATAGGTGTAAAGTAAGATCACAGACACTGAACCCTATACAAAGAAATGCAAAGCAAAGCCATACACATATGGATAGGAGATTGGGCCACATTCAGGCTTGCAAGCCAGTGGTCCCAGTATGATTCTAGAACCGGGGAAGTCAGAGGAGAGAAAATTTACTACTAGTTGTAGTAAAGAGTACACCCCACAAGTTAAACAAGACGGTAGTTGATAACAATATTAGGCAGCAGGAGTTTGAAACAACTCAAGAATGCTAAAGGCAGATAGTAAGAAGGCACTAGAAGCTTCAGGTGAACAAAAAACAATTTAATATTATTGGGGGGAAAAGTAGCATAAAACTTTTCACCCCTAGTGGAAATACAGTGATTAGAACAAGAGAAATGATAATCATGATATTTTTTCCATGTTGATGGTAGCAAAATTGGTAAACTTGCTCACATAAAAAAAAAAATAGGTGCCTACCCACAGGCAGGCTAATTGATCAGTAAGAACAAAGTAACACAAGGTCCTACGAGGACTCTGGAAGAACTGAGGCAGTTCTGCCTGGGAAAACATGCCTTCAAAAGGAAAATAAGAACCATCTTTAGCTATTTGAAGAACTACTGTCTCAAGATAAAAATGAGTATTTTTTATAGCTTCATAGTCTTACCATTCAGGTTTTATCTACTTAGACATTTCCTTGTATCTTCCTTCGAGTTCCCCAACACCCAATTTTTTTGAGTTTTATTATGTAAATTAAATAATGAGCAGAGATCAATACAATATGGACAGGAGCAAAGGGCAAGAGCAATGATGAAATGACACTGACAAATCCTGGGGAGAAAAGGAGCGTGATCTGAAGACAAGTGCCCTTGCAAGAGGAACAAGCTGGAAGGGTGACTAGGTGGGATGCCAGGTGAGGGTGGTTATTTTGAAACTGAAAAATGAGAAATGTCTAGCGTATAGGACAGACGAGGTAGGGGCGCACTCTAACAGCTCTGAGTATGGTATAAAAGTATTCTCTGAGAGTGCTTCAAGAGATGAGAGCTCAAGTGCAATGGAAGCAAAGTATAGTGCAAAGCACTACAGGGTGGATGAGGGATGAGAGTCCTTGAACTTTAATATCAGCTGTACCATTCCCTAATGCTGTCACCTGGGGCAATTCACATACCCTTTCTTAGGCTCAGCTCCTCATATGTCTAAATGTATAGGAAATAAATGGCACATCATCCACTTTCCACAAATCATAGATCCAAGGCTCCCCCTCCCCTGATGAGTATGCTTCATGGCAAACCGATCTTAATATTGCCTCCTTAAGTTCTGTATGTTTCCCATCCCAGAGAAAGCCAAAGCCAAAGCCAAAGCCAAAGCCAAAGCCAAAGCCAAAGCCAAAGCCAAAGCCAAAGCCAAAGCCGGAGGGCTATTTCTCAGAAGACCATCCCAGCAAGTGCTAGCCACGTCATCTGCTCAGGCACACTGATAGGTGAGGCATCATTTCCAGCAGCTTATTTTGTGCCATCATGACTTTCCTATGCCCAGATCCTACATAATAGTACCATTTGCTGACAAGTACTGTTGGTCTCATCTGATTTTATTACACATTAGGTTTGATCACACCCAGTTTAAAATAACCAGCTTAAGTCTAATGTAACATGGTATTCCTTGATCCCTTCTTTATAAGAATCCACTAGCAAGCTAAAAATTCTTTCTCAAAAGGGAATTGTTTTTGAACAGGAGGCCTTGGCTTTCTTCAAAAGTCTAGAGACCTCAACTATGATTTCCTACTGAGTTTTTAAAATTTTAATTCCAGTGAGTTAACATACAGTTTAATATTGGTTTCAGGTGTATAATGTAGTGATTCAACACTTTCATACAACACTTGGTGCTCCTCGTGACAAGTGCCCTCCTTAATCCCCATCACCTATTTAACCCCTCTCTTGGCCCCCATCTCCCTACTGGTATCCATCAGTTTTTCTCTAAAGAGTTTATTTTTTGATTTGTCTCTTTTTTTCCTATGCCTGTTTGTTTCTTTAATTCCACATGAGTGAAATCATACGGTATTTGTCTTTCTCTGACTTATTTTCCTTAGCACAAGGAAAATATGCTCCATCTATTCCTAGCTCCATCCATGTCATTGCAAATGGCAAGATTTCATTCATTTTTAGGCTAATGTTCCATTGTATGTATGTGTATGTATACACACACACACACCACATCTTCTTTAGCCACTCATCAGTCAATGGACACTTGGGCTGTTTCCATAGTTTGGCTCTTGTAGATAATGCTGCTATAAACATTGGGGTGCGTGTATCTCTTTGAATTATTAAGTTTTTTTGCATTCTCTGGGCAAATACCTAATTAGTATCCAAAACATATAAAAGAACTTTTAAAATTCAACACTCAAAAAATGAATAATCCATTTAAAAAATAGGTAGAAGACATGAATAGACTTTTTTCCAAAGAAGACAACCAGATGGCCAACAGACACATAAGATGCTCCACATCACTCATCAGGGAAATACAATTCAAAACAACAATGAGATATCACCTCCCACCTGTCAGAATCGCTGAAATCAACAACACAAGAAACAAGGTGTTGGCAAGGGCACAAGAAATGGGAATGCAAACTGGGGCAGCCACTCTGGAAAACAGTATGAAGTTTCCTCAAAAAGTTAAAAATAGAGCTACCCTATGATCCAGCAATTGCACTACTAGTTATTTATCCTACTAAGTTTATGACAGGTCTGTAAA
Organism: Panthera onca; assembly: GCF_046562875.1. Taxonomy (NCBI): domain Eukaryota; kingdom Metazoa; phylum Chordata; class Mammalia; order Carnivora; family Felidae; genus Panthera; species Panthera onca. Next base: position 62,263,006 of record NC_138350.1, on the reverse strand, counting down.
CCATTTTGTTCTGCTTCAGAGGTTTTGGCACCATTGGATTCTCTGGCTCCAAAAGCAGTGCTACTTGTATTACAAGTTGGACCACCTGTTGACCCTTCCTTTGTTCAAGGCTATAAGCACTATGGGTAAATAAGCTGGAATAATGTATGTGGTGTATGTTGCTTCCAAAATCAAAACAGAGCCAGTAAGCATTGGCCTGTTTCTTAATGAGAAGGGATTCCATGTGCTGTAACTTGTATTTCTTTTTGGCAGATATATTCTCATATGCTCAAGTATATATCCCCAACATTTTCACTGAGGTGGTAGGCATACATGTATCTCATTGAACTATTCAGGATACTCACTACTTCCTGCTTATTTGGTCCTATCAGCATGGTGTCAATTTGGTAGACTAGCATGTTGTCCTGAGAAACTGTGTGATGAATGTTCCTGAGGAATAAATTAAGGCAAATAGTGATTGGCACAGCCCAGATCAAGTTAGTTACGGTACACTCACGTACTGCTGTGTGAAAAGAAACTATTTCTGATGTTGTTTATTAGGATGTGGGGAGAAGACCAAGAGTTTCAAGCTAAATAGCTGAAGAACAGAAGCCAATAGCTGGGATTATCTAATAATCAAAATAACACATCCAGAACAGTGATCACAGTTGGAGCCATTACTTAATTACACTTAAAATAATAATCCATTGTTAATCCCCATATTCTTCTGTCATACTAACCCTACAGGAGAATTAACTAGGATATAATAAAAATTAACCATTTTTGAATCTTACAAGTGTATAAAAGATGGACTAACCTCTGAAATTATTCTACATATCTATTTCCTTTAGTTCCAAGGGTTTCCACTTGGTTTTTAATGGTTACCATTCCACAGGCCAGACTAACCTAGGTATCCTGCCTGTTTCTAAGGTTATAACTTTTCCATCTAAGCACCAGTGATCATAGTTTTTGGACCCACTGGGCCGACTACTACACAATGCCAGACCGAAATTCTCTTTATCACCTGGCATTCCTAAGTCTCAGTTCTCACCTCTAAATCACAGTACTGTCCTGAGTTACCAAAGAGTAGTGTTTTCATAGAGTCAATGTCCAATAATTTCTCCCCAAACAAGGTATTTCCCAGTGGTCAGTAAATAATTAAACTTGAATTTACCACAGTTCTTTTTGGGGAAGGCTAGGAGCAAGATTTACAATAAACACTTGGAAAGTTATAAGGATCCTTCCTTATGCATGCCCAACTTCTCCTTCACTTCAGTGGTGCTAGGTCAGGGTTCTAAGTTAGCTGAAGGTCTCCAAATGTGTATAGTGTAGCTCAAGTCAGACTTATATTCATTAAGTCCTGAGTTATGAGGTGTACACACACACACACACACACACACACACGTATATATACATACACACATACATACACATAGTTTTTTAGGCATACATTGCAAAAACTCCATGTAGATTATTCTGATTTCCAGTTATGCCCTGCTGCCTTCAGTGGTAACATGTTTATCTTGCTTCTGAGCATTAATGGCTAATAATTTGCCTGTGATACTGAGTATCCAACATTTTCATTGAAATCAGGAAGCCATTTAAATAGTTGCTTTTCCCACTTTTATCCAAGCCTAGAGAGGATAGCCAGTGAAGTAATTTTTAAAGTCTGGTGCTTCCCTCATCAGTGTATTTTTAATGTGAGATAAAGTGAGTATCATCTAAGTTCTCTCCTAGGACATGTTTTGGAAAAATGAGCTGATTATACACCTCTTCCAAATCCCATGTCTTCCAAACACTCTGGATTCCTTGCTTTATATTAAACCCAAGGCATTTCTGTCCTCTTCATTCAATTCATCTGGCATAGGTTACAACTGAGTCCAGTTTTAATCAACAATCCCAGAAAATAAATAAATCCATGTCCAATTATTTGAGTTCATCTGGCATAGCACAATTAATCCTGAACCTCTTGTAAATGCACCAAAATTTACAAATTCAAATGCATCTAAAATATATTTCTCCCTCACTGGTCTTGCATCCCTAGGACTAATTCCTATCGGTATTTCCCAAGATTTTTTGTTGACGTACAATATTGAAATGCTTACGTCAACACCTAGATTTGATTTGTAATTGATCCCTGAGAGCATACTGGGATATAACTCCAGATGCCAGATATGGTGGTTGAGGGGGGCAGGAGGAATTTGGCATCTTATTCCATGAAGTCATCACAATGTTTCAGGCATCATAGAATCAGCCTCATTAACAGGAGACAGGGGTGGCTTCTGCCGCCCTAGGATATTAAGGGAAACTGGACTTACTCAGTGTTCCAATTCCATTCTTCTAGGATCCATTTCTTTACCAACCAGTGTCCTACCTTTTACCTGAGAGACCTGGTAAAGCTATGAATTCAGCCTATGTTTTAACCCAGCACCCTACATGAACAGATTCTGTGGCCATTTTTGCACATGTCAGCCCTGGAACTATAGGAGATTATTTTAGGTGAGACAATGAAATGCCTCTGTTCCCTAACTAAGCTTAGGATTTAAAATCCTGAGTCTGCTATTGTTCAGCTCTTTAATGTAGTTAGAAACAGCCAGTCTTTCCCCCTATAATTGTGCTCTCTATAATGGTCTCCTGCAGGGTCTTTCTTTCTTTCCTTCCTTTCTTTCTTTTGGCTGTCAAAACCACTCCTTCAGTCCTGGTGGCCACAAGGGATAAGTTTAACAGTTTGCACTGCGTGGCAAAGAATACTACTAGTGCCCCACCTTTAGTGGTAACTGGAGACTTCCCCATCCAAATCAGAGAGCCCATCCCACATTCCCTTTCCTTTCAGAATGTGCAACCACTTTCAGTCCCAATTATTCTGTGGGTCTGTTCTTAGTTGCAGGCAAGAGAATCTAGTCTTCATTATAGAAGAAGAGATGTCCATCCACAATACAGAGGTGTTCCAGTAGAAATCCCACTGATAGGGCCACCTACTGCTTAACATTCAAAACACTAGGGACTAGACACCAGAGCCTCCAATATAAATGCAGTTAATAAAAAAATCTAAGTGACTCCACAAATGCACTTTCCACAAAAGCTGCATATCATTATGTTCTAATGTTTACATTGGCCTTTAAGGTCTCATCCAGGTGCATCTGTTTGGTCAAATCAGATCATAAATCTGAGCTCCAGGAGTCCAACAAATGAAGCATTACACTACAGGAAACACAGGCCACAAGAAGGCTGGCATGGGGTGGAATGAATCTATCTTCAGAAGCTGCCACAGTGACATTTACCTTTGTGTGGTGACTTGTGATCCATGCATGATACAGTTGAGACAGAAGCTACTTACTAGTGGAACCTGGAATACATTTGCCATAGCTGGTCTTTTTCTCTGGTAGAAAAAAATCTGCAGAGGAAATTTTCCACTTCCAAAATCTAACTTGCCTTATTTTTTTAAATCTCTCATATCCAAACTCAGACAAGTACAGAATGTTAAGAAATAGCTTATTCAGTCTCAGTCCCTACTATCATGGATCTGCAGTCAAATGAGAAAGGCACACAAGTAAATAGTGATAAAACATTATGGTAAGTGCAAAGGGTGACAGGTGCACAGGGAAATATTGTGGATGTAACTATAATGATAATGAGGAAAGCTAACATGGATTGAATGCGTCTAGCAGTGTTCCAAGGACATAAAACATAAGTGTTTTATGTCACACCATGATCCCTGACTAAAACTCAACTGGATCCTTGTGCTGTTACTATTCTGCAACTCACATGTTCTCTTGGTCCAGGAGCAGTCTGACCATCATCTCCCCAATCATACCACAGAAGAAGCTGGTGTCCTTTACACCCTAAAACCGGTAGGTCTAGTCCTAGGCCCTGACATTCTCTCCTTCTAGACTGAACAGTGACGACATCCCTGCTTACCTTTGGTCCAGTTCCTCCCCTCCCGAAGGTAAGAGGATACAATTTGGAGTTTATAGAAGTTTATTTTCCAGCAACAACTTTATTTTTAAAAGTTTGCACCTGACAGATTTGGGGGTGGGGGAGTATCTTATTTGCTCCAAATCATTTCATCTTAATCTCCTAAAATTTGATTGATGCCAAATAAAATAGGGTAATTTTGCCACATACCTGGAAAGCCATCTGTTGCAAAGAATAACATTTTGCAGCAGTTCCACACTACAGTAACCCAAGAGCAAAATTCGAGTCAGCTCTGCCAAAGCAGTGAGTGGGAATGTCATCCATCCGGCATGTTGTAGGCAACATCTCCTTGTAACTGCCTTCAAGTTAAGACACCTTTTTCTCTAATAAAGACAGGCTTATGCTGAGTCAAGTTCACCAGGGCTTCCACATTTACACCCATCCTCATTCCTTCCCTGCATTCCCTGTGCCATGGGAGGCTGAGATCAAAGAAATCACCTTCAAGCTGCAAAATAAAATCATTTACTCTAACTTCCTCTTTCAACCAATGAGGAAATACTATTTCCAAGGTGACTCAGCAAGTCTGAGAAAGGACCTAGGACAGCTACCCTAAAATAAATTTATATTTTTTTAATATTTATTTTTGAGAGAGAGAGAGACAGACAGACAGACAGAGACAGACACACAGAAGCCGAAGCAGGCTCCAGGCTCTGAGCTGTCAGCACAAAGCACCAAGGGGCCTTGAACTCACAAACCTCAAGATCATGACCTGAGCTGAAATCAGATGCTCAACCAACTGAGCCACTCAGACGCCCCTAAAATCCATAGAATATTTTAAATACATATAATGTCCTTGCATGCAGCTCAGGCGCCCCTAAAATCCCTAGAATACTTTAATACATATAATGTCCTTGCAAGCAGCTGGTAACTCTTGATCTGCTATCAGTGTTTTGTTTTCTTTACCCCAGGGGAGGAAAAGGGTCAGCCTCACTGGATGTAAGCCTGTCAAACAATTTGATTTATGGGGCCCGCGTCCTAGTTTCTCTCCCAAAACATTAACCAAATAGGCTTTCATTCAATCATTACAGTTTTATTCCTTTGAGGTTTGGAGCTTTTAATCCTCAAGACATTGATTAAACCCCTGTTAGCAGTCACAAATTGTGTTATTACCGGTATCCTTTGCAGAGATTTTTAAGATTGAAACATCAGATAGAAACTTGAGGAAGGAATTTAGGTGGAACGGCAGGCAAAGTTTACATTTTACTGACTTTCCAATTTTTCAAAAGGATGCCTATGATGATATGGCATAACAACAGTCCTCTGGGATCCTCTTGGTTCCAAGGATATTTATTTGGAGTAAACGGCCCAGGTTGCAGGCACTCTAAAGCTGTAGAACAGGTTTAAGAAAATCAATGTCTCCTACTTGGGAATGATTGTCATGACCTTGTATTAGGGCAGCTCTCTCCAGATAACCCACACCTGATGCAGACCGCGGAAACCAACACCATACATTCAGCATTGCCCACATGGTGAATGGAAACATCTCTCCATTTCACACCCATTACAAATCCTAAAATTTTTTTCCTAGGAATGACCTTTGAGGATTTTCACCCAGGATACATGCCTTTTCAAAACCATAATAAAGGCCTGTCAGATCGGTGTGACTCTCTAATGTATTACCCCAGCATTGGGATCAATCACAACCCAGGGCTAGAGATTCAATACATCTTGTTGAAAGGATGCAAAATTTTCCGAATACATTACAGTGAAGTTTGTAAATCCCACAGACATAAATTAGGAGATCTACCTGATATACTTGCAGGTCACTGAATCTTTGCTGGGCACCTTGCTGGTGCAGAGAATGAACAGGGACGCTTCTGAGGCAGAGAGAACGGTGGTTCCCCAAACACATGTATCTACTTCTTCTACCCAGAGGGGTTCTAGGCTTACTAAAACTGCATTTCTCACACCCTATTAGCCCTGTATAACCTTGCAAGTGCTAATTTCTTCAGCAAAAGGAAGAAGGAATCAAAGATAGAAAAGGAAAAAAATATGAGGGAATAAACAGAAGCAAAAGTGCATTTATTAGCTCAGTGAAAGAAGTGGAGAAGAAAAATGTTTTCCCTGGGAATTTTGGATTTGTTAATATTAAACTATTTTTTTATATCCATTGCTCTTGCTTCCGATAATGTTTGGTGACCCAGGAATTGCGCTCTCAGACATTTTCCACTCCTGATTTGCTCAGAGGCTGTGGTTTTATGACCTGAGTGAGACCATACTTCTCTCCTTCAGAGTCTAAGGCTGTTTTGAAACCTATCCCTGCAGACCTGGAAGGACACTGTTACAAGGTTGCTAATCTTTGGCCTCCATCAGATATGACTTCAGAATCAGAGGGTGGGAGAAGCAGAGGAAACAAAGCAGGAGTGAACACTGAGTGACTTTTGAAAAGTATTTGTTCCCTCAAGAACATTGTGCAGCCCGGAACTTCTCTGACCTCACCCCCTGCACTTTTTAAAGGCCACATTCATCAATTATTTGGTGTTAATGAAGTCAGAGAAGTGAAATTATGAAACCCAACAGAGAACAAGCCTCTGTGTCACCAGCTGTGATAAGCTGGCTAACATGAATGACCCCGCACAACAGCTGCTGGCAAATGATTACTCCTTCTGGGTCTTTTGAAAGTTCAAAGTAGAAACACCATAACCCTTGTAATGAAGTTATAGGCCTCAATGTTTTAATACCCAATTTCAAAAGAACTTCCAAACTCAGGAATATAAAATGAGCAACTCTATTCCTCTAGTTTAACTACAATAGTGACGCAAAACACTCTGGAATAGCAAGCCATATATTTGTGGTACCTTACTCCACTATCAACATGAATGAAGAAGGGAAAAACATAGATGGGACCGTGAAGCTGCCATCTTTCCTACAGAGTGAATTATGCCGGAGGCCAAGAACAAAACCAAATTCTTCACAAGAAAATGTGATCAGATCACATGCTATATGCATGTACACTGAAACACCTTTCCCTAATTTACTCAAGTAATCAGTACATCTTTAGGAAGCATACTCCAAAATGTGAACTTAACAACAATCACAATGTAAAATACACCCCCCAAACTACAGTAGCTTAAGTCAAAGAGTAGCACATTTCCCTCTTAAAGACAAGTTTGTTAGTCCAGGCCTGGCACAGTGACACCACGGAAGTAGAGACCCAGATTCCTTCCATCTTATGGTTCTATACTTTTTAGGGTGCTACCTCGTCCCTGAAGTCTGAGAGAGCTCCTCATCAGATCCATACTCCGGCCCACAAAAAAAGAGGAACAAGAGAATATAGAGGGCATACCCACTCTCTTTTAAGGGCATGGCCTAGAAATTCAAGGCATGAATCTGCTCATATCCCACTGGCCAAGTCTTAGACAAATTGCTGCACTTAACTACAAGCAAGTCTGGAAATTTTAGTGTTTATTTTGGGCAGCCATATATCTGGCTGAAATGTAGAGGTTCTAATCATAAAAGAGAAAAACAGAATAGAAACTGAAAGAAATACAGTCATCCAGAACCTGTTATAAAGTACTAAGGGACAACAGTCTTCCAATATCCTGAATCCTTCTCCATGCCAACCCCATGACCTCCCCCACTGTCCTAAAACACTCTGCACCAGAACCAAACCTTTTAGTTTGTTTTTTTTTTTTTTAAAACAAACTCTTTCCCTGGCCCCATTTTCTTGTGATTTTTCCTTAGCATTGTTACCCTGTGTCATTAACTGAAATGCGTTAACAGACACTATACCATGAATACTCATCTTGAAACTTTTTCAACACAGGGTGGCCTCTGAGGCAAATACACTCAGGGCATTGTCTTCTCTAATGTTTCTGATCACCCCTAAAAATCTCTGTCCACTGTTGTTTCACAGGAAACTATAGGTAGCTTCTTTAGCTCATGATGCCTCTATGAATTCTCTCAAACTTTCCATTTATTTCAATTAATCAAATCCATTATGATGGCCCAAGTTTAATCTCACCTGCTCCCTGAAGTTCTCCCTGACCACTTCAGGTCTTGCTGACCATATTTTCCTTTAAACTTCTCTTGGCTCATACAGTAATTTTATCCCACAATTTACACATACATGCTCTCTTACACAAACTATTCACATCATGTGATGTCACGTGTACTAACACTGCCTTCTCAATATTATGAATTCCTTAAAGACAGTGGTCTTCATCATCATGCTCAAAACTCCAAACCAGATGGACTATTTAAAAGCATTTAAAAGGTGCTTATTGTAGGACTATCACTGTGCAATCACAACTAACATCTACGAGAAAAAAAAAAACTGTTGGAGGTGATGGGTATGTTGATGGCAGAGACTGTGATGACGGTTTCACAAAAGTGTATGTATATCCAACGTCATCAAATTGTCTACAACAGGTAGACTTTTGTTGATGTCAACCATACTTCAAAGTGGTTTTTAAAAATAATCAAGAACTACAACTTGATTTTTTAAAGATATACTCAAGAACTATATCCCAACCATTAAGGCTACAAGGCGAGCAAGAAGGGGAACACTGAGGTAACAAATACTTGAAGACTGAAGAACATCCTACCAAAGAATGAATGTGTTAACCAAGCAGTTAAAGAATAAATTAAAAAGTATATGGAAGTCAATGAAAATGGTAACACCACAACCCATAACCTCTGGGATGCAGCAAAGGTGGTCATAAGAGGAAAGTATATAGCAATCCAGGCCTTCCTAAAGAAGGAAGAAAGATCTCAGATACACAACCTAACCTAACGCTTTAAGGAGCTGGAAAAAGAAAAGCAAATAAAACCCAAAAACAGCAGAATACAGGAAATAATAAAGATTAGAGGAGAAATTAATGCTATCGAAACCAAAAAAAACCAGAACAGATCAATGAAACCAGAAGCTGGTTCTTTGAAAGAATTAACAAAATTGATAAACCACTAGCCAGTTTGATCAAGAAGAAAAAGGAAAGGACCCAAATAAATAAAATCATGAATGAAAGAGGAGAGATCACAACCAACACAACAGAAATACGAACAATAATAAGAGAATATTATGAGCAATTATATGCCAATAAAATGGGCAATATGGAAGAAATGGACAAATTCCTAGAAACATATAAACTACCAAAACTGAAACAGGAAGAAATAGAAAATTTGAACAGACCCATAACAAGTAAGGAAATCGAATTAGTAATCAAAAATCTGCCAAAAAAACAACAGTCCAGGGCCAGATGGCTTTCCAGGCGACTTCTACCAAATGTTTAAGGAAGAGTTACCACCTATTCTCTTGAAGCTGTTCCAAAAAATAGAAATGGAAGGAAAACTTCCAAACTCTATGAGGCCAGCTTTACCTTGATTCCAAAACCTGACAGAGACCCCACTAAAAAGGAGAACTATAGACCAATTTCTCTGATGAACATGGATGCAAAAATCCTCAACAAGATATTAGACAACCAGATCCAACAATACATTAAAAAATTATTCACCACAACTGAGTGGGATTTATACCTGGGATGCAGGGCTGGCTCAACATCCACAAAAAAATCAGTGTGATTTATCACATCAATAAAAGAAAGGACAAGAACCATATGATGCTCTCAATAGATGTAGAGAAAGCATTTGACAAAAGACAGCATCCTTTCTTGATAAAAACCCTCAAGAAAGTAGGGATAGAAAGATCATACCTCAAGATCATAAAAGCCATATATGAACGACCCAACGTTATTATCATCCTCAATGGGGAAAAACTGAGAGCTTTCCCCCTAAGGCTAGGAACAAGACAGAGATGTCCACTCTCACCACTGTTATTCAACATAGTATTGGAAGTCTTAGCCTCTGCAATAAGACAACCCAAAGAAATAAAAGGCATCCACATCGGCCAGGAAGAGGTAAAACTTTCACTCTTCGCAGACAACATGATACTCTATATGGAAAACCCAAAAGATTCCACCAAAAAACTGCTAGAACTGATCCATGAATTCAGCAAAGTTGTAGGATATAAAATCAATGCACAGAAATCGGTTGCATTCCTATACACCAACAATGAAGCGACAGAAAGAGAAATCAAGGAATTGATCCCATTTACAGTTGCACAAAAAAACATAAAATACCTAGGAATAAATCTAACCAAAGAGGTGAAAAATCTATACACTGAAAACTATAGAAAGCTTATGAAAGAAATTGAAGAAGACACAAAAAAATGGAAAAAGATTCCATGCTCCTGAATAGGAAGATTGTTAATATGTTAAAATGCCGATACTACCCAAAGCAATCTACATATTCAATGCAATCCCTATCAAAGAATCCTAAAATTTATATGGAACCAGAAAAGACCCTGAATAGCCAAAGCAATCTTGAAAAAGAAAACCAAAGCTGGAGGCATCACAATCCCAGGCTTCAAGCTATAATACAAAGCTGTAATCATCAAGACAGTACGGTACTGGCACAAGAACAGACACTCAGGTCAATGGATCAGAATAGAGAACCCAGAAATGGACCCACAAACGTATGGCCAACTAATCTTTGACAAAGCAGGAAAGAATATCCAATGGAATAAAGACAGTCTCTTCAGCAAGTGATGCTGGCAAAACTGCACAGTGACATGAAGAATGAACCTGGACCACTTTCTTACACCATACACAAAAACAAACTCAAAATGGATGAAAGACCTCAATGTAAGACAGGAAGCCATCAAAATCCTCAAGGAGAAAGCAGGCAAAAACCTCTTTGATCTTGGCCACACAACTTCTTACTCAACATGTGTCTGGAGGCAAGGGAAACAAAAGCAAAAATGAACTATTGGGACCTCATCAAAATCAAAAGGTTCTGCACAGCGAAGGAAACAATCAGCAAAACTAAAAGGCAACCAACAGAATGGGAGAAGATGTTTGCAAATGACATATCAGATAAAGGGTTAGTATCCAAACTCTATAATAAAGAACTTATTAAACTCAACGCCCCAAAAACAAATAATCCAGTGAAGAAATGGGCAAAAGACATGAATAGACACTTCTCCAAAGAAGACATCCAGATGGCCAACTGACACGTGAAAAAATGCTCAACATCACTCATCATCAGGGAAATACAAATCAAAACCACAATGAGATTCCACCTTAAACCTGTCAGAATGGCTAACATGAACAACTCAGGCTACAACAGATGTTGGTGAAGATGCGGAGAAAGAGGATCTCTTTTGCACTGTTGGTGGGAATGCAAGCTGGTACGGCCACTCTGGAAAACAGTATGGAGGTTCCTCAAAATACTAAAAATAGAACTACCCTACAACCCAGCAATCACACTAGTAGGCATTTATCCATGGGACACATGTGTGCTGTTTCAAGAGGACACATGCACCCCCATGTTTATAGCAGCACTATCAGCAATAGCCAAAGTATGGAAAGAGCCCAAATGTCCATCAATGGATGAATGGATAAAGAAGATGTGGTATATATATACAATGAAGTATTACTCGGCAATCAAAAAGAATGAAATCTTGCCATTTGCAACTACGTGGATGGAACTGGAGGGTATTATGCTAAGTGAAATTAGTCAGAGAAAGACAAAAATCGTATGACTTCGTTTATATGAGGACTTTAAGAGACAAAACTTATGAACATAAGGGAAGGGAGACAAAAATAATATAAAAACATGGAGGGGGCAAAACAGAAGAGTCTCATAAATATGGAGAACAAACAGGGTTGCTGGAGGGGTTGTAGGAGGGGGGATGGGCTAAGTGGGTAAGGGGCATTAAGGAATCTACTCCTGAAATCATTGCTTCATTATATGCTAACTAGTTTGGATGTAAATTTAAAAACTTTAAAAAAATGTTTTAAAGTCAAAAAAAAAAAAAAAGACGAGGAACATTGAGCACAGACTAAAGGCAATACAAAGGCCTCACGTAAGCTGTGAGAACTCAGACTCCCCTTCAGATTAGCTCTGCAGATGAGTCAAGATTTTGGTAGTAAACAATCTGGAATGATGTATGAAGACACCATCATCAGAAGTATTATTTGTCTATTCTGTAAGTTCTAGGATCCACAGTTTCAACTTCAAATGTCATTTGCATCAAGCTTTCAGAAACGTCTCATGACATTTAGTGATTCTTTTTCCTTAAGACTTTAAAAAGATGATGAAAGGAATCTATAAATAGATTTATTCTGAAATATACACATACATGTATATGTTACCTATGTAGATAATTGTACTTGATGCATACTATATAGTTATGGCACTAACTAGAATTCTTCCCCAAAATGGACCATGAAAAACCTTCATCTACCCATCCTGATGATCTCTATTTTATTTTGTCATATAATTCCATATTATCATTACTTCTCTTGGTTCCAGATCATTCCATGTCCCATTACGATTCACAGGCCTATTTTATTCTATCAATTCTGAAAACCAAGAATAGTTCTCAGTTCTTCCTCTTCTTCCTCCTTTTCCTTCTCTTCCCTGCCCTGACCCCACTACCCCTTTCTCTCCCACCCTTCCTTCTTACTCTGGCAATAGCTTCCTTTCTTTGTTGTAGCTATGGCATGAATGTTATAAGAAATTCTCGTTTGGGCAGGAATTAAGTAATTTTCAAGAGAAGTGACACATCAAATATTCATTATTCTTCAAAAATTTATTATTTTCTATCTCAAACTTCTACATTTGTTTATGCTCATGTGTGTGGGCATAGCTTAATATATCGCAAATGATGGTTGTTTTGTCCTATCTATGCATTTAAAATGATCCACATAACATATACAAAACTTTACCCATTTTGGGCATTTTGAGACACGAAGACCTGAATATAGAAGTCACTCTTTTTGTCTTCTTTTTTGTTCCACATTTTGCATTCTGGCCTACAGTGCAACTGCTCTAATCGCTCCAGCTTTGGAGTGATACAATGCATTAAAGTGGCTTTTATGATTGATTAAATGCTCCAGCTCTGCTACTACATTTAATCAATGGCAGCAACCCAACACAGCTTCATTGGCTACAGGGCATTACAGATTAAGCTTCACACATTTTAGCTATTTCAGAGCAAATTATAATTTTTGTAACTACAATTTTTTTTGAATTTCAGAGAGTGACAATTGTTTCTAGGAAAATAGCATGTTCACTTTTATTAGAATGCTCAGCATTATTGTAAGGTATATTTCACTAATACCTGGCCTTTACAAAACTATAATAATGTTGATTCCACATTTATTTCAATGGTTTGGGGATGACTATTCTAGCAAACGGTCTTAAGGAAAGTCTGAGAGCTCAGTCACCAGACACCAAAATTGCTAGATTTGGATCATTTACATGGAAAAATTTTCATCTGCTTAAATCTTCTATGATAGGCAAATCTCCCTTGGTTCTGGTGACCCAAGAGATACTTGTTCTTTCTTATTCATTTTTCTAGAATTAAGAACACACTTCCCCCCTCCAGGACTCCCATTTAATTCCCTAAGCAACTGCCCCAGATCACATGCTGGTTAAAATAACAGACTGTAGACATTTGGCTACAACTATTAAAAGATGTATGGACCACTGTTTACTGTCCTCTAAAGATGTATCTCAATGTTACCTTTCTCTTGAGAGCTGGCACTATATCGTGCCATCAAAGTATTTTACAAGAAGTACAATTTCTTGCTCATAGTATTTTATGTGTGTTTGCACAATGTGACTTTTATGGCCTCAACTCCAAAAAAATGCTGAAAATTTCAAAAGCCGTTGAAAATAAGACAAAAGAAATAATTAAGACAACATCCTTTTTGTTTATAAAACTAGAAAGTATTCCTAAGTGAACTCTTGTACTAATGTTTATTGACACTCTCTTTTAAGGGACAATGTTTTCAGGACAGGCTACTACCAAAGAAGCCAAAAACACTGAATAACTTACATTTGTGAGTACACCAAAACTGGCAAAACTCTTCAGTTTGAAAATCAGAGCTGAAGAACTGTAACCAGTGATGATGAAAAATAACTAATCAGCACTTTCCCAAAATACGAAGATATTGAAAGACAAAAAAAGGAATAAGGTCCTACTACAGATTAGAAGAAACTACGGAGAAACTGTAACAACATGCAATGTGGGATTTAGGTAAGATCCCACAACAGAAAAATAGTGAAACAAGTGATGGAATTTAATTAAGGTCTATATTTATTAATAGTATATCACAGCTAATTTCCTGATTTTGATAACTGTACTACCATTATGTAAAATGTTAACATTATGGAAACATGGGTAAGGATTTTGAGAACCCTACTACTTTGTTAACTTTTTTGTCAATATAAAATTAATCCACTATAAAAGGAGAACAGGTAGTGAATGAAGTTCCCAGTCAACTCCTTCAGGATTAGGTTATCAGAATGCTTTTAGATATAAGCAAATCCAACCGAAACTATCTTAAAGAGGAGTTTTATTGGCTTCCTGGAAGTTCACAGGTAGGTGTTCTTCTGACTTGGTCCAATTCATATGCCTGCTTTATTTCTGTTATTCTTTTCTCCTGTCTCTGTGGATGCTCTTCAGGCTGGATTTTTTCATGACCTTATGATGGCTGCCAGCAGTCACTGAGGCCAAGCTTCCTCATTTGCTTTCTGAGAAAGGAGGAGAAACAAACTCTCCTCCTTTCTCCTAAGAGTAAGAATCTTAGCAAAGGCCTCCAACCTTTTTCTCCTTCAGTCTCACAGGACAGACTTGAGTCACATGCATATTCCTACACCAATGGCTGACAAGAGATCCACATGATCAGTTTAACTGGACCTCATCTTTGAAACTGAGGGTAGACTTTGCTTTTCTTGAACAACACAACTGCATAAAGAAGAGACAGAACCTGAGGAAAATTAGATCTCTGTCAGGAAGAAGGAAATGGATGTTTGGGAGGCAACCAATAACATTCAATACCATTATAATGAAAATAAATGTTCTTGACATTTGAAAGAGATCACTGTTGAGTATATAAGATGAACTACTACTCTACAGGGCTGAGAGTACATACGTAGATAAAAGTAACCTAACAGTTGGAACAAGGAATTGCTATAGTTCAAATGTGTTTCCAGCTGAGAACCAGGTAACTTTGGGTCCCTCCATAATTTACAGATCCTATGTTTAGATTCCTTACATATCTACAATCTCCCAGGGCAAAGCTCCTGCACCTCCAATAACCAGCGTCTTCGAAAATACCTTACATATGTATACGCTGGCCTCAGGTCTACTTGTCAGGAAGCTGTGTTTTATGTTGCTTTCATTCTGTCTTCTGGATCGTCAATAATACAAATGCACTCCTTTTTCCTGTGGCAGGCTTCCCAATTCTAGAAAATAACTTCCTCGTATCTCCTCTTCATCACACTGACTGAGGTTGTTTTTAGGCATCTCATATGCCTAGTCACCCTCTGGACCACCATGTTCTCTACCTCCACATTTGGGCTCAGTAAAATAAGCACAGTTGGACTACAGTTTGCAGGAGATCAGAACACTATTAATTAATGCAGCCTCACATTATGTGCTTAATGTGTTAACATTATTGCATATTAAGTTCCTAGGGGGTGGGGTGGAGAGGAATGAGTTCCCAGATAATAAACTGCCTCAATGTGCTGAATAATGATACAAATGTCACTTCCATTCTTCCTCCCACCAACTCCTGCTTAGTGGCCTCCTGAGGGCAATAATAATAAAGAAAAGTTAAAGAGAAAGTTGGGGGAGAACTTAGCAGATGTTTAGCCTATTTGAGCCAAGGGACAAGCTCTCCTACTAAGGCCCCAAACAGCCTTCAAACTGCAATAAAATAAACCTTGTTATTGTAGCTGAAGGAATCGGCCTGAGTTATTGCCCTGCAGGCATTAGGAATTAGAATATGCATCCATCTATTCTGTGGCCTTGAGAGCAGTTCTAACTCAATCTGTGAGAGCAGAGGTGAGAGAGAGAGAGAGAGAGAGAAAGAGAGAGAGAGAGAGAGAGAGAGATGGAAAAATCGCTATATGCAGCAAATCCCCATCTCTCACTGCACACACTAAGGTGTCCTTCATATAGACATGGCTTCCATACAGAACTGCTTCAACTGGAGAATAAAATTCTCCATCTCACAAAGACAAGCAATCTTTTCCTCCAGAGACAAAGAATTCCTTCTCTTTCCCCCAGAGTTCTAGCAATACTCTGGTCTGCACTACCTGCAGTGACCAAACAGCTTGAGAGGGTGGGACAGCCCTAGATGATACCAGTGTTCTGTTATCAATATTAACAGAGGCCCCTTTCCATCCTCAAAGGTCTGGAGTTGAACAATAAATTATATGGTCATTTGAAAACAAGATATTACCATTTTAAATTGGAAATCAGGGTATTGTAAGTCCCATATGAAGATCTGATTACCCAATAAAGGCCCTTATAAAGTACAGGTTGATCATAATAACCATTTGCCAGATGAGAGAGTGACACCCAATGTTCTACAACTTGGTCACAGCAGGACCAGCTGTAGGACTCAGGTCACCTGAGTCTTACTTGCTACAAAATGTTGTTGGAGGCCATTTGTGCTTCCCCCTCCTTTCCTACAGCCAACTGAAGGGGAGAGAAGGGCAGCTAAGGAGACCTTGTTATTTCCTCTATATACATTGTTTTTCAAAATTCTTCTTTTGGATGAATGAGACGGTATGATTTAAAGAAACAAATTATGGAGACCTGGGAAGATGGTGGTGTAGGAGGATGAAGGGCTCACCTCGTCCTGCTGATCACTTAGATTCCACCCAGATCTGCCTAAATAACCCAGAAAACGGCCAGAAGACTACCAGAACGGACTCTCCGGAGCCAAGCGTAGACAAGAGGCCCACGGAAGAGGGTAGGAAGGGCAGAGAGGCAGTGCGCGCTACACGGACTGGCAGGAGGGAGCCGGGGCAGTGGAGGGGCAGCCCACCAGGCAAGGAAGAGCCCCCGAAGTCTGGCTCGCAAAAGTGGAGGGGCTAGATGGAGTGAGTTCTGATAGCCAGCAGGCCTTAACATCTGGAATGTTACAAGTCAACTGCTCTGTACTTGGAGAGCGGGTAGGGCAACAGGACACTGGGAGGGAGAGTTGCTGAACCCCGGAAGACAGAGCTTAGCTTGGCAGGGGAACAAAGGCGCTGGCAAGAACCATCTCCCTCTTCCATCCCCCAGCCAAAGTTTGAAAGGGAACCAATTCCTGTCACCAAACTTGCTTGCAACGCACAAATACCTAACGCTGTGCTTCTGTGGATCCATCCCTCCGACAGGTCTGCCTCCCTCCCGGTGCTGCAGGGACCCTCCCGCAGGGGACCACCATCGGCAAAGCTAGCTAAGCCTGCCCCTCCCACCCCTGTGCACCTTGCAGACCCACCCCGGCTAATACACCCTTGGCCAGATCCCATCGAAGCAGCACCACAAGCCTGGCAGTGTGCAAGTAGCCCAGACAGGGACCACACCACTCCACAGTGAGTTTTGCCCCTGGGAGAGGGGAAGATAAGGTACACACCAGTCTGACTGTGGCCCCAGTGGTGGGTTGGGGGCAGACATTGGGTCTGACTGCGGCCCCACCCACCAACACAAGTTACTCTGGACAGCACAGGGGAAGTGCCCTGCAGTTCGGAGCTACCATAGGAACTACTCAAAATGACAAAACGGAAGAATTCTCCTCAAAAGGAACTCCAGGAAGTAGCGACAGCTAATAATTTGATCAAAAACGATTTAAGCAATATAACGGAACAAGAATTTAGAATAATAGTCATAAAATTAATGGCTAGGCTTCAAAAAAGCATAGAGGACAGCAGAGAATCTATTGCTGCAGAGATCAAGGGACTAAGAAACAGTCATGAGGAGCTAAAAATGCTATAAATGAGGTGCAAAATAAAATGGAGGTGGCCATAGCACGGATTGAAGAGGCAGAGGAGAGAATAAGTGAATTAGAAGATAAAATTATGGAAAAAGAGGAAGCTGAGAAAAAGAGAGATAAAAAAAAAACAAACCCAGGAGTATGAGGGGAGAATTAGAGAACTAAGTGATGCAATAAAACAGAACAATATCTGTATCATAGGAATTCCAGAAGAGGAAGAGAAAGGGGCTGAAGGTGTACTTGAACAAATCATAGCTAAGAACTTCCCTGATCTGGGGAAGGAAAAAGGCATTGAAATCCAAGAGACACAGAGAACTCCCTTCAGACATAACTTGAATCAATCTTCTGCACGACATATCATAATGAAAGTGGCAAAATAAAAGGGTAAAGAGAAAATTCTGAAAGGAGCTAGGGATAAACAGGCTCTAACTTACAAGGGAGATCCATAAGACTAGTGGCGGACCTACCTACTGTAACTTGGCAGGCCAGAAAGGAATGGCAGGAATCTTCAATGTGATGAACAGAAAAAATATGCAGCTGAGAATCCTTTATCCAGCAAGTCTGTCATTCAGAATAGAAAGAGAGATAAAGGTTTCCAAAACAAACAAAAACTGAAGGAATTCATCACCACTAAACCAGCCCTACAAGAGATCCTAAGGGGGATTCTCTGAGTGAAATGTTGCAAGGACCACAAAGTACCAGAGACATCACTACAAGCATGAAACCTACAGACATCACAATGACTCTAAACCCCTATCTTTCAATAATAACACTGAATGTAAATGGACTAAATGCTCCAACCAAAAGACATAGGGTATAAGAATGGATAAAAAAAAACAAGACCCATCCATTTGTTGTCTACAAGGGACTCATTTTAGACCTGAGGACATCTTCAGATTGAAAGTGAGGGGATGGAGAACTATCTATCATGCTACTGGAAGTCAAAAGAAAGCTAGAGTAGCCATACATGTATCAGACAAACTAGACTTTAAATTAAAGGCTGTAACAAGAGATGAAGAAGGGTATTATATAATAATTACAGGATATATCCATCAAGAAGAGCTAACAATTATAAATGTCTACGCACAGAATACGGGAGCCCCCAAATATGTAAGACAATCACAAACACAAGCAACCTTATCAATAAGAATGTGGTAATTACAGGGGACTTTAATACCCCACTTACAACAATGGATACATCATCTGGACACAGGATCAATAAAGAAACAAGGGCCCTGAATGATATGTTGGATCAGATGGACTTGACAGCTATATTTAGAACTCTGCATCCCCAAGCAACAGAATATACTTTCTTCTCAAGTGCACATGGAACATTCTCCAAGATAGATTACATGCTGGGTCACAAAACAGCCCTTCATAAGTATACAAGAATTGAGATTATACCATGCACACTTTCAGACCACAATGCTATGAAACTTGAAATCAACCATAGGAAAAAGTCTGGAAAACCTCCAAAAGCATGGAGGTTAAAGAACACCCTACTAAAGAATGAATGGGCCAACCAGGCAATTAGAGAAGAAATTTAAAAAAATATATGGAAGCAAATGAAAATTAAACTACAACAATCCAAACCCTTTAGGATGCAGCAAAGGCAGTTCTGAGATGAAAATACATTGCAATCCAGGGCTATCTCAAGAAACAAGAAAAATCCCAAGTACAAAATCTAACAGCACACCTAAAGGAAGTAGAAGCAGAACAGCAAAGACACCCCAAACCCAGCAGAAGAAGAGAAATAATAGAGCTCAGAGGAGAAATAAACAATATAGAATCTAAAAAAACTGTAGAGCACATCAGTGAATCCAAGAGTTGGTTTTTTGAAAAAATAAACAAAATGGATAAACCTCATACTTTTATCTTCCCAGAACATCCTTTCTGCTTTTCTGCATTAGTTTACATCTTTACATGTTCTTAAGGCCTCTCTGAAACATTTCCTAAGATCCCTGATCTCTAGTAACCCTTCTCCCTCTACTGGGTTTCAACCACTTATTTTGCACATGGTATATACACCTATGCACTTTCCCAAGGTATGTGGTCATATCTTATACCTCTTTGTATCCTTGGCACTTAGGCTACATGGTCCGTGTTTAAGGGCTATCTTTTTAATTGTAATTTATGATGATGACAACCATCATAATGATGCTACTATCAAGTGGGTTTCCATCTGATTGTTGAGTCTTTGCACATACACTGCCTTCAACTTTGTTTGATTATTAGCCTTGATCACCTATCTTAAAGGACTTTTAAATCCTGTAAATAATACCTGTGTCCCCTCATAGAAAATTACATTCAGGCCTAGAGCTTCTCAGATATAGAAAGATGTTGACAAATTGCTGCAAATTCAGTGGAGAGTTGCTGGATTGATTAAGGGGATGCAGGACTTGATTTATGAGCAAACATTAAAAGAACTAAATATGTATAGCCGAGCTCCACAGCGATTCGGAGTGGGCCTGGGGGATCTGATGACTGTGTATTAGTAGCCAGAGGATGAAAACAGCATTGCAAGAACCACCACTTAAATTAGGGAAAGGGGCCTTTGGTGACACTCACCAGGGATTCTAATTACTGGGGAATAAATGTCTCGATGTATGAATTCAGCACTTCTCAAACTTTCATGGGCACACAAATCACCTAGGGATCTTGTTAAAATGCAGATTCTGATTCAGTGAATCAGAGACTCTGCATTTCTAGTAAGCTTCTAAGTGGTCCAGAGACTAAATGCACTCAGGCAAGCCTCTTTTCTTATAGAATTGTATAGATCTATTGAATTACAGAGTGGGATGTTTAGCCTAAATAAAGTATCCTGGAACCCACAGAGACACACTCGGGACAAGCAGGGCAGGGAGGGAAGTCCTTTTCCCACGGTGTTCATCTGCCTCTTTTGGCATCCATAGAGGGCCTGCATACTGTGATGAACTACCCAGGCCCATTGCTTTTTCCATATTTATCTTTCCACTTGTGCCAGATGACAGCATAAGAAGCACAGCTACTGCCAAGTTATGATTGTAGGCTACCAGAAAGTTCCTTTTTGCTTCCCAAATAGCTTCCCCACCTTTTCATTAATGCCTGGAAGTCTACAGCTTCATTCCCTTAGCTTAAGACTCCTATCCCCTTTATAATGGAAACCCTATTGGTTATTTGTACCTTAGGGCTCACAGCTTTAAATTCTTTCCTGGTAGATTTTAGTAGAGGACAAGAAGACATCCTGAGGGCACTAAGTTTGGGGAGAGTCGACAAAGATGAAGAATGTGAGGACCACCCACCCATTTTACACGTAGGAATGAATTCAAAAGAAGAGTAGGCACTTTGCCAAGGTCACCTACTTCCTTGTTGCTTAAATCCACAGTTCCAGATTTGCAGGCCAGTATTCTTTTACAATGCACAAAACCTTCTTCCCTCCTCTCCTAGAAATCTGCACTGTTCCAATCTTCCTCTGTTTTGGGCTATAAGCAAAACCAGGGCTTCCCTCAGCCCTTAGAACAAGTCACTGATGGACAGTTTTTCTCACTTGAATTATGCTTAATCAGATAACTTAAAGATAATGTTTCCCTCATCAGATATAACCCCTAAACAGGTGAGCTTCAGTTTATTATACCCAAAGCAATTAGGATGGAAATTGGGAAGGTGAGCCCAGCTGCTTCCCATCAAACAGCTCAAGGAGACTTTGAGTAACTCACTAATTACTGAATCACGCATCATCTCATCTCTATACATATGATCATTCAAAGGAGCACAGTAAGGACAGTACACCCACATCCCATTCCACCCCACCCCCTCATGCACTCCATGTTTCTTTCCATTTGATATCCCACATAATGACGCCCCTTGTTGTCCTACGTTTGCATGCTTCACACAACTCTTAAGTTCATCTTCTAATTTTATCATAACTTTTAAGTATTACTGCTTTTTTCCATTTTTAGGCAGAAGAAATTGGTTCACAAGAAAAGTTAATGTCATACCCAGTGTCATAATCTGGAACTTGGACTCTGGCCTTTGGACTTACAATCTTTTTCTCAACATACCACCTTGGTTAAGCCAGTTCTTTTAGTCCTGGGATAAGTTCAGAACTTGTTGCTTTTACCTAATAAAGTAGATGTTATTAAGTCATGACAAAATATGGATTTTATGTATTCTTGTTTGATTTTATGATTTTCATCTTATTTCTAAGCTGTCTCCCACCATGAGCAAGTACATTCATTAGCAAATGATGATAAAGCTTCAATTAACTGGAACTGAAATAATCAGAGCTCACAAATAGTATTTTCTTCAATTCAGTGGATTAAGAGAAAGAAGCAGAAGGCAAGAAAACCAAATGGAGCAATTTTACTTCAAAAATCCAGTGAAAATCCTCGTCATTATAAATTCAGTGTGAACTCTTCATTTTTCCATGTCTATCTTTAGTACAGAACACTGAGAATTCATAGTCATTAAGATGTCACCAAGGCTCTAAGATCCCTCGCATCTGAAGAGACAAAGTCAATCATGTTCAATATGCTCTCCTTATTGAGACAAAAAACAAATGTGGACACAAAGACAATGCCCAACAATAAAGTTTGACGAAAATGTGTGAATCTGGTTCAGATTCTTGATCCCCCATGAGCTGTAACTGATGCTATTTCCACTACCTATATGTCCTACTTAACCTAGTCTTCACTCACATTTCTTTTTTTTTTTTTTTTCCTAGTTTGGCTACTGTAACTCAAAATACCTAAGTAGCCCCACCTCCTTTCATTGGAATGAGCCTTTGGATCAGTGACACAAAGCCTAACCATCACTTAAGGGCTACTTGGATCTGTATAAATATCAACATGACTACTTGGATTTATATAAGTATCAATATGACTCTTTCCAGTGATCTTAAATTGGCAATGTTTAGAGCAGGTGGTACTGGCATAAAGTAGCACTTTTTTTTTTACTCTATGTACTTTTACTATGTATTTCTTAATATGTAAGCCTGAAGAAAAAAATATAATATATAGTAAAATCACAGTTATACATACATACACACACATATATACATAGCCTTTTAATTAAAGAAGTGAGCAGTAATAATGTTTATTATACATTTTAGTTGTCCTACCTTATTTTTGAGGTATATATGACTGACTAAAAGCTTTCAGTGCCTAGAAAAAGAGTAATAAAAATAAAACCAGGGTGGTACAGGCAGAACACAGTCCCAAACAAACATACTGGAGCACACTGGAAAAAGTGACATCAAGGAGGGCGGCCAGGACTAAGATATGAAGATAGCAAAAAAAAAAAAAAAAAAAAAAAAAAAAAATGCTGTATGTGAGGGTAAAAATGCTAGAGTCACAGACCATGTGAAAATCTAAAAAAGTTACTCACAAAAATATGTTACATATGCAAATAGCTACAAGTAAGATGATGGCCAAGACCAAACGTCAACAAAACCTGAAGTAACTGGAACTCTCACAGATTTCCTACAATAGTGTATAAGGACACAACTAAGTTGGAAGACTATGTCAGTATCTATTTAACGTTGACTTACCCTTTGGCATAGAAATTTCACTCCTAGATATATACCCAAGAGAAATGAATTCATTTGGCCACCAAAAGACATACAAAACATTCATAATAGCTTTATTTAAAATAACCAAAACCAGGATGTAATCCAAACTCTGATGAGAAAATGACCTACAAATGGTCTTATTTTTATAGAATGCAACATTATATGCTAAAAAGAACAGATACATTTAACACTGATGAGTTTAATACATAGTATGTTGAATAAAAGAATCTAGACAAAAAACATATATCATGTATGATACCAGTATATGAAAGAAGCCAGGGTGGTGGATACGGGGCAGCAGTGGGGAGGGGTGAGAAGGTTGCCAACTAGAAAGAACCATACAAGAGTCTTGTGCCTTATCTTCTGATTACCTAGTGCATAGGTATAACAATTCATTGAGCTTTACCCATAATATTCATGTACTTTATATACTTTACTAAGCATACCACAAACTGTTACACCACAATTTTTAAAAACTGTCTGAAGGTAATAGTCATTCTCAACACAGCAACTGAATAGAATCCACATTCCCTTCCTGTCTTTGCTTTGGAGCTTCCTTTGAAGGCCCAAGTTCCAATTTAGGGAAAGTAACTCCAACACTCTTAAAGACAAAGACCATGGCGCGCCTGGGTGGCTCAGTAGGTTGAGCATCCGACTTCAGCTCAGGTCATGATCTCACAGTTTGTGAGTTCAAGCCCCATGTCGGGCTCTGTGCTGACAGCTCAGAGCCTGGACCCTCCTTCGGATTCTTTGTCTCCCTCTCTCTCTGCCCCTCCCCTGCTCATGCTCTGTCTCTCTCTGTCTCAAAAATAAATAAAAATATTACAAAAAAAAAAAAAAAAAGACAAAGACCATGGTTAGGATGCCTGACAACAAATGCCCCAACACACTCCTAATCCTTAAAGTGCCTTCATCAGATAACATTTGGCTAATGAGCCAGGCTTTTTACAGAACCTAAGTACATATCAGACAAATGCCCACTGGCCAATGAGTAAGGCTGCAGTAATTGTCTTTCTTATGGGTATTATGCATATGTATAACTTTTATCACCAATGCAAATTTTTCTTTACTCACTGCATCTCCATTGCCCTATTTTAAAACTGCAAAATGTGGTAATTTGCCATGGGAATTCAGGATACTTGTGAAAATGAATAATGTTCCATTATATTTTAATCACCTTTTATATGAGTTTTTATATCTCATCTGTGGATTGCTAGTCTATTAAAAATTAGTCTGGAAGAAAATTAAAAAACCTTAGAGATAGTGCCAGAATAAGCTTTTAAAAAAGGAAAAGGGCTTTTTAGGTATAGTACAAACATACTACCCTCCCTATCAATTTTAAGGTAAAACTGAAGAGATAACAATTGTTTGGCATAACCTCTGGGCAAGGTAGCAGATTGAACAAGGTAGTAGAATGAACAAACAAGTCTGAGAGGATAAATATAGCCTGATTTTTATCATGGGAAAAATTAGCTAGAAAGATCACAATGATTTTTGGACACGGATGTTGCTTAGAAAATTATACCATTGAGAATATACCATTAATACTGTAACTATTATTATACTACTAATTCATGATATATACTATTAATAACTAATTAATATTAATATAATACTATCAACAGTATAATTGAATATACTATATTAATACAGTATTGTACTATTAGTTATACTGTTAACTGCTATTGACTCAAAATACTAGGATCTTTCTAACAATCATTTTGAGAATTCAACATCAATGGTAGCCAAAGTAATATCCTCCACTATATGTTAAAAAAGACCAATTATTTCCATTGTAAAACTCATCTTAGAACCACTAATTGTTTCCGCAAAGATCTGTTACAATATCCATCTCTTTCAAGTCAAAAGCCTGATTAAGCCAAATTACTTTTGCCTTATTATTGAAAACACAGAATAATACATTTCACCTTTGTATTGATAAAAATATTACATTTTAGTATATTTCTGCAACTACTCATCATAACCATTATATGATCATTTCAAGACGATTACAAAAACTAAAAAGAAAATAAACCTGAGCATCACCAATGCAAAAGTATTTAAATCAACCCAAGTCTCCATGTAGGGAGTACGTACTTTCTTCACAAAACTTATATGGAACTCTTACTATGTGCCAGACTCTGTCCTGGTTTTTAGAGATGCAATAGTAACAATGGAGTTTGCAGTGAAGAGCAGGGAAGAGGCTTCAATCAAAGCATCACAGTATTGAATGCATAGCTACAAACGGAGATAAAGAAATAGGGCCTGATGAGAGACTGCTCTAGACTGAAGGCACAAGAACTGACAATTGAGCACAGATCTGAGGATGGAGACAGGTCAGAGGCTTGGGGCTGAGAGCATTTCAGATAGACGGGTGAGCACAGGCAAGCTCTGGACGAAGAGGACAATGGACTTTTAGGCTATTACAAGACAAAGGATCCTGGAGGATGGACAGTAAGGAAGAGAGCAGAGTGAGAAGCGGCTAGAGAAGCTTCAAGAAGTAGATTAAGGATTTTCACTTTCTATTGCAAAAGCATACCATAAAGAGGTCTTGGAAGGACATGGTTTACAAGATCATGACAACATTAAAAACAAAAACAATAAACCCAAATCAACCCAACCATTTATGTTACAGTGTGGAAGACAAATTGAAGTCAGGTGGATCCAAGGACATCATCAGTGTGCTGTCACAGAGTCCAGAAGAGGGACAAGAATGTTTTGGTGACACTGATCACCATGTTGTTTCAAGTCCAGACTCTACAAACCTAATGCCCCAATTCAGGTTTCAAATGCATTCTCCACTAGGAAGAACAATGGCTCTTTAGAGAATGGTGGATTCCAGAGCTGCGGCTGGAGAAATGGATTATAACTTCTTAAATAAGAATCCCTAAGTCCAATTTTATTATTAAGAAAGGAAAGACAGAAAAAGAAGTTTCTTCTTTACAGAATGACTAATAAATGCAGAAAGAATCTTAGAATTAGGTAAGTAACATTTTGTAATCACCTTAATTATAACTGATTCAGGCAAGAATCATCAGTGAATGTTGGTCATTTCACCTACTAGGGTTTGAAATATCAGAGTACCTGGACTTTTTATAGCCTCACAGTATCTTCTGATGGGGCACGTGGGTGGCTCAGTCGGTTGAGCATCCGACTTCAGCTCAGGTCATGGTCTCGTGGTTAGGGAGTTCGAGCCCTGTGTCAGGCTCTGTGCTAACAAACAGCTCAGAGCCTGGAGCCTGCTTGGGATTCTGTTTGTCTGTCTCTCTCTCTCTCTCTCTCTCTCTCTCTCTCCCCCCCCCCCTCCTCTGCTCATGCTCTGTCTCTGTCTCTCAAAAATAAATAAATGTTAAAAAAAAAAGTATCTTCTGACAAGATACTTACTGGTTATAAAGGCAAAACTAATGAGCCACCTGGGTGGCTCGGTACATTAAGCATCCGACTCAATTTTGGCTTAGGTCATGATCTCACGGTTTGTGAGTTTGAGCTCCACATGAGGCTCTGCACAGAGTGTGTGGAGCCTCCTTGGGATTCTGATGGCTCTCAAAATAAACTTTAAAATAAACGCAAAATAGTAACTTTACAGTGGAATCACTTAGAAGACACCATCCTAAAGTTAACCTTAGCAACCTTGGGATAGATCCAGATGATGTACTTCCTGATATAATGCACTAAGAACACATGCTGGCTTCTATAGTACTCCTGCCCCAAATGCATAACCTGAATCTAGGTATGGGAAAACATCAAACGAACCCGGATTGGAAGGCATTCTACAAAATAACTGACCTGTATGAAATTTTTAAGTATATTTTTTGTTTTATTTAAAAGTTCATGTCATGAGGGGTACCTGGGTGGTTCAGTCAGTTGAGCGTCTGACTTTGGCTCAGGGTAGGATCTCACGGTTCATGAGTTCAATGCCGGCATTGGACTCCCTGCTGTCAGCATAGAACCTGCTTCATATCCTCATCCCCCTCTCTCTTTCTGCCCCCATTTGTACTCTGTCAAAAATAAACATTAAAAAAAGTTAATGTCATAAAATAACTTTTTATGCATAACTGATTCAAATTAAAGAATACTCAAGAAACATAGAAGTGAATGTGATACATAATTGGGACAAAAAGTAGATTCTGACTAAGGTCTATAGGTAATATAGATAATATTATTCTAACGATGTTAACATCCTGGTTTTAGTGACTGTACTAGGGGTATGTAAACAAATTCCGTATTTTTAGGAAATAAACTGTGGTATTTCAGAGTAGAAAGACAGCATGTCTGTAACACAGAGAGGAAACAAAAATGATGAAGCAAATATGTCAACATGTTAGCAGTTGGAAAATCTGCGTGGAGGGCTTCCAGCCCTTTTTTTTTTTCCTCAAATTTTTCTTCAGTCTGAAATTAGGTGAAAATAAGAAGTTAACAGAAAAAAAGTGTGGGTTTGACTCCTGGCTTTCCCACATATTAACTGTACGATCCTGAGCAAGTTATTTAACCTGTCAAAACTTCACTTTTATCATTTATAGCATGTGGACAGACTTCCCCTTCTAAGGTTTTTATGAGAACTAGATATTACATGTAAAACGCTCAATCAATTTATTATTAGGGTTGAGGCAATGCAGAGAGAAATGGGTAGACGCAAAATTCAGCAAGGTTATAGGAGACTCTGCGTGCTGCATTGGGCACTATTTTGTGTTGCTCCAGACCACCCAATGCTGTCACCAGAGCTTACTGGAGGCAACCCTCTGACAGTGTTTCAATATTCAAACTAACATGCTCATCCTTACCCTAAGACTTACAGCTCCAACACACACACGCACACACAGCTTTCTCAGAACTCCCTCGGCCTCCGTGTGCTGAGATCCATGAGGTGATGAGAGAGAAGCATCCTGAGTAGTAAAACTAAAAAACTAAAACAAGCACACTGTAATAAAGAGATGACACTGTAAACAGTAACACATTGGTGTGGGGCATTTTTAGAACTTATGAGACACCTAGCATTGGTCACAATATTTCAGATGTGTCCCTAACTAGCTCAGAGCACAGAGGAACTGTTACCTTCCCAAGTACCAGCATTCTATTTCTATTTATGGGACCTAGGTAGCTGTGGGCAAAGGCTCAGTCTGGATGTCACTGAAATCCGCCCCCCAGAACTGTTTATAATTCAAACGGTTCTCTTATTGCAGAAGTAAATGTTTTGTCCTTAGTTCAAAAAATGTTAAAAGCCATCCATCCATCAGTCCTGTGGGGAAGAAAATTTCCCCAAACTCCTGAAATCATACTATATGGAGGACCCTACTCCTCCCCCACACAAAAGGCCAAACCCGTTAAATAACGTCCCATTGTATGGGACAATCCTTTTTTATAGCTCTCTCCCTTGGCCCTTGCAGTAAAGCGTGCAGTCTTATTTATCATGTCACGTTTCAAGGAAGAAATCAGAAATCTATCAGCTTTCAAGGCCTGAGTGATGGGGACAGGAACAAAAAACACCTCAAATTGGGGCTGGATAGGAGCAAAGTTGACAACAGCTCCTGAGAGGCTATTTGTTTTATTTATTTATCACCTGTCAGGACAGGAAGGAAAAGGGAACCAAATTGCCTATAGGGCTCAGCAAAGCCTCCATAATGTGCCCTTATTTAGAAAACATTCATGAGGGTTACAAAGAGAATAGGACTAGGAAAAATGTCTGCTATCAGGAGAATGATCATGTATATTATCATTTTAACAGAGTAAAAGGGGCCCCATTAATAATTATCCCAGCACAGTAGACATGAATCAGGACTGCCCCAGGCAAATCAAAGTCTGTGACCACCATGGTGATGAAGATGTTAGGTAGAACTGTGTGTGTGTGTGTGTGTGTTTAATGAAATTTATTGTCAAATTGGTTTCCATACAATACCCAGTGCTCATCCCAACAAGTGCCCTTCTCAATACCAATCACCTCCCCTCCCCTCCCCTCCCTCCCACCCCCATCAACCCTCAGATTATTCTCAGTTTTTAAGAGTGTTTTATTGCTGGGAGCTGAGCTATCCAACCAGCCTGATGGCAGGGCCCAGGCGGTGGACAAATCGGGACTGCATGGCGGCCCGCCGAAAGTGAAGCTTCTTGTACTCCTGCTTTTATATAATTTGGCCTTAGCATTGGTCAGGGCAGCCCCCCTACCAATGAAAGTACCTGGGGATTTGTCGGTTGGGGAATTGCCCACTACAGACCCCCCAGGAAAAGAACCATTGAGGAAAGAAATAAGAGTCCGCAGGGTAATTATGCAGCCCTACATCTAGCCCTTGCCACCCCCTGTAAAGACTCCTCTATCTAAAGGAAGGATAGCCCCATATATTTCCCAGCCAAGGAGGTGGACAAAGGGGTTCGAAACCCCCCACTCCATCAACAAAGGAATGTATCTATGGATACAAGTTACTCCAACCCTAGGCCCACTTGGCCTCCAGGAGGCATTCCAGATGATAACTGGACCTGGTGGGTTAAGATACAGAATGGTTTCTTAGTTCCTAGCTAGGTATACATTGTCTCTGTTGGAGCACATAAGGCTTGGGTTCTCAGGGCCCTCCTGGCTCCCTCTTGCACCCCAAAGTGAATACTTTGTTCCTTGTGCCACAAATCACACAAAGGAACAATTTAGAAGTCACCTCCTTGTAAAACATTCCACTTGAGGTGTCATGAGCTAGATGACCTTGTAAGGGTAGGAGGGAATGTTATAAGAAAATAACTATGTTGTTCCTTTATGGGTGATCACACAAAGGAACATTTTTAGAATTAGGTAATGGCGAGAAACATAGATAACGCATGCTACAAGGAATTTGCTAACAAATATAATGCCATGCTTGCTACAATAAAGTGGCCAGTCTAACACACTGCTGTTGTCTGTGTCCATTCTATTTTTGTTTTATTTTCGCTTTTTCACCAACGCGGTTCATCCTCTGGGAACCCCTGGACCTGCTGGAGCTGGACTCTGGCATTTTATGGCTTGGCTCCCGCCCTCTTTTTTTTTCCTTCCCCTCCCCCATGGTCTTCTGTTAAGTTTCTCAGGATCCACATAAGAGTGAAACCATATGATATCTGTCTTTCTCTGTAGGACTTATTTCACTTAGCATAACGCTCTCCAGTTCCATCTACATTGCTACAAGAGGCCATATTTCATTCTTTCTCATTGCCAAGTAGTATTCCATTGTGTATATAAACCACATCTTCTTTATCCATTCATCAGTTGATGGACATTTAGGCTTTTTCCATAATTTGGCTATTGTTGAAAGTGCTGCTATAAACATTGGGGTACAAGTGCCCCTACGCATCAGCACTCCTGTATCCCTTGGGTAAATTCCTAGCAGCTGTGCTTTTATTTTGCCAGAAAAATGACAGAATAGGTTTCAAGCTCTTTGTTTTAGAATATGAGAATAAGCAAAACAGAGATCTTTAGAGCTCCAATTGCTTCATCTTTCCATTTTGCAAATGAAGCTAAAAAAACAAAAAAGGAAAGGAACTTTATTAACAACGATAGAACTGCAAAAGCATAAAGATCAAAGTGTTTTTGGTATGGTTAGTTTAGCTAAGAGCCTGGGATCCAAGTTTCCAAATTCCTGCATATGATAAGGGAAGCCAATCTATACCAAGAAAGTTATTGTCTGCCTATTCCATTCATCTGAAAAAATATACTCAAATACCATATCCTGAGCCTACTACTCACCCTCATTCTTCAGATTCTAGTACTTATACAAATGAAGACCCACATAGAGAGCCAATGGGCTCTCATACAACCATGGGTACTCATAAAATAACACGTCCAGTCTTTTTTCCCAAATTTACACACAACAAACCTATCTAGTTTCATAATCCAGATATATCCACCTAACGTGCCCTCTGTTCTGTATTAGCCAGATATAAAAATCAGGACTCATATACACATGCTTGCCTGTGCATGAAGCAAAGCATATACATGAACCCTAACTCACAACATTGATAGAAGTACCTATGTAAAAGAGATCATATGCAGATAAGTGAGGAGTTCTCTGGAGAGGTGCATGTTTTGGGTATAAATAAGAGCACTGGAAGGGCTGAATACACCCCTCAAGACCACCACCCCGAAGGATTCCAGAAAAGCATGGTGCTCAATCTTCTGCCTTCAGACCAGCCAGGATCCTTCTTTCTCTGTGGAAATCTAGACTTACTTCATCTGTGATTTCCTGGTACCAAATCTTCTTGTGCTCATACCCAGTATCTCTAATAAACCTCTGCTCTGCCATTCCAGATCTATGTTGCCATTCTACTTGGAAAGTAATTAAGGAATTAACTTAAAAGACAGGATGCAGAGAGGGAGTGTGGGCAAAGATGATGCATCTCCCATTCTATGTCTTAGGTGCTACTTCATCTCTTACCTGCTGTCCCTGGTCTGTCCCAGACCTAGACTCTGTCTTACCTCTGGACTCCAAATTGTCTCCCTCCACCCACACCCCCAAAGTGTAGAAAGAGGGAAAGAGTATGTAAGAAGGGAGGAAGAGTCCAGGAGGGAGTAAGGACAGATGGAAGCAGGAAAGAGGAAACAATTCAGAAAAGTAGAGGTAAATGTATAATTTTTTAAATGAAAAGTCCAAATTATATATTCCCAAAAGTATTTTTAAAAAGTCCAAATTGGACATCCCCTCTTAGTCAATTTCTAGAACAAATGATTTACAGATGGCTTGCTGCATAAAAAGAAAACAAAACTCTCAGAGAATCTTCCCAATTTTACTACGGATGCTACCAACATTTTCCATCTGCCATTTCAGCAGCTCCATAAAGGTTGTTGTAAACTGTGTTATGGTGAGAGTAAGTGTCATTCTCTAATACAATCTGATCAGTGATCCCAAGCCAGGCTGGTCCTCTACAGGCAAGGCCAAAATACACTATAACTTTCTCAGCACCACACAGTAAGCAATGCATTCTGCTAGTCAGTACTATTTATGCTATTTCATACAAATCCACTGGTCCTTTTTTGAACTCCTTGGGCCACTTATGTTCCAAATTCTGATTATTTCAGAAAGACAATACTGTGCACATAATATACTGTTCGATTTGAGGTGGTTAACTCATAATCAAGCATATTAAGTTTTCAACACAAAATATGTATATGTTCACACTAAGTAGTATAAAAACTATAGATTCTTTCAAGTTCAGATCAGGTTTGACTGTCAAATAGGCTCCTCAAATCCAAGACATAGAATTTGGCATCATAGGTAAGAGATTGTGAAACTAGCTGTAATTATTCTTAATACTTGAAATGGATGATGAACAAAGGGAGAATACTGTATTATAATTTTTTTTTCAGAGAAATGATCCACTAGCTATCTCTTTCTTTGGTGTTCTTATCACTATTCTTAGCTGATGACCAAAATAAATTTAAAATTTCAATACAATGATGTATTAAGCTTGGTTTATCCTAAGATAGAAGAGCAGAGTGTGAACAGCACACACTGGGGCTAGTGTGGTAAAGGCCTGCCAAGCACACAGTGGGCACCAAAGAAGGGTCAAGCATTTTCATTATTCAGTTCACAGTGGTCCCAGCCTGACATCAAAATAGTGACCATTAAGATTCAGTCTTACATATGATATTGAATTCCCTGGAACAATCTGGAAACCCAAGAAGAGCCTCCTGCTCCCAAGAGCATCTTTCCACTGGCTGTTGGAGACTAACATACTTCTTTATAATAACCCTTGTTCAAATGCATAATCCTTGGAAGAAGTCAAGCTTCCATGGGACTTAAAGTACTTAACTGAATTTATGTAAGAGAAAAGACAAGAAAGAGGACATAGGTCTTTGGAACCTTAGCATCATGTCACCACTCAAAGAGAGTGGGGAAAATCCACATTCCATTTCTCTCCTTGGAGGACAAAGGCTAAGCATCCAAGCATCTCTGAGACTCAGTTTGCTTGGGAATAAAATTAGCCTCACTTGCCTGGTGATGGCACTGAAACCAAAGTTGTTAGGTGACTTACCCAAGGCAACACAGCAATAAATTAATTTATCTTACACACACCCATTTTGCTAAAATTTGGCACTTAGAGAGACCCAATTACAAAGCCAGGTTGTGTCTGGACACGTAAGGGCAAAAAACCAACATCAATGACCTAGGCATGCACTAACAGAGCCTGGCCCTGGAGACAAAAATGATGAGTCTAAGGGAAGAGGGTGGCCCTGGATGATATGCACAGCCAGTGGTCATCTGTTTCAATGACTCTTCAGAGGAACTATTCACACTGCCCACTGCAGACTCTGGTCTTCCCATTTCTCCCTAAATTTTCCTCACTTCAGGATGCCATAATGATTCAGACTCTAACTTTGCTTCCAGGCCTGCTTTGATGAATGCCTGCTCCTTCCATGCCTGTAACATAAATCTCGCCTGTGACTGTGACAAGTTCTGACATTTGGCCACCTGTCGAGGTCAGGTTCTCCCAGAAGCCGACCCATAGCCAAGGGTTTAAATGGAAGTGATATATTAAGCAAGTGTCCTCAGGAGACAGCAGCAAAGGAGGGGAAGGATGGGATAAGGAAGAGGAAGAAGTCAAGCACATCTCAGCCTCAGCCCGATCCCATGGGCAGCTCTGGAGTATAAATCACATGTCAAGTTTGTCCAACTGTGAGATAAAGGAGCTGGGTGTTAGTACTCCCACAGTAGCTAGCCACTGGCTATGATGGCCTAGGTTTCAGAGTTGCAGTGGTGACATGAATTCCCGGACATTTCCTGTTCTTCATAGAAGCAAGGTGTTTCTAATACCCAAGGGTAATTCTCTCAAGTTCATAGGTGCCAGCTGCTAGCAGCAAACCTGGGAGATAGGCCCAGAGAACTGCTAAAAGGGACTGGACTTGATCTGAGCAGACAACAAGAGTCCCCTACATCACTTAAAAGCATCATTCCATGAATATTTATGCACTAAAATCATAGAGTTGTATACATAAAGTGGGCCAATTATGGATATATAAATTATGCCTCAATTATGAATACACAGAGACAGAAGAACAGTTGGAGACAGTGCATGAGCTACTCTTGGACAATGTCACCATGAATGGAAAAAGGACCCAAGAAATGGGTGGTATCTTAAGAACAAAGTGGGGCTCTAGTGAGAGCCTTTATAAGATGGAAGAAAAGTCATTTTGTATGCTATTTTAAATGACACAGTGGAGAAGAAAAAATGATGCAGGAAGGAAAGGGAAAAATTGCTGTGTAATTGTTTTAAAATAGCAAATATTTACTAAACCCATACAATATGTCAGATGCTAGACTCTATATTGCACATACTATTTTCATGCATTCCCGAATTGCTTATTCCCTAGGAAATAGATTATTGCACATATCCAATCACTAGGTAGGTAGGGTTCAGAGAGGTTAAGTACATTACCCAAGGACATGCAGCCAGGAGGTTCAAGAGTTAGAGTTCAATCTAATCTTTGACTCTAAAGCTATTCTTTTCCTAAGACTCTAGCCCACCTAAATTTGTGCCTGACTTGAATCTTCCATACACTAAGTATACCATAGTACCTAAGGCAGAACAGGATCCAACCTTATCAAATTAGTAACTGTAACTTTCTTCAGGAAACTAAGTCAGCAAGTGATACTTAAACTCCACCCTAGCCCACCATGAAAGTGACCTGGACGTGGATATGAGTACTTAAGCTGGAAAACACTGTGACAAAATATCTAGAAAGGATGCTAGATGGATTTTTAGCAAGTATCGTGGCATCCACTCCTCCACCCATGAGGCAAACCTTTCTACTTTAGACCCTGATGCATAGGTTTTCCTCCAAATGGGGGGAATTTCAAAAACTTCCACAGAATATAGAAGACAACTAAATGATGCAGCCTGAGCAGAGCTGGGCTCTGTAGGGTGAAGTCACACATATAAGAACAACACTGTCTTCATAACCAGTGATAGGCACTTTGCTGAGCATCTTGAAATGATCAAGGGATATCTAATTAGCCATTGGAAAGAACTCCATTCATAGAGTAAATTTTGGCAACTGCCGATTCACAGATTAGAATTATCTCACTAACTGTAATCTAAATTGATATCAAAAAGTAAAATTTCAGCATACCTTGGTATGGTCATCACAATAATGGCTCCCCAAAAATGTCCTCATCCTGGTCCACAAAACCTCTAAATATGTTTCATGACAAAACAGTCTTTGCAGGTTAAGGGTCTTGATATAAGGAAGTTATTCTGGGTTACATGGATGTGATTAATGTAATCACAAGGGTCCTTACAAGAAGGAGACACAAGGGTCAGAGTTAAAGACTGGGAAATGCTATACTATTATCTTTGAACATAAAGTTAGTGGCCCTCCGTTAAGGAATGCAGGTGGCTTCTCTAAGATGAAAAAGGCAAGAGACTCTTGAAAACTGAGAATAAACTGATGGTTGATGGGGGGTAGGAAGGAGGGGAAAGTGGGTGATGGACATTGAGGAGAGCACCTGTTGGGATGAGCACTGGGTGTTGTATGGAAACCAATTTGACAATAAATTTCATATAAAAAATAAATGTAAAAAAAAAAAAAGATGAAAAAGGCAAGGAATGGATTTTCCCCTCGAGTTGCCAGAAAGTAATACAATTCTGCCAATACTTACATTTTAAGCCCAGTAAGACCCATTTCAGTTTCCCGACTTACAGAAGTGTAAGAAAATAAATTTGTATTGTTTTAAACCACTAAATTTGTGGCAATTTGTTATAGCAACAAGGGGAAACCAATATGCTTGGCATAGAACAAAAACAGCTGGAGACCTAGAGAAAAGTATCAACAGATGTAAAAGGTCAATTTAGATAAAAAAACAATTCTGTTGGCCCAAGCTGGACAGAAATTTAAAATACTAGTCTCTGAAAGAAGGGAGTTAATGTCTTGACTTAAAATCCCTTAAACACAGAGCCTGAGACAAGGCCTTGAGTGCTTATGTACACAGTGACACCAGGGAGTAGAAATGAGAGAACAAGGGAAAGGGAAAGTGGAAAGGAAGAGGAAACAAACATCACAGTCATTGCTGAAGGCCATGGTTAGCCATTGGGACCTGTGAAAAACACACAACATGGTGTCCCAAATTAACCAGCCAGGGCAGGGACTCTGGAGCTCTGCCCCACGGCTTCCCATCTCCCATTAGTTAAGGATTAACCCATCCCACCCAGGAAGGTGGTGAGGCTTTGAAGAATTCCCTAATCCAGAAGGTAAACAGACATAATATGCAGGTCAGATAATCTGACCTTGTAAAGAACTACTGTCCACAGCCATGACTGAACTCAGAGGTAGGTCAAGGGTATGTGATGCAGGGCATCAAAATAATTTGCTAGTTAGTGTGTTATAAACACAGTGAGTTCTAGGAAATAAGTTTAAAAAAGTTATAAGCCCACAAAAAGATAAAAGGTCAAAGAAACAGGCATTATTTCAAAGAATTAATACAAACTAACAATAGGCACATGAAAAGAAAAACGGTAGAGTGTGTTAAGTAATGGAAGAAATGTAAATGAAAACAATAAATAACCTCTTGGCTATTAAATTGATATTTCTATACTTGTGAAGACAGAGTAAATTATATCAACTTCTCTGGGAGTTATTTTTGTCTTATGTATTAAAAGAATCAAAAGCATGAATTCTCTTTGAATCAGCATTACCCATTCTAATAATTTAACCTAAGGAAATTAACAACATATTTAATAACTGAAACACCCTAAAATAGGGGACTGGTTAAATAAATCCTAGTGCAAAAATATAATGGGGTATTAGCCATTATCATGTAGTAACTATTTTTAGACATGAAAATATAGTCACACCTTTTTATAAAATGAAATATCTAAGTTACAAATAGTAAGCACTCACGGAGCGAGTTTTCTCTAAAAATATTTTATTTTATATCTGAAACTATACATTTCAAAATTTTCAGAAGTAATTATCTTTGGGATTTGTTTGAGTTGTCCATGTTTTATACACACATTGGTTATTGCTTTTGTAATACAATTCAAATTAGGATTTCTAAAAGAAATGATTCTTAAGGTTATTAGGGAGTAAAACCTATATAGATAGTAGACACTTGATAGTCTCAGAAGATCTGTCCCGAGGCAATGGAGGATTTGCAAATTTAAAAATAGTTTAGCCATTTAATTTTCCTCTTGTAATACCATACATTATCTCACAAAAAATTCAAGTGGCTGTTTTATATCCTTGATAACTCTATAGGCTTTAAAATTAGTAAAATGCATTTTGAGCAAAACAAACCATATTGCATCAGTGCTCTAGGACTGGAAATAAATGCTTATGATCAAGAAACTCAAGCAGTGACTACTTGGAGCATATAGTAGGATGAAATCAAATGTCTGGAGTTCATCCAACTTCTTCCGATCATACTGCATGTGAAGAAATGAGGAAAGAGCAGCCCAATTGCCTTCAAATGTGGATGGTAGGTGCTCAGCTATGCTTTGTCACTCAAATCAGCACGTAAGGCGCTGTCCTTTCTATAAACTGATTGAAATCCATGCAGAGAGCCAAGTTCTACTGGAACATTCCTAAATTCAGTCATTCTCATACTGAAATAATCATACTGTTGGTATTTAGAGATCCTAAAATAAGGCACCCGCCATGTGCATATTCATCTTCTTTTTCTCCCTGATGTTTTGACATCTGGAGCCCTGACTATGGACAGACTACTTCCTCCAGGCCTTGCTAATTCCTACTATAAACACTTGCTCTAGGAATATACCTTTCATATGCAAACTAAGCAACCCAGAGCCCATCCCCATCCTCCTCTTTGGTGCTCTCACACTGAAGAACCAATATTCCCCTTCCCTAAACACCCCAGGACCAGGTATCAGGCAGCTAGGAACATACCCTAGGCCCTAAGGCTGGATGACATTATTCATTTAGTCAATCCTAAATCAGTTTACCTTGCCTCACCCATTCCTTCCCTCAAAGGTCACAAGGAAGAGTCTAGCCCATGTCTTCTCCTGGCTCCTGACCTACCCTAGTGCCTCCTAGCACAGATGGCCCCATGTGATGTGGTGTGGCCCCCTCCCCTCGCAAACTGTAACAAACTGCAAGTAACAAACTGCCTTTTTGATGGTAATCCTCTCTTCCATCATCTGTGGGCCTTACCATACTAGAATAATACTTACATTTTAAAACAATCGATAGCTACAGATAGCACCTGTTAATGAGTCTGGAGAAGGTAAGTTCAAGTAGGCAGCAATGCCACATGTCATGTTAACTATCTAATTCCTGTTTGATGTGCTCCATATTTCACATGGACTTTCTAACAGCTTTTTCTTCAATGTTAAGATAGGTTTACTTGAGATGTCAATGGTAATATCCAAGAAGAAACGAAGGTCCCTGAAAACCAATGAGTTAAAGGTCTTAATGTGTCTGTTACACTGTCAAGGCTAATTGGTTCTGTCTCACCTTTGGTGCATGTGCCTGTTCAGAAATGACTTTTGTGGCCAGTGCTGTAAGTTGCTACACAGCACATGAAGCAAGCAGGGCTCATCTAGCTGCCATAGTCCCAGTATCTCTTGTGCCACCAGCTGTCGCTGTGCCCCACTTACCTTCAAGATTCTGCTCTTGCTTTGCGTGCATCAGCCCCTCACCGTTTCCCACAATGATACCCCCAAATGCCCACAAGAATATTTGTTCAAGTTAAAGGTACCTCCAAATTACATTCCACTCTCTGAAGAAAACTTCACTTTCTTGACCATAAATTCACCCGATCCCAGCCTCAAATGAGAGAAGGAAGGGTGGCTAATTAAACTGTTCTGGTTTGGTGCAAAAGTCCAGGTTCACCGACTTGATTCCACTGTACCTGGATTGAAGCTTCTCATACAGGGAGCAGCGGCCTCTCGATAACTGATGGTCATTAAATATTCCTCAGACTCAGGATCCTTGGCAGCCATCCTGCCAATTTCTAGATCTCTGGGAAGCTTTTACATGGGACCAGGGCCTTGAAATACAGACTCTCCACAATGTTTCCTTCATCCTTCAGTGGCAACAGGGTCAGCTGAACTCTATTTTTGTGCCTAGGGACTATACAATAATTCTCACCTGCTTTTAACAAAAATTTCAGTAACTCCTTTTCAGGCCATTTATAAATTGTGTTTATATGGAATTCTTCCATGTGTTCATATGAATCTATGAGTCTGTCAGAATTAATGTGCTCTTTCTTCCTTGCCTCTGGCTTAGAGAAAAAGTGGTTTGGAGTATAGGGCCAGGAGTGAGACTGCCTGTTCCCAGGTCTTAACTCTGTCACTTACTATCTGTGTGACTTGGAGCGAACTGCCTAAGTTTCCTGTGCCTCAGTTTCCTCATCTGTCGAGTGGGGATAATAACAAAACACCTTGTAATTTTCATTTGGGGGGAGTTTAAAGAATATACTGCACTTAAACCACTTGAAACAGTGTCTAGCATTCAATACATGTGAACTACTAATCCTATCCCCTAACCCCAACCCATCTTAAAAGGCCTTATTTTGCATCTACTGCATCAACAGTACTCCAGCTTTGTGTACAAAGCAAAGGCTTGAAGAGTCTATTTTTTAAAATTTTTTTCATGTTTATTTATTTTTGAGGGCGGGGGGGGGGGGGGTGGGGGAGGAAGAGAGTGTGAGTGGGGGAGGGCAGAGAGAGGGAGACACAGAATCCGAAGCAGGCTCCAGGCTCTGAGCTGTCAGCACAGAGACTGACATGGGGCTCCAATTCATGAACCACGAGATCACGACCTGAGCCAAAGTTGGACACTTAACCAACTGAGCCATTTGAAGAGTCTCTTTAAAGGGCAGATTCCCAGGCCGTAGCCCAGAGAGACTGACTGAGTAGACCTGGATGAGTCCTAGGAATCTGCATTCTCAACACTCCAGGTGTTCTCGTAAAGGTGGCTCACACTGCATAAAACAGCACCGTTCTACCTATGCCATCTCTCATTACCACTTGTGCATAGACCAGCCTTGCTATTCTGAATTCACAGCAGCTAGCATTTGGTGTTGACTGCCTTATGTTTCATGTTTAAGTTTTATCATCAAGATTATAAATCACTGAAAGGTAGGGATTTTATTTTCTCCAGTTTACTATCCTCCATAGCAGAGAAGGGTGCCTTTCTTACACCAATGTAGGATATAAATTAGTTTTGGGATAGATTGATCATTGAATCTTAAACCCTCAAATGCACAAACCCAAATCTTCTAACTGAATTTAGTTTCAAACAAGCAGCAACAGGCTCTGCTCTTCAATATGGTCTCAGGACATCACTTCAGTTGCTCTAAAAATAGTTATTTAATATGCTACAGTTCAATTCTGATTTTCATGAGAAGGTTGTGAGTTAAATCATGAGTCCTGTTAAGCTGCAGATATCTTTCAGAGTAGTTTTATTAAGGTCCTAAGCAGTTATGCAGCATTCTCCAAATAATTTATGTAAGTTTGGATACTGTGACCCACAAGTAACCACTTGAACATGGCCTAAGTTAACCATAGTTTTCCATAACCTAAATGCCATATTCCACGTTACCATGTCAAGCTAATGTGAAATAATAGATTCTTACATAATGGTAAAAAAAAAAAAAGAAAAAAAAACATCTTACATTTGTCCAAAACCCATCTGCAAACACTAGTCACATGATTACCTTGGGTACAGCTCAGTGGTGCTTGCTTCGGAATTACTTACACTGAAATTGGAAGGATACAAGGAAGATTAGCAGGGCCCCTGCACAAAAGTGACAGTATAACTCAGTGGCAAAATCACCTAAAAAGCTTTAAAGAATACTGATGCCCAGACCATATCCCAGACCAATCAAATAAAAATATCCAGAGTTGTGACTGAAGTATCAGTAGCTATTAAAGCTTCTCAGGTGACTACAGTGTGCAACAAGGTTGAGGACCACCAGGCCCACTTCTTGAGAATCTATCAAGCTTGGTAAGCATACATACCTAAATCCCAGCCCTGAAGACACATAAAAAGTAGAGATATTTTAAAAGCCCCCATGGTTATTCTGATTTACAGTGAGAAGTAAAAACCATCGATGTCCCCCATTTTATAGGTGAGAATTGGGGACAAAGAGATTGTTCCCAATCTCTCCTTAGTGGAAAAGCATGTCTTGGGATACTATTCTCAATGCTTATTAACACTCAAGTTGATGTAAATGACCTGTACTGTCCTCTCTTAACAGCAGCCTGGTTTTTGGAAAACCAGGGTAAACGAGTACACTGGAGTATTCAAATGGGGGCAAGGATGGATTTAAGGAATTTAATAGACGAGTAAACCTGACAACATAGAAATACGACACAGTTTTATTAAAGTTTCGCTGAATAAATCTATTTAAAGCACTTAAAACTGTACCTGACATATAAAAAGGACTATTTAAGTATCTGTTATACAGAATAAAATGGGAAGGATGTCCTCACCTCTAATATGTACTCTTCTAGGGAAAGTGCCTGACAAGGCTGTCATACTACATAGGTAACTGGAACCATAATCAGGAGCATGAGTCCAATAGACCACCTCACAGGGGACAGATTCAGTCCACTGACTCTTCTTATAAATAAAGTTTTACTGGAACACAGCTATACCTATTCACTTACATACAGCTTATGGATGCTTAAATTATTTTTTTCTTTTTAATTCAGTGTAGTTAATATAAAGTATTAGTTTCAGGCGTAAAAATACAGTGATTTGACAATTCTATGCATTACTCAGGGCTCGTAATTATGAGTGTGCTCAATCCCCTTCATCTCTTTCACCCATCTGCCCACCCATCTCCTCTGGTAACCATCAGTTTGTTCTCTATAGTTCAAAGTGTGTTTTTGGTTTGCCTTTTTCTTTGTTCTTTTGTTTCTTAAATTCCACATATGAATGAAATCATATATTTATCTTTCTCTGACTTGTTACATTTAACATTATACCCTCTAAATCTATCCATGTTGTTCCAAATAACAAGATTTCATTTTTTTATGGCTGAGAAATATTCCATCATAGGTATATACCACATCTTTATTGTTCATTAATAGACACTTGGGTTGCTTCCATAATTTGGCTATTGTGAATAATGCTGCTAAAAACATAGGGGTGCATGTATCCTTTTGAATTAATGTTTTTGTATTCTTTGGGTAAATACCCAGTAGAATTACTGGATAATATGGTAATTCTATTTTTAGAAAAAAACCGCATACTGT
This sequence comes from Panthera onca, assembly GCF_046562875.1. NCBI lineage: Eukaryota > Metazoa > Chordata > Mammalia > Carnivora > Felidae > Panthera > Panthera onca. The sequence continues at coordinate 62,220,562 of NC_138350.1, read as the reverse complement.
CTTCCACAGTGGTGGCACCAGTTGGCCTTCCCACCAACAGAGCACAAGGGTTCCATTTTCTCCACATTCTCATCAACACTTGTTGTTTCTTGTGTTCTTGACTTTAGCCATTCTGACAAGTGTGAGGTGATATTTCATTGTGGTTTCAATTTGCATTTCCCTGATGATGAGTGACATAATTATCTTTTTATGTCACCTGTTGGCCATCTGGCTGTCTTCTTTGGAGAACTGTCTGTTCATGTCTTCTGTCCATTTTTAAACTGGATTATTTGATTTTGGGGGTGTTGAGTTGTGTAAGTTCTTTATATACATTGGATATTAACCCTACATAGGATATGTTTTTTGCAAATATCATCTCCCATCCTAATTGTTTCCTTGGCTGTGAAGATTTTTGATTTAGTCCCACAAGCTTATTTTTGCTTTTGTTTCCCTTGCCTCAGGAGACACATCTATAAAAGTATTATGGTCAACCTCAGGGAAATTATTGCCAATGCTCTCTTCCAGGATTTTGATAGTTTCAGATCTCACATTTAGGTTCTTAATCCATTTTGAATTTTTGTGTTTAAGTATTTCAGTTTCATTCTTTTGCTGTCCAGTTTTCCCAACGCCATTTGAAAAGGCTGTTTTTTCCCACTGGATATTCTTGCCTCCTTTGTTGGAGATTAACTGACCATGTAATTGCAGGTTTATTTTTGGGCTCTCTATTCTGTTCCATTGATCTATAAGTCTATTTTTGTGCCAGTACCATATTGTTTTGATTACTAAAATTTTGTAATTTATCTTGAGATCTGGAATTGTGATACCTAAGTTTTGTTTTTATTTTTCAAGACTGCTTTGGCTATTTGGGGCCTTGCATGGTTCTGTACAAATTTTAGGACTTTTTGTTCTAGTTCTGTGAAAATACTATTGGTATTTTGATAGGGATTGCATTTAATCTGTAGTTTGGGTAGTATAAACATTTTATCAGTATTTTTATCAGTATTTATTCTTCCAGTCTGTAGGTAGTATCTTTCCATGTGCTTATGTTGTCTTTAATTTCTGCCATCGGTGTTTTATAGTTTTTAGAGTGTAGGTCTTTTACCTCTTTGGTTAAGTTTACTCCTTGGTATTTTATTATTTTTGATACAATTGTAAATGGGATGGCTTTAATTTCTCTTTCCTCTGTTTCATTATTAGTGTATAGAAATGCAACAGATTTCTATCTGTTTTTGTATTCTGTGACCTTACTGAATTCATTTATTAGTTCTAATAGTTTTTTTGTTTTTAGGGTTTTCTATACATAGTATGTCATTTGCAAATAATGCAAGTTTTACTTCTTTATCAATTTGGATGCCTTTTATTTCTTTTTCTTATATGATTGCTATGTCTAGGAATTTCAGTATTGTGTTGAATCAAAGTGGTGAGAATGGACATCCTTGTCTCATTTCCCTTTAGGGGAAAAGCTCTCAGTTTTTCATATTGATTAAAACATCAGCTGTGGGTTTTTCACATATAGCCTATAAAGATATGTTCCCTCTAAATCTACTTTGTTAAAGGCTTTTTATCATGAATGGATGTTGGACTTTGCCAAATGCCTTTTCTGCATCTATTAAAATCATCATATGGTTTTTATCCTTTCTTATGTTGATGCGATGTGTTTATGGCTGTTTTTATACAGAGGATCTATGACCTACAAAGCCTAAAGTGTTTATTCATTGGCTTTTTATAAAGTTTATGGATCCCAATCTAGATAATTCTCCTATACTATCAAGATAACAAGAACAAAAGTATTTGTACTGAGCCTCATTCTTCATGCCTTTCTTATAATTACGTACCTCCTTCTGAGTTTTGTGCTTTTAAGTCAGATATACCCTAACATAAGAACAAACTAAAATATGCTATCACAAGAACATGTTATAACAGCAGAAACCACAGACCCTGAATTTTTTTTATGAGACTAACAAGGAGACTGACATATTCAGTGGTTAGAATTCTATGAAGTTGCTAAAAACAATCTTTCTTTAAGGTTAAACTAACACGAAAAAATCCTTATGTTTCAACGTTAAATGAAAAAGTCCAATTCAACGTTGTATAAAGTATGATCACAACTATATGAAGCAAATTACACATTTCACAGGAACTCTCTAAAGAAAAACACATCAGAATGTGTTGGCTTTGAGTGACAAAAACATGACTTTTTTGGTCTATTTTTTATGTGGTAAACTCTATAATAAGCAGACATTATTTTTATAATAAAAATAAACTTGATTTTTAAAATATGGAATATGAATTGTTTGTTTTTAAGTCTGAGATCAACAATTTCTAGCACTTATGTGTTAGACATGGCACGTGGTATTTAAGTGTCTCACAAACAAAAATGGTGCTACTACTAACGTGTCATATATGTACAACTCTGATGTTTACAAAGTTTTTCCAGAAACATTATCTTACTTGGTTCTAACTACTTCAAAAAAAAAATTGGCTGCAATTGACAAAAACAGGATACCAATTCAGATCTTGTAGTTAGTGTAGAACACTCTCAAAACTTTATCTCACTTATCCAATTTCATGCTAACTTGTTTCTCTCTCAATATTGTGTAAGATCTGAAGTTAGTGAGGATTTTCCTTCTTTTACTTGAAGTCCTGGGGATTCACAGTAAGATATAGAGGTCACTTAGAATCTCTTAATCCTGTTTGTTCACATTTCTGTAATAATGCAAGTTGCATTGAAACCCCGAAATATGTGTGCAATGGCCTCCCAGCCACGGTGCAATCCTGTAACCCTTTAAAGCCCCAGTGTCAATAAAAATCACACTTAAGGCAAGCTGGACACATAGAACTCTCTCTCTAGGGCCTGACCATCTTGAAGGGCTTCCTACCATTCAGTGGTGCTTATTGGGCCAATTATGCTTCAGAGAAACTTACAAGGATAAGCACACACATTTCCTGAGCACTTGGTAGGCAATCTTGTATCTTGTAAACTAGAACGAGCCCTTGAGGAAAAAAAAGGGTTTGGGGGCACCAGGATGGCTCAGTCAGTTAAGCATCCAATTTGGGCTCAGATCATGATCTCGGCTGAGATCATCATCTCCTGCTTCAAGGGTTCAAGCCCTGTGTCGGGCTCTGTGCTGACAAGTCAGAGGCTGGAGCCTCTTCAGATTCTGTGTCTCCCTCTTTCTCTGTTCCTCCCCCACTCATTCGTGTTCTCTCTCTTACTCTGTCTCAAAAATAAACAGTAAAAAAACAAAATTTAAGTGAAAAAAATTTTTTTAAGGTTTTTAAGTTATAAATTTTGGGGCACCTGGGTGGCTCAGTTGGTTAAGCATCCGACTCTTCCTTGATTTCAGCTCAGGTCATGATCTCACAGTCCATGGGATCAAGCCCACATCAGGCTAGGTGATGACCGCATGGAGCCTACTTAGGATCCTCTCCACCCCCCTGTCCCTCCCCACTCGTGTGCATATGCTCATGCTCTCTCTCACATCTGTCTGCAATATCCCCAGCACCAATTCACTGTTGTCCTGGCTGCTACAGTTAATTGTCCCATCGACCATTCTCAAAGGCCTTGGTCTCAGCTACTGCCAATTAGTAGACACTAAGATATTAGTTGAAAAGGGTTTCCTGTTACTGAAGAACATGAAAAGAAATTTCTAGATAATAATTTCTACCTGTTATTTTAACCTCAAAATTCATCCTTCTAATTAGGTTTACCTCATCTCTTTCCTTGCTGTCTCCCTTATTCCATTTTCATAACCAGAACTAAATTATACCTTCTCAGGCATTTTGTTCCTCAATTAAATCCACTCCTGTGATTCTTCCCTTTCTTTCTAGAGGCATCTTTCTCCTCCTTCAACTAAAAAAAAAAACAAACTCATAGTATCAGGATATTCAAGGTTTCCACAAGCTGGACTCAAATCTGTTTAGCAAAACTCCCTTGCTCTCCAAACCCCCACCCCCAACTTGATTTCCATCTCTACAAAGAGCCATTTGCCATTCATTGAATATACCTAATTCTGCCACTTGATTATGTCTTCCAAAGGAATTTTCTTCCCTCAAACCTCCCCACCCTTCTCTAAGAAGTCTTCCAATCTCTCCCAGGCAGTGTGAGCTGATTCTTCCCCTATATTATCATTTAACTCTTCACATAAGTCTATTATGTAATTCACTACATTCTACTGTAGTTGGAAATTTATGTTTCTATGGGCCCCATTTGATGTGAGCTACTTAATGCCAAGGTCTCTATCTTATTCATGTTGTGTTCCATTCCCATCCACATTATCTCTATGCCCCTAGTAAAGATTTGGGCACATACAATAGCAAAAATAATTATTGAATTAGTATGGAAAGAGTAAGAATTCATGAATGATTAATGACAGCATTTGATTTATCATAAAAGGCAATGTAGCAGGGAATTCTTGGTTAGGCCACTGAACCTTTTGGGAAATTGCATCAACCAGTTGCCTTACTATGTAATCATAACAGCTACAAGAGAAGTCAATAGCACAATATTCTCTCTCCTTCTTAAATTAAAATCAAACAAGCTTGTACTTTGAATAAGCAACTATAAAATTTAAGTTAAGTGCTATAATTAAACAAACATTACAACCAAATTAATTTAGACTATGCAGAATACTTATTGGGATGTAGTTAATCAGCCATTAATACTGCCAGTACGTCCCATAAAGGAAAATAGGCTCAGAAGTCTAACAAAATTACCATCTATAGTATTTCAGTATTTATCCCCACCCAATCTATGAGAGGCAGTTATAAATGTAGTAAATTTTATATGAAATTAAATAGGTAAAAAACCATTTTCCAAGCAAGAAAGAGTTGCATTATGGTTAAGGTTATGATTTGACTAAGATAGAAAACTATGTGACCATTTCTGACATTCCACAGCAACTGTAATTAAATCCTATTTATTTAGAGCTATCCTTAGAAATTATGAACATAAATAAATGTATCTATGTTTAATATATATATTATTCCTGGCCTTGTAAAATTCAAGTCCCTACATATAGTGGAGGGGCAAGACATGTGTTCTCTGACAATTCCAAAAACTAATTAGTAATGAAAACAAGTTTTCAGACTTAAAAGTCTAATACCCAGGTCTGTTTTAAAAATTTTAATATTCCTTTGTATTCCAACAGATTTTTTTTTTCCAATTTAGTCTAAGAAACAACAGACGCATGCATCATTAGGCTGGACAAGAAGATGATAAACAACATTGTTATGGTTCTGTGGTTGCTAGGTTGCTAAAGGCTCTAAAGTGGTGACTCTCATTATTTGACATAGACAAGTTGCTAAATGAGTGTCAAAGCAATTGTTGATGCCTGAAGTGGTTGGAGCGACCTAAAGCATATTCCCCATTCCAAGAACACGGTCTGTTTCTCTCCCAGGGTACAGTCTGTCTCACTTGCAGATTCTCCTGACTCAAGCACATCAAGACTTTCTTCTTTCAGTACCATTTTCATCATACCATTTTTCTGCCAAGCAAAGGCACAAAATGGTTCCCAACTGTGTAAACATAAATTTCAAACTCCAAAATATGCCTTTCAAGCAATAATTCAGTCTATTCATAATCATCTTTCCAGTATTGTCACAAACAACACAATAACCTGGACAAACTTATCCCTGATCATAGCATGCATATTCACGCTCCCACCTTTTGTCTGCTTCATAGTTGCTATTTCTCTTTATCTTACCATTCATTTTTCCCCTCAAGTATTTTCCATGAGTTTTTATTTTTTGGACTCTTCCTGCCTTTTGTGATTATCTCATCCTAAATGGATAGCATGCATTCTCCAAAAGGCTTATTATATAGATGTTCATGTTTTTATCTTTTGACTCCTAAACTAGATTGTAAGTATTTTAGTTTTTTTAAGTTTATTTTGAGATCGAGGGGAGGCGGGAGGGGCAGAGAGAGAGAGAATCTCAAGCAGGCTCCGCACCACCAGCACAGAGCCCAATGTGGGGCTCAAACTCACAAACTGAGATCATGACCTGAGCTGAAATCAAGAGTGGGATGCTTAACTGACTGAGCCACCCAGGCACCCCTAAAGTATAATTTTAAGAAACTTTGTTGTACTCACCTTTTAGAAAATCTATGTATGCATTCTATCAGTGCATATTACATGGTAGGTCCTTGGTGTTTCCTTATTTTAGCATCTAAGTTGGGTTAAACACAAAGGACATCTTCCTTCAAAAGATATCTTCTCACCTACCCTGTCATGCCAGACATTCCAGCCTGGCACTTAAATCTGCCAACAGTAGAATGTTCACTTTTTAAGAAGTTCTTTCTTATTTATACTAAGACAAATTCTGCTTGCTTTCCAGCACCTTTCAACTGAGGGTCTTAGCTATGTTTTCTGAAGTGACATAAACTAAGTCCAACTCATTTTAACTGATAGTATGACATTCACTTGAAGGCAATTACCATGTATATGAAATTTTTTTCTCCCTAGTAAAGTATTTCAAATTCTGTTATTCATGTTAACATAGCTTCTCAATACCCTAGTCACTTATCTTAGCTATTTATCAACTTTTCTCCTCACTGTGGTCATGTAATCAAAGCACAGTACTCTAGATGTCATCCCATCAACACAGATTTCAGTGGAACAGTTAATTTGCTTCACCTTCATACTATACTGCTAGTAACAAAGTCTAAATTTATGTTATTTAATATCACATAATAATCTTGGCTCAAACTAAAGAAGTATCTACAGATATTTTCCACAGAAATTACTTTTCACTTCTGTGTTTGCATCTTGAACTTGCATGGAGATTTGTTGCTACTCGTCTCCTAATCTTTTTCTCGACAACTTTCATACAGGGAGAAGATGTTGGGTTGTAATAATTATTCCACTTTTGACAAATGTTGTTGAAATGTGGATATGAAAGTAGGGATTTTCTTCTAATGAATTTTAACTTGTCCTTATATTTAAAAGGCTACCACTTAGGGGCACGTGGGTGGTGGCTCAGTTCGTTAAATGTCTAACTTCTACTCAGGTCATGATCTCACAGTTCATGAATTTTAGCTCCGTGTCAGGCTCTGTACTGACAGCTCAGAGCCTGGAGCCTGCTGCAGATTCTGTGTCTCTATCTCTCTCTGCCCTTTTCCCGCTCGTGCTCTGTCAAAAAATAAGCAAACATTTAAAAAAAAATTTAAATAAAAGACTACCACTTATAAAGGAAACAAAATTTATCTCTGCATCTCCAGATGAAAAAATAAGTAATGAGTTGTATTTAAATAAAAAAAAATTTACTCTAAATGACGTGTAACAATTAAAACCACCCAGTAAAATGTGTTATGCACTCCTCCCCCACCACTAGAAACTATCTCATCACTGACTGTGTTCTAACAGAAGTTGATAGGTACTTCATTACTAAAATTTTCAAACTGGAGTGTAACATCTGTCTAGTGGACAGAGGCATAAGGGGAACACCCATGTAGAATTCCCATAGCTCAGAAGCATGGACTGAAAGAAGTCTTGAGAGTAACTTGAAAGGATGTTCTCTATCAGCCCAAAGGTTACTGTGTAAACAGTGCTTGATAAGCATTACAAATGCCCCTCAGTAATCCCTTAGCTTTGCTGGACTTTGGTTTTCGTGGCTCTAATTTAAGAAAGACCCACCTGTATAGTTACGATCCCCCCTTTTGAATAGAAGACTCTAGAGTCTGTCCTTTCTATAGTCTTTCCTTTCCTAAGTACATTCAAGCCATCTGTTAAAGAATTTGTTGTGAATGTTGGTGGATGTTGGTGTTGAATAAATTAGTCTAAGATTTCCAACAACCTTGTTTTCTTCCAATGGGAAACTGGAGATTTTGTCTTTTTATTGTATTGATGATTAAACAATTAAGTAATTTGATCATCAGCTTCTATGACAAAGTTGATTCTTGAAGAAACGAATGCCTGGCAAAACCATGAACATCTGCCTCAGCACATTCTCCATTAGCCATTCTGACATTATCTTTCTGGACCAAACTGTCTTTAGGTATTCAAGCTGAGCCTGAACAGAAGCATCTTAGGGTGTGTGTGCATGTGCGCGTGCATGTGCGTGTGTGTGTGTGTGTGTGTGTGTGTGTGTGTGTGTGTGTGTGTGTGAATCACAACATCTAATCATCAGAAACCATCATCTCACACCCCCCACTCTCCTCTCAGTTCAGATTTTCCATTTGTCAAGTGACTGACTAAGTGTTAACAACTAGCAGATGGACTATAAGGGCAGATGGGGATCTCAGGAAAGCAGCTAAACAGTGATTAAAATCACCAAGGATGGCACTCATTATCCCCCCCTTCCAAAGGATACTATATTTTTCTTACTGGTAAATCTGACTAAAATAGCCAAACAGACAACAGAAGTGAGGCATCCCAGGTTTTCTTTTTTTAAGATGACAAGGTACTTCGGAAATATTTCAGATAGAATTTATACACTTACATATTGCTATCATGGCCCTCCCTAAGACTTTAGGATGCCCCTTAAGGTATTTCTCATTGTTATAAAATTTTAGATTTGTCAACTCCCTTCTACATATATTTGGTGTCTACACCATTATCTTCTCCATTCAATCCTTTGGTGTATATGTATGGATCAGGCCCTGTGCTGGGCACTAGCAGTAAGTACCTCCCTAAACACAGGCATTCTTGGAGCAGTAACACCCACATCTGCGTCAACACACCATTCAGAACTTTTATTGTGGGATATTGTACACTTAAAAGAACACGGCTCTTTCCTATGTTATTGGGTCACCTCCGTATTAAATGCTTTCAGAATCAGATTAATAGCTCCAAAAGAAAACCTGCCTCATTATTTTGTAGTTTTGCTCAGCTTGATTATCAAACTTGTTTATGAAAGACATCTGGTGACAGGACTTACATTTCTATTATTAAGGATGTTTTAAAGAATACACGATGAGAGAAAAAGAATATATAAAAAAGTCACTTTGGAAAAACTTTAAGCACCTGTGGTAGAACAATAATGGCCTCCCCCTAAGATGTCCATCCTATAGTCTTTAGAACATGTGAATATGTCACCTCACATGAAAAAAGGGGAGTTTGCAGATGCGATTAAGGATCGTGAGATGAGCTGATTATCTTGGTGGGCCTAGTATAATCATGAGGGACATTAGAATAAGGAGGCAGAATCAGAAAAGTAGATGTGATGATAGAAGCAGAAGTTAAATTTGAAAATGTTATACTGCTAGCCTTGGAGATGGAGGAAGAGGCCACTCCCAAAGAGTTCAGGTGGTCTCTAGATGCTCTAAGATGAAAGGAATCTCCTCTTCCAAAGGAACACAACCCTGCTAGCATATTTTAGGACTTCTGACCTCTGAAAATATAAGGTAATATATCTGTGTTGTTATATGCCACTAAATTTGTGGCAATTTATTATAGCAGCAATAGGAAATTAGAATAGCACCGAAGATACATACATGATAATATCAGCATTAGAAATACATTTAATCAGCTATGAAACTGGAATAATAGTCATATTATGACCTACACACCAGTTTAGATTGAAGAGTAAAGATTGTTGGTATGCTGTATTGATCCCTGAAGCCACATCCTGACTGAATGGGAGAGGGTATACTTCTTGATTAGCAATGTCTGCAATAAAAGTAGGGCTAGGAAAGGTAGGGCATGTATCTACCACACATTTGACATCTCTGGCTATTCAGAAGTGGCAACTTTGATCATTCTCTCACAGGATCATGGGATATTAAGGCTAGAAGTTAGAGCTTCTTATATAACCAAAGAGGGATTTAAATTCTAGTTCAGTAGAAAAAGTTACCAAAATCACTTAAAAAATCATTGGTGAAATTAGATCTAAAATGAAGCATCTTTTACTTTAATCTGAAATTCTTTCTATTACATTTTAATCAGTTTTGGTATCTCGATGGTTCAGGTAGAAATAATACTGATGACAATAACTGTGTTCCCTCCTCTCCTGGACACCTCTCCCTCCTAACTCAAGGCCTCTATGTGTCCATGCTACCCTATTTAGGCTCTGTCCACATTCACCCTTGATGCATAATCCCTAACCTGTAAGTATCATATTTCTCTACTTCCAACCCAATAACCACCTTACATACTATCCTCATCGTCTCAGCTGTCTCAAAATAGAGACCTAATTTATATATACAACTGTGTTTCTAAAAATATTTTGATAAACATTAGCAATTTTCAAATACATGAAAAAAGAAGGTTTAAATGAAACATGCATCTTTAATTTCATGCAATAGGAGGTCAGCAGAAGTAATAACAACTGGTAACAAACGATAAATATTTGTTAGAAGCCTAACAGGTCATCTGCTAGGCAGTGATAATTCCACTTTGAACAAGAAAGACAATTCATATCCTTGAAGAACTTAGGTTTTCAAAAGACCCTCATATCTCAGCAGTTGATTTGTATATAGATTATTTCTGATCTCTCTGTCAGTTTCTTATGCTGGGGAATAGAGAGGCTCAGACACAGCTTGTGGAAACACAGCAGCTCTTCAAGCAGTCAGTGTGAGCCCAATATCCCTTTCTGAATGCGTCAATCCTTTCAGAGAGGACAGAACCACTGATTTCTTGGAGGAATATAATTATTTCACAGGAAAGTAGAATGGTATATCATTAGGCATTTGTAACCTGAAAAACAAATGCCTGAGTGTGAATGTGAGGTTTCTTTCCCTTTCCATTTGAAAACAAATTATTTCAACCTGAGCCTCAGTTCTCTCATATATAAACTGAGATGAATTTTATTTGTTTTCTCATGAGGTAAGGATTAAGTGAAATAATTCATGTAAAGAATATCAAGTAGTACAGTCACTAGTACTCAATAGATGCTGATAATTAGGAGCAATTAGTATGATTAATATTGTCATTATTATTAAAACCATTCTCTTCCCCTACTTCATGACTGTGATAGGATACCTCTGAAATAAAGCCCAGAGGAATATTAAAATATGTTATCTTCATCTTGGCAAACATGGCAGCCACTTTTTGATTGCAGTTCCCCTTAACTTTTTTCCTTGTTGGAAATGCCTCAATCTACTAATATACTAGCAGGTAGTTTCCAAGCCTGGCAGCCAGGCAAGGACATGTAGATCAGTAAGATGTAAGAGGAAGGGACGGAAAACTTATTTAAAGAAACAGATGCTGAAAATCTCCCTAATCTAGGTAAAGAAATGGACATCCAGGCTCAAGAAACACAGAGAGTTACAAATAAGATGAACCCAAAAAGGTCCACACCATGACACATAATTAAAATGTCAAAGGTTAAGATAGAGAATTTTAAAAGCAGAGAGAAGCAAAAACTTGCATGCAAGGGTAACCATAGAAGGTTACCAGCTGATTTTTTAGCAGAAACTTTACATGGTATATTCAAAGTGCTGAAAGGGGAAAAGAAAAACGAAAAAAAATAAATAAATACATACACACATACATACATACTCACCCACATCACTGAGAATATGCTACCTGGAAAGGTTATCACTTAGAATTGAAGGAGAGAAAAAGTTTCCACAACACAACAGTTACACGAGTTTATCAGCACTAAAACAGACTGATAAGAAATGTTAAAAGGACTACTTTAAGTGGAAAACAAGAGGCCATAGTTAAACATAGGAAAATTCCAACTAAAACAAGGAAAATATGATGGCATATACATAAAATGTAGAGAGAATATTAAAACCAAAAGTTTATTTTAGAAGGTGTTCGAGCTTCAATGACCACCAACTTAATATAGACTGCTATATACTTAGGATGTTATGTGTGAACCTCATGGTAATCAAACCCCAAACTTGTCATAGATGTACCAAAAAATGAAGATAATCAAAGCCAAACATTAGAGAAACTCATCAAGCACAAAGAGAGGAAGGAGGAACTAGAACTATAAAAATAACCAGAAAACATTTAACAAAATGACAAGTAAATACCTATTAATAATTACTTGGAAGGTAAATAGACTAAATGTTTCTATCAAAAGACATAAGGTAGAATAGATTAAAAAAACATGCCCATCTATATACTGCCTACAAGAGACCTACCTCACCTAAAGACATTTATAGACTAAAAGTGAAAGGATGGAAAAACATTTACAATGCAAATCAAAGTGAAGGAAAAAAGCCAAGGTAGCAATACATATATCAGACAAAATAGACTTTAAAATGAAGACTGTAATAAGAGACACAGACACTACATAATGATAAAAGGATCAATCTAACAAAAGGATATAAATACTCTAAATATCTATTCACCCAACACTGAAGTACCTAAATACACAAAGCAAATATTAACAAACATAAAGTGAGAAACTAATGGTAATGCAATAATAGTAAAGGTAATACAATACAAATGCATAATTTTCATTAATGGATAAATCATCCAGGCAGAAATCAGTAAGGAAACAGTGTCTTTGAATGAACCATTAAATAGATGGACATAACACATATACAGAACATTCTATTCCAAAACAACAGAGTATACGTTCCTTTCAAGTTCACATGGGACATTCTCCAGAATAGGTCACTTGTTAGACCACAAAAGAAGTCTTAATAAATTTAAGACTGAAATCATAACATGCTCTTTTCTGACCATGATGGTATGAAACTAGAAATCAATCCCAGGAAAAAAACATCTGGAAAGAACACAAATATCTGGGAGGTTGAAGAACATGCTACTAAATAACAAATGGGTCAATAAAGAAATCAAAGATCAAAACAAAACAATAAACAAAAACATGGAGACAATGAAAATGAAAACACAATGGTCTGAAGTGATTGGGACAGAACAAAAGTAGTTCTAAAAGGAAATTTATAGTGATACAGGCCTACCTCAAAAAATAAGAAAAAGCTCAAAACCTCGAACCTTATACCTAAACAAACTAAATAAAAACAAAACCCAAGGTGAGTAGAAAGAAAAAAATAATAAATATCAAAGCAGAAATAAAGGACAGAGAGTATAAGAACAATAGAAAAAAATCAGTAAAACCAAGAGCTGGTCTCTGAAAAGACAAAATTAAGAAACTCTTAGCCAGACTCATCAAGAATTAAAGAAAATGAATCCAAAAAGTAAAATCATACATGAAAAAGAAGTAACAACTGACATCACAGAAATACAAAGGATTGTAGGAGAATACTATGAAAAATTATATACCAACAAATTGGACAACCAAGAAGACATGGATCAATTCCTAGAAATATGCAATCTTCCAAAACTGAATCAGGAAAAAGTAGGCTATCTGAACATAGTAATTACTAGTAACAAAACTGAATCACTAATAAAAACACTAGGGAAGTGTTTCTGGTACTATCAGTACCAGATGGATTCACAGGTGAATTCCATCAAACATTTAAATAAGAGTTACTACCTAGTCTCCTCAAACTATTCCAAAAAAAGCAAAAAATGAAGGAAACTTCCAAACACTTCCTACAAGGCCAACAGCATCCTGATACCAAAACCAGACAAAGATACCATGAAGACAAAACAAAACTACACACCAATACCCTTGATGAATATAGATGCAAAAATTCTCAACAAAATATTGGCAAATCACATTCAACAAGACATTAAAAGTATCATTCACCACAAACTATTAAGATTTATTCCAGGGATGCAAGGATGGTTTGATATTCACAAATCAATCAACATGGTACACCATGTCAACAAAATGAAGGATAAAAATCATATGATCATCTCAATAGATACAGAAAAAGCATTTGACAAAATTCAACATATGTTCATGATTAAAAATTTCAACAAAGTGGGTTTAGATACACAACAAATATAATAGAGTCCATATATAGAAAAACTCACAGCCAATATCATATTCAATGGTGAAAAACTGAGAGCTTTCCCTATAAGGTCAGCAACAACACAAGAATGTCCAGTCTTACCACTTTTGTTCAACATAGTACCAGCAATCTTAGCCACAGAAATTGAACAAAAACAATAAACAAGCAGCACCCATATTAGTAAGAAACAAGTTAAACAGTTACTATTTGCAGATAACTATTGCAACAAATAAATGAATTCAGTAAAGTTGCAAGATAAAAAATTAATACCCAGAAATCAGCATTTCTATACACCAATAACAGAGTAGCAAAAAGAGAAGATAACAATTCCATTCACAATTGCACAAAAAATAAAATGCGTAGGAATAAATTCAACCAGGGAGATAAAAGACCTGTACTCTGAAAACTATAAAACATTGATGAAAGAAATTAAAGATGACACTAAACAAATGGAAAAATACCCCTTGGTCATGAATTGGAAGTATAACTGTTAAAATGTCCATACTACCCAAAGCAATCTATAGAGTCAAGGCAATCCCTATGAAAATAGCAACAGTATTTTTCACAGAACTAAAACAAATAATATTGAAATTTGTATGCAACCATAAAAGACCTGAAATAGACAAATCAAATTTGAGAAAGAAGAGCAAAACTGGAGGTATTGCCATTCCAGCTTTCAAGATATACTACAAAGATACAGTAATAAAAACAGTATGGTACTGGCACTAAATAGACACATGTGTCAATAGAATATAGAGCAGCCAGAAATAAATCCACACTTATACCCACACTATGACAAAGGAGGCAGAATATACAGTGGTAAAAAGTCTAATAAATGGTGCTGAGAAAACTGGACAATTACATGTATATAATAAATGGGGGATGTGAAACCATAAAAATCCCAGAAAAGAACACAGGCAGTAATTTCCCTGACATTGACCATACCAACTTTTTTTTAGACATTTCATCTAAGGCAAGGAAACAGCAAAAATAAACTATTCGGACTACATCAGAAAAAACCTTTTGCACAGTGAAGAAAACCATGAGCAAAACAAAAAGGCAACCTACTGAATGGGAAAAGTTATTTGCAAATAATAAATCTGATAAGGGGCTAATACCCAAAATATATAACCTTTACAACTCAATAACAACAAAATCCAATTAAAAATTGGTAAGGACCTGAAGAGATATTTTTCCCAAGACAAGAGATGCAGATAGCCAACAGGCATATATAAAGTTGCTCAACATCATGCATCATGAGGGAAATGCAAATCAAAACCACATGGAGATATCACCTTACACCTATCAGGACAGCTAAAATCGAAAGACAAGAAACAACAAGTGTTGGCAAGGATGTGGAGAAAAAGGATCCTTTGTGCCCTGATGGTAGGAACATAAATTGCTACAGCCACTGTTGACAACAGTATGAAAGTTCCTCAAAAAGTTAAGAACACAATTATCATATGATCTAATAAACCATTACTGGGAATTTCATTTACCCACAGAAAATGAAAACACTCATTTGATAAGATATATGCACCCCTATGTTTATTGCAGCACTATCTGCAAATAGCCAAGACATGGAAGCAACCCAAGTGTCTATCAATAGTTGGATAAAGAAGATATAATACACACACATACCCAGAATATTACACAGCCATAAAAAAGGATGAGACTGTGCCATTTGTGACAACATGAATGGACCTAGAAGGTATTATGCTAATGAAATAAGTCAGACTGAGAAAGACAAAACTGTAGGTCATTATTTATTTGTGGAATCAAAAAAAAAAAAAAAAAACAATAACAAAAAGCAGAACCAGACTTATAAATACAGAGAACAAACTGGTGGTTGCTAGAGAAAAGGGGTGGAGGATGGGTAACATAGGTGAAGAGCAGTGGAATATACAGGCTTCCAGTTATGGAATAAGTCATGGAAATAAAGGACACAGTATAGGAAATACAATCAATGATATTCTAATAGCACTGTCTTGTGTCAGATGGTAGCTTCATTCATGAGCATAGTATAACATATAGAGATGTTCATTCACTGTTTTACACTTGAAACTAATTTAATATGCATGATCTAGACTCAGGAAAAATAATAAAGATACAAGAAGACTTCTGTTGAAGATCTCTTAGAAACATATTCCTCCCTGGTAAATATAAAGTAAAATTAATGGAGAGCCTTCTTTAATTTCCCTTCCCACCTGGATTGAAAATTATTGTAGGAGGAAGTGATGCTTGAACCCACCATCCTCTAACCATGAACCATGAAGGGAAAGGCAGTAGAACTTCTGAAGAAAGAAAGGAGAGATCTGATGAGGTTCAGCTGCTCAATAGCCAGTCAGAGAACCACTACTTTGGAGCTCTTTGTTGAGACCTTGTCAGTCAAATCTATTCTTTCAATTCCTTAGATACTGTTTCTGAAAAGCTTCACTCCAAATCATTACCAATGAACTACATTAATGAAGAAAAAACTTAATCACCTGGGTCATAATGCCCTGTTTCCTCTGCTCATGAAAAGCCTAAACACTTATTTTCTTGTTACTATTAACCAACACAGTCTCTTGTGGTTGGAGCCCCCACAATTACAGATTTTTTTGAGTAGGCTTTAAACTTGTGTGATAGCTCTAATGGATTTGTAGGGAATGCCTCAAATCATCTTGGTGAGACAGACTCCAAGGCTGTCTATAGTCTGAGTGACAGAGAGAACTAGTTAGGCTAGGAGAAGGAAATGGTTAGAAATGGATTTGCCTTTCCTGACCTGGGATAAAACTGCTAACTCCTGAAAGCATTGTCTCATAGTCCGGAGAATCCCCACCTATGAAGTGTGGCCAGTGGTACAAATGACTAAGAAATCAACATGACAACTCACCTGACTACAGGTATTGGTCTTTTTGGCTTATTTTGGTAATGTTCTATTTAAAAGATGTCATTCTAGTATTGTGCTGTTTGTGCTGCCTCCAAATCTCAAATCTCAAGATTTATCATGTTTTAGACCTAAAATAACTCTGAATAAGAACATGGAAAAAGACCTAAACTGAGATGCACGCATTCACCCTATTTCTAGTAGTGAAGCAGCCTAAGTTATATCTATACTAAACCAAAGGACAAAAGCAGTTTCTGAATAAAATGTATGGTTCATAGGGTACATATTAATATGTCAATCTGTTTTGTGCTATTTGTGTTCTGTCTCCCATATATTTATAACTTACTCATGCTCCAAGATCTAGAGAATATCCTGTCTTGCAAAAACACTTCCACATCTATCAGCTTTCAACTTCTGTGCTATTGATGAATATTTCAGCCTATAACATTTCTTGTTTTCTATGGAAATATTCAAAAGATTTAATTTCTTTAACATGAATGTTCCTAGTTTTATTTCTTATGTCAAACTGTGTTGAAATGTTAAATTATGTTAAGTTGTGTTAAATTGTCCTTTATTTTTTCATTTTATTAAAATGTTTAAAAGGTATTGACTTAAATTCATAAGAACCTTTTATTACATTTGCAACAAACACTGTTTTTATACGCATTTTCTATTTGTGTCTTACCTTTTTTTCTTCATCACTGTCAACCAGGCTTTATCAAATTTATTGGTCTTTTCAAAGAAACATATTAGGCCCTACTGACCCTATTTCATGTTTGTCCTCTTTCAATGATTTACGTTATCTTAATTATTTGTTTACCTCTACTTTCTTTGCCTTTATTTTGCTTAACTCAACCTTTAGTCACTCTCAGGAGAACGGTTGCTCCAAATATGAGGTTCTGAATTTTGGCTTGATAATTCTTTACTGTCTAGCTGGCTTTTCAATACTTCAAGCAGATATTTTCAAAGCTTTAGCTTGTCCAACTGTCCTCTGAGACAGTTGTTTAATCACTACTGCCCAAAGTGGAAGTCATTATTTTTTATTTTTTGGATAATATATTTTCTTTTTATTCTGAAAACTTTCCCAGAAGCTCTTGGATAGAATTAAATTATCCAGTTGAAACTTTATTAATTAAAAATATAAAACCTTCTAGAGGCATTGTAGAGTAGGGGCAAGGGACGAGTGCCTTAGACAGGCTGTTAACTCCTTTATTGGCTTGCATCTGTTCCTATGCTCATTCACCATTATAGCTCAAGAGTGTATCTAAAATGCATCAATTAATAAGTGCTAAGTATGATGGTGGATAAATACAAGGGGTGGATTAATATTTCTAAGTGTTCCCCATGATTAGTGTTTCTGGAAGTCCTCTTTTATACACCAAACTCTTAGACATGAAGCACCTACTATAAACTATAAATGGAAGCTAGAAATATCTGCGTCTTAAAAAGCTGCTGGCTGGGGGTGCCTGGGTGGCTTGGTCGGTTGAGCGTCCGACTTCGGCTCAGGTCATGATCTCACGGTCCGTGAGTTCGAGCCCCGCGTCGGGCTCTGTGCTGACAGCTCAGAGCCTGGAGCCCGTTTCGGATTCTGTGTCTCCCTCTCTCTCTGCCCCTCCGCTGTTCATGCTCTGTCTCTGTCTCAAAAATAAACATTAAAAATTTTTAAAGAAAAAAAAGCTGCTGGCTGGGGCATCGAGGTGGCTCAGTTGGTTAAGCATCTGACTTGGGCTCAGGTCATGATCTCATGGTTCATGAGTCTGAGCCCCACATCAGGCTCTCTGCTGTCAGCACAGAGTCTGCTTCGGACCCTCTGTACCCTGTCTCCCTCTCTCTGCCCCTCCCCGTCTCTCAAAAATAAATATTTTTTAAAAAGCTGCTGGCTTTCATGTAAGAGTAAAAGCTTCAGATGCCTATTTGCTAGATAAAAAAGACACCAAGACTGAAGTGAGGATAGAGGAGCATGACTATGTAGATAGCAAAGGACAGGTACTGAGCCATCTCTTGGTCAGTTGTGCTGCTATGACAACCTACCATAGACTGGATGGATTAAACAACAGGCATAGGTTTCTCACAGTTCTGAAGGCTGGGGATTCCAAGACCAAGGTGCCAGTCAATTCTATTTGTGGTGAGGACTTTTTTCCTAGATGTAAATGGTCATCTTCCTTCTGTGTCCTCACATGGTAGAGAGGTACAGAGAGCACTTTTTGGTGCCTATTTTTATAAGGGAACTAAATCCCATGGCAATTCCACCTTCATGACCTCATCTAAACCTAATTACTTCCCAAAGAACCCACCCCCACCAAACACTATCACACTGGGGCTTAAGGCTTCAACATATGAATTCTGAGGGGACACAAACATTTCGTCCATAACAGAAACTGAGATATGCTGGACCAAGAGCTACCAGAGCTAGGGAGATTCATGCAAGCTTGGTCAGTATGAGTAATTTTTCCCATTAGCACGTGGTGATACTGCCTGGTTACCACGGGCTAGCCTGTTGTTTGCACCACTTGTAATATTCTGAGCTGCACTGCATGATTCTGCCCCACCCTGGGGCAATACATGTGCTGTGAACACCTCCCATTCTTCAATATAGGCATTTTTAAGACCCAACCTCTCCCCCACAAAAGAGAATAGAATTCTTGCACCCTTTGCACTACAGGCATTAAGGTAACACCTCACCCCTGACCAAATTGTGCTGCCAAAACTAATTTGTAGAAATTTGTAGTGGTAGCAGGTAAACATACCACTGCCACTTTACATACATAAAATGCCTACTTGAGCATTTTTACATACATATTCATGTATTCATAATTCATTGTTTTTTCTCTTGTAGACTTCATGGTGTAGTTCAGGAGGGTGCATGCACACACACACACACAGTGGCAGAGAAAGGTCACTGGGTAAACCATCCACCAATAGCCCAGACGTTCAAAGGGGTGGGCCAGAGTTTTAAAGAATTCTTTTTGCATCACATGATATTCTCTAGGTCTTGGAGCATGTGTAAGTTACAAACAGATAAGGGATATGAGATTAACAGCTCAAAATAAGATTGCCATCTGACATGTACCATATGAATGGTGACCTTTTCTTCAGAAATAGCTCAAGTCTTTTGGTTTAGTATAGATAGGGTTTTGGCTGCTTCACTATCAGAAATAGGGTCAACTTGTGCATCTTAGTTTAGATTTTTCTTTAGCAGCAAGTAACTTTATCAACAAATTCTCCCTAACATTTAAGGAATGAAGAATGCCAATAATATATAAAATTTTCAAGAAAGGAGAAAAAGAATGTTTTAGCATCATTTAAGACAATCAGCATAACCTTCACAAAATAAATTTGATAAGTAAACCATGAAAAAGAATACCAGCCCATCTTATGCAGGAATATAAATGCGAAACTCCTACTAAACTAAATATTAGCAAAATGAATTCTGTAATATATAATAACCAAAATAAACAAGATGGGTTTATTCCAGGAATGTGAGGTTAAGAATTTAAAAATTTATCAGTGTAAGTCACATTAATAAAGGAGAAACATTATACCATCATATCATTAGATGCAGAAAAACGTTTTATTTAATTAAACATCCATTTGTGATTTTAAAAACAAATTAATGGATAGAAGACAACTTCCTTAGTTTGATAAAGGGTATTTGTAATAAATCTAGAGCAAATATCATAGTGAATAAAATAGTGAAAACCTTCTCTCTGAGATGGGAACCATGCAAGGATGACTACTATTCACTTCTTCCAGTCCATATTGCAAAGAAGTTCTAGCCAGCACAGTAAGAAATAAATTCTACAAGGATTGGAAAACAAAATGAGTGCTAGTGGTGCTTTGTCTATGCCTCCTCACTTTTACCACTTTGATACATACCAGCCAACTACCAGGTACCTTCATTCCTCTGATGAGGGCTTTCTTACACTGTTGGAATCACTTTCCCTGTTTTTTCATGGCAGGGTAGAAGTGATTTGCCCCTGCAAACTAACTCATCCTTGGGAGGATCTCTCAACTACAGATGCATAGGACTTAAACAAAACAAAACAAAAAACAAACTTCACTTTGCTTACCCCTTGGATGTGATGAAACTCTTAAGTCAGGTTTTCTAAACAATGAGTACATTCCTCCATGCAATTAAGCCTTCAACGTCACTTGCTGGATATAGAATTCTGTACCAGCTGTCTTCTTTCACTGTTTTACTCCCATTGTTTCCTGGCATCAACTCTCAAATAAGCCACTAGCATTATATCCCTACCTCAGGGTCTACTTACAGGGAGAGATCTAAACTTCAATATATAAGGTAAATAAATCCATCAGTGTTTTAGTTGATGACTATGGATATAAAAATCCAAAAGATACACAGATAAATTATTAATATTGAGTCTAACAAGGTTTATGGATACAAGATCAAAATAAAAACATTGTGTTTCTAAGTCAACTTTTAGAACAGCAAACACATATAAGAATAAATATATTAAATGTGTGCAAGTCTACAGAAGTACAAAATAATACTAAGTCAAACAAATGAAAACCTGAATGGAGATATATTCTATGATCGTAATTTTGAAAAGGTTTTTATGTAAAACTTGTCAAGCTAAATCTGAAACTTACATAGCAATATAAAGGGTTAAGAACAGCCAAGATACTACTGAAGAACAAGGGCAGCAAGTCTTTCCCAGTTAGCAAGAGTTACCATTAAACTACAGTAGCTGAGACAGTGTGACATGGGAACAAACATAGAAAATTAGTGGGTATAATAAAAAGCCCAAAAAAGAGACCCACACTTAAATAATCAATTTATTTACAACAAAAGTGCTTCTACAGACCAATGGTAAACAATGTCCCTTTCGGGGCACCTGGTTGGCTCAGTTGGTTAAGCGTCAGACTTCCGCTCAGGTCATGATCTCATGGTCTTGGAGTTTGAGCCCTGTGTCCGGTTCTGTGCTGACAGCTCAGAGCTTGGAGCCTGCTTAGGATTCCCCCTCTCTCTGCCACTACCCTGCACTTGCTCTCGCTCTCTCTCAAAATAATAAACATTAAAAAAAATAAAAAGGTCACACCACTCAGAGTGGCCAAAATGAACACGTCAGGAGACTATAGATGCTGGAAAGGATGTGGAGAAACGGGAACCCTCTTGCACTGTTGGTGGGAATGCAAACTGGTCCAGCCACTCTGGAAAACAGTGTGGAGGTTCCTCAAAAAATTAAAAAGAGATCTACCCTATGACCCAGCAATAGCACTGCTAAGAATTTACCCAAGGGATACAGGAGTGCTGATGCACAGGGGCACTTGTACCCCAATGTTTATAGCAGCACTTTCAACAATAGCCAAATTATGGAAAGAGCCTAAATGTCCATCAACTGATGAATGGATAAAGAAATTGTGGTTTATATACACAGTGGAATACTATGTGGCAATAAGAATGAAATATGGCCTTTTGCAGCAACGTGGATGGAACTGGAGAGTGTTATGCTAAGTGAAATAAGTCACAGAGAAAGACAGATACCATATGTTTTCACTCTTATGTGGATCCTGAGAAACTTACCAGAAGTCCATGGGGGAGGGGAAGGAAAAAAAAAAAAGGTCAGAGAGGGAGAGAGCCAAAGTATAAGAGACTCTTAAAAACTGAGAACAAACTGAGGGCTGATGGGGGGTGGGAGGGACGGGAGGGTAGGTGATGGGTAATGAGGAGGGCACCTTTTGGGATGAGCACTGGGTGTTGTATGGAAACCAATTTGACAATAAATTTCATTAAAAAAATAAAATAAAAATTAAAAAAGGAAAAAGGAAGGTCTTTTTCAGTAAGTGGTTCTGGGTCAATTAAATATTCCATTGAAAAAATAAAACTTGACTCCAACCTCACTTCATACAAAACATTTCTGTGAGATGCAAAACAATGTGGCTTCTATAAAATTATATAGGAAAATATCTTCATAATCCCAGGGTGGCAAACAATGTCTTGAATAAGGCATATCATCTATTAACTATAAAAGGAAAGTACTGATACAAGGTACTACCTTAAGAAAAATTCAGTGTAGGAAATATAGTCAATAATACTATAATACATTTCCTGTGGTGAGCATTTAATAATGTATATAATTGTTGAATCACTAAGTAGTACACCTACATCTAAATGTTGTATATCAACTATACTTCTTTTTAAAAACTTAAGAATTTCTCTTGACCAAAAAGCACCTTTAAACGAGTGAAAAGTATCCACACAATGGGAGAGTATATTTGCAACACATATATCTGATGAGTTATACCCAGAATATAAAAACTGCCATAAATCAATAAGAAAAATAGAAATCAATAGAAAAATAGACAGTAAACTTGAATAGATGATGCTTCTACCCCACTGGTCAATAAATGAATGAAAAGATTTTCAACTTCCTCCATAACAGAGAAATACCCATTGGAGATGGTTACATACATACATATGAATGTGCCTAAACATGAACCAGCAGGTTTTAGAAGCACCAGTTGAAACTCCATTTTTGACTCCCTCATCCAAAATATCTCATGTACACACTGATGGTCCAAAAGAGAAAAGTGTCTCCAGGAAGGCCCTGTATCGTAAGACAACTAGAGCCTCCATCTGTCCTCTCCCAGCACTTTGCTGGGAGATAGCCTTTGGCTGTGATCCACAGCCTTACTTTGATGCTGTATCCTTTCTACTGTGTATTTGCAAGCATTGCCATTTTGGGTCCTAGGTATTTTTCTTTTTAATAGTTTAGCTCTAACTGCCACCATTAATGCAGGAGTCCACATGAGTTAAGTAGAGAAATTAAGAGTAAACATTCAGAAAGTTCATCTGACTAAGTAATTTCAAGTCTTTTGAAGGGGGTCAAGAGGCACAAACTTCCAGTTTATCTAGTCATGGGATGTAATGTACAACATGGTGTCTATAATTGATATTCTGTTACCTATCTAAAAGTTGCTAAGAGTAGATCTTAAAAGTTCTCATTATACACCCCCTAAAAAATTTGTGCAGTGACAAATGTTAACCAGACTTAGTGTGGCAATTATTTCACGATATATACACATATTGAATCAACGTTACACACCTGAAGCCAATATATTATATGTCATTATACCTCAATAAAAAACAAAACCCCAAAAAGTAAAATGCTAAGTTCCTTCCTATCAAACTTAAAAACTGACATATATAAAGGGTTTTGTTTTTCTTTCATTTTTACTGTTTTTCCAAAAGTATACATTTTTATCAACAATTTTTAAATTTATTTTTACCATTTTATTTCAATTGCTTTTTTTAAACTGCTGGGTTAGGAAAAAAACTGGTCTTTTGCCACAGATTTCACCAGATTTCACTGCTCTAATTTTCAATTTGGAATAAACCTTTATACATATTTTATACACCTTTAAGTATGTTGTATTACATGACAATGTTTTGTAGTAAAAAGTAAACAATTGAGTCTTATTTTGCTCTCTTCTGCTATCTCTTTGCAAATCTCCACATCATTTGTTGGCTGTGTGTTCTCTAACATTTTAATATAGCTTCCATCACTCTGGAATGTAACTCTTAATTGGGGTGTTACTAAAATAGACTCTGAGCTCCCAGTGCCAAGAGTAGATTTCAGCATATAGCCCAGTGCCCGACATATAATATGTGCTCAGTAAGTATTTGCTGAATCAACAAATGTTTTTTGGCCAATGTTTGTTACAAACTCTCTAACACCTACATGACAGTCCTGCTTTTACATTACACCTGCCTAAACCAGTCAGCAAATTTACTGAACATCTAGTGTCTAGCATGTGCAGAGATACAGTATCATGACAAACACTTGGCCAGGCTACAGAAAGTATATTTATACCCAGCTACAAATACATAAGTTGCTTCATGTGTCTCTTCAGCCAAGATGATTTCAACTAGAATTTTGACATAAAATGACTTCTCTACCAAAATGAGAAAATAGGTAAGAAGGTATTTTGACTAATGTGAGGTATCATCCAAGTCAAGCACCAGTGTGAAATGGTGGTGTGGTCCAAGTTAGGAATCTAGGAGTCAAAACACCTATAGAATGACTTGACTGTGAGTTATACCCAACCTGTAGTTATCAGCACCTTTAATGTGCAGGCTTTATACCTGATAATGGGAATCTGAGGACACTGAGGTTAATGGTCTGGTTGAGCGGACCTCTGAGAAACTCCTCCTCTCACCAACACCTCCTGAAAACCCTTTTGCTCAAATACCAAATCCATGGAGTTTTGCTGTAACTCTCCATTTATAGAGGATATCTTCTCTGGCTTTCTAATTCAGCAGCATGCATTATTTCTACCACCCTTCACACACACACACACACACCCACACACACACACCCACACACCCTCCTATGTATTTGAAAAATCATTCAGTTTATACTGCTTAGACTTCCAGCTCACATTCTGGGCCCTCCATCTCCGCCAGGGCCCTCCTTGTTATGCACAGTGGGTACCGGGACATTATCGACAGTGCTATATTGGTGTTAAATGTGATGCATACTTGCTTCCTGATGGATTGAGGCCAGCAGAGAAAATACCAAAAGTCTGAAGCTCACCCTATAAATCAGAAACTACTTCATGTTGTGACCATGATAAATAGATCTGAAAATATCTACCAGGAAAAGTTTACAAGAATCTTGTGGCACTATGTTATACCTGAATTAAAAGGCAGCTTTGCTACAAATGAACTTTTCTCCAGGCCAGTATTCTTGTTTTAAGTTTATAAATGAAATGTAGTAAAATCCCTATAAGGCATTAAAGAGATTTTGCAGTTCAAATCCAGGATGCATTTTGCTAAGGGGTGGCCATCATATTAGGCTGACAAGACAGAGGGGTTATTTTTCATAAAGCTAATAGATGGCTTAAAAGCCCTGTGTTAGTCAATTTCTTGCTTTCATGGACTGCACAAATTTTCTTTCATCTTCTCATTTTGACTGATATCCCTCCTGTCAGATTCTGATAATAACCCATTGAAGATTATTATTCAGTATTGTACAAATCTGGGAATTTAATTATTATTTGAATTTTTATTTGAAAGTGCCATACAACATCCCTGGGATATGCTCTGAAGAATGTGTTCTAAACTTACTGTAGCAAATAAGTTAATTGAAATCACACAATGTCTAGATTTCACTCAATGTCACAAAATCAGAGGTCTATTTCTTCATGGATATTACTTTGAACTCATTTCATATTTTGGTCACAAATTGGTCTTTTTTAAGATAAGCTGAGTTCATTTTCTTACCCCAAATTATGATTTTGAGTTCATGCATGCCCTTGGTAAGTTGAGAGGGTTCTGGGGACAGCAGCCTCCAAGAAACAAAATGACCCCTTCCATGGTAATAATCTAGACAAAAAGCATAGTGTCAGAACACCCATAATCCTGGGCTGAAAATGTTCCCTTACCAAAATCAAGGAGTATCTTTAACCTCCTTATTTGTTAATAATACGATGATATAATGGAAACAACCAACACAGGCATTCAGACAATGGAGCTGTATTCTTAATTACTATGCAATACTGATTCAGCCTCTGGTTTCATGAATGCAAACTTGAACCCATTTACTATTAGTAACTAAATACAAACCCGATCTACTTTACAGAACTATGGCGATATAGTTAAAGGCCCAGCTCTGGAACCAAAATAGGGTGCTCTACCATGTGACCATGGGCAAGTTACTTCAACTTACTAACCCTTGGTTTTCTTTTCCGGTTAAGAGAGATGTAAATAGTACCTATCCATGTGGTTTTATATATTAAATAATGTATATAAAAAGCCCATGCAACATTTTATATATAGTAAAAGACTCAGAAATGTCAAATTATAGTGATATAATGACAAATTATAATGCAGCCTGGTGTATGTTACAGCACACAGAGAAAAAAAATAGAAGCACTACAAATAGTCAAGGTGAATACCTAACAGTGCAGGATAGAAGGCTATCACCCAGCTTCTCCAGCATGAGCTGATACTGAGAAGAAGAATGTGTTACTCTATGGCTGGGAAAACACAAAACAAAACCCAGAAGAAGCCAGTCTGCACATGGTTGCCAAGAGGGGAAAGCCTCCTACCTGCTAGGCATTTTCTGCATTGGAGCCAAAGAAAGTAATGAAAAGTTGCACTTAGAGACATTTAATAAAATGAAACTTTACCCAAATGATATAAATATTGCTTAAATAATTTAGAGCCTTTTAATGTTTAGCAATAACTTTACTGAGGGGTAATAGAGCATCAAGGCAAGGAGATGCCCAAATTTGTGAGGATCACTTTGAAATCAAGATGTACTATTACAGAGGGAAAGCAGTTTCTGGACCATGTGAATTACAAAGCAAACAAATCCGGCTCCAAAAGAGGCCCACAAAGATTCAGGTAATGTGAAGCAATTATCTAAATGCACTTGAGGGGCGCCTGGGTGGCTCAGTCGGTTAAGCGTCCGACTTCGGCTCAGGTCATGATCTCACAGTCTGTGAGTTCGAGCCCCACGTCGGGCTCTGTGCTGACAGCTCGGAGCCTGGAGCCTGCCTCAGATTCTGTGTCTCCCTCTCTCTGACCCACCCCCATTCATGCTCTGTCTCTCTCTGTCTCAAAAATAAACATTTAAAAAAAATTAAAAAAATAAATGCACTTGAAAAAGCATTAGAAAATTCTTTGGGGGGGGGGGGAATGAACATTTCAATGTTGTTTAATTATTTAATCTGTACCTGGAGAAACCACCCTCTTTTTCCCCAATACCTTCACTACTGCCACCTCACCACCTTGACAGTCATTTTGGATTTTGAAAGGCAAAGCCTCATAAAGTCTTGTGCTGCTAATGGTTTACCTGGTTTTAATTGGCTATTAACCTTTTATGAAAAGCCATGTGAAAGCAACTGTGGAGAAAAGAAGGGAATGTTCTGAGGATTGAAAGGCGACATTCATTTGGCCACGGGGTGGAATTGATGTTAGTCTTAGATGGAGAAGTCTAGAAGTCTGGACAACAATCCAAAAAAGTTTCCCTGGAAGAGAGCCTGGGAAATGCCTGGACAAGAAGATGGAGTAGAGAACATAGATGAAGGACATTTTAAAACATTTTTACTTACCTCCTAGTCAGTAAGAGTCATTTTGGTCAGAATAAGAAGATGCCAGCTCTGACCTGAATTGATTTCTTGCCACATCATCTGACCATCTAATGAGGATGTTTCCCCAGGAAGCCTCCAAGTTACATACGAAATTTTGGGGTAAATATCATTAATAACAAAACCTTCTCCCAACTCAGAAAACCTCTTCAGAATGGTGGTAGAAATTTGATTACTGAATAAACATTAAACCAGAATGTGATGCACATCACAGATAATCCACAAAGAAATTGCAAAGACCGAACAAAATCTTACTCTTTTATATACCCAGGCAGATACAACCTACCATCTATGTGTTTTCTAGATAAATAACAACTAGTATTCAAGTAAGAGCAGCCAGCAGCACCATTTACTACCTATCATTTATCCCAAATTTACCTGGAAATTGGAGTGACCCATCCATACTAGTCCCCTAGTTTTATGCAAAGGAACAATAAACTTCCCACATCTTTTTGATAGGAGGTAGTTTTGCAGCCTGGAGGCCAGGTACTCCTGAAGTTAGGCTGCTACCTCCCACATCAACTGGAAAATAGGGCTACTATGTTCTTTGATTTTTACATTTCAAAGAGATGGCTCCCAGGTCCTTAAGACAGACATTCCTGGATCATAAAGCTGACAACATTCTTACTTAGTTTCTAAAAAGATTTATGTACATTTCAAAGAGCCAGAGAAAGAACTTATAAGTTTCTTAAAGTCAATCTTCTAAGAAAAGGGATGGAGAGAAGTCTCTTTAATTCAAAAAGGAGAATTAAGCCCCCCCCCCTTTTTTTAAATAAGTATCTGTATGGGGACCCCCGGACCTCAATACAATGGTGGGGAGGACCTCCCATGCAGGCACTCTGGTAGAATAAGCATGGGTAGAGCTCCCCCACTGAAATGGCAACACAGGTGACCACTCCAGTGAAGACAATAGTGCCTGTAATATTTATTCCTTAAAATGTTGTTGAAAAAAGTAAAAAAAAAAATCTAACATGTAGCTTAAATAAAAATGCACATGGATAATGCACGTTAATGCCCCATGTCATTGTTCTGGGTCATTAAGAAAATGTGAACTATGTCATTATTTCTCCTTGGCTGGCCAATGTGGCTTTTTATTACCTGGTAGATACCCAAACACTTCTTTCCTCCTACCCTGGTTTTAGATTTCTTTTGTTTTTTTTTTTCTTCCACCAGGGCACAGGAATTCTAACTATCTCACAGCACCTCACATTAGTTATGAACAGCAAGTGAGAGCAAAGATGGGGAAAGTCTTCTAAAGTTAAAGTATTACTATTCCTAGACATAAAAAGCAAGAATGGATACTCCCAAGACACATTAGGCTTTCAAATACATTATACAGACATATATTTAAGCAGAACATCAGACTAGGTGCTATTCCCTGAGAATGTTGAGTAAAAAGGCTTGTAAGAGGCTGGCTGGGAGAAAGCTGGAGAATCATTTTCTATTACAATGTATGTCTCTTCCTCATGGATAATGCATAAAACAACAATTGTTTACATCTTGGTGTCCGTCCTCCCAAAACTTTGTGTTTATTATCCTTCACAAGCCCTTGTAACCAAAGAAGGCAGCCCCTCAAATTTTGTTGTGAGGGCTCTGGTTACAGACCAAATCACCTGTATCTTACAGCTTAATTTTCCTCCTGCCATTTTCTCTGTTTGAACTACAGTTCAAGTATCTGATATTGTTCTTGCCAAACTGAGCTTCTACAATCAAGTCACAAATCTGATTTGAGATATTTATTGAGGGGGAAAAAAATCCAGGATATGTCCTGAAGTAAGTAAATACAACCCAATACCAACATCCTTGTTTCTGTCTATTCTGGGCAATTAAATTTATGTGTAGGATGGTGACCCTAAAGCTTTGGGAGGTCTTCAGATTGTTAAACATGTTGTCAATGATATTCAACAGAATTTCGGTGGACACTGATTTCACTGTACCCCATTTCTTTGCCAACTGGTCATCTCAACATAATATGGTAAATCCTAGTTAGGCAGAATATCCACTTGATTCGAATATTCTTTTTCTTAAACATATTTCTGGAAAAATTTTAATTTTTTACTATTTATAACTTTTTTGTTATATCAACAAAACATATAGGTATTGTTGGCTAGGTTTTTCACCAAACTGATATCTGGGCATCATATGGATGGATCCAAATGGTCCTTAGAACCCACACACCAGACACAGATGCTGAAATGCTATGACATATACAGTAAAAACAGTTTGGCTGTTGTTTAAAAATTGTAAAGATATCTATACATCAACCACCCAGCAAAGCTTAAATATTTTTCCTATTGATTCATTATACCAAATGCTGACCAAGAAGAAGGCCATATTGTCACCCAACATGTTTTAATGAAAATAACCAAGAAAAGATGTATCTGCAGTATTCCTAAAATATATGCCGGTGATAAAGAGTGTGTAAGGGAGTTTGTAAACACACCAGCACTGATCCAGCTTCTAACAGATGGTGAATACCGGGCTGTGCTTAGCTCAATTCTAATAATAAGCTCTTTGAGCACCGTAAGGCTGGGCTTCATAAAAGAGCAGTTGGCAGTTGGCAAAGATTAAAGGACCAAGTATGTGTTGAAGGTTGGTCTAAATGGGTCTCCTAGAGCATTTCTTCATGAATGGTTTGGTGGATCCCACTGGACCTTATCCCACAAACTAAGATTTCACACCATTCCTCACATTCCTAAAATGAATGCACACACAAAGCCCTGGGAATAAAAGTCCTCTTATGACAAATGCCTTTTTCAACTTGTGTTTCCAACAGGAAGGGAAAAAAATTAAATGCATTCCACCGAATATTGTATTCATTCCTACACTGACACATATGTGTTCAGAAAATAAAGGCATCAGTCTTTGTTCAGGAAGAGTTCCTTCAAAAGATGGAATGGAATTCAGGGGTGTGATGTTTGTTCTTAAATAGTCAGATACAAGTTATTGTGTTGATTTCATGTTTACTCTTGATGCTCAGTCTAAATATGAACTGGAGCAGATTTGCCAAATGTCCGTTGGATGACTGGAGAAATCCCTGTAATGTTCAGAGTGGAAACTGGGAATACTATGGTTCTAGATGTCAGCAGCAACTCAGTAACAAAGACAGAAGATAGGCAACATGCAGAACTCAGAACCTATTCAGCAGGCTTTTTCCTTTAACGAAAACAACATCCTAATGAGACTGTGCGGGATACTCCCTAAATGAATTAATGTATTCCAAAGACATGGAAAGAATATCCAGTTACTTTCAGGGAGCTTAAGGTCCCCGTCTGGCAAAATTCTAGAGCTGGTTATTAAATAGGTAGATTTTAAGGCTAATCACTGGAGGATGTAACCTAAATTAAGAAAACTCAGGTAAAACTCATCACAGCAGAGATTAACATGCTGGTAGAGAATGGCAGTGTGCTTTGTGCAGTGACAGTCTCTTGTGTCCCTGAGAATTGTGTTTGAACCTTAGCTCAGTCTTGTACTGACCTGGCACAAGTTAGTGGCATCCCTGAGGCTCAGTTTTTTTTTTTAATATGTGAGATTGCTATAATAAATGTAACAGTATTCAGGGTTAATAGTTCATTGAGTTCATGATTGTAAAGGGTTGACATACTATGTATATCCTATCGCTGTGTCAGAGTAATTACTGGTAATATGCAAAACAGTTTTAAAAAGGAGAGTCTAGATTTATGAATAATCGTGAAGGAACCTAAGGGAACCTTGAACTATTGGAGGCCTTAATATTTGTACAAAGTCATTCATAGTCACTGAAAGAAAGGGATGATGACAACACCATTATTCCTCCTTCATAAAAAAGCTATTTAGACACGAGTGTTCTGTTCTCTTCATCCAGCTATTCTACAAGTCAGGGCTAATATTTGCCTGTGCCTGCTTCCAAATTATAACCATTATATAATATCTTGACCTATAGTATGAATCCATTATTTAAAATGCCACTTAAATGTCATTATTAAACAATCTTTCTAGCTCTCAAACCTGAGGAATCTGGGACAGGAAAAAAAAAAAAACAATCAGAAAGGACTGACGAATTTTAAACCAAGAATAGAGAGTCTAGGGTTGAAGTTTTTTTTAGTGGTATTTCCCCCTGCAACAATAGCCATTTAACTAGGATTATTCTTTAAGATGTGCTTTTCAAAAAAAAAAAAAGTGTTGGAATAAAAAAAGAAATCTATAAAAGTAGTATGGCTGTATTTATTTCTCTCGTTATCTATATAAAAATGCTCTGTTCGGAAAATCATGAGCTCGTAGTGGCTTGCTGTTAAATCCAGTTTTATCCACAGACAATAGTTCCTTCTGCTTTAAAATAAAAGAGACTGCTTTTGTGATCATGGTTACCTAGTATAAATATTGAGGCCACATGCTGTCCCCTGCTGTCATTCAGGAGTTCATTTGGTCACAGCTCACCTATTTGCAATATCTGATTGCCTCAATTACCAGCAAACAGTGATTCCCTGAACACAGACATTCTTCCATTAACTTCTGAAGGAAGTAGCTTGCTAAGAAGCTCCACCCAATCTATCAATCATAATGAGCCAGATCTCTTTTCAAAGGCATTCCCACAGTGAGAATTCATTCCAGTGTCAAAGCACACTTCTAATTGCGAAGTTAATTTTTAGCCCAGTAGACTTGAAAGTCCTGGGATTAAATCTGGTTCCCCAGATCACACTAAAATGTTAAAGAATGTTTCATAAATTGTATGGAAATCCCAGGATAACATATTAGGAGACCCTCAAGTCAGAGGAGAATCTGAAAAAAATCATTGAGATGCTCTCAACGATGGGGATTAGAGTACTGATTACAGGGAAAATGGCTGATGTTAGCAGAACTCCCCTGTCTCTCAAAAGTGTAGGGGAATATTTGTATCTTCAGAGTAAAAGAATAAAGGAGATAAATGTCCAAGTGCAGAAAAGGTCAAGTCACACAAAGGATGCAGATTTAGATGTGGATTATCCCTAGGGGTTCCCATCTCAATTAGGAGAAAAGGCATAGTACAGATCACCAGTCACACCTGCTGGGGAAGGGAGGAATCCCGAGTCAGCAGGTCTAGCAAGGCACCTGGGGACCTGAAAAGAAGTCACTCCAAGCAAGGCCAACCCCCCCCCCCCCCCCGTTTGGGGGCAAGAAGTAAGCTATACCTACCTCCCTTAACTCTGTCCATCACCTAGACCTGTCCACCCAAACCTGACTTATTACTCAGACCTGCAGTCACAGCAAAGCATTAGCATCCACTATCAAGAACAAGACCCTCTTTATTGAGGGGATTCAAGACATGCTAGCCCCAAATAGGACCCCTTTGCAAACTGAGTATATCCAGCTGAAGGAACTTGGAAACGGCACATGGAAGAAGAACTTTCTAACCTTCCACTGAAGCAGGTCATAAAACCCTCACATGAAAAGTATTCTTGCTCCCTATACCTGGAGGAAAGGAACATCCTTATTTCTCCAAAGAAACACAGAAAGGAATCAGAGAGAACAGGCCTTGCTAAGTTCCCCCTCAGTTTATTACACTTAGCACATACTCTTGGTGCTAATTTACCTACAGTTTTCTACTCTTCATCAAACCTAACACAAACACACTCAGGTTTAATCATTTCTTGGAGTCTTCATTTCCTTATGAAGACTGTAAGGTCACATACATCTTATATTAAGTAACCTTGTATGCTTTTCTCCTGTTAAAGTGTCTTTGTCAGTTTAATTTGCAGACCCCAAGCCAGGAATCCTGAGAGGGTCAGGGTCAAGGAAAACTTCCTCCTCTACGTGCTCATCTTCCCGATCAACTCATATGACTATTCTCTGCCTTCTGTGTGAACCCTTAGCACCGCTTACAGTTGCCAGGCTAACCAAGGTCACCCTATACTTCCATGTTGAGTCACACTGATCTTCCTTGAGACGGTAGCCTGGAGGCTGCACTGTAATCAGAGAGAATCGAAGAGAATGCAAGAAAGACTGTGCCGTACCTCACCTAAACCATAAATTCCCAGGACAGCCAGGAAGCAAAGTCTCCACCTGCCCTTAAATAGAGTAATTACAGCATCACCAAACCCCCCAGTGACCCAGCAACTGTATAGATAGATGCCTGATCACTGGGCACTGAGGTGAGCCCTCCTGCCACCACCACACATATCTCTATTCATGTATTTTCCTTACACATTTTGGGATAGACATTTAAAAATACTGAAGGAAGAAATGTTATCTTCTCTACAATGGTAGAAGGGTATATGGATTAAAATCACCCAGCAATTTTTTTCCTTAATGTAAAGCTACCCTCACCTTCCTCGAGATTCTGAAATCACCTGTTATGGACTGCATGTTTGTGC
The DNA here is from genome assembly GCF_046562875.1 of Panthera onca. Taxonomy (NCBI): domain Eukaryota; kingdom Metazoa; phylum Chordata; class Mammalia; order Carnivora; family Felidae; genus Panthera; species Panthera onca. The sequence continues at coordinate 62,186,487 of NC_138350.1, read as the reverse complement.
CTCCTACCTATATTCAGTGTTGAAACCCTACCCCCTGATGTGACAGTATGTGATTAGGCCCATGTGAGCTAATTAGGATTAAATGAGGTCATGATAGGAGTATTCTCATGAATGTGATAAATGCCCTTGTAAGAGTCACAAGAGAGCTGGTTTTCTCTCTCTGCTTTCCATCAGGTGGGGACACAAGGAGAAGACAGCCATCTACAAGGCAAGAAGTAGGTCCTCACCAGAGTCAGCACAAGATCTGCCAGTGCCTTAACCTTGGACATCCCAGCCTCCAGCACTGAGAAATAAACATTTGTTGTTTAAGTCACTCGGTCTATGATATTTTTGAACTAAGACAGCTTGTTTCTCCCTACCCAATTAACCACTAATCGACATATTTACATACATATGTTACCTGCTTTGCTGTGTGCCTCTCTATTGGTTTCCAGTGGTAACAGTCTGGTCAGCGTAGAGAGACCTGACGTCAGTCAGTGTGAAGCTTGCTTCACTTCTCTGTGGCAGGCTCCTCAATAAGAAGAGGGAAGTGGGTGAGGGGATCTCTATTGATCCCTCTGTCTCCCACATTCTATCATTTCCTTCCGGGCCTAAGTCACAGAGCCGCTGGGAGGAACACGTAAGAGAATACACTTGACACTGTGGTGAAGAATATTCACCACTTGAGTAATGTAGCTTATTTCAATGTGACACTAATTAGTCCTTTTCTTTTTTTTAATTTCCAGGCCATGTGAGCCCATTCAAGCACCCTCCTGCCCCAGTAAGTCTGTTAGATGTTGACAAGAAATTTTTGAGAGAACACAAGGTGACATAGAGAAAACACGTTTGGAAAAGCCCTGTGACTCTAGCCCTTCTATTCCAGTTCTCTAGAAATGATGATTGGACTTCTGCCTCTAGTAAGGGGCAATCCCTGTCCTTGTGAGATTTGCAGTGAGACATCAATGCTATGAGAAAATCGCCTTGTGTCTGTCTTTTCTGACACCTGATTCCGAGTCCATCCCATGCTCTCGCACATGTGGAGGAGGATAGGAGCAGGCAGGTAAGTCACTTCACCAGCACTGGCAATGTGGGCCCTCATTTTAATGTAATCATCAGGAGCGACCGGATTTTTACTGGTAACAAATCATCAGGCCCTTTTGCCTGTGCTGGTTTTACACTAGATTGAGCCTCATCATCCTTCATGCTGCATTACATCTACACTTTCACAGAGAGGAAACCCAATTTGTTTTGGATCATTTGCACACCTTGCATTGAGAGTGGCCAGTTATTTTCTGAAACTAACTCTCAGTAAATATTCGGAGAGTGATTCTGTCATGGGCCGATTACACATTCTATTTGAGCAAGGCTGACATTTCTATAACATGGAAAAACTACTAAACCTTCCCTAAGAAAAAAAAATTATTTTAAATAAATATTTCTGTAATAAAGAGTTCACAAGCCCCAAATACACGTAAGCATTTTTTTTCTTGTTTATTCTCATATAAGGGCAAAGCAGGGCATGTGGGTCTCTATGTAATTTTTATATGTAGTAACAGTGTTGGACAAAATTGTGAATTAAGAGAAACTTTTATAAAATGTTTATTTTGAGAGAGAGCATGAGTGAGTGAACACAAGTCGGGGAGGGGCAGAGAGAGAAGAGAGAGAAACGCAAGCAGGCCCACACTGTCAGCTCAGAACCTGATGAGGGGCTCGATCCCACCAACAGCAAGACCATGACCTGATCTGAAATCAAACATCAGATGCTTAACCGACTGAGTCACCCAGGCCACCCTCCAAGATAAACTTTAAGGAGTGTTTTTATTTTGCCTTTCTGGATCCCCCAATTCCCATGCCTCCCTGCCAGTACTCTGTAGGTGACAAGCATCAAGCCATGGGCAGAGCCATCTGTATCATGGATGGAAGAGTCTCTAACTCATTCACATACTTTAAAAGAAGATCCTCAAAGAAGTAACAATTGCTTAGGTCAAAGGAATCGATGACTAAGGTTTATTTCTAAAAATCAACTGGAAAAAAACCTTTGTAAGTATGGAGGATTTCTCTGTGTCCTTCTGATTCTCTTGACCAACAATTGTTTCTTCTTCATCATTATCCCCATGTCACGTCCAACCGTAACAAGAATTGGGCAAACTTCCTGGGGTTCCTGCCCTTGGGGAACCTGGATCTAATTAGAGGTGCAAATAGTACCTAGGGTCTTTGGGATGAGGCCAAGATTAATTTCTTACAATAAGTTACCTGTCCAAGGTTATATAGCTAGTAGTGGACAACAAGTAGTTTAAATCCAGATTTAGACACCAAATTCCATTTCCCTCACATGCATGCTAGGGAAACATTTAGTCAGTGCTCCATGATTCACTGTTAATTGTCCTTTAATTGATTCTTGAATGACAGACTTCCCTCACAAGAAGCTTGCAACCACCTAGAGAGGACACTGTCTCATCCTTTCCTTCCATCCTCCCCCACAATGTGTGGTAGACGTTGACATGAAGGCAGAAGAACATTCACAAGCATGGAGAGGAATGTAATATAATCACAATAGCTATGGAAAGTGTGATACGTGATACAGAAGCAGAGTATGAGAATGATGGATCAGTCTGAGGAAAATAATGCTCCAGTGTGAGTTTGAATAGGATCGTGAAAGACAGAAAAGACACGAAGCGGTGAGAAGAGAGGAGGTAATGATTACAGGCACAGAAATGGCCCCAGAACCACATAGAGAAAGGACAGCACATAGCACGGATTCACATAGTTACTAGCTGCACAGAGGCATCATCAGGAATGCATGAGCCGGGTTTAGCTTGATGCCAGCCTCAAAGAAAATGAGATCCATTGTAACACCATTGTGTGAAACAGTCACAACTTGTGTCTGAGTGGAGCTCACAGACACATTCAAAATAAGGCAGGTTTCTTGGTAAACTTTTCTATCAACCTGTTAGAAAGGACTCAGAGAACATCTGCTAACTATGCATGATGTGTAGTTATACCACACAGAATGTCACCATGAAGAACAAATGGCATCAGCTGCCACCATGCTGTGGCATTCCATTTTACAAAATGATATGTCGTTATTAAGCGGCAAGGGATATTGATTTCTCAGTATGTTTCCTGTTTGCTCAATTGCTTTGGTTACAACACCACCACCACTATATGTTAAATACACTGAGGAGATACAGGTTTATCCATGAGTCCTCAATAATGTGGGATCTGCTCTTTGCCCTGGCAAACAATCAAATCCCCTGACACTCATCTTGATTTTGTTCTCTCATAACAAACTTTTTCTCCCTGTTTTCTTGTCCAAAGATTTAAAATGTGAGAAAGCACCTCATATGGAGCTGGTCATGTGGTACAGAGCACAGTCTTCAAGTCAGAGGAGCAGCGTCAGACCCAGCCTTACTACTGATCAAGCTACCCCAGGGGTCATACCCACCTCCCTGGTCTTCCGTTTCCCCCCTCTGTAAAGGGAAAGGGGGGACTATATATAATATATATTATATATATATGATTATATATATAATATACTATATAATTATATATATTATATATATGTATATATTATATACATATAATATACATACATATACATATACATTATATACATATAATATACATACATATATATAATATACTATATAATTATATATATTATATAATGTATATATTATAATATATATATTATATATTATATATATATTCTATATATAAATATAATTTATATTATATATATATAAAGTGTTTCATGTGTGCCAGGGATTGTTCTAAACCCTAGGAATACTACAGTTAAAAAACAAAAACACGGGAACCTGGGTGGGTCAGTTGGTTAAGTGTCTGACTCTTGATTTCAGCTCAGGTCATGATCTCACAGTTAGTAAGACCCAGCACAGAGACTGCTTGGGATTCTCTTTCTCTTGCACACGCTCTCAAAATAAACAAGCATTTAAAAAACACAAAAAACAAAACCAAAAATGAAAAGAAAAACCAAACACCTGCTTTTCTTGAGCATAACTTCTAATTGATGAAAATAATTAAAAAATAAATACATGTATTATGCTTTGTTAAGTAGGTTAAGTTACTGTGAAGAGAAATTAGGTTTCTGTAGGTTAAGTTACTGTGAAGGAAATGTTAAGTACTGTGAAGAGAAATTAGGGTAAATGGAACAAAGTGGGGGGTTGCGGGAATAGGATGGGGTGAGGAGAGGGATGCTTATTTTTATGTAGTCAGGAAAGCACTGGCTGATAGTCACATCAGCACAGAATGAAGTGAGAAAGTAAACCATATGGGCATCTATACAAAGAGTATCCTGGATAGAAGGATCCATAAGTACAAAGGCACAGAGGCACTTGAAGTGTGCTAGGAATCTGTCTCTGAGTGCTCTGGCTTATAAGAACAGCCCGAGGCTCAACTACATGTTACTGTATTCCCTGACTTCCCTTCTGCTACTGCCATTGGATCAACACAGACTTGAGCAATGTTCTGGGCAGCATTGGGAACATTCTGGAAAATGCCTACACTTGAGTATATGGAGAGTTCACAGTTGCTCCCTCTGAAACCTGATGCACCAGCACAGAAATCTTCCAGGAATGCTTAGGAGACTGTAATTTTCCCACAAATAAATCAATTCTTTTTATATATAATGAATACTATGAGAATTTTTTTTCTTCTCAAAAAGGTGAAAACTTAGGTTGTTATATTTGAGAGGAAAACCTAAAATCAAAACCTGCTTTGTGAAGGTGGAAATGGTCCTCTGCCTGAAAGTCTGCCATGAAGAGAGCATTTGTAATTACAGCCACACAATCACCTTGAGGATACTTAATAGCTTAATAAGATTTTAATGAGTCTCTTTGAAAATGAGAAACCCCACTATATAAAATGGGCCTATAAAATGTTATGCAGCTGTGCTGTGGCCTCAAACAAATCACAAACAGATCCCACCACAAACGGTACTCTGCAATATTAAATGCCAAGTTTAGCCGACAAGGATTTTGTCTACACTGGTGTCTAAGCACCCTTAGGAAAGACATCAAAGGTCTCCAGACAAAACCCCACAAACATGGACACTGGGTGGTGACTACATGGGGAATCCTGAAAAATCCTGTCTTATAATTCCATCTCTTCTAATTACCTCAACTTACACCAATAACCCTCTCCTCTGAATTCCTACATTTCAAGACCACTGATTCATTTAACATTCGTCTTCAGAACTGACCAGTCAGGGGCACATGGATGGCTCAATTGGTTAAGTGTCCGACTTTGGCTCAGGTCATTATCTCATGGTTAGTGAGTTTGAGCCCTGTGTCGGGCTCTGTGCTAACAACTCAGAGCCTGGAGCCTACTTCAGATTCTGTGTCTCCCTCTCTCTCTGCCCCTCTGTTCATGCTCTGTCTTGGTCTCTCAAAAAGAAACAAACATTAAAAAAAATTTAGAATTAACCAGTCACCGCTACTGAGAAGATCATACAAAGAATAACATCACTTTATCTTTGTGCTTTGGATTTTTATCCTCTACCAGTGCTTGTAACATGATTTTAGGTATCATGAGACATGCAAACCAAATTTTGTAGGAATTTAGAAACAGGGGGACAAATTATTATGGCAAGTAATCAGGAAAGGCTTCATGGAGGGGGCAGTGTTTTTTTTTTAATTTTTAAATTTTATTTAAATCCCATTTAGTCAACATATAGCACAATGAGATCAAGAGAAGAATTTAGTGATTCATCACTAACACCCAGTGTTAAATTTAACACCTGGTGCTCATCCCAACAAGTGCCCTCCTTAAGGCCCACCACCTACCTAACCCATCAAAGTTTTTGATGAGCCTTGAGGTGAGCACTCTCCAGAAAAAAGACAGAAGGTATTGGCAAAACTGCACATAAGCTAATATGGAAAGAGGAATAAATTTCAGTGCAAAAGCACTAAAAGCTCAAGGCTAGAAAGTGGTGAGAAGGCAGTGCAGATCCTTATTATAAGTGTTAAGAATTAAGACTTTAAACCGTTTGTAACTGAGTAGCCTTTGAAGGCTTTTGAACAGAAGTTACCCAAAGACTAACATCGTGGCAGTGGGTATATGTTAGTAAAAGGAACCTGGGAAGGAGTTTAAAAACTTAAGAAAATCAGCATTTCAAGTACAGCAGTAGCAACAGGAAGGTTACAGCAAGATTAAAAATGACGTTCTACCAAAATGTTAAATTCTCTGCTGACCATTTTGTGCCAAATAGCGTGGGGCAGGATTGTTTATTTTTTTCCTTCAACTCACACATCTAGCACAGGATTGGTCACAAACCAGATGCTCCATAAACAACTGCAGATTGGCTAATGTGAATACCTCCTGTCTCCCACTCAGCCTCTCCAATGGGCCACAATAGAGGGCACGCCTAGGATCCACCCCAGGCAGAGAAGGGGACAGATAGAGCCTCAGCCTTCTCCTGTCAATAGTCAACAGCTAGAAAGTTCCCTCCATGACATTCTCAAATACTGGGTAATGCAGCACTTCAATCACCATCATCCAGCTTCCTCCTCTTTGAGGAGGCAGAACAGAATCCTCTGTAGCACACAAGACTTCTACATGAAATTTCTGAGCCACCTATGGTGCCCCACAAGGGACTATGGTCACACAACGCCGACATGTTCAGATAAGAAGCACAGTCATCTAACATCAGCATTTTTAGACTATCTTAGTTTTTTTTTTTTTAAAGAGGACTTCATGATCCTATTCAGAACTGTGAGTGTGGGTTCTCAGAAAACTCCATATAGAAAATGGGGGTTCATTCACAGGACGCACAACAATTGGAGTAAATACTGTAGTCCCACCTCAGGAATGGCTCTGTGAAGCTGTGCCTATCACTGAGTGAATATCGGTGGAAAAGGGGGCATGTGAAGTCTCCATGCTTCTAAAAGCTTTACAATTTCTGCCCCATGAACAGACGCAGATGAAGAATTCCGTGTCTCAAGGGATGAAAACAAAGGCCTGAAAGGCCATGTTTGTGAAGCTGTTTCTACTCTGGGTTGCCATAAAAATAAGTATTAATCAACTAACCACGTTTGCTCCCTCTTTGAGCTTTACAACTTGGCTGAAGTAGGACTGATGAACCCATTTTGTAGATTCTGCTGAGACAATTCAACAAAAAACACTGCCCTAGGGTCTCAGGGAAAACTGCTGTAACAAACTGTGTTACCCTGACAGAAAATTTAAAGACTGATAAAATCCAGTACTAGCAAGTGTATGAAAAATGAGTGGTATAAATGGATACAACTTCTTAAGAGGAAATATTAAAAATTACCTATGATTTTATCATTTGATCCTGAAATCCTGCCTCTAGAAATGTATCCTGCCAACATACGTGCACATATACACAAAGACGTGTGTGAAAATGTCCACCACTACAGGGTTTGTCACCTTGGAAAAAATGATGCCAAGATCCACGGTTGCGTCATGGTTCATTCATATTATGGAATATTACACAGGCATTTTCTACAACAAGATTTTAAGTTTTTAATTCTATATACTTATCTGTAGCTTGAAACTTTTGATAATGAGTATGTATTTATACATTAACTTTATAAACATTTTAATATAAAAAAGGAACTGGGCTAGAATGCAAAAACTCTAGATACATATCCAATGTATATTCCATGTTCTAGAATTTGTAAAGAGCTTAGTTTTCTTCCCAGCTTTAGGGAGATATCATTGACAAATAACATTGTGTAAGCTCAAGGTGTGTGTGTGTGTGTATATATATATATATATATATATATATATATATATATTGTGTGTGTGTGGGTGTGTGTGTGTGTATATATATATATATATATATATATATATATATATATATATAACAGGATGATTTGATATGTGGATATATTGTGAAATAATTACATAAAGGTTAAAAGTTAGTTAACAGATCCATCACCTCACATGTTGAGTGTGCATGCGTGTGTGTGTGTGTGTGTGTGTTGAGATTTAAGATCGACACTCTTAGCAAATTTCAGGCATGTAATACAGTGTTGTTAGCTATTGTCACCATGCTGTATATTAGGTCCCCAGATCTTACCTCAAAATTCCAAGTTTGTACCCTTTGACCAAGATGTCCAATTTCCCCTACACCCCAGGCCTCTGGTAACCACCCATATGTGGTTTCTAGCAGTTTGACTTTTATAGATTCCACATATAAGTGAGATCATGCAGTATTTGTCTTTCTCTGACTTACGTCACTTGGAATATGTAAAGCGGTTTTTAGATCCACATGTCAAACAACTCAGTTTTCCCCGTATCTGCAGGTCACATAAAGTTCAATGTTAGAGCTTCCAGGGCAACCGTGTTATGAACTCAGACACAGGAGTGCGCATGTAACAGATCCCCCCCCCCCCCCCGCCTTAGGAGATCTGCACTGAGTGTAGTACTGAGCATGATGTTACCTACAGAGAACAAAGAAATCGGGTATAAGAGATAACACATGGGGCCAACTTGGATTTCTTCCTGGCCCAGTAGTTACCTTGGTCTCTCCACTCTTCCATCACCTGTTCTGTGAAATCTAATCTATAACTCATATATTCACTCTCACTCATACACTGAAATATTTGACTTCTTACTGTGTGTCAAGCATGAGATGAAAATGATACTATCTTTTGTTTTTCCTTCAGGGAAGACAGAAGAGGGCACAGATGTAGAAGCAGCTCTCAATGAGGGTGAAAATAGAGGCTGCATGGCTCCTTCCGCCCTTTCCATTGCAGCTCCAAATGGACTTCATTCATGTATTGACAGTACTTATCTTTAAGAAGGGAGCAGAGATAGGGGAGAAGCAGATTCTGGACTGTGAAATAAGAACTTGGGCAAACCAGGCAATTTCCAACAATGTGACCTTAGACTAGCTGTTTAATTTCTCTAAAACTCAATTTCATTATTAATTATGAGTAAACACATCCTGCCTCCCACGCTGAGTTTTTCATGGAAATCCATATAACGTACATGAAAGCACTGCCTAAACTACAAAGTAGTATACCAGAACATGAATTATTTTCACTTTTTTTTTTTTGCTGTGTTTTATAGGGCTTTGTGGAAAATTTCTCAAGTTGTGCAGTAATCCTTTTTTCCCCATGTTTGTTTATTTTTGGGAGAGAAAGAAACAGCATGAGCAGGGGAGGGCTAGAGACAGGAGGAGACACAGAATCCGAAGCAGGCTCCAAGCTGTCAGCACAGAGCCTGACCCAGTGCTCGAACTCACAAAATGAGAGATCATGACCTGAGCCCCGAAGTCAGATGCTTAACCAACCGAGCCACCCGGTTACCCCAGGCTGCCTTTTTTTTTTTTATACCATGACACACTTTAAGGATGCCACCTCTGGGTCAAGGGTGCTGAAGCAATCACTCAAGTAACGTGTGCAGAATTATAAGATATAAGATTACTTATGTTATTAGAACCTATTTATTACATGTAAGTACACATGTACATCACTCAAAGTTTACCTTGGTAAATTACCACAATGATGACACAGGAAGATGTTAGCCAAAATGTTAGGCTGAGAATAGACCCTAAAACACAATTATCTGTGATCTCAAATAAGCCACCTGTCATGCCAAAGAACTCAGAGAACCAAAAAGAATGAGGAGTAGGCTACACAGACAGATGTAAAAGGAAAGACCCCTGGTCAGGGTTTGACAACTTGGGAGTAATCATCCAAACTCCCAGTTATTGCTTGACACAGCAGTCAACATTCAGGTCAAGAGATGAAAAGTTTTCAGCAAACCACTCACATGAGCCTCCACAAGAGAATTCCTCTCCTTGTGAGCCCCAAAGAGCCCAACTGGATCTGCCTATTAGATCACCCAAAAAGTGAAAATGGAGCAGGGTGACCCTGTCCATCAATCCTACTATCAAAATTACATGTTACCTGCCACCACCTGCTTCCCCCAGTGTCTGGTGCCCTGTTCTGGATAAAAGGAGCAGAAATAAGCTTCCAAAGTCTCCTTCTGCCTCATGCTCTTAGAACGTAGTTACTCTTGGGGGACAAACTGTCCATATTAAGAAAAGTGAAAATAAAGTAAAAAATCTTAACTAGTGCTTTGAAATCCCAATCTCAGAGACTTTCAGAACAGAGATGTGACAGGTTTCCTTGGTCTTCCCTTAACAAGGGTGGATTCAGGTATCACAGCAAGCTCCATAGGTGAGGTCACCTTCGTGGTGCCTGCTGCCCCATCAGCATCTCAGAGAGATCTCCTTCCACTGTACTTCTGGAGGGGCTGAAGGGATCCTCCCCAAAACACTATGTCCTCTTTCTTCAAAATCTGGATTCAATCCTGATTATCTTCAGTTTTCCCCAAAAGCCCTGAAATTGACACGAATCAAGCAGAAATCCCTCACTTACCATCTGAATTTAGTTTTATCTACATTTTTATGGTTTTTTTAAGCAAAGGAATTTGGAAGAAATAATGGGATTCTATTTCCTGATAAGAAGTTTACCATAACCCAGTTAGTTTTCAAGTTGGGCTTAATAAAGAACAAGTCACTGTCCAGGAATGGACTCATTTCTAAGAGGAACCCACACTAAAAGATTTCCACTTATCCTGTGATGCATCAGGTGCTGGTGACAAGATGTTGGGTACTTGGGGAGAACGAGCAGGCATGTGCTTCAGGGCTGACAGTGAGGTGTTCAGTTGCTGTCACTTTACTGTGTACAACTCTTGGCAGTGGAAGTAACAGCTTAGTCTTGGAAGAAAAGGCATCACTGGAGTGAATGTCGCCTCTTCAAGGAGAGATACTATTGAGCTTTGCCTGATTTTATTTAACTTTTTTTTTTTTGAGAGAGAGAGAGTGCGAGCAAGCACATGCATGCAAGTGGGGCAGGGGCAGGGGCAGAGAGAGAGAGAGGGGAGTTTTGTCTGATTTTTAGATGTAGGAGATGCCACTGACCTAAAGCTTAAGTGCTCACAAATGACGTGGTCTTCAAAAGGAAGGAAGCAAGATGAAGGAGTGGAACAGTTTCCCTCAGCTTTGCTCTTCAAATGGGGCCTTCTTATAAGACACCACAGATGAGCAACAGAAATCAGTTATACAATATAAACTTATCTGTGAATTTGACTAAAAAGAATAGGTCATCAGGAAAGACATGAAATTATAATGAAAAGCAATTCTAAGTACTACAGACTCAGCAATTAAAATGGACAAATCCTGGCCCCCAGAAGCTTCTGGGTGCCAATATGGACACTCCATATTAGGGGCTCTTCAAGTAGGTCCAGCCACCTAAAATAGCCTATTCCAGAGTCTCAGGGAAGGAGGGCTCCTTGCTCAAAAGTCATCACCTTCTTGCTTCATTTATGCCTGAGCCCCCTAGGACAGGAGAGCTAAGCCATTTCTTCCTAGAGATATGGTTAAAATGACAACTGAACTGAGAACCATAAATAAAAGAGAATAAATACAGATGTAGAGTGGAATCATCCACTGTGGAGAGATGGATTTTCAAGGAGCGAACAGAGAAAGTATGAGGACACTGAAGATACGAATTGATGAGAGAATCTGGCACACATGAAACAAATCCCACATAATCAAATCATTGGATTCAATTTGCCAAAATTTTATCGAGAATTTTTGTGTCTAAGTTCATGAGAGATATTATTCTCTTTCTCTTCATACGGTTTTATTTTTTTGTGCTGTCTTTGTCTGAGTTTATTATCAAGGAAATAACTGGCCTAAAATAAGTGAATGTTCCTTCTATTCTCTGGAAGAGATTTCAGAAAATTCATGTTTATTCTTCATGGAATATTTGATCAAGTATTTGATAAAACTCTCCACTGAAACCATATGGGTCCAGGGGTTTCTTTATGGGTAGCTGTTTAATTAGAAATTCAATTCCCTGAATCATTATGGGGCTATTCAAAATATCCATCCTACATTGTGTCAGTCAGTAGTTTGTGTTTTTTGGAAAAAATGGTAGATTTCACCTAAGTTGTCAAACATGTCTGTAGACCTGGCCATAGCAATTTCATACTCTCCTCTTGAGGTCTTCCTGGTCACTATGCCCAGTTTTATTCCTGATACTGGTAATGATACCCGTTGGTTGGGAGGGGTAAATGTGCTTTAAAATCACTGGTCCCCGTGTGGTCTCTGTAAAGAATTAGAAGTGGGGGTGATCTCATTACTACTGGGGCTTTGTGAAAATTTTGACTGTACTAGGCACCCCCCTAATGCCATCCCAGCAAGATGGGTATTATGAACTGAATAATTGTATTCCCCCAGATTCCTATATTGAAGCTCTAACTCCCATGTGATGGCACTTGGAGATGGGGCCTTTGAAGGTAATTAGGTGAAGGGCAGAGAGACCTGGTCTGTTGAGATTAGTGGCCTGATCTGAAGAGATACCAGACAGCTTGTTCTTTCTCCACCATGGGAGGAGACAACAGTGGCAGCCCTCTGCAAGCCAGGAAGAGTTCTCAATAGAACCTGACTATGCTAGCATGCGGATCTCAGACTTCCAGCCTCCAGAACTGAGAAATATATGTTTGCTATTTAAGCACCCAGCTTCAGGTATTTTGTTATGGCAGCCCAAGAAACTAGGCTATGACAGATCTCTCACTGTCCTCCCAGTCATTGCCTAAAAAGAGCAAGGCTTTTTGGGGGGCTTTTTATGGTCTGTATCCATCGACATTTCTACGTTTTCAGCTTCTCCAGAACCCAATCTGAGATAAATGAAATCCCAAAAAGAAAAACCAGGGAACTCACCACCTTTTTGTTGGGTCCCAAGTTCCCTAGCAGGTCTAACTTCTCTCCTTATGTTACTTGCATACAGAATATCGAAGATTTTTAATTATGATGGGAGAAATAGAAAACTATGTCTGTTCCATCTACCATAATGAGAAAGTCTTTTTATGGCTAACCTTTGAAGGAACTAAAGTAACCTAACTTTTTTAACAAAGATGTTGAATCTAAATTCCAGGAAGTAATGATCTCATTGTACTCTGTGTTACACTGGGCCTGAAATGCAAGACTCCATCTTCAGAGTCACATTTTTTTGAAATGAACATTAATCATTAATGCACAAGAGGAGTACAAGTACTACCCCAAATAGAATCACATTAGAGAATCTTGTCACATGAGGAACAGTCAAGAGACCTAGATCCAACTGAAGGGTTGATTACCGTACAGGTTTGTTCTTTATGAATCCTGAGGGGGCAAGTAAGATTAACAGGTTTTATCTAGCTAAATGAGCCAATTCAGTCTCAGTTAAAAGGACTTGTTGATGATGATAGTAGTAATAATAATACATAGCTAACCCTGAGTATTTTACACAGCCAGGGTGCCAAGTGGTTTACATCTAGCATCTCTGTTGGTTCCTACAACACTCCATGATGTGGGGATTGTAGGGTCTCCATCTTTGGATGGGGAAGACCAAAGCTCTTCAAAGTTGAGTCACTTATCCAAGTTCACATAACAAGTATGTGGTGGAGTCAGGACTCAAACCCAAGTCTGTCTGGCTCCAGAGCCAGCATTTTCAACCACAATGCTTCTCCTGCTCCCCAGATAGACTTCTCAGCCATCCAGCAGGCTGTATCCAGGCTCTAAAAACTCTGTCACTACAGAAATAAGTCCTTCTTGGTGATGAGCTACGCCTGACATCTTATAGTGAAAGCATCTTTCATTACCATGTTCGTAAGAAAAGGCTTTACTAGCTACATGCTTCTCTTCTTTGCATCTCAGCCATTTAATCATTTGAAATTGAGTCAGTTTGTGCACACATCTGAGATGTGCTGGCCTTTCTTCCCTATGTGTCCCAGATGGTTTATTTGAGAGCTGAATTTCTCAAGCTGTGTGTGTCAAGTACAGGGAAGCTCCTCACAACCAGGAAATTAGAGCAAATGACTGATTTTTTTTTTTTTTTGCTGTTTTCCCTTTTACATCTTTTTGCTACAGTCTCTTTGAAGACTGTATTAATCTACATGCATTTTACACCGAATTTTTCTCATCTTGTCCTGAAGGGAGGATATTCAAAATGGGAAAAGGAGTTTTAATCATGGCAAATTTTGTTCAATTCCTGCTTTGATAGCACTTCTTTTCAATCTAGTTCTTAAGTCCACATAAGTCATGAAAAACCAAATCTAATACTTCATGCTCAGGGTCTGGCAAGTACTAATGAAAGTAGTATTTATTTTAAGACATAATAACCGTGTGTGTGTGTGTGTGTGTGTGTGTGTGTGTGTGTGTGTACACGTAAGGGTTAGGGGGACTAACTTTGGTGTCAGACAATGGAGCTAAATTTGAGTTTTTTCTTTAACTTGTTAATCGCTGGACCTGGGTCTTCTCTACATCTGTCAAAACTGAGGTAACTGTATACACTGTATGTTAGCTAACTTGACAATAAAATATATACATACAAAAAAATCCCAAACAAAAAACAAAAACAAAAAAAACCCAACCACCCAGATAATTTTAAAACATCTCTCACAGGTCTCATGTGTCATTAGCAGGGTGACTTACTGTGATATTTTTAATATGCCTAGCACAAAATGCCTAACATACAGGAAGCATTCCATTAATACCAATACCCTTTCTTTTCTCAATTGTTATTAATTTGATAAGAAAACATTTCTTTGCCATGCTCTATAACTGGACACACCTGAGCAGCAAATATACACAAAAAGCAAAACAAGTATTCCAGAGAAAATACTGAGCACTCATCTAATGTGCCCTTGTCTGACTGAAGGCTCTGATTCTCACATTCTCTAGAATGCTGTCCAATGAAACTTTCATTCCAATTCTTTGCAATGCACAAACCACTTGCATTTCCTGAGCACTTGAAATATCACTAGTGCAACTGAGGAGGTGAGTTTTAATTTCTAATTTAAATTTTTTTTAACGTTTATTTATTTTTGAGACAGAGAGAGACAGAGCATGAACGGGGGAGGGTCAGAGAGAGAGGGAGACACAGAATCCGAAACAGGCTCCAGGCTCTGAGCCATCAGCACAGAGCCCGACGCAGGGCTCGAACTCACGGACCGCGAGATCATGACCTGAGCCGAAGTCAGATGCTTAACCGACTGAGCCACCCAGGCGCCCCTTTAATTTCTAATTTAAATAGCCACACGTGGTTAGTAGCTATCTAATTGGATGGGACAACTGTAGAGACTGGTCTGACTGAAGACCTCATTGACATTTTTTAAAGTCTCTCAAAGCATTAAAATGCTACTCGCTTAAGGATTTTCTGAAGATGTGAAAGGTCTTCCAGGAGTTTTAGAAGCTTTGGCAAACAGATGATGCTACAAGCTAGGTCCTCCTGTTTTCTCTTTTTAGCTCCATACTCCAACTTAACACTTTCTCATATTGCTACCCACACACAACATTATTTAAGCAAGTGAAATTAGATTAAACCATACATCAATTATTAATCAAACAGCCCAAGTGCTTGAATGGAAGTTTTCCTTAGAAATTCTTACTCCTTGGGGTGCCTGCGTGGCTCAGCTGGTTGGGTGACCAACTTCGGTTCAGTTCATGATCTTGTGGTTTGTGAGTTCAAGCCCCTGCATCGGGCTCTGTGCTGATAGCTCGGAGCCTGGAGCCTGCTTCAGATTCTGTGTCTCCTCCTCTCTCTACCCCTCCCCTGCTCACGCTCTGTGTTTGTCTCTCAATAATAAATAAACGTTAAAATAAATAAGTAAAAAGAAGTTCTTACTCCCTTTAATGAAAATATAGGAGAAGGAGAAATGTGGGCTGGTGTTTCTAGCATCTACACATGCCTTCTCTCTCCTCAAAAGGCCCTCAGGGCAATGGATCAAGCACAGTCACTGCCCTTGCAGAAGACCACTTGCTGAGGGCAAAGGGCCAGTGAAATCAGACAGGCTTTGGTGGTGGGTATGCTAGTAAGCCAAGACGCAAACATAACCATACCTCACATTTACAAAGTACTTTGAATCTTTTTAAAAGAAAGATATCTGAAAAGTCTAACATCTTGTTGGTTTTTTAAAAATTATTCTATGCATCAGGTTACACAAGGCACAAAGAAATTTGTGACAGATTGAGAAAATCCTAGACTTCCCAATTCCTAGACTGTATTTTACCCTTGACTTGCTAGCCTAATGCACGCTTGCACTGGACAAGGCACTAACACTCCCTGACTGCTTCTTATAATGACCAATTACAAGGATCATTAAATGACCCGGTTGTATTCAGAAGTTTGACAACTATAGAATAGAGAGTTTTTTTCTAGTATATAAGCCAACAGATCGGCAAAGAGTTCTTAAAAGTAACCCTGACTTCCAGAGAAAGGAATCTACCCTGAAACACAAGGTTGGCCGTAACACTTTCTAACACTAAATCCAAGTCAAAGAGATACAGCGATGGGTTACAGAGAAGAATATAATATGCGGAAACACTAATGAGTTGGCAAAGTCCTCCTTGCAAATGCAAGTTAATATGTATTAAGTACCTCCTGTCATGGGAGTTTCATAGAAAGTAATGGGAGGAAACTAGCTGGTTGTTTTGGATTGTGCCTACTCTAGGTTTAGAATCAAATCACTTATGATACAGATGAAAATACCTAAAATGGAGAAACGCCATATTACTTTCATTAAAGAGAGTAGTAACGCTATTTATAGATTGTACCACTTCTCAAGGCTTATGGGTTTTCAAAGGAACATCTCAAAGGATTGACTAAAAGCTGGTACAGAGTCAAGGTCATGCTCTTGAGGAGTTAAAAGGCCTACCTGATGGGAAACAACCTCCTGGTAATGAAATAAGAGAAGGAACACACTGTAGTCTGCAGTCCTGATAAAACAGATGACCCAAACAGTGGCACCCAGAGGAGAACATGGTTTGGATAACACTGTCTGATGAGAAATGTGATTGACCATTACCAATTGCATTTAGTGATCAGGACCACAAACTAATGGACAGCTCAGTGACATAGCCATTGACATACTGCACAGATGAAGTGAGCCAAATCTTGTTGCAAATTCTTTTTCTATCTCCCATCCTATTAAATTGAAATTAATGCATAAATATGGAAACGACAACCCTGACCCACCATGTATACTGAAACATTCATTGTATTTCAGAAGGGAGGAACAAATGGTAGTTTGTACAGCTCCAGCCCTGCTGCATTAGGTAATGAGTTGGAAATCGTTTTCCTTGGAAACAACAAGAAAGTCAAATCCATGGCATTTTTCTAATCAGCTTCACTGAATTTGCCATACACAATGCATCCAACTGAGTTACCACCCCAGTTGGGGGACCAATTAGGAAGACCCCAAGGAATGGTTGGCTGACTTCCTGAAATGATTCCAGCAGGTGGGTCTCTAACCTAACAGGACTCCATCCAGGGCTCATGTGGGAAGCCCTAGGACACAGCAAGAATTCTCCCAAAAGGCCATCTTTATTTTTATTTTTTACTTTTTTTTTTTGAGAGAGAGTATGTGCAAGCAGGGAGAGGGGCAGAGTGGGACAGAGAGAATCCCAAGCAGGCGCCACACCATCAGTGCAGAGCCCAATGTGTGGCTCTATCCCACAGACGGTGAGATCATGACCTGAGCTGAAATCAAAAGTTGGACGTTTAACCAACTGAGCCACCCAGGCACCCTCCAAAGGGCAATCTTCAAAACACTATATCATGTTTTCACTCATACGTGGAACTTGAGAAACTTAACAGAAGACCATGGAGAAGGGAAGGGGAAAAAATAGTTTCAAACACAGAGGGAGGCAAACCCATAAGAGACTCTTAAATACAGAGAAAAAACTGAGGGTTGATGGGTGGGGGGCAAGATAAAGGGGAAAATGGGTAATGGGCATTGAGAAGGGCACTTCTTGGGATGAGCACTGGGTGTCTTAACTAGGACACCCGGGGAATCTACTCCCAAAACTAAGAGCACACCGTATACAATGTAGGTTAGCTAACTTGACAATATTTAAGAAAAAAAAAAAAAAGAAACTAAGGTAAATATCACTTTCTACTTCTACGAAATGTCATTTCACATTTTACCAAATCTAAAATTCAAAGGCCTGTGTTACACTGAGTGCTAAGCTCAACTATTCTTAGGCATTTTCACGTCTTTTGTAGCTGCTGGATTAATAGGCAAACATGTTACTTCTTAAACTGCATTTAAAGGGTATTTAAAGGTACTTAAAAGACAGCCGGTGTTAACTATTCAGGAAAGGAGGGAGGGGAAAAAAGAGGAGGGAGACTAGAATGAGATGGGACATCTATTCTGTCACAGGAAATAGACAGTAGTGGCTAAGAATATTGATGAAAATATTGAAAATCAATTTTAAGTGTTTCCTACATGGAAAATCAAAAGTAGGACATTTCATACATCACTGCTGGCCTGATTCTTTCATTCCTTGCCTGTCATTTTGACTTTGTGATTTTTTTTTTTCTTGTCAGGCTGTTTTCTTCTTGACTAAAGAAAAAAAGAAGTGGACTTTCCAGCCAGAAATTTCTCTGCAGAAGGGATCTCACAGGTTGTGGTTCCGCCAGCTCTCGCAAGTCAAGTCAGACACAGAATACATGCAGTAAGCATTGTGTCAGAATTCCATGAATGTTGAGTGTGGGAGGGATCAAGCAATTAATGAGGACATGCCCATTCTGTTCACTATGGGGGATCAGTTAAATGTATTTAAAAAAAATGAATTTGGGACACCTAGGTGTCTCAGTCCATTAAGTGTCTACTCTTGATTTCAACTCAGGTCATGATCCCAGAGTCATGGAATAGAGCACCGTGTCAGGTTCCACACTAGGCGTGGAGCCTGCTTAGGATTCATATATGCGCTCTCTCTCTCTCTCTCTCTCTCTCTCTCCCCCTCTCCCCCACACGTGTATCTGTGCTCTCTCTTTCCCTCTCAAAAAAAAAAAGTATATTTTGGTTTTCAGAGCAGTTTTAGGTTTGTAGCAGCACTAAGCAGAAAATACACATTTCCCATATATTCCTTTTTCCCCACACATGCGTAGCTGCCCCCATTATGGACACCCCCCCCCACGCAAGTGGTACATCTGTTACAACTGATGAACCTACACCGACACATCATTAGCATCCAAAGTCCATACTGAAACATTAGGGTTCATGCTTGGTGTTGCACATTCTATAGGTTTTGACAAGTTTATAAGCTCTTGCATCCACCATCAGTATCACATCCTAGAGTATTTTCACTGCCCTAAAATATTTTTATGTTCTGCCTGTTCATCCCTTCTTCCTCTCAACTTCTGGCACCCACTTATCTTTTTACTGTCTCCATCATTTTCCCTTTTCCAGCCTGTCATATAGTTAGAATCATTAAGTATGTAGCCTTTTAAAACTGGCTTCCTTCAATTAGTAATACTAGCCTTTTCATGAATTGATAGCTCTTTTTTTTTATTTTTAAATGCTGAATAATCCTCCATTGCCCAGGCTATCCATTCACCTTATTAAGGACAATTTTATTGCTTCCCGAGTTTTGGTACTCATGAGTAAAACTACTATAAACATCTGTGTACACATTTCTGTGTAGTCATAACTATTTTTAATTTCTCTGGGTAAATAACAAGAAAGCAATTGCTGAATAAAATGGTAACAGTATGTTCAGTTTTATAACACAGCCAAAATGCGCCTGTGCCATTGTGCCTTCCCACCAGCAGTGAATGAGAGTTCCTGTTGTTCCACATCTTCACTTGGCTATTCTAACAGGTATGTAGTAGTAGCTCATTGTTTTTAATTTGCATTTCTCTGACATGTGAAGTGCAGCATCTTTCTATACTCATGTTTGCTGTAAGATCCTCTCTGATCTATTAAGAGTCTATTAAGGTCTTTGGCTCATTTTTTAATCAGTTTTTTTTTTTTTTTTTTTTTTTTTTTTTTTTTTTTTTTTGGTAACTGAGTTCTAATGGTTCTTTGTATAGTTTAGATAAAGGTCCTTAAATACATCTTTGGCCAATATTTTCTATCAGTGGGTGGCTTTTCCTTATTTTCTTTACAGTGTCTTTGAAAGAGTAGAAAGTTTTAATTTTAATGAAGTACAGCTTATCAATTATTTCTTTCATGGATCTGTCCTTTGGTGTTTTATCTAAAAAGTCATTACCATATCCAAGGTTGTCTAGATAGGTTATAAACTAGCAGTTTTATAGTGCTGTTTTACTTTAGGTATTTGATCTACTTCTTTGTGAAGAGTGTAGAGTCTGTCTACATTTTCTTTTCATGTGGATGCCCAGTTTTCCTAGTACCACTTGTTGAGGAGATGGTCTTTTCTGTTGTATTGCCTTTGCTTCTTTGTCAAATTTCCATTGGCCATATTTATGTGGGTCTATTTCTGGGCTCTCTATTCTGCTACACTGATCTACTTGTCTATTTTTTTTTTACCAATACCACACTGTCTTGATTGCTGCAGCTTTATAAGGAGTCTTGAAGGCAAGTAGTAACTGTCTTACCATTTTGCTCTTCTCCAACATTGTCTTTGCTATTAAGTGCTTTTTGCCTCTCCATATAAACTTTATAATTAGTTTGCTAAAATCCACAAAGTAACTTTCTGGGATTGGGATTGCACTGAATCTACAGATCAAGATTATAAAGAATAATAAGCAGATATTATGATTTGCTAAATTATGCAGAATTATGCCCATGTTATAAGATATTATGACTTGCTTTGGCAATAACACATCAATGCAATGTAAGTAGAAGTACCTTTATATTACGTTTGCATATAAACTTGAAGCACCAATGCATAGTTTCTAGTTTCCCTTTGCCCACTGCTTTAGCTTTTAGTAAAAGCAAATAAACACTATTTAGTCCTCCAAGATTTAGCTCTTTGAAACCTACATGTTCATTTTTTAAATTTCAAAAATCCTGCCTCTTGCAAATGAAAGCTTTAAACCAGACTATGGTTTCCATTGTGGGCTATACAAAAATCAAAGCTGACCAATGATCCCTTATTTCCACCATATCTGTCATACCCAAGTGTAGTACCTACAGAAATCTGTCCCTGCTGCCCAAGAGATAAAGGAATTAAAGAAATTCAGGAAGAGGACCCCTGTTTAATATCTGTAAATACCATCCCAATAGATGTGATAAAATAGATCTTGGGTACTAAAATAGCACAGGCTTGTAATTCTTCCTACACACAAAAAGTCTAATATTACCTGTTTACAACTGCCCCATCATGGTAATACAGCCATGGCTTTTTGACATTTTTACTCTCAGGGGCCATGTGTATCTCCTACATATCATCATTTCATGTTCTGTGTACTCAAGGCAACAATTCCAGTAAGAATTTTCTCTGTAGTTCTAGTTTTCCTTAATTACAAATAAAATTCATCAATGTCAACAAAATATCTGATAAAGACTGAAATTTTATTTTTTGTTGGAGGGGTGGTTTAGAAGCTGGGTAATGGTCTTAGTTATTCCCATCTAAGATTACAGTCTGTCTCTTATTTTGGAGGATAACTGAAGGCCATGAAGGGATGTGAATGCAGGTACTTATGACTCCTTTCCTGTTCTCATGGTCAGAGTGCTAGAAAATGGACAGAATTTTACAAATTTATACAAATGATAATATCTGCTTAAACTTTATACTTAGATTAGGATTTAAATTCATCTATACCAAAAGTTATTATTCTCTCTCAGGACATGCACACAAATGCTCTTGCTCAATATTTGCTAATTGGAAACTGGGAGAAGCCATAAGAAGGCAGAAGTTTTCATCTTCTCTTCTTTCCAGGCTATGGAAAAGGGTTAAAAAGGGCTGATGGGGCTGTTCTCAGGGTAACCTGGAGTGGACTTCTAGCATCCTGATTGTGGGGTAATCTATAAGAAAGAGGTCCTAACTTGGGAAATTGTGAAAGCTGGAAGTGGTCTTACAGTTGGTGGGAAATAATCAATGAAGACATCCTAACCCTGGAGGAGAAGATGGTATTTTCCTTCCTCTGGTCTTTAGACAACGGAGTTCCAGGTTTTGAGAAGAACCTTATTCAAAAGCTACCTGCTAGATGTGGTTGTTCCCTCCAACAAGTCAAAGATAAGGGACCCACTGGAGATTCTGAGGACATCTGTAACCAACAGACTTTGGGAAGCACCTTAATTTCTAGATTTTAGTTTCTCCGTTTTTCCTTTAAGTTTTTGTCAAGTATTATAAACACTAGAAGCTGTCCTCAGTCATTAACTGTGTGGAATTATGAGCCTGGTCCTGGCCTACACCTTAAGTAAAGGGGCATAGAGAAAGTAGCAGCTGTCTAAGGGAAGGTAGTTTCCCAGTAGCAGAAATGACTAAAGAATGGTTCAGCAGTCTGAAGCTAAAGGCTGCCTGTGGGAGGCAACTAAAACCTGGAGGTACCCATGGAACCAAATCCACCTGCCATCTAGAATATTTCTAAAGACATGTAGGAAGAAAAACATAATCAAAGTCTGAGTCTTTGTGGGCTTGAGACATGGAAGACTGTGTCTTAATGATTTGGACGTCAAACCAGGACATGACTTTAGTCACAGGCCAAAGTCTGAGACATCTGAGTTCTACCATTAATAATATTTTCCCCTATCTTTGGCTAAAAGTCTACCTAAGATACTGAAATACCTTCAGAGTAATTAGAAAATCATGACTGCCCTTGGCTACTCCAGCCCCAACTCAAGCACTTCCTGGACATTCCCACAATCCAATAACTAAAGGGTCTACACACCTGGGGACCTCTAGAGCCAGTTCCATTGCCACAACATGCTAATTAGTAAATTCTTTGGCCATTACCTTTGCCCACCTTTAGCTGAGTCTGACTGTAAGCAAAGAAAATATTTTAAATGTTATTTATTCTTTAAGAATTCACACAGGAGGAAAAATAGAGATCTATAGAAGATAAAGAATAAAATAAATGCCTTAGGAATACAGAGCCAAGGGGAACTGTATGAAGTTAGAGTGATTAGAGGCTGATAGAGACCAGGTGAAACACAAATCTTCCTAAAGTAGTATGGGCTTCTCTCCTGTGCGAGGCCAGTAGTTTTGCATTACCCTCACTCTAACAATTCAAATTCCCTTGCCACATGATAAACTCCAACTTTCTCTGGGCTATGCAATGCTACAACTCAACCCCCTCGTTTATTTGTCAACAACTCAACACCACGATGATTTTTCTATGCAGTGGTAATTAGAGAAATTATGAGGTCACAATATGAGGAGAGAGGAAATGGTCCATTCCTTGTCCTAAGTTATGGAGATGCCAAAATTATCAGGGCCAACTCTTTCATTACTCTATTCCCAATGAAGTTTGGAATCAACTATGTATAAATAATGGCTCAATTAATTCATTTAAATGAAATCACTAATTTAAAATGAATTGTGATCAATTGTTAAGAGCAGCTTACATTATCCCAGCATCTTGCATATTATATAGCCAGCTTAGTGTGGAATTAACTCACAGTGAAGGCAATAAAAAGCAAAGCCATGAAATACAGAATACATAGGAATAAACTACAGAAATTGCAGTTATACATACTTCTTTAAAGTTCTTAAAATTGTCTTTTTCAGTATCAATATACATATATATGTGTGTATATGTGTGTGTATTACTTCTATCATTTATCAAGAAACTGATGGAGAAGTTATAATAGAAGTACAATAAATTTTCCATTCCCTTCAGCTGACCAAAGCAAAAGATTTGCTTAACTGGGTACCATAGTTGACCCTTGCACTATTTTGCAGCCCAGTAAATAAAAGTTGTTTTCAAAAGTCAGATAATTAGGTGTCAGACCATGTAGTATTCAAGCATGTGGGGGAAAAACACTAAGATAGCATCCCATCATCACCCCACCAAAACACACACACACTTTTCTTAAAAGAAAATGTCCTGGGGTGCCAGTTGGTTAGGCATTCGACTTCAGCTCAAGTCATGATCTTGCAGTTCCTAAGTTCAAGCCCACACCGAGTTCTATGTTGACAGCTCAGAGCCGGGAGCCTGCTTCAGATTCTGTGTCTCCCTCTCTCTCTGCCCCTCCCCTACTCTCTACCTCAAAAATAAACATTAAAAAAATTTTTTAAAGAAAATGTCCTGTAGAAAATTATATATAAAGCATGTGCAAGGAATAAAGCATAGCCATTAGTGAACACTTGTGCACAAGTTACTATTAAAAATAATTGGATTTAAAAATAAATTCCAGGAAAGCAAATGGTTCTGGTAACAAGTTTTCTATCAACTATTATGTTCCTTACAATGTATGACGTTCAGAGGGGTCCCCATTACCCTACCATAAGCTCATAGCCATGAGTCATGCAATGCAGTATTAAATCAATCATTCCTTCTCTGATGGCATGAAGGAGAGGCTAGCAACAAGAATCTCCCCTTTTCTAGTCAGAAGTGTACTGTATGAAATACTAGACACTGGGAAAGGTTTTAAAAATTGTGCCATAATTTTCAGGCCACTTGAGTACAGTTTGGGACAAACACATCTTTTCTTCCCTTTTTCCCACCACACCTCAATGTCTCCAGTCACTTTTAAGCTTATTTCTAGCATCTGGCTATGCTAGGACCTTCTGTCTAAGTTGGGAAACTGCCATTCAATGGATCCTTAGTAGATACCTTGCCTGCCTTTAGAGTTCAAGGGACTTTACTGCAAGATAAAGTTGGCTCATCTTGTGGCTGGTACCTCATTTCTCCAGAAGTCTTTCTCCGGACCCTGGACCAGAGTCCTTCCTAGTCCCCTCCCCTCCCACACAGACACTTCCTGAAACTCAGCACTTCTTCCTCCATCATGGCTTGATACTGATCCCCACGCTGTACCATGAGAGAGGTGTTAGTGCTATGTCTCTACTGTAACCACAGTCACAAACCAGTGCCTGGGCCACATATGTGTCAGTGTCAAAGGGTTTCCTTCAATATATGTTTTTATGTGTTATGTAAGTTTTATTACATTACATATTTTATGTTTGCTATATTTAAAATTATACATTAATTTTATAAATCTAATAGATGTTCTATATTAATTTTAGCTCTCATAGGCAATTTCTAATCAGATTTCCATTCATGAAATAGTCATTTTTCTATACGGAAGATTTTTCTTTAGGAAAATTTAAAACCACAAAATACTTATTTTTTTTTTAATTTTAGACAGAGTGCACAAGCAGGGGAGAGGGGCAGAGGGAGAGAGAAAATCTTAAGCAGGCTCCACACTCAGCATGGAGCCTGACATGGGGCTCAATCTTACAACCCTGGGATCATGACTTGAGCTGAAACCAAGAGTCAAATGCTCAACCAATTGAGCCACCCAGGCACTCCAATACTTGTTTTTCAATAAAAAATTTTTAAAGCTAAGATCATAACTTTTTTAAAATAACTATTTTATTTCCTCTCATTTTATTGTATGCCAAGCAAAAAAAAAAAAAAATGGTTTTAAGAAGAGTCTGAAGCAACTCCAGGTGGTAGAACCCCAATGAGCTAATAGAAAGGCTCCTAAATGCAGCAGGGTCCTAACCTGTGAGGATGTTATTCCAGAAGGAAAACACACCTTCCCATCTGTACTGCCCTCAGCCCTAGCAGGGGGGTTTCTGGTCTCCAAGGTCAAGGGTGAGGAGCCAATCCTTCCACTAAGACTATCACTGATTTAAAAGCCTTAGTGATGGGTCATTCACATCTGATGTTCATCGGCTTCACTCTAGAAAGGAAGTTTTCGAGAAAAGGGAGAGAGGAGGAGGAAGCGTGCAATATTTCTCGGGGGAAAAAGGGCTTCCATGTGAAGATGACAAATTTCACTGACAAGTTTTGCAAGCTTTTATGAGACCTAGGAGTTTTTCTCTGCCCAAGCTTGAGCACCATCCCTAATGCTTTTATTTTTTTACCAAACAAGAACTGATAGAAAGCTTTCCAGCAGTTGAGAGGTTGTAGTGTCCAGGAATAAGCCCCACATGACACTCTAATGAGAAGACAGAGGCTTTTTGTTCAGTCAGCCAGAGCCAGCATTTACTTTACTCAGCCCTAATCATGATTAAGAAAGCAAAACTTGCATTGGAAGCTGTTCTTCTGGATAAAAGAAATGCTGGAGAGGCCAGCATTCATGGTTTCTGTCTGAAGATCAAGGATAGTTCCTTTTTCCTTCTCACTAAAAACAAAAAAACAAAAAACCAAAAAAAAACAAAACGAAAATAATGGTTATCAACTGTTAATTATATCTTGTAATAGTCATAATCCCAGAGAATTTGATCATTAACATAGTTAATGACCACTTTGTTAGTGTGTTAACTGCTCTCCGCTCCATCCTGGGATACACAATTAGCAAGCCAGTCATTAAATACTAGTAATGACTAATTATTCCAGGATTAAAAGCTTAAATATAAATAAAAATGAGACTGAAACTCTTTAAATTAATGGGTTAATGTGAATTCCTTTTACCATGGTTGTACTGTATATTACATTCTTATGAACAATGTTATTTCTAGAGGGGATATGGCTGTTTCCAAGTGGGACTCAATTTATGGCTGCAGCAGATGTTTAATCTACCACATATTGGCTATTGTTTTACAAGTCCCCACACTTCCCTTTAACGCCATCTCCTTAACTCACATACTCCTCGGGTCTTTAGGGAGTCATTTGGGGGTGTTCAGGTTCATATTCTGGTGGGGGTTTTTTGTTCTTGTTTTTATTTTTGTTTTGTTGTTGTTTTTTTTTTTTTTTTTTTTTTTTACTTTGCCCTCACAATCCAATTTTCAAGCTTTATTCCTTCCAGGAGCTTCGTGAGCCCCAGGATGACATATATACAGACATCTCTGCCACATTATCAATGTCATTATTGTCAACCAATATTGACTTCACATAAGCTTGGTCCATGGCTATCTCAATAGGGCAATATATTACCCTTGGATAGAATTTCGTTTTATCAAAGTGATTTTAGATCGAGTCACATAAATGTGAATTCATATGTCTCCTCTGATCCACAAAGCATATCTGAGATGGAAAGAATCAGATTTATATTAGCCCCATTTTTTTAAACACGAAAGCCAAGGCAAAGAAAGGTCACGTGAACTGCCTGAGGCCACCTAGCAGGTTTATGTCAGAGCAAGAGTTAAGAGTAAGTGGTGTAGTGGAAGGAGCCCCAGGCTGGGATCAAGGGACCTGATTCTTTCCCTAGCTCTGTCAAGCTAGAAATATGTGTAAACTTTGAGGGCTTCAGCTTTTAGATTGCAGTTTCCTCACAAGTGAAATGAGGTTTTAAACTTGATAACCTCCCAAGGTTTCCCCCACTGCTGCATTCGTAATTTACAGGTCTGTCTGGTATTACACCATAAGGCAGTTTAATTAAAACTGTGATATAACTCAGTTGTGTAAAGGAAATGCATTAAGGTGAACTGAATTAATTGAGGACACATTTATAAGGAAGCAAAGATATGGCTTAGGTCCTAAATGACAGGTGCTGGGGAATAGGACAGTGTTTTTGGTTAAGACAATGTTAAAACATGGCTGTGGAAACAGGACAAATCCACATATAAGCAAGACAACTACATGATGAGAAAAGATCACAACTATATTTTAGTAGTTTAAATTCTGTAAGGCTTCAGAAATGGAGACATCAATAGGCATTTCTCATATAGCTGGTGGCATTTCTATCTTCCATCATGGTATGAGTGAATCTTTCTGGACATCTCTCACTCTTCCTTCCTTGTGTTACATTCTAAGCTAAGCAATCCAGAGTTTTGACCTGTCAAGTGGCTTCAAAGACAAATTGGATCATTCATATGAAGACTCTGCTTTTCCAATATTCTGCACACTCCCAAATTATGCCTAGAGACACACATGTACACAGATACACATTTTTTTCAGAAAAATTAATGACACAAGCATATGACAAAGCCAAAGTTTGACTGAGATAGGAGAGCATCACTTGGATAAAACAGGTTGAGAAAGTTACTGACAAAGCAGAGAAATCCCATGATCTGTAATTTATTCAGTCAATATGGACAAATTTTTCCTAAACTCATCTGATTCCTAAAATGCTTTATGCTTTTCAAAGTTTTCAACTATGTTATCATTGGAAAAGCACAAAGCCCTGTGAGGTTGGTAGATTTAGAATCAGGATTCCCAGTTTATACACTTTCAAGAAAGAGTTGGATGGTGTTCCCAATGAGAGCCACACAAAAGTGTTCTTCTCATCACTGATAAATAGGGAAACAAGCTGAAAAAGCTACTTACTTAACTTCTGATATAAAAACATACATTTGCACGGGGTGGGGGGGGTGCCTGGATGGCTCAGCCAATTAAGCATCTGACACTTGCTTTCACCTCAGGTCATCATCTTAGAGTTGTGAGATCAAGCCTGAGGTCAGGCTCCACACTGGGCATGGACCCTTGCTCTCCCTCTGCTCCATCACTAACCTGCACACTTTCACACACTCTCTTAAAACAAAACAAAACAAAACAAAACAACGTGCATTTGCAGAATAAAACTGGACCACTTTCTTACACCATACACAAAACAAACTTGTAATGGATGAAAGACCTAAATGTGAGACAGGATACCATCAAAACCCTAGAGGAGAAAATAGGCAACAGACTCTTTGACCTCAGCTGCAGCAAATTCTTGCTCCACACATCTCCAAAGGCAAGGGAATTAAAAGCAAAAATGAACTATTGGGACCTCATCAAGATAAAAACCTTCTGCACTGCAAAGGAAACAATCAACAAAACTAAAAGGCAACCAATGGAATGGGAGAAGATATTTGCAAATGACATACTGGATAAAGGATTAGTACCCAAAATATGTTAAGAACTTACCGAAACTCAACACCCAAAAACCAAATAATCCAGTGAAGAAATGGGCAGAGGACCATCAGGAAGGGAAGGGGAAAAAATAGTTTCAAACGGGGAGGGAGGCAATCCCCTAAGAGACTTAAATACAGAGTACAAACTAAGGGTTGATTGGGGGGGGGGGGGCAGGGAGAGGGGAAAATGGGAGATGAGCATGAGAAGGGCACTTGTTGGGATGAGCACTGGGTATTGTTTGTAAGCGATGAATCATGGCCATCTACCCCCGAAACCAAGAGCACACTGTACATGCTGTATATTAGCTAACTTGACAATAAATTTTTTTAAAGTGTGTGTGTGTATATATACACACATGTGTGTACATATATATACATACACACATACACACGTGTATACACACATACACACACGTGTATACACGCATACACACACGCGTATACACACATACACACACGTGTATACACACATACATACACGTGCAAATGTGTGTACACACATACATACACATACATACGTGTATACACACATACACACACATATACATGTGTATACACATATATATACACATATATATATATTGTATTGTCCCTTTAGCTGAAACACAAAACGAGTTTTCAGTGAAGTAGTTCTGACCAAACCTAACCAAGGATATGATTATTTTAAACTGTTAAGTTAAAAAAATATAAAATGACTATAGTATTGTTGAATCTGAACCCAAAAGGGAATGGAGAATCTGTTTTGTAATAATCCACTTTACTGTTGTGATTTTTAGGATTTTGGTCCTGATAATTAAAGAAGGTAGTTGTGGTCATACATGGCAGGAGGGATAGTTTCTGAAAATCAGGGGATAAAAATGAGAGTAGTGAGAAGGCAAAAAGATGAATGACAAACTGGGAAAATATAGTTGCAACTTCTATGGCAGAGAAATGATTAATGTCCCTGAAATATTAATAGCTTCTAAAGCCCAACAACCCTATAGAAAAATCAGCTGGAGAAATGAACAGACAGCCACAGAAACAGAAATTCAAATGGCTTTTAGGCTCATAAAAAGATGTTCAACCTTGCTCACATAAAGCAAAATGCAACTTGAAACCACAATGAGACATCATTTCTTACATGTTAGATTACCAAAAGTCCAAAGCTGGCTGCACACTCTAAGTGAGGCTGATGGGAAATAAGCATGCTCATGTACTGCTGGTGGGAACAGAAGCACGACTGCAATGTAATTTGGGAAAACGTGCTTTTACCTTTTGACCTAGCAATTTCAATTGCAGGAATCCAACCCAAACTTCACTGATAAAAATGCAAAAAGACATAGGTAAGATGTCAATTTCTTGTCTATTTATAATAGCAAGAGACAAGATGCTAGATACAATGCAAATGTTTACCAATAGAAGACTAGTTGAAAAAAACCATAGAATATCAGCTGCACACTATAGTATTGTGTAGCTATTAAAAAAAAAAAAAAAAGATTTATATCCAGGCAATACTTTAAGAAAACAACAGGAGACAAAAAGTATGCTCCAATCTTTTGTGAAAGAGTGGAATACAAATATGTAAATATATGTTATATATAAGTATATATAATATATATGTAATACATGTTATGTATGATCTGCTTAGAATTTTTAAATCCCCAACATTAAAAAGTGGTTACTGAAAAAAAACAACAAAAAACCCCCACAAAAATGAGGGAATCAGGAGGAAATGACAGAGACAGATGCCAAACTTCTTTCAGTATACTTTGTTGATTTGACTTTGAAGCCATGTAAATATTCTATACATTAATACAACATATTTAAATTTTAAAAAAGCAATCCCTCCAATTTCAAAATAAAATTCAACAAATGTGCCGGAACATATATCCAGTTGGTACCATAACAGGAAAATGTTCCAACGGATTTTAAAACACAGTATTTTTACCATATGGCTCTACAGAGATATATCCTAAAAACAAAATACCAATAGAAAATTAAAAAATCTTAAACAGTTCCAGTAATCATATTGTTATGCAGAGACCATTACTGACAGGATGTGGATGAAGCTGGAGATTCTTAAAATTGAAGAGACTGCAGATATAAAATGGATGAAATTCTGTAAAATCCCAATAGCCCTGAATTTTGATTGCTTTATTTTATTTTTTAAAAATATTCCCAGTTCAGTCCTCAGAAAAGACCTAGAAATAAAAACAAACCTTCTAGCAGAGTGCCTCTAGCTAGAGGGACAGAAGATCTTAACGAAGATGATAAGTTTAGGTCTGGAGCAAGATGGACTCAGAAAATGGTCATAAAAACTGCCATAATGGTATCAAAGATAAACAGGGTCTTGTCACAAGTACCGGGAACTGACTATACGGTGGCCAGTAGGAAGACATTCTGATCACTGATAATGGAAATAATGGATTTATTTCCCTTGTGTTTCAGTCAATGAGCTCATAATATTTTTAAAAGTATTTAATTGGAATTCATTAGAAGATGATAGCAGTTTTAATCATTACAATGAAAACTGGTCAATAAAGTCTGACTTTCCTATACAAACTGAACCACCAGGATACCAAATAGAAGTATTTCTTTATAGCAGTACCCTAGCTAATATACTATGAAATCCCGTATGAATTAATGGACCAAGTCAATAAGCATCAATGGCTGCTGGCATCATAAAAAGAGACAGCCAGATAGTAAATTTCTTCTGGTGGAAGAAAACATCACCATCTTGGGTTCATTTGTGGGCGGGGGGGGGGGGGGGGGGGGTACCACGTTAACGTTAACCAGAAATAAAGAGAAAGAGACTAAGACAAAAATGTTAAGTGATAGTGTTGCAATCAGCGAAATTTTGACTATGTAAAATTCTACAGGACAAATGATGAAATCTCTCTTGCAAATAAAATTCAAGGGAAATAAAGAGATGAAAGGAGAACTTATAATTTAAGAAGGCGCTCATTCAATATAGTTATCAATAACCATGCATGGCCTTATTTGGATGCTAATTCAAATAAATGAGGAAGGTGGGGAGTGATAATCATGAAACTATTAAGAATTTAAATACTGACTGATTAAGAAACTATTTCAGGGGCATCTGGGTGGCTCACTGGGTTAAGCGTCCAACTCTTGATTTTGGCTCAGGTCATGTTCTCACAGTTCCTGGGATCAAGCCCTGTGGGCTCTGTGCTGACAGTGTGGAACCTGCTTGGGTTCTCTCTCTCCCTCTCTCTCTCTCTCTGCCCCTGTCCTGATCACTCTCTTTCAAAATAAACATTAAAAATAATAATAAACTATTTCAACATATTTTACATATGCCAACAGTAGTATATTTTAAAAGTTATCTTTTAGAGATGCATCATGAAATATTTACAGAATAGATGGGATTTCTGGAAGGGGCAAGTCTGGATACAGAGGACACAAGATTATCCATGAGTTGATATACTTTGAGCAAAATGATACATGCAGGAAGTCTCATCATACTTCTCTACCTGTTTTGGTGTATGTTTTAAATAATAAAATGCTTTTCAACATGTGAGATAGGGGACAAAGTAGAAGGAATCCATTTTTATCATTAGTAAAATGTCCCCTTTTTAGTAACTTTTCCCATGTCACTGGTTAACCAATGATTTGTAGTCATGTGGACACAATCCTAGGTCCTTCTAAACAGAACCTTTGCTCAACTAATACCTGAACATCACGTTTTTATATAAATCACATAGTCTTCCACTGACAATCAGTACAAATAAACCTCTGTATATCCATGTAGTTCCTTAAGCCTCATACTTAAAACACCCTCGAAGTACAGCTTCAACTGCAGGGGCTTCAACAGCCACAAGTGAACTTTGTTCAGAATCCCCAGTAAAAGGATTTCTAACAAGGAGGCCTTGGTAAAGTTGAACTTAAGAGGGTGCTTGAATTTCTTTTTTTTTTTTTTTTTTTTTAACAGTTGACACACAAGGCCTGACATAAAAGTGCCTAATCAACACCTGATGAGTAGATAAATGAAAGTTCACATGGTACAGAGATTAAAAGTGTGGACTTTGTATTTTGGATATGGAAGTTGGAACCCAAGCTTCTTTGCTGAGGAATCATAAAACGTATTCTCACAAGGTGGTTCTGAGAACACTATTACATGATAATTTACATGCAAGATAGTCTGGCATATAGTAAACATTCGGTAAGTAGTTAATGACACAGATACTGAGGTTTCAGAAAATAATCAATGCAACATTATATATATAATCCCCAAAAAGATGGATAGATGAGTGGGTAGATCATGTAGTTGATGCCATGAAGAGAAGCATAGTAAAACTAAACTTGTGTACTGGGTAAGGAACTGGATTTAGAACTTAACTCTGCCATGAATTACAAATTTGACATTGGACCAAGCACTTAACCTCACTGTGCCTGACAAAGTTACAAACACAATAACAGGATTTATTTAAATGCCATGACTAGTTCAGCAGTTCAGTCTTTTGACATGAAATATTTAGCATAAGGCAGATATAGATCACCAGAGCACAGAAAAGTTGCTGCTATTTATGTCTTTCCTAAGCAGTAAAAGCATACAGCTGTAGAACTCAGGTCTCCTCACTGTAGTTTCTACTTTTCAGTAGGAGATGTTCCTCTTCTGTGGATCACTAGGCCAGCTGACCCACATCCCATGCATGCTAGCTTATATTGCAATGAGCCTATGGAATGCAGATGTGAATTAACTGGCATCTGGAAGGCAAAGTGAGGTGGACCAGATTAATTGCTATAGAAGTCCAGACAAACCCAAGACGTCCCCCAAATGCTGGTCTCCTTAGGCTTACTCTGTACACTATTCTTTACACTAGCTAATGCTACCCCAAAGTGTCGGTCCAGGTATCCAAAAAGCATACAAGGACAAGAATAGCAGCTATTAGTTCATAGGTATCTTACTTACATCTTTCAGTACCAAAGACCTAAAATTCTCTGCCAGGGAGTAGACCAATAAACAGCTGCTGGTATGAGCTAGGGTTCCTGTAGTTCTTATTCTGTGACATTTCAACATAAAACCTCATATAGCCCAGAGAAGACAACATTCGGTGTAAAATGTTGTTTCTGAAGTATAAGCTACCATTTTACACAACATGGACTCTGGTAACTAAGAGCTAGGACCTGATTCAGTAAAGAACGGAGTTCCCAGGACCCAGAATCCATGGTGACCTTTCCAACTGGTCCTTCCACATAAGTTAATTAGGTTGTAAGCAAGCAACTAATCAGTCTGTGTCCTCCAGGAAATAGAGTTTTCCTTCTCTAGAATATCCTGGAAAAGAAATAACTAAAACCTTTTGTTAAGTACTCCACATCGAATAAAGAGACAAACTAATATCCAAGCCTCACTTCTGGGTCTAGCCAGAGTATTGCCAGACATCTGTACAAGAAACACCTTTTTTTTTTTTCTGGCCCTCATAGATGCCTGGAACCATGAAGCTGCAAAATCACAGGCAGATCAAGAAGCAAATAGGCATAGCGGGCTGACTTCTTCACAGTACAGCACAGAGAACTATGCTCCACTGCCTCTCCCCTCAGTGTCTCTTCTTAGCCTCTAAGTGAGCAACTTCCACATCTTCAGAAAAATTCTAAGAGAATCCCACCTCAGTGACTCCTTGCCAAAGGGTTGAGGAGTGACTTGGGTGACCAGTGAGGAAGCAAGAACCGCACGGAGCTGGCTCAGGATCCCATGGGATCTCTAGCAAGCCAGCACATATGCTGGTTAGGTGTTTGTTTTGCTTCTGCCTCCTATGGGGAATTGCTCATGTCTGCCTTCTAGCAGGAAGTTGGGAGGGCCTTCTCTTACTGTCCCTACTGGCGGCACTCACAGGAAGAAGGCAGGAATGCTGCAAAAGGGCTTTTGCTTTGCATGCCCATACTCACCCTTAGACCAAATGGCATTTTGGGGGTGGAAGAATTATACCAGGACCTCAGTGTGAAGGAAGCCATTAAAAATATGCACCTTTGACCTCAAGTCTGTATTCTTCAATCTAGCTTTACCAATAATACTCATCTATCTGACACCCATGTCTCATTCTCACTTGGTTCATGAACCTGTGGAGGGAAAGAGAAGGTCCTAATTTCCTCTCCTCCATAAAACAAACAGTAGCCAACAATCTTGGACAGATCTAGCATAGCCCACTTCTTCGGGAAAAACTGTCCTGTCACCTGTCTCACTGCACACCCCCCCTCCCCGTGAGATTTACTGGAAAAAGCCATAGCTAGTTCCTAATTCCTGTGTCCAAGCAGTGTCTCACTATTTGACACTGTCTGATCTGTGCTCCTGAGCAAGCCATTTGTGCCCTGCTTTTCTTTTGAAAGATGGAAGGTTAGGAGAGATACAAAACAGATACAAAGCCCTTCCCAGATCTAACATTCTCCAAATCCACATACCATATAGACAATAAGGGTAATACACAGTCAGAAAAGGTAATGCACCACAGGCATGGAGGAGCCAGAGCTTAAGCTGGCACTGTTGAAGGGGTATATTTGGACATGCAGTAAATAGGTGATGGTATTTCAAATAGATGACATAGCTTGAGCTAAGTAGCCTTAGAGTTGTGTAAAACTTCTAGTTTACAAATCTTAAAAATGGTCAAATTTGTTTTATAGAAAATTGTTAGCAAATTCATGCTCTGACAAGTGTAGGAACAGGTACAACAGTACAGGGTAGGAATTCACTACCCCCAACTGCTCCACAGGGGACAGAGACAGACAAACAGATGTAGAGCTCATGTTTACAAGGGTTGTAACAAGTGAGATGGATTGAACAGGGCAGAGGATTCAGATAGAGCAACGTGGTCAGATTGATTGCTTCTAGGTCAATCATCAAATGAGGATTTGGAGTGCCTTAGGTTCTATCTAATTCTCTCATTAAGATGACTGGAATAACCAGGCCACTGAACAGTCAATATGGTTATTTCATTCATCTTAATGACCCAATCAGATCAACTCTTGGGAGATCTTCAACACCAACCCCAGAGGGGAAAACTCATACAAATTAAGGGCAGCTTTAGTTGAGCTCTCACAATTTAATGATGGACTTAGTCACAAAGATCCCAGGAGGGATGCAATATGACCATTTATTGTTTATAAACAAAGATACTAAGGGCACTATCTTAATGAAGCAAAAGGAGAACACTGATTAATTAAATGGACAAAGACTGGGATGATCTGAATATAGAGGATCAAAGGACATATTTCCAAGTCACAAAAGAATAAAAAGATAAGCAAGAAGGCAGAGATGATGAGCAAGCTGATGGGAGAAGAGGAAGGTCAGATATATGATGCATTAATGTATCGTCAACAGAGCTCAGACCCTAAAAACATAGGGAAGTTTTAATGTTGGTTTTGACAATATTAAAAGTGGTGATGATTTTAATGATAATAATTTGATCTTTGGCAAGAAGGAACAATAGTAATCAAGAAAGATTAATGCAAAAATTATAAAACAGAGGTCTGGAAAAGCTTCTGTTGGCAAAAATGAGACAGACACTAGAGGACACCAGACCTAAGAAGCAGGTGATAAGAGAGCAATAGCTGTGAATATATGAAAGAGTAAGGAATTGAGAATAAATTTTTTATGAACTGAATTGTATGCCACCAAAATTCACGTTATTGAAACCCTAAACCCAATGTAGCTATATTTGAAGCCAAGGCATTTAAGGAAATAGTTAAGGTTAAATGAGGTCATAGGGCAGGGCCCTAATCCCATAGGGCTGGGGTCCATTTATGAAAAGGAAGACAAACCAAAAGCACATACACACAGAGAAAAGGTCATCTGAAAACACAGGAGATGGTGGCCATCTGCAAGCCAAGGAGAAAGGCCCCAGGAGAAACCAACTAGGCAGGCACCTTGATCTTGGACTTGTAGCCTCCAGAACTACAAGTAAATAGGTTCTGTTGTTTAAGCTCCCCAGTCTTCGGTATTTTGCTATGGCAGCCCAAGCAGACTAAAACAGAGACCAACCCCAAAGCCACTTACCTCAGATCAAAAACAAATTTATGCAGTTCCTATCATTGAGAGATGAAGTAATCTGCTTGGAAAGAGTCTAAGATAAGGAGAATGCCCTCCCAGATTTAGGCTGTTACAACGAACAAGGTACAATACCCAATCTCTAGTATCACCGTGGCAATCCAGACCTTTGCTAAGAACATTAAAAGATGCAAACCCAGACCCCAATATTTGGACACTGGAACACCAAATACAAGTATTTGGATACCTCAGACTTTAAGGCTGATTTTTTTTCTTTAGCTTATCAGCATCAGTCCAGCCTAATAGTTAGAACTATAGCATTAATATATCAGAAAGGCCATATATCAGAAAAAGACAAGACTATAAGGCACAAACAGCCACAAAGTTATTTAATTCTAACAAAGTTGTTTTTCTCATTCACCAGGCTTCCAGGTAGCAACTCAAGGGGATAAACTCGAGAGGCCAATGTATTGCATTCCTGTATTAGAAGTATAGGCCTATATGGTTGAGAAAATGAAGGGTCAAATGCCATCAATTAAAAGCTTAAGCCAGGAAATGGCATAGAACACCGGTGTTCTCAGCCCATTGCCAGAAGTAGTCACTGACACTATCTACATGCAAAAATTGTGGGAAAGCCTCATCCTCCCAAATCAAACAGTGGGTTTACCACAACCACTTGGAGGGATTGTTGAAAACTCAGATCTCTGGGCCCACCCTTGGACTTTGATTCTGATGCAGAGGACTGGAAATTTGAATTTCTAGTAAGTTCTCAAGTGAGGCTGATGCTGCTAATCCTAGGAACCCCCTTTGCAAACTCCTATTAGATCAATGGTTCTCAAGCCTGGCTGCACATAAGAATCACCTGGGCAGCTAGTAAAAAGATACATGCTGAGGCCCTACCCCTAGACACTAATTTGGGCAAGAGTGATGCCCTGGCATCTAAAAATACCCCTATGCTATCATGGTTTCTAGTTCCTAAGAATGTAATTTAAACATTGTCAGGGGATAGTCTTCCAAGGGCTCATATCACAGATGACCAAGTTCATTACCACATAGAACAGTGGCACCCCTAGGCCTAAAAACCAAATGTCCTGGGTCCCAGGTGGTACTGCCTCCTTTAATGGGACAGCACACAGAACAAGCAGTATTGTTTTAAGACCAATTTACTCCCCGCATTTCTCTTACTCCACTTAAAATGCACCTGCCACTCTCCAGGCAGAGCCTGCCCTCAACGCAATAGCTGCTGTTGCTGGGAGCAGTGTGTCCATTTCCAAATTCTGTGTAGCTGAGGATGCAGCCCAGAAGAGACTACTTGGGAGCTCTCCTCCCTTCTCCCTACCTATCCCTCAACCTGAGTCACCTGGCTCTGGTTCCCTGACCTAGCCCCACACAGGCTCTGTCTCTGCCCCAGGAGCTGGGGGCCAAAGTGGCCTTTGCTGGAGGAGAAGCCCACTTCTAAAGAAATTTCAAATAAAATGAACAAAGCTGCTGTCAGAGTGCCCTTTTGTTCCACGTTGACTAGATCCAGGATGCCAGAAG
Source organism: Panthera onca (assembly GCF_046562875.1). Taxonomy (NCBI): domain Eukaryota; kingdom Metazoa; phylum Chordata; class Mammalia; order Carnivora; family Felidae; genus Panthera; species Panthera onca. The sequence goes on along the minus strand of NC_138350.1, from coordinate 62,148,313 downwards.
GCAGCACAAGAGGAATCTCATTTTAAAAAGCAACTGCAGGAGATAAAACTGACTTACCCAACTATCTGAGATTCAGGTCCTCCTCTACTCCCATTCCCAACACAAACACACAGTGTTCGTTTGCCCATTATGGAATTTTACTGAATTCATCAACTCTAAGTAAAAATAAGTAAAAGGTGATCTACGGTGCCTTTACAGATTTTGAGCTGATTTAACAGCCATCTGATAAACACGCCCTGCATCTCTAATGGCCTCCTGGCCTGACACCTTGATGTAAAACTGAGAAACATCGCCATCTTCTGGCCAGAGGGCCCACATGCGTGGAAATTTCCACTTCTCCATTGCTTTCAAAACAGAAGCATCGGCTGAAGGCAGCACTAGGTCTGGGAATTCTTTGCAATGGTTCAAATACACTGCCCATCACTCAATTCCTTTCACCAAACTGCAAACTACAACATAAAATTTTGGTTGACTTTCTGGTGTGAACAGATGAGTTGGGAAGGGGAGGCTTTTTGCATGGTACTTTTTTTTTCTTTTTTCTTTTTTTTTTTGGCACTTATCTTTTCTTTAAATTCTCAATGTTGGGAATTACACAGGTCCATCTAACAAACATTGACTGAGCTTCTTCCATATGCTAAGTATCTATACCAAAAGAATCAAGTGACAGAGACTGAGGAGTGGGAAATGGAGGTTTCACTTGTATAGTGACTAAAAAACTGAGGTTCTGTGCTTTGAATCTCTACATCTCTACAGTGAAACACACATCAACCATATTGGAAGGAGGCTTTCAGCACAACCAGGTGATTTATCCTTTAGATAGCCAAAATAATGCACTCTTGTGGCTTCTTCTGCACTGTATCACTCTTAGACAATAGGAGAGGGACACATTTTGACCTAAGAGAAGGGTGGTTGGGTCCATGATTTAGGTGTGTCTGATTTTTACTTCTCCCCACTTCCTCTCCCAGTCTTCAGGTAACTTCCCAATGAAGCCCAACTCTCCATTCTCCATCTACTCCACAGACCTCACATCTGACAGCCCAAAGCAAGTTGTCTAGCATGGTTGTTCTTGCTCTAATGCTTGTTCTAGGGGAACTTATTTAAAGTGTACACCAAGATTAATAGGGGAAGTAGTAAGGGAGGGAGTACCTGCATAGCATGCAAGGTACAGAAGTGGGAACTGTTTTTGTGATGAGGCTTGGGGGGTGAGTGATGGTTTCCCAGCTCACGATGCTTTTATCCCATGGAGCACCTTTGCATTCAGCTTCACTGGCTGTGGAGTAGCTCTTTTTTTAAAAGGAGGGGTGCACAGGTGGGAACCCAAGGTAATCAATCCTGACTGTGCAGTGCCCTGGGGACAGCTCTGACAACTTTCTAGTTCTCTGTTGCCCCTTCTCTCTACTCCCCACATCTTCTCTACCCCAATAGGCCAAAGAGGAACCTGATCTCACATGACTTGGAGCAGGGAATCAAAGGGAATAGGTAGAAGCAATGCCAGGCACTGTAGGGATTCCCTGCCTGTGATGGGCTGGCTTAGAGACAGTCTTGCCTGCTTTGTCACTGAGAAATGACTCAACATAAAAACAAGAAGAGCTCACTGGGAACATGGAGGGGAGAGTCCAAGACTGCACATGCTGTCATCTGCAGATGGTTAAGTATTCTACTTTCCCAGAACACTGGTCCCGTGGGAGAAATGACCTTTAAAATTCAAGACAGTTAAAGCAAGAAGAAAACAAAGATGATCACACAGATAAACCCAAGGTCCTCAGAAGGTAATGTACCCAAGTTCACACAGTATTTAAGTGGCAAGGCTGAGTCTTCAGGCACCGAGGTAAGATTTCTCACTTGCAATCTGCCACTTCATCACAAAATAGGGCAGTGCCACTTGCCATAAGAAAATTTTGACCTTGTCATCATCTTGAGAAGTCCTAGGTTGGTTTTTTTTTTTTATATATCACCCTATCCTAATCGACCCTCTAACCCCAGGACCTCCTTTCTCTGAGTATCTCCTTACATCAGAGGATAACAATTAAAGTAATTCATACTGAAGCATTAGAGATTCAGGTCACATATGTATTTTCCAGCATTGAGGGTTGCAATTGTAATAATAATCACCCAAGAGGAAAGTACAGGGAAATAGGCCATCTTCTATAGCAAGAGTCTGCCCTGTTCAGTGGTAAGTACCTTGGATTCTGAAGGCAAAATGCTGGAGATGGCATTCTGTATGTGACCCTTGAGATCTGAGAAAATAATTTAACCTCTACTAGTGTTGTAGTAAGAATAACACAATACACATATGGTGTTTTGAACAGTGTATGGCACATGATAAACAGTCAATATTAGCTTTTGTTTTACTGTGTGACCACTGTCAATTGCGACTAAGAGAAAAGCTACATTTTTCTCATTTATGTACCAATATTCTTTCTTTTCCAGGATTAAGAATTAAAAGGTAAAAAGAAAAAGCCATTTAGATATTGTACCAGGAAGTTCCAAAGGAGACAACATTCAGAGTAAGTATGCTTTACAACTAACCCCAACAGTAGACCCCTCTTCAAAACACTTGCTCCTATTTCCCCTCCCCAAAACATGGTGTTTGTTTTCAGCAATAATTAGAAACATGATTCAAAAACCTGTAAAGGCCTCAAGACATGATCCTTGAATAAGAACCATGGTACCACTACACAGGAAAGGCATTTGAAATCAAGTTACCTGAGGTGAGTGAATATGCAGTGAATTCAAGATAGCTGCAGAGCCTAGAAAGCACACTCTAGTACTGGAATCGCCCTAAATCACAAATATCCACTTGACCTCTCTGGGCCTCAGTTTCCTCTTATGTCAACATTACACTCGGATATAGGAACTCAGCAAAGTTGCAGGATATAAAATCACTGTACAGAAACTGGTTGCATTATATACCAATAATGAAGCAGCCGTAAAAGAAATCAAGTAATTGATCCCATTTACAACTGCACCGAAAACCATAAGATACCTAGGAATAAATCTAACCAAAGAGGTAAAAAAAAAAAAAAATCTGTAAGCTGAAAACTATGTAAAGCTTATGAAAGAAAACGAAGAAGACACAAAAAAATGGAAAAACATTCCATGTTCATAGATTGGAAGAACAAATATTGTTAAAATGTCAATACTACCCAAAGCAATCTACTCATTCAATGCAATCCCTATCAAAGTAACACCAGCCTTCTTCACAGAGCTAGAACAAATAGTTCTAAACTTTGTATGGAACCAGAAAAGACCCCAAATAGCTAGATTAATGTTGAAAAAGAAAAGCAAAGCAGGAGGCATCATGATTCCAGACTTCACACTGTATTACAAAGCTGTAATCACCCAAACAGTATGGTACTGGCACAAAAACAGACACATAAATCAATGGAACAGAATAGGGAACCCGGAAATGGACCCACAAATGTATGGTCACCTCATCTTTGACAAAGCAGGAAAGATTCTCTAATGGCAAAAAAGTCTCTTTAGCAAATGGAACTGGGAAAACTGGACACCAACATGAAGAATGAAATTAGAACACTTTCTTACACCATACATAAAAATAAATTCAAAATGAATCAAAGACCTAAATGTAAGACAGGAGACCATCAAAATCCTAGAGGAGAAAACAGGCAGCAACTTCTCTGACCTCACGACAGCGATCTCTTAGTAGAAATGTCTCCGGAGGCAAGGGAAATAAAAGCAAAAACGAACTATTGGGATAGTTTTATCGGGATAAAAAACCTTGTGCACAGAGATGGACTAGGGTATATCTTAAGTCTTTGGGGTTTTCTAGTCATACCCTTCCTGGAAGTATCTGTTTACATATAGGCGTATTACAAGGCAAAGATGGTGAAGGGATGAATTATTTGAATTATTAAATGAATTGGATGAATATCGATGGATTATTTGTGGCACATATCCATTTGTCAAGGTTGGGGTTCATCCCAGTTTGCTCCTTTTCCCTAGTAAGTGACCCATCTCTATGGCCATTCTCTGTGTATCTTCCAGGTTTCACTAATGCAGCCCTGCCCTTCCTAGAACAACCACCCCCTGAATTTGACCACCAAACCTCACCACATTCCCCACACACCTCGTTTCTATACTAATGTTTTTCCTTCCATAGCTCAGCTTAGTGTATCTCCCTGTTCAGTCCTCCAGTGAAATCCTTGAGATTAAGTGCAGAAGATCCCATGAAGATAAAATCTAACCTGAAATCTGGCAGCGTAGACTTAATTTCCCTGGCAGTTCTTTTTTACTTGAGGTCTATAGCCCCAAAATTCACCACAAAATTTGATCACTACTTTTGATGCACAGGTGCATACCTGATTTGGTATTTAGCACCATAAGCACGTAACATGTTTTGAATGACAACTGGTCTTTCAATGTAATTCTAAACTACTTGATTTTTCTTTAACGAAACCAATAGGGTGGGTGAGTGGTACTTGAGTGTTTCAACAACTATTCTACTGTGGGTCAAACTGATCTACACGAATCCTTCTGTAGGACAGTTCATTTTGACCAGCTGGCCTGGATTTCTGTGGTTTCGCCAAACTTACCTGGGGGAAGAAAGTTGTGGTCAACCTGTTTGTCCAAACCTGTCCGTTCAAATCGTCTGCAACAATTTCAACCACTGTAGGTGCCTTCACTCCTCAGAAGTCTGGACACGTACCTTTGTCATTGCTATGAATTTTAATCGAATGCAATGCTGCAAAATGCTATTTGAGTCCATCTCAAATTCCGTTTTCACTGAACAATGGGGAGTATATGTATGGAAACTGTTTCACATCCTTGTTTTGAAGCATTTTTTTTCTTACTTTGAAAGGTCAACGTGCATCTTCCCACCTTTTGGTCTTAGGGAGCACAAGCCTTCCGAATTTTTATGAGCTCCAGCTGGAGTTGTGGGAGCCATCCACTGCAACATCAGTGTGATTTGTGTAGCATTAATAGCCCTTTTGTTCCACGAACTTCAATTCCCTTTGAAATAGAAGAGTATTGAACTCACCATTTCATATGGAGAATGGAGGGAAATGTACGCCTGGATGTGAGCTTATGTGCTCTAGTTATTGATACTGACATCAAGATCACACTCCACGCCAGTCCTTGGGCTCCAGGGAGCTCAGGGCATTGATCTAGGGAACATAGGATGTGTTACAGGTCAGACTGAAAAAGCACGACGTTACAACACTGCTCTCAGCAGCAGGGTTCTGTGGGTTGCTGCTATGCTGAGACACCTGCCCATTTAACCAGCAAGAACCAAAATATTGCACATGTACTAAGGTCTCACGTGTGAGTACGTGTTGTAGCAACAAAAGGGGTTTCAACTTTGAGCCTATCTTACTACAAAAATAAAAATCACTATCTAAGTCTGGGTCAATATTTTTAAAGGAATTTTGTTTTTTAGTGCTGCCTCTCAAACCAATGATAGCAGAACAGGAGTGAAGTTCATAGGGAAAAAAAAAATAGTTGCTCCGTTTCAAAGCATGCTCTAGAGAAACCTTACAACAGAACTCCGTCTCAAGTTAGTGCCAAAGGAGAACTGCAAGGAATTAAATTATTTCCAGAAAGCAGAAGTTACAGTAAGGCAAACAATCACCATATACTCAATAAGGTGAGCTAAGCTATAACCTGTAAGGAAAAAAAAAATGATCCTATGTTGACTGATGCCAGGCTCTCCCTAGGAAACTAACCCTCACAATTGTGTTGCAAAATACCACCTGCATTAGCCACTCTTTTGCTCCCCAACTTCCAATCAATTGCCTAACTCCCATACCGGGCTCTCAAGCGCCTCCTAATGGAGCCTCAATGAATTATCCAGCCCTCTCTTAGGCACCAGGCCACTTACCCCACTACCTCCATCATTAGCCCCTTATTTGTCATCCCCTCCACTGAGCATGCTAGCAATTGCTCAGTTAAGCAGCCAAAAGCTACTTTTATTGGGTACTAACTACGCCATGCCCTGTGCTACGTGCTTTATTAAGAAGTACAAAGAAATAAGCTACTATTCTTACAAGGAAGGATTTCTAAGAGGAAAATATTCTGGGATAGGGTGATGCTTACCAAATTGCATTTAAATATGACTGGGGGAATTCTCATCAAAACTCAAGTGT